>NC_137354.1:2428820-3070181 GCF_965287045.1 Carcharhinus amblyrhynchos | reverse complement strand
AAGACATTTACAAATTTATCGTTTTAATCGCAAAGCAGAAAAGAGTATGACTTAGCCCTGAACATGACTTAAAATCACCTCCTTCAGCATCAAATAACACATCCCAAACTGTTTCACAGGGATCAGCAATAACAACCCTATTGTCATTTTATAACAATGATTTCATGGTCATCGTTCAACTTTTAATTCCAGAATTTTGTTGAAATCAAGTTTCACCAGCTGCTGTGGTGAAGTTTGAACCTGGGTCCCCAGTGAAACCAGTGACAATCCCACTGCTCCACCACCCCCTCCTCAGTCACAGCCTTCTGTCCATAAATCTGATAGACTGGCCAGGGCTGGCATTGAAATCCCCCAATGTTTAATATTTTTGTTTCTTTCCGGGTAAAGATTCCGATAGATTCCCAAATAACCGTGCAGCAGCGAGGGAATTCCAGAGAAGAATGTTAGTGATTGGAGGAAGCTCATCACCCAGCTCAGGTTTCCCTCCGTTTACACGTTTATTCTGAGGCACCTGCCAATGATGTGTAGAGAGCTCCCTCCAAACACTGATGTCCTTCTCCAATATCTGGAACTCTCTCACTGCTGTATAGCTATTTGTTGGTTCTGCAAATTTAACAACTTGAGATCTGAATGGGGCTGTGTAGCTGCCAATCCTTCCTGATGTCAGAGTGTCGGAAAATATGGGCCAACGTTTGTACCGTTCCTCAGAGTGGCTGTGTTTGTGACTGTTTCCATTTCCCAGTTGGAAGCTTTTCCTTCTCTCAGCCAGTTTTATTGGACAGAATGTGAGTGAGTGCAGCAAAGGAAAATGTGAGGGAAATGCACATGATCCCCAAAAAATGAGTAGACATGACCTTCATATCAGGAAATTAAAATGAATGCTAATTATCATTACCGTGCAGTTTCATTCTAATTTCATGAGGGAATTAACGTGACCAGATTAAAGATTTGTTTGAAATGTGTGAGTCCATACATTGAGGTATGTTTTTGATTGTGTCCTCAGCATCTTTAACCAAATGGTTGGTACGTACGAGGAGCTGCAGACAAACCTGAAGGAATATGTGGAACAACTGTCCCGGAGTGACAAACAGAGGAATACAGCGTCAGTATCCTCCAATCATTCCTCACTGTTCAGCTCCGGGCTGGGACAGCGAGCTGTTAACTTGGTGTACTCATTTACAGCAGGTTTTGTGAAGTTACAGCATTAGTAGAGATGTCCTTGTGCCCCTCAGTGGTTGGTATTCCAGCCTCCCAGTCACAAAGTTGTGGGTTCAAGTCTTAAACCAAGGAGAAATGAGCCAAAAATATTTACTTCCCGATGTCCACTTCCAGTTTCTGTTGGCTTTGGGTTTATACGGAGAGGTTGTTGCTGATATTTGATGTAACGATTGCTTTTGATTGCTCTGTATTTCAGATCAATAAGACATAGGAGCAGAATTAGGCCACTCAGCCCATCGAGTCTGCTCCACCATTCAATCATGGCTGATATTTTTCTCATCCCCATTCTCCTGCCTTTTCCCCATAACCCCTGATCCCCTTATTAATCAAGGACCTATCTCTGTCTTAAAGACAGAAAGTCAATAATGGAGCATCCACTCAGTGACCTGGCCCCCACAGCCTTCTGTGGCAAAGAGTTCCACAGATTCACCACTCTCAAGTTGAAGAAATTCCTCCTCATCTCTGTTTTAAAGGATCGTCCCTTTAGCCTGAGGTTGCACTCTGTGGTTCCAGTTTTTCCTACTAGTGGAAACATCCTCTCCACGTCCACTCTATCCAGGCCTCGCAGTATCCAGTAAGTTTCAATAAGATTCCCCCTCACCCTTCTAAACTCAACGAGTACAGACACAGAGTCCTCTACTGTTGCTAATGGTCACTGCCTCCATTAAATTTTGTTTCCCTCACTTCACTGTCACTGAGAATAACTGGAATTCTTTTTATTCCCCAGGCCCCTGACGTTTGCTTCCTCCGAGTGCAGTGAAATCCTGCGGCTGAGGGAAAAGGTGGCCAGATTTTCAAACTCATGCCCTTTCAGAAACTTTGACATCATTGCCACTCTGGGCATGGGGGGATTTGGACGTGTGGAGTTGGTAAGTGGAAGGGAAAGTGATGGAGGATGCTGGGGAATAGATGGATAATGAGGTTATAATTATATATCCATAATGACAATTTATTCTTGGACATTAGTCACCCATCCCCTTCTCAGCTTAAAAATACACAACACTGTCCTGTTCATTAATACATCCATTCAATCTGCTTCCAGTTGCAGGGATATGTATTTACATTTCTTAGACTTGTTTTGGATCATTAATAACTGTCAGGGGGAGAAAACTATTAACCATTCTGTTGTCTTGGGCAATATTTTTATAGAATTACTCGTTGCATGAACATTTAAAAACATTCCTTCGTCACCAATGTTGTCCAAACCTGTGTGTTTTTGCCTCTGTAGCAAATAAACACACAAAGTCAACTTTAAATACTTAAACACAATTTCCTTAATCCTGCAGCTACCGCGATTTCCCTAGGATACCTCCCTACCTAGGGTGCTGCCAGGACTGGATGGTTTGAGTTATAAGGAGAGGCTGGATAGACTGGGACTTTTTCCTCTGGAGCGTAGGAGGCTGAGGGGTGATCTTATAGAGGTCTATAAAATAATGAGGGGTATACATCAGCCAGACAGTCAATATCTTTTCCCAAAGGGAGAGGAGTCCAAAATTAGAGGGCATAGGTTTAAGGTGAGAGGGGAGAGATACAACAGTGTCCAGAGGGAAAATTGTTTCACACAGAGGGTGGTGAGCGTCTGGAACAAGCTGCCAGAGGTAGTAGTAGAGGCAGGTACAATTCTGTCTTTTAAAAAGCATTTAGGTAGTTACATGGATATGATGGGTATAGAGGGATATGGGCCAAATGCGGACAATTAGGAATAGCTTAGGGGTTTTAAAAGAAAGGGCAGCATGAACAAGTTGGGCTGAAGAGCCTGTTTCCGTGCTGTAATCCTTATAGACGGTCATAGAATCATATGGTGCAGAAAAGGCCTTTCAGCCTATCAAGCCTGCACGGACAACATTCCCACCATATGCCTGTAACCCCTCATACGTACCCCGCTAATCCCTCTAACCGACACATCACAGGACAGTCAGGGCCAATTTAACATGGCCAATCCATCTAACCACATATCTTTGGACTGTGGGAGGAAACCCACACAGACACGGGGAGAATGTGCAAACTCCACACAGACAGTGACCCAAGCCAGGAATCGAACCCAGCTCTCTGGCGCTGTGAGACAGCAATGCTAACCACTGTGCTACCATGCCACCCCTGTGACGATGACTCTGTGTAAGTACTTTAACAGCAGTAAATACTTGCAGTGCAGAAACCAAATACTCACTATCTGTTACTGTACTTAAGGTTGATTTCCACTTGCAGTTAAAACCTGGCCAGGATTTTGTTGTCACATGGAATCAGTTCTTTGTTCTCTTCACGTTCCAGATATTATCTCTCGTTGTGAGCCTGGTTCCTGGATTCTGGCCTTTCTAAACAAACTCTTTGTGTTAGCAGAGTTAAAACTCCAACCAACCATTGGGATCCAGCCAGTGAATTGATCAGAAACCCCAATTGCATCATTCGATTAGGCCAATCAAATACAACCAGAATAATGTCATTGGGTCACTCCAGAGCTCATCTCTGGGCCCTGAAAGAACATATTATTTACATTCTAATGCCCGGATAAGGAACGCCCGCTCCGAAAGCCCATTCCCTACTCATCCCTGCCAAGGATAAGCTGTTGAATCCAACACTTTCTGTCCTTTGACAAGTTCCAGGCCACTGGCCACAAGAAATCCCAGCACTGTGAAAAAATACAACTTCACCAAAACATTCAGGTTTGTTTGATTGAAGATCTTTCTCCCTTCAGCCAGTGTAGCTTCTCAGATATTTATCTTCAACATTTTATTGGGGTCTCCAATTCAATGTTTTGTGTTCAGTTTCCTGTTGATTAAGCTGCTTCACCTGGAGTTTGACCCCTATTAGTCTGAGTATCGTTGTAAGATGTTTGATAATGTGTCACGCATTCACTGCACAAAGATGCAAGCCATTAAATTGTGGTGGAAATTCTCTGAAATCTCCAGGTGAAACTGAAGGATGAAGATGTCACCTTTGCTTTGAAATGTATCAAGAAGAAGCACATTGTGGAGACTCGACAACAAGAACATGTTTACTCAGAAAAGAACATCCTTCTTCAGACCAAATCCCCATTTATTGTGAGGTCAGTAAAGCTTCATTCACAGGACAAGATCATCAACAATCAACTGCATGCTATCCGATTGTTCACAAAATTAACTATATAAATCTGTGTGTGTGTGTGTGTGTGTGTGTGTGTGTGTGTGTGTGTGTGTGTGTGTGTGTGTGTGTGTACACACATATGTCTGTGCATGTGTATGTGTGTGTGTTTATGTGTGTGTATGTGTGGACACATGTGTGTGTGTGTGCACGTGTGTGTGTATACGTATGTCTGTGCATGTGTATGTGTGTGTTTATGTGTGTGTATGTCTGAGAGTGTGTATGTGTGAGTGTATGTATATATATATACGTGTGAATGCATGTGTATGTGTGTGCGTGTGTGTGTATGTGTGCATGCAAGCATGTATAAATGCATTTTTTTATTCATTCATGGGACATGGTTGTTTAAATTTATTCATTATTGTCACAAGTTGGCTTACATTAACATTGCAATGAAGTTACTGTAAAAATCCCCTAGTTGCCACACTCCAGTGCCTGTTTGGGTACACCGACAGAGAGTTTAGTACGGCCAATGCACCCTAACCAGCATATCTTTTGGACTGTGGGAGGAAACCAGAGCACCCGGAGACAACCCACACAGACACAGGGAGAACATGCAAACTCCACACAGGCAGTGACCCAATGTCGGGAATCGTACCTGTGAGGCAGCAATGCTAACCACCGTGCCACTGGCTGGCCAGAATTTATTACCCATCCCTAGTTACCCCAGGGCAGTTGGGAGTCAACCACATTGCTGTGGCTCTGGAGTTACATCTGGTAGTCCAGACCAGGTAAGAATGGCAGGTTCCCTTCCCTAAAGGATGTTTCTGACAATCAACATTGGTTTTATAGCCACCAATAATTCACAATTCCAGATTTTTTTTATTGAAATCAAATTCCTCCACCTGCTGTGACAGGATTCGAACCCAGGTCCCCAGACATTAGTTGAGTTTCTGGATTAATAGTCCAGCGATAATACCACTAAGCCATCACCTCCCCAATGTGTGTAGAGTTGTGTGTAAGTTTGCATCTTTAAGTGTGTGTATTTGTGTGGAGAACTTGTGTCTGTGCAGTTAGGATTGTATATAATACAAACAGAAAGTACTGGCAATACTCAGGAGGTCATTCGGTATCTGTGAGAAAAACAAAGGCAACATTCCAGGGAGGTGGCCTTTTATCGGACATTCTCTCACCACAGACGGTCCCTGAAACTGCTGAGTGTTTCCAACATTTCCTGTTTTTTATCAGATTTCCAGCACCTGCAGAATTCAACTTTCCGTCAGTGGGTGCGTGTCGGTCAGTGGGTGTGTGTCGGTCAGTGGGTGCGTGTCGGTCAGTGGGTGCGTGTCGGTCAGTGGGTGCGTGTCGGTCAGTGGGTGTGTGTCGGTCAGTGGGTGCGTGTCGGTCAGTGGGTCTGTGTCGGTCAGTGGGTGTGTGTCGGTCAGTGGGTGCGTGTCGGTCAGTGGGTGTGTGTCGGTCAGTGGGTGTGTGTCGGTCAGTGGGTCTGTGTCGGTCAGCGGGTGTGTGTCGGTCAGCGGGTGTGTGTCGGTCAGCGGGTGTGTGTCGGTCAGTGGGTGTGTGTCGGTCAGTGGGTGTCGGTCAGTGGGTGCGTGTCGGTCAGTGGGTGCGTGTCGGTCAGTGGGTGCGTGTCGGTCAGTGGGTGCGTGTCGGTCAGTGGGTGTGTGTCGGTCAGTGGGTGTGTGTCGGGCAGTGGGTCTGTGTCGGTCAGTGGGTGCGTGTCGGTCAGTGGGTGCGTGTCGGTCAGTGGGTGCGTGTCGGTCAGTGGGTGCGTGTCGGTCAGTGGGTGCGTGTCGGTCAGTGGGTGCGTGTCGGTCAGTGGGTCTGTGTCGGTCAGTGGGTGCGTGTCGGTCAGTGGGTGCGTGTCGGTCAGTGGGTGCGTGTCGGTCAGTGGGTGCGTGTCGGTCAGTGGGTGCGTGTCGGTCAGTGGGTGTGTGTCGGTCAGTGGGTGTGTGTCGGTCAGTGGGTGCGTGTCCTTCAGTGGGTGTGTGTAGGTCAGTGGGTGCGTGTCGGTCAGTGGGTGTGTGTCGGTCAGTGGGTGTGTGTCGGTCAGTGGGTGCGTGTCGGTCAGTGGGTGCGTGTCGGTCAGTGGGTGTGTGTAGGTCAGTGGGTGCGTGTCGGTCAGTGGGTGCGTGTCGGTCAGTGGGTGCGTGTCGGTCAGTGGGTGTGTGTCGGTCAGTGGGTGTGTGTCGGTCAGTGGGTGCGTGTCGGTCAGTGGGTGTGTGTCCTTCAGTGGGTGTGTGTAGGTCAGTGGGTGCGTGTCGGTCAGTGGGTGTGTGTCGGTCAGTGGGTGTGTGTCGGTCAGTGGGTGTGTGTAGGTCAGTGGGTGCGTGTCGGTCAGTGGGTGTGTGTTGGTCAGTGGGTGCGTGTCGGTCAGTGGGTGTGTGTCGGTCAGTGGGTGCGTGTCGGTCAGTGGGTCTGTGTCGGTCAGTGGGTGCGTGTCGGTCAGTGGGTGTGTGTCGGTCAGTGGGTGTGTGTCGGTCAGTGGGTGCGTGTCGGTCAGTGGGTGCGTGTCGGTCAGTGGGTGTGTGTCGGTCAGTGGGTGCGTGTCGGTCAGTGGGTGTGTGTCGGTCAGTGGGTGCGTGTCGGTCAGTGGGTGCGTGTCGGTCAGTGGGTCTGTGTCGGTCAGTGGGTGTGTGTCGGTCAGTGGGTGTGTGTCGGTCAGTGGGTGCGTGTCGGTCAGTGGGTGCGTGTCGGTCAGTGGGTGCGTGTCGGTCAGTGGGTGTGTGTCGGTCAGTGGGTGCGTGTCGGTCAGTGGGTGCGTGTCGGTCAGTGGGTGCGTGTCGGTCAGTGGGTGTGTGTCGGTCAGTGGGTGCGTGTCGGTCAGTGGGTGTGTGTCGGTCAGTGGGTGCGTGTCGGTCAGTGGGTGTGTGTCGGTCAGTGGGTGCGTGTCGGTCAGTGGGTGTGTGTCGGTCAGTGGGTCTGTGTCGGTCAGTGGGTGCGTGTCGGTCAGTGGGTGCGTGTCGGTCAGTGGGTGCGTGTCGGTCAGTGGGTGCGTGTCGGTCAGTGGGTCTGTGTCGGTCAGTGGGTGTGTGTCGGTCAGTGGGTGTGTGTCGGTCAGGGTCGGTCAGTGGGTGTGTGTCGGTCAGTGGGTGCGTGTCGGTCAGTGGGTGCGTGTCGGTCAGTGGGTGTGTGTCGGTCAGGGTCGGTCAGTGGGTGCGTGTCGGTCAGTGGGTGCGTGTCGGTCAGGGTCGGTCAGTGGGTGTGTGTCGGTCAGTGGGTGCGTGTCGGTCAGTGGGTGCGTGTCGGTCAGTGGGTGTGTGTCGGTCAGGGTCGGTCAGTGGGTGCGTGTCGGTCAGTGGGTGTGTGTCGGTCAGTGGGTGTGTGTCGGTCAGTGGGTGTGTGTCGGTCAGTGGGTGCGTGTCGGTCAGTGGGTGCGTGTCGGTCAGTGGGTGTGTGTCGGTCAGTGGGTGTGTGTCGGTCAGTGGGTCTGTGTCGGTCAGTGGGTGTGTGTCGGTCAGTGGGTGTGTGTCGGTCAGTGGGTGCGTGTCGGTCAGTGGGTGTGTGTAGGTCAGTGGGTGCGTGTCGGTCAGTGGGTCTGTGTCGGTCAGTGGGTGCGTGTCGGTCAGTGGGTGTGTGTCGGTCAGTGGGTGTGTGTCGGTCAGTGGGTCTGTGTCGGTCAGTGGGTGTGTGTCGGTCAGTGGGTGCGTGTCGGTCAGTGGGTGCGTGTCGGTCAGTGGGTGCGTGTCGGTCAGTGGGTGCGTGTCGGTCAGTGGGTGTGTGTCGGTCAGTGGGTGTGTGTCGGTCAGTGGGTGCGTGTCGGTCAGTGGGTGCGTGTCGGTCAGTGGGTGCGTGTCGGTCAGTGGGTGCGTGTCGGTCAGTGGGTGCGTGTCGGTCAGTGGGTGTGTGTCGGTCAGTGGGTGCGTGTCGGTCAGTGGGTGCGTGTCGGTCAGTGGGTGCGTGTCGGTCAGTGGGTGCGTGTCGGTCAGTGGGTGTGTGTCGGTCAGTGGGTGCGTGTCGGTCAGTGGGTGCGTGTCGGTCAGTGGGTGCGTGTCGGTCAGTGGGTGCGTGTCGGTCAGTGGGTGTGTGTCGGTCAGTGGGTCTGTGTCGGTCAGTGGGTGCGTGTCGGTCAGTGGGTGCGTGTCGGTCAGTGGGTGTGTGTCGGTCAGTGGGTGTGTGTCGGTCAGTGGGCGCGTGTCGGTCAGTGGGTGCGTGTCGGTCAGTGGGTCTGTGTCGGTCAGTGGGTGCGTGTCGGTCAGTGGGTGCGTGTCGGTCAGTGGGTGCGTGTCGGTCAGTGGGCGCGTGTCGGTCAGTGGGCGCGTGTCGGTCAGTGGGTCTGTGTCGGTCAGTGGGTGTGTGTCGGTCAGTGGGTGCGTGTCGGTCAGTGGGTGCGTGTCGGTCAGTGGGTCTGTGTTGGTCAGTGGGTGCGTGTCGGTCAGTGGGTGCGTGTCGGTCAGTGGGTGCGTGTCGGTCAGTGGGTCTGTGTCGGTCAGTGGGTGCGTGTCGGTCAGTGGGTGCGTGTCGGTCAGTGGGTGCGTGTCGGTCAGTGGGTGCGTGTCGGTCAGTGGGTGCGTGTCGGTCAGTGGGTGCGTGTCGGTCAGTGGGTGTGTGTCGGTCAGTGGGTGTGTGTTGGTCAGTAGGTGTGTGTAAGCCATCCTGTCTTTAAGCTGGGGATTATTACATTAATGAGTGAATCCTAATCATATCCAGATGTTCTGTGACACTGTTTTGGGATTTTGTCAAACAGCGGTTTGAGAATTCACCACACAGCATTCCCGTATCACCAAATAATCATTGAAGCAGAGATTTCAGTCCAATGTAATCATTGCACATTCGTGTCTTACCCACAATAACGCTGGAAATCTGAAATAAAATCAACAAATACTGGAAATGCCCAGCAGGTCAGGCAGCAACTGTGGAGAGAGAAACAATTCTCCGATCTTTCATCAGGATGGGAACAGACTTTAAACGAGTCCGGAGCGAGGGAGAGGGGAATGTGGATCATCGGGGAAAGTCAGTGCTGAGATAGATGGCAGGAGAGATTCAGTGACAAAATGGGTGATGGTGCAAGCCACAGGAAGATGGTAATGAGACAAGGAAATAGAATGGTCCCTGAGCAGAAACTCAGGGGCAGACTTGTAGGATGAACAAGAGTTTTCAGCAAAGCAATCATTCTGTTGAATGGGTGATCCAGAACTGTTTGATTTGCTCTTCAGACCAACTACACTGCAGTTGTGGATTGACTGAAGAAATGAGTATTGGGCGCATGGTGGCACAGTAGTTAGCTCTGCTGTCTCACAGTGCCAGGGACGTGGGCTCAATTCTGGGTGTTTGTGTGGAGTTTGCATGTTCTCCCCGTGTCTATGTGGGTTCCCTCTGGGTGCTCCAGTTTCCTCCCACACTCCAAAGATGTGCGGGTTAGGTGGATTGGCCATGCTAAATTGCCCCTCGGTGTCAGGAGATTGTTGGGGTAAATATGTGGGGTTATGGGGATAGGACATGGGTGGGATTGTTGTCAGTGCAGACTCGATGGGCCGAATGGCCTCACAGAATCATAGACTCCCTACAGTGCAGAAGGAGGCTCTCAAATTCATTGTTTTGTGTTCAGTTTCCTGTTGATTAAAATGTAAGATGTTTCATCTGGTGTTTTGCCGTAACCCCACATATTTATCCTGCCAATCCTTTTAACCTACACACCCCAGGACACTAAGGGGCAATTTAGGGGCAATGCACCTAACCTGCACATCTTTCGAGTGTGGGAGGAAACTGGAGCACCCGGAGGAAACCCACGCAGGAAACCCACGGGGAGACCGTGCAAACTCCACACAGATAGTGACCCGAGCCAGGAATCAAACCCGGGTCACTGGAGCTGTGAGGCAGCAGTGCTAACCACTGTGCCACCACACTGCCAGTCTTCTGTATTGTTGAGATTCTATGGAGGTAGTCGAATAAATTCTCTGTTTCATTGCGTTTAATAATTTCCCACATCAATGCAGTAGAAACATAGAAACATCGAACATTACAGCACAGTACAGGCCCTTCGGCCCTCGATGTTGTGCTGAGCTATGTCCAAACCCAAGATCAAGCTCACTCCCTATCATTCTGGTGTGCTCCATGTGCCTATCCAATAACCGCTTGAAAGTTCCTTCATTATCACAGCAGGCAGTCCATTCCACACCCCAACCACTCTCTGAGTGAAGAGGATACTTTGTAAAAACAGTGGGTTTTCTCCTGCTCTCCTTTTCCAGCCCACACTTTGGCTTCAGAGTTAGCTCGATGTTAAGTCCTGTCTTCCTGATGAATGTGCTGGAATATTTAGGGGTAAAATGGTGACAGTCATCTTGAGGAGACAGGATTCTGACTCTGACACGTACGCACCCCAACACTTGCTGTCAGTGCGCTGAGACTATTGTTGTTTAAACCAAATTGGAGCTTGTCATTTTCAGCTGTCACCAAAAAAATTCAGAAATGTCAGATGAAAATGAATTGTTCCTCCAGCTGACAGAGAAAAAGTTAATTAATTTTCAATGGATTGTGTCATTGGGAGCAAAACCTTCTGTTGCAGCTGCTTGTATAAGAGTATAGCAAAGTTTTTCATCATGGAATATTTTAAAATAATTTGAAACTAAAAGGGTAAATACCAATTATTATAGACAGTATTAATGTACCGATCAATCCAGAGGCTATAGTGGATATTTCACTCTTTTGCAATGATCCTATTAGTTCAGAGAAGAAATAAAATGCATTTGTGTAGCGCCTTTCCACATGAACTGCGATTTCTTTCCAAGTGGCGATGGTGTGTGTGTGACTCACAGTTGTTGGTCTTTCCAGGTGTTTGTTCTTTTTGGTGGCTGCAACTGTATAGGGCATTAGTAAGGCCACACCTGGAGTACTGAGGGCAGATTTAGTGTCCTTATCTGAGGAAGGAGGTCTTTGCTACAGAGGGAGTGCAGTAATCCCACAGGCCAGCACAGAGCTCTGGAGGCACCGGTTCAAGTCTCACTGTGGCAGCCCGTAAATCTGGAATTGAAAGCTAGTCTCAGTGATGGTGACCATCAAACTATCATTGAGTGTTTCAGAATCCTATCTGGTTCACCAATGTCCTTTAGGGAAGGGAATCTGCTGTCCTTACTCGGTCTGGCCTACATGTGACTCCAAAACCACAGCAATGGGGGCTGACTCTGGAATGGCCGATCCAGCCACTCACCTCAGGGGCAAGTAGGAATGGGCAACAAATGTTGCTCTTACCAGTCTTGCCCACATTCCATATTAAAAAAACACTGGACATCGGTCGATGAGAAGTGATTCACTTGGAATGTAAACGCGACTTGACTGTTTATCTGAAGCCGGTGTCTCTCATTACTAGTGAAGAAGGTCAGTTGTGCTAAACATTATCAATGTCTGATAAATATTTTCTCTTGCCTTTCTCAGCAGTGACCATTTCTTTTCCTGTATTTTCACCACGTTGACATGTTGAAGGGTTGGAGATTCTGTTGGTTCTGTTCAACTGGGCAGTTAGGTTGGTTTGGCAGGTTTACCAGTTCTATTTGCCATCCAGTATATGGGCACCATTAACATCGCCAGTTCCCAAGCTGGTTCCCAGGAGAATAATGAGACCCGAGTGGGCAGCAGGGCACTGAAGGAGATATGAGGAAAGGTGGCAGAACGAGCTTGGTCAATGAATGAGATTTGACAGAGGCCTCGAGAGGAGGGGAACGAGGTAGCAGGGCAGCAAATGAACAGAAACAACTGATTCAGCCCCAGAAAACATAGGAAATAGAAGCAGGAGTAGGCCATTCGGCCCTTTGAGACTGCTGCACCATTCATTTTGACCATGAGCCTAGGGTTCACCATGGATAAGCATAACCCCCAACAAACAGCCACTGTCCACAGGGTAGATGGGGCAGGAGGACCGGGGAGCAGGGGAAGGAACAGGGGGTTTCTCCCCAACTCCAACAGGCTGATATAGAGTCATACAGCACAGGAAAGGCCCCTCAGCCCATCAAGTTAGAACCCGACGTCATTTCTTTAAGTTTATTTTATTAGTGTCACAAGTAGGCTTACATTAACAATGCAATGAAGTTACTGTGAAAATCCCCGAGTCACCACACCCCGGCGCCTGTTCGGGTACACTGAGGGAGAATTTGGCACGGCCAATGCACCTAACCAACACATTTTTTGGCCTGTCGGAGGAAACCAGAGCATCTGGAAGAAACCCACGCAGACATGGGGAGAATGTGCAGACTCTGCACAGACAGTGACCCAAGGCCGTAATTGAACCCGGGTCCCTGGCGCTGTGAGGCAGCAGTGCTAACCACTGTGCCATCATGCAATGGAAAATGAAGCTAACCATTACACGATGGTTTGATGTGAGGCATTATTAATTGATTGTCTAACCTTTAGCTTCTTATCCCTTCCAGGTTGTACCGAACTTTCCGTGACTCCAAGTATGTGTACATGCTCCTGGAGGTGTGCTTGGGGGGAGAGCTGTGGAGCATTCTCCGTGATATGTGAGTGAATCTCTGTTTAACGTGCTTAGTATAACAATACAAACAATATGTAGCAAAGTGGCACCGATGTTTTAGACAAGCAACAACAACCGGAATAGAACTTCTGCTTCATTTACTCAGAGTCCGTTAACAATAACTCCTTTCAATCTTCAGCACCACACCTCAGGAAGAATATTTGGGCCTTTGAGGGAATGTTAGATTCACTAGAGGGAAGCTGGAATTGAAAGGGTTAAGTTAGGAGGGCAGTTTGTGAAACCCTTTGGAATTTAGAAGGATTGCGGCTGGTCAAATCCAGCTGCTTGGAATGATTCATTCAGATCGATGAAGGGAAACAAGTTCCTCTGGCGGGGGTGGGGGTGAGTGCAGAATGAGGGGCTCCGTCTTAAAATTAGTGCCACACAAGGGTGAAATTAGGAAGCAGCTTCACAACAAACAGAGTGGAGCCTGGAAACCTCTCCCTGAAGCTCTCTGAATGATAGGGGGTGTGGGGGGTGGGGGGGTGGGGGAGCGGTGCAGAGGAGGGGGGGTGGGGTGGTGGAGGTTGGCTAATAACAAATGGGTGGGAGAGTTAGGTTCCTTATGCTGCACAGCTATAGGCAGCAGTGTAAAGCTGAGTACATCACAAACAGCAATTTGGGACTTTTTGCAGAATCCCTACAGCAGAAAGCCAATTGGACCATCGAGCCTGAACCCACAACAATCCCACCCAGGCCCTATCCCTGTAACCCCACACATTTATTTATCCATTATTTTTCTCATCCCCATTCTCCTGCCTTTTCCCCATAACCCCTGGCCCCCTTATTAATCAGGAACCTATCTATCTCTGCCTTAAAGACACTCAATGACCCGGCCTCCTCTGTGGCAAAGAGTTCCACAGATTCCCCACTCTCTGACTGAAGAAATTCCTCCTCATCTCTGTTTTAAAGGATCGTCCCTTTAGCCTGAGGTTGTGCCCTCTGGTTCTAGTTTTTCCTGCTAGTGGAAACATCCTCTCCACGTCCACTCTGCCCGTTGCTTTAGAGTCCATGTTTTTGAGGTGAATAGCTGGTAACCCAGCAGCCAAACTAAAATTCAGGCAAGGGGGATATGAGTTCACTTTTCCACACATTAGGGTTTCGGACTGGGGGCTCCATGAAGTTAAAGTGCCCATAAAACTGTTCCTGAAGATCAGATAGCCCAGATTGATGGGGATTGCCGTTGTGTGTTGAACAAGAAGAAACCCCAGCCTCCACAGGGGAATCTGAACCCAAGGTTAACCCTGACTCCTCACACATCAGGTGTGAAGCTTCCTCCTTCACAGGTCAAACTGTCAAAACCATTCTAGGCTAATGGATCATCTGAGTTTTTTTTATTCATTTGTGGGACATGGGTGTCGCTGGCTGGCCAGCATTTATTGCCCATCCCTAGTTGCCCTTGGACGGCAGTTGAGAGTCAACCACATTTGCTGTGTCTCTGGAGTCACATGTAGGCCAGACCAGGTAAGGACAACAGATTTCCTTCCCTAAAGGACGTTAGTGAACCCAGATGGGTTTTCCTGACAATGGTTTCATGGTCATCAGTCCTAATTCCAGATATTTTTTATTGAATTCAAATTTCACCATCTGCAGTGACAGATTCGAACCCGAGTCCCCAGAACATTAGCTGAGTTTGTGGATTAATAATCTAGTGATAATATCACTAGGCCATCACCTCAACCATTAGCTGCCGTAGACACAGAATGTTCGGTACATTAACAATAACACACACTAAAGAGCAACAGCAATAACTTCCATTTATATAGCACCTTGGACACAGTGACAAAGACTAAACACAAATAACCAGGTTTCTTTCTCCCTGTCAAAGCTGAGTTTGTAACTTTGTTTTCAGGTGTTTTTTTGAGGAATCGACAGCGCGGTTTTGTGTTGGGTGTGTGGTGGAAGCCTTCGATTATTTGCACAATCGGGGAATCGTTTACCGGGATCTCAAACCGGAGAATTTGCTGCTGGATTCAGATGGATATGTGAAAATGGTATGTCCGCCTCCCAGGCCACATCTGACCATGTTATTCACCCACTAGGATATGGGAACATCAGACCGTTCGGCCCTCTAACCTGCCCCACCAATCAATGTGATTATGGTTGAACTTTGACTCCAGTCCACCTGCCCCGCCCACTCCCCATAATGATTCGATTCCCCGAGAGACCAAAATATCTGTCCATCAAACAGCCTCTTTCAAACACTGACACCTGGAGAGAGCTTTCCTTCGTTCAAACCTCAGGGAAAATCCCATCTGAAGTGAGAGTTGCCAACCCTGACTGCTTGTGTTCATAGAATCCCTACAGTGCTGAAGGAGGTCATTCAGCCCATCGTGTCTGTACCAACCACAATCCCACCCCGGGCCCTATTCCTGTAACCCCACATTTTAATCCCCCCAACAGTAGGATTTAGCAGGGCCAATGCACCTAACCAGCACATCTTTCAGACTGTGGGAGGAAACCCAGGCAGACATGGGGAGAAAGTGCAAACTTCACACAGACAGTGACCCAAACCAGGAATCGGACCTGTGTCCCCGGCACTGTGAGGCAGCAGTGTTAACCCACTGTGCCACCGGGAATGGAACCCGGGTCCCTAGCACTGTGAGGCAGCAGTGTTAACCCACTGTGCCACCGGGAATGGAACCCGGGTCCCTAGCACTGTGAGGCAGCAGTGTTAACCCACTGTGCCACCGGGAATGGAACCTGTGTCCCTGGCACTGTGAGGCAGCAGTGTTAACCCACTGTGCCACCGGGAATGGAACCTGTGTCCCTGGCACTGTGAGGCAGCAGTGTTAACCACTGTGCCACCGGGAATCAAACCCGGGTCCCTGGCACTGTGAGGCAGCAGTGTTAACCCACTGTGCCACCAGGAATGGAACCTGTGTCCCTGGCACTGTGACGCAGCAGTGTTAACCACTGTGCCACCGGGAATCAAACCCGGGTCCCTGGCACTGTGAGGCAGCAGTGTTAACCCACTGTGCCACCAGGAATGGAACCTGTGTCCCTGGCACTGTGAGGCAGCAGTGTTAACCACTGTGCCACCGGGAATCAAACCCGGGTCCCTGGTGCTGTGAGGCAGCAGTGTTAACCCACTGTGCCACCAGGAATCGAACCTGTGTCCCTGGCACTGTGAGGCAGCAGTGTTAACCACTGTGCCACCGGGAATCGAACCTGGGTCCCTGGCACTGTGAGGCAGCAGTGTTAACCCACTGTGCCACCGGGAATCGAACCCGGGTCCCTGGCACTGTGAGGCAGCAGTGTTAACCCACTGTGTCACCGGGAATGGAACCCGGGTCCCTGGCACTGTGAGGCAGCAGTGTTAACCCACTGTGCCACTGGGAATGGAACCCGGGTCCCTGGCGCTGTGAGGCAGCAGTGCTAACCCACTGTGCCACCGGGAATGGAACCCGGGTCCCTGGCGCTGTGAGGCAGCAGTGTTAACCCACTCTGCCACCGGGAATGGAACCCGGGTCCCTGGCACTGTGAGGCAGCAGTGTTAACCCACTGTGCCACCGGGAATCAAACCCGGGTCCCCGGCACTGTGAGGCAGCAGTGTTAACCCACTGTGCCACTGGGAATCGAACCCGGGTCCCTGGCACTGTGAGGCAGCAGTGTTAACCCACTGTGCCACCGGGAATGGAACCCGGGTCCCTGGCGCTGTGAGGCAGCAGTGTTAACCCACTGTGTCACCGGGAATCGAACCTGTGTCCCCGGCACTGTGAGGCAGCAGTGTTAACCCACTGTGCCACCGGGAATGGAACCCGGGTCCCTGGCGCTGTGAGGCAGCAGTGTTAACCCACTGTGCCATCGGGAATCGAACCTGTGTCCCTGGCACTGTGAGGCAGCAGTGTTAACCCACTGTGCCACCGGGAATGGAACCTGTGTCCCTGGCACTGTGAGGCAGCAGTGTTAACCCACTGTGCCACCGGGAATCAAACCCGGGTCCCTGGCACTGTGAGGCAGCAGTGTTAACCCACTGTGCCACCAGGAATGGAACCTGTGTCCCTGGCACTGTGAGGCAGCAGTGTTAACCACTGTGCCACCGGGAATCAAACCCGGGTCCCTGGTGCTGTGAGGCAGCAGTGTTAACCCACTGTGCCACCAGGAATCGAACCTGTGTCCCTGGCACTGTGAGGCAGCAGTGTTAACCACTGTGCCACCGGGAATCGAACCTGGGTCCCTGGCACTGTGAGGCAGCAGTGTTAACCCACTGTGCCACCGGGAATCGAACCCGGGTCCCTGGCACTGTGAGGCAGCAGTGTTAACCCACTGTGTCACCGGGAATGGAACCCGGGTCCCTGGCACTGTGAGGCAGCAGTGTTAACCCACTGTGCCACTGGGAATGGAACCCGGGTCCCTGGCGCTGTGAGGCTGCAGTGCTAACCCACTGTGCCACCGGGAATGGAACCCGGGTCCCTGGCGCTGTGAGGCAGCAGTGTTAACCCACTGTGCCACCAGGAATGGAACCCGGGTCCCTGGCACTGTGAGGTAGCAGTGTTAACCCACTGTGCCACTGGGAATCGAACCCAGGTCCCTGGCACTGTGAGGCAGCAGTGTTAACCCACTGTGCCACCGGGAATCAAACCCGGGTCCCTGGCACTGTGAGGCAGCAGTGTTAACCCACTGTGCCACCGGGAATGGAACCCGGGTCCCTGGCGCTGTGAGGCAGCAGTGTTAACCCACTGTGCCACCGGGAATGGAACCCGGGTCCCTGGCGCTGTGAGGCAGCAGTGTTAACCCACTGTGCCACCGGGAATGGAACCCGGGTCCCTGGCGCTGTGAGGCAGCAGTGTTAACCCACTGTGCCACCGGGAATCAAACCCAGGTCCCCGGCACTGTGAGGCAGCAGTGTTAACCCACTGTGCCACTGGGAATCGAACCCGGGTCCCTGGCACTGTGAGGCAGCAGTGTTAACCCACTGTGCCACCGGGAATCGAACCTGTGTCCCTGGCACTGTGAGGCAGCAGTGTTAACCCACTGTGCCACCGGGAATGGAACCCGGGTCCCTGGCACTGTGAGGCAGCAGTGTTAACCCACTGTGCCACCGGGAATCGAACCTGTGTCCCTGGCACTGTGAGGCAGCAGTGTTAACCCACTGTGCCACCAGGAATCGAACCTGTGTCCCTGGCACTGTGAGGCAGCAGTGTTAACCACTGTGCCACCGGGAATCAAACCCGGGTCCCTGGCACTGTGAGGCAGCAGTGTTAACCCACTGTGCCACCAGGAATGGAACCTGTGTCCCTGGCACTGTGAGGCAGCAGTGTTAACCACTGTGCCACCGGGAATCAAACCCGGGTCCCTGGCACTGTGAGGCAGCAGTGTTAACCCACTCTGCCACTGGGAATCGAACCCAGGTCCCTGGCACTGTGAGGCAGCAGTGTTAACCCACTGTGCCACAGGTAATCAAACCCGGGTCCCCGGCACTGTGAGGCAGCAGTGTTAACCCACTGTGCCACCGGGAATGGAACCCGGGTCCCTGGCGCTGTGAGGCAGCAGTGTTAACCCACTGTGCCACCGGGAATGGAACCCGGGTCCCTGGCGCTGTGAGGCAGCAGTGTTAACCCACTGTGCCACTAGGAATCGAACCTGTGTCCCCGGCACTGTGAGGCAGCAGTGTTAACCCACTCTGCCATTGGGAATCGAACCCGGGTCCCTGGCGCTGTGAGGCAGCAGTGTTAACCCACTGTGCCACCAGGAATGGAACCCGGGTCCCTGGCGCTGTGAGGCAGCAGTGTTAACCCACTGTGCCACTGGGAATCAAACCCGGGTCCCCGGTGCTGTGAGGCAGCAGTGTTAACCCACTGTGCCACTGGGAATCGAACCCGGGTCCCTGGCACTGTGAGGCAGCCGTGTTAACCCACTGTGTCACTGGGAAACGAACCCGGGTCCCTGGCACTGTGAGGCAGCAGTGTTAACCCACTTTGTCACTGGGAATCGAACCCGGGTCCCTGGCACTGTGAGGCAGCAGTGCTAACCCACTGTGCCACTGGGAATCGAACCCAGGTCCCTGGCGCTGTGAGGCAGCAGTGTTAACCACTGTGTCGCTGGGAATCGAACCCGGGTCCCTGGCACTGTGAGGCAGCAGTGTTAACCCACTGTGCCACTGGGAATCGAACCCGGGTCCCTGGCACTGTGAGGCAGCAGTGTTAACCACTGTGCCACCAGGAATCGAACCCGGGTCCCTGGCACTGTGAGGCAGCAGTGTTAACCCACTGTGCCACCGGGAATCGAACCCGGGTCCCTGGCACTGTGAGGCAGCAGTGTTAACCACTGTGCCACCGGGAATCGAACCCGGGTCCCTGGCACTGTGAGGCAGCAGTGTTAACCCACTGTGTCGCTGGGAATCGAACCCGGGTCCCTGGCACTGTGAGGCAGCAGTGTTAACCCACTGTGTCGCTGTGCCGCCTGGAGTGTTGATGAGATTGTATGTTCAGCTCTGAACAGATCTGGCCAAGGTCTGTCTATCGTACAACAGAGGGAGCTGGATTCAGTTTGGGGTGTGATAACTAATCAGAAATTCTGTTCACACTGTGGACAGGAACACTAACATTTCCCAGTCTATCGATTTCACCACCACTATCTACATTCGCAACGGGTCCATTCGTTTCCAGGCAACATCTCATCATTAGCTGTGCACAACATGACACTGTGTTGGATTTTTACCCTGTGCAATGTCTAAACCAAGTAAAGTGCTTGTTTCTCACTGCCGGGCTCCAGCGAGCAGTGAGGACCCAGTTATAGAATCCCAGTAGTTTCCAGGAGTAATTCAATCTCTGCTGGGCTATCAGTGTTTACATTGCTTTCAGCCAGGAAAGGTCTATCCCCCCAAGATCAGCACCTCGCAGTTCCACATTGCCCAGATATGTGGGCTGGAAGCTGCAACATGTTCGCTTTTTAGATAAACCTCCTTAAAATCCACATTGTGAACAGAACACAGAAGCTTTTATCGTCCACACAATGTGGGGAGTAAATGTGAAAACTGCCCATGCAGCAGAAATTCTGCTGGAATTGCAGATCAGTCTTTGTTCTGAAATGATGGAGTGTAAAATTAGAGCAACTGTTCCCAGCGGCACTCACCGGAAAACACAAGAGGTGAAAGATTATTGGGACAGTGCCTCACTCAGAGTTTGGTGGTTGTGAGTTGAAATGCTACTCCTAGAAGCAGGAGCAGACCACTCAGCCCCTCAAGCATGTTCCGCCATTCATCCTGATCATCAAATTCAATATCCTGATTCCCCCTTGTCCCCCCCCCGTATCCCTCAATCCCTCTAGCCCCAAGAGCGATATCTAATTTCTTCTTGAAATCACAAAACGTTTTGGCCTCAACGACTTTCTGTGGCAGTGAATTCCACACATTCCCCACCCTCTGGGTGAAGAAATGTCTCCTCACCTCAGTTTGAAAAGGTTTATCTCCTTATCCTCAAACTATGAGCCCTGGTTCACAACAGACTGGAACAGTGCTGCCTTTTAATGAGATGTTAATTCAGGTGCTGACTGTTCCAGGTGTCTGTAACAGACCCCCCCCCCCCCTCTCTCTCTCTCTTTCCTACCCTTCCCCTCTCTGCATTTTGCCCTTCTCCCTTTTCTCTCCCTCACTCCATTCCACTCAAAGGGCCATGAAACCCTTTAGCACAGAGAGTACTGGGTGCTCCATCGCTGTATATGTGTAAGGCTGGGATAGGTGGGGAGTGTATGAGAGATTGGAGAAGGGAGCCCAGGAGTATCCATGACTGGAATAAACGGTGGAGCAAACTCACTATGATCTAGTCCGGCTCCTATTGCTCACATTTTTATGTTCTTTCTTTTACCCTTCTCTCTCTTTCTAACCCCTGTCTTCATCTCATTTCTCCCCTTTTCTCCCTCTTCTCCCCACTTTCTCCCTTTCTTTCAACTCTCCCTATCTCTCGCCCTGCATCCTCCCTCCTTTCCTTCACACTCTGTCCCTCCTCTTCCTCCCTCCTTCCCCACCTCTCCCTCCCGCCCTGCCTCTCTCTCCCCCTCTCCTCCTCCCTCTCCCTCCCCGCCTCCCCCAACCCTCCCCCTCTCCCTCCTTGCCTCCCTCTCTCCCTCCTCCTCCCCTATCTCTCTCCCTCCTCCTCCCCCTATCTCTCCCCCTCTCCTCCTCCCTCTCCCTCCCCCTAACCCTCCCCCTCTCCCTCCTTGCCTCCCTCTCTCCCTCCTCCTCCCCCTATCTCTCCCCCTCTCCTCCTCCCTCTCCCTCCCCCTAACCCTCCCCCTCTCCCTCCTTGCCTCCCTCTCTCCCTCCTCCTCCCCCTATCTCTCCCCCTCTCCTCCTCCCTCTCCCTCCCCCTAACCCTCCCTCTCTCCCTCTCCCTCTCCCTTCCCCTCTTCCCATTAGGCTGATTTTGGTTTTGCGAAGAGGATTGGCCTCGGTAAGAAGACATGGACATTCTGTGGAACTCCGGAATACGTTGCTCCGGAGATCATCATGAACAAGGGGCACGACTTTGGGGCAGACTATTGGTCTCTGGGAATCCTGATCTTTGAACTGCTGACTGGAAAGTGAGTATTGAAGCAAAGTGTCGATCTGACAGCAACACAGCGCAGGAAACACTGACACACCACACAACACAGAGGGGCAAATCCTCACTTTATTGGGTAGGTGATAGCAAATCAACATCATGGGTGGGCTTTGTGCCCCCTGGTGTGTTTTATGGTGCAGAGGTTGGCAGTGGGATCTTCCAGCCTCGCCAATGTCAATGGCACTTTGCGTTGTTTGCCAGCCCCATTGCTGGGAATCCTGCCTTGGGGGAACTGCCTCGTGGGAGGATCACCTGAGAAGGGCTAAAAAGCTCAGCCCCCTGTTTTTAGAGTTCATAGAATCCCTTCAATAGAGAAGGAGGCCATTCAGCCCATCGAGTCTGCACTGACAACAATCCCACCCAGATCCTATCCCTGAAACCCCAGGTATTTACCCTGCTCATCCGTCTAACCCACACATCTTACAACACTAAGGGGCAATTAAACATGGCCAATTAAACAAACCCCGCGCATCTTTGCAGAGGGTTACGGCACAGAAGGAGGCCATTCGGCCCATCCTTAAAAGGGCAGCCCTGTCATTAACATACATTCATGTCACAGCAGTGGTTCAATGTGAAACTTTTTGTTATGTTGGAGTGATATTGAAGGAAAATGTCTTGTGGTTATATTGGAATGAGCAGCTAGGAGTTATACCGGCACAGTGTACTCACGCTGTGCACCGACTGGAATCAACCAGCACACATTCACAATGCAGAGATCTCAGGTTCCTGCCTGCTGTTTTACACTAATATTTTCTTTAGCACTGCTGCCTCACAACACCTGGGACCTGGGTTCGATTCCCGCTTGGTTCACTGTCTGTGTGGAGTTTGCATGTTCTCCCCGTGTCTGCATGGGTTTCCTCCCGGTGCACTGGTTTCCTCCCACAGTCCGAAAGACATGCAGGTTAGGTGAGTTGTTAAATTCTCCCTCAGTGTACCCGAACAGGCACTGGAGTGTGGCGACTAGGGGATTTTCACTTTAACTTTTAAGAGGTGATGTTGCTTGTTTAGAGAGCTGGTGCAAACATGATGGGCCAAATGGCCCCCATCTGCACTGTAACAATTCTGAGATAGGCCTTCACTGACCATGTTTGGTTTTGGGACGATGGGATTGTGGAAGAAACGCAGAGTTTAATATTATTCCTAAGTTACGGCTTTGAAATTTACTTCCACTTGGCAAAGAAGACGGATCCATCAGGTGATTTGTTCTGAGAACATTAATGTCACTGGATCATGCATTTTGTCATTAGCTAAATGAGGGGCATTGCCACAAACCATTGTGTGAAGATAGAATCTGTTTAGCATGTTCATTTCATCTTACTGGGAATAAAATCACAGATTCTGTTAGTAAAATATTATTTATACAGCAACAGCTTCCTAATCACTGACTGACAATGAGACAGCGATCTGTCTTTTGTTGGTCGGTCTGAGTACAGAATAAATTCAAGTAGTGTCTTGCTGTGTGGCTCCTTCTGGAAAGCTCCTTCAGCGAGTCATACATATGAAAATCACCTTTCTGTATTTCGCTGAGCCGAGTGATTAACATATTCCTTCTGTTCCTTTCCCTCTGAGCTGGGAGGCAGGATGTTAACGTTCTGTCACTGGGGGATTGGGAAGAGGTTGAACACTGTGTGGTTACGTTGGGGTTTTATTCTGCAAGGACTGGGGATGACTCTGCTCCTTCAGGCTGCAGTCAAAAACTCTTCACTATGAAAGGTTATATTGATTGGGATTGGAATTACACTCAGTGCAGAATTTACTCTTCAACAAGTCATCAACACCACAGCAATGACTCACAAAAACATGCAACCTCTGATCGCATTGCCACGTGGGCAGCACGGTGGCACAGCGGACTGGCACAGCTGCCTCACAGCACCAGCGTCCTGGGTTCAATTCACGGTTTGAGTCACCATCTGTGCAGAGTCTGCACATTCTCCCTGTGTCTGCGTGGGTTTCCTCCAGGTGCTCCGGTTTCCTCCCATGGTCCAAAGATGTGCTGTTTAGGTACATTGGCCATGCTAAATTCTCCCTCAGTGTACCCGAACACCCGGAGGGTGACAACAAGAGGAATTTCACAGTAACTTCATTGCAGTGTTAATGTAAGCCTTACTTATGACACTAATAAATAAACTTAACTTTGTCCTTATAGAATCCCTACAGTGCAGAAGGAGGCCATTTGGCCCATCGAGTCTGCACCATCCCTAGACCCTATCCCCATAACCCCATTTACCCTAGTTAATCCCCCGACACTAAGGGGCAACTTAGCATGGCCAATCAATCTAACCCACACATCTTTGGACCATGGGAGGAAACTGGAGCACCCAGAGGATACCCACGCAGACATGGGGAGAACATGCAGACTGCACAGACCGTGACCCAAGGTGGGAATTGAACCCCAGTCCCTGGTGCTGTGAGGCAGCCGTGCTAATCACCACGCCACCATGCCAAGCAATGAAAGTCAGTCTGCACAGAAAGAGGCCATTCAGGCCATCTATCCCCCATGTTGAAGCTCCACAAGAGTCTCCTCCCACCCCACCACCGTGCCCTTCCATTCCTTTCTCTCTTATCTGTTTATCAAGCTCTCCCCCTAAATATGCCTGAATGTTTTGTCTCAAACACCCTCTGTGGTAGCGAGTTTCACATTCTCACCATTCGTTGGCATTTTCTAGAAATGATTCCGCTAACCAATCAGCCTGACACTCGATGGGAAGAACTATTTGCTTTTTTTGCACTGCAATTATTTTACTTGTTGGATAAAATTTGGCTTCATGGTGAAGGCTGGTGATTTATTGACAATCACACGCCAGAGACAAGCTTGAAACGAGTTTCTGGAGTTCAGGTGGGATCTCAGTTTTCAAGTAAAATAATGAGTATATTTATAATTGTTATACTTAATAAAGTTAAACATCCCATGGTGGTTCACCCTCTCGATTATCAGACAGAATTTGACATTGAGACACATTAGGAGATATTGGAAAAGGCGACGTGTAGCTTTGTCAAAGAGGTAAGTTTTGAAGGAGGTTTTAAAGTGGAAGAGAGAGGATGGAGAGTTTTAGAGAGGAACTCCAGAGCTCAGAGTATATTCAGCTCAGGGCCATCCGCAGTAACATTCATGAACAGGGTTTGAGTTGGGGGAAACCAATGATTCCATCAGTGAATCGATCCCCCAGCACAATAATAATTTACTCACAAAAAGGGCTATGATGGAAGAATCAATCCAGACTGCTCTTCAGGTTCAAATTGGTAAGACATAGGAGCAGAATTAGGCCACTCGGCCCATCGAGTCTGCTCTGCCATTCAATCATGGCTGATATTTTTCTCATCCCCGTTCTCCTGCCTTTTCCCCATAACCCCTGATCCCCTTATTAATCAGGAACCTATCTATCTCTGTCTTAAAGACACTCAATGACCTGGCTTCAATTGTCTTCTGCGACAAAGACTTCCACAGATTCACCACCCTCTGGCTAAAGAAATTCCTCCTCATCTCTGTTTTAAAGGATCGTCTCTTTAGCCTGAGGTTCTGCCCTTTGGTTCTAGTTTTTCCTACTAGTGGAAACATCCTCTCCATGTCCACTCTATCCAGGCCTCGCAGTATCCTGTAAGTTTCAATAAGATCCCCCCTCATTCTTCTAAACTCCAATGAGTTACGGACCCAGAGTCCTCAACCGTTTATTATAAGGTAGTTCCTCAGTGTTACTGACCTAAAGAAGCTCCCTCCTCAAGCTGTTCCAGCTGTTTCCACGTGTAGTACAATCAATGCCACATGTTTAACGAGTAATTCTCTTCACAATATCATTGCCACACACGATGATGAGGAATATATTAACAGCATTCTCTCCAAGTACCTCCTGATTTGTGTACTGGATATCCAACAACATATCGAGAAGTGTCGCACAGAATTTCCCACCTGATCCACACAGTGAATTATCGAGTTAATCCAAGCAGAGAAAGAACCCCCCGCCCCACCCACCCTGACATTCCAGCCCATATCACCATGGTAACCAGAGAGGAAATGGTGCTAAGGATGTGGAGCAACATTTCAGTTGTTGTGTTGAAGAGGATTGTAATGAGGTTCTCAACTCCTTCAGATACTGACGTGTTTCCAACACCTTTCGCATCTTTTCTTTATTAAGCACCCTTGTTGGTAACTTGTTGGTTTTGTATTTATCATGACTGGTCATACTCAGCTGAGATTAATCAAACTGCCCAGTTACAGCACGGTGACACAGTGGTTAACACTGCTGCCTCACAGTGCCATAGACCCGGGTTCAATTCCGGCCTCAGATCACTGTCTGTGTGGAGTGTGCACATTCTCCCTGTGTCTGTGTGGGTTTCCTCCGGGTGCTCCTGTTTCCTCCCGCAGTCCAAAGATGTGTGGGTTAGGTTGATTGACCGTGCTAAACTGACTCTGTCATGGGATTAGCAGGGTAAGTGTGTGGGGTTACAGGAATAGGGCCTGGGTGGGATTGTGCTAGGTGCAGACTCAATGGGCCGAATGGCTTCCTCCTGCACGGTAGGGATTCTATGATGATACATAGCTCTGTCACCTAAACATTGAAAGGATTACACATGGGCCCAAGCTGATTAATGCTCCAATCTTTCTATCGCTCTAGTCCTCCATTTACAGGCCCTGATCCAATTCAAATTTACAACATGATTTTGAGAGGAATGGAGAAAGTGGATTTTCCCAAGCGAATTTCAAAGCGACCCGAGGATTTGATCAGGAGACTGTGCAAGTAAGCAATAAACCTGACCCTTCATTACAACAAGATGCTCAATACCAACAGGTGGAACATGGCTATTCCTAAAGCATTTTAATCCTTCATCATTTTATATCTTAGTTTCAACAAGCCTTTCCCACATTTACTAAATCCAGGGAGTGTCTACGTTCTTCCTTTGTGAAGACTGAGGTGAAGAATCCATTTAAACTGTTTGTCATTTCTTGTATATTAACTGTTTGTCATTTCTTGTATATTATTGATAAATGTATTAAATCTACTCCCTAATGGGCCATCCTAGCCCTTGAACTTTCCAATTGGTCTCACCCTCCTTCCACCTTTCTGTGTAACACCAAATTCTTCTTTTTTCCAAATCCTTCTTCAGCTGATGTTGGGGGAGGCAGTGGTATTGTGGTATTGTCATTAGACTGATATTCCAGAGACCCCATGGTAATGACCTGGGGAACTTTCTTCAATGGCAAATGTTGACAAACAATAAATATTTGGAGTTAAGAATCTACTGATGACCATGAAACCATTGTCAATTGTTGTATAAACCCATCTGGTTCACTCATGTCCTTTAGGGAAGGAAATCTGCTGTCCTTACCCTGTCTGGCCTACATGTGACTCCAGAGCCACAGCAGCGTTGCCTCTGAGTTGGGTATGTAAGCCACTCCGCTCAAGGACAATTTGGGATGGGCAATAAATGCTGGCCCTGTCAGCGATACCCATATCCCATGAACAAATAAACAGAAATCCCAGTCTTGGTGTTTTTGGGAGTGTTTCTGCTTTGTTTAAGTTCCATCACGATTCACCAATCGCGATTTGTGACTCATCTTGTAAACTAGGTGGGAAGACATTCCAGGGGAGATTCTCCCAAAAACATTCTGTGTGTGGAATTTGTGTAAAAACTGGAGTAAATCATGCTGTTTTTTCAGCGGGAGTTTTAAAATGAATCTCCCACACTCTGTGCATTGCAGAATGCACTAACATGATTCACTCCAGAAATAAATGGGTCAGTGCTGAGATCGGTGCATGTGCCTCTGGGTTATTGGCCAGCTCAATCGCTGGCCAGCCCCATCACCCCAGCAAAACCGGCCTCCATCACCCCCCCCCCCCCACTCCTCACCCCACCCCGCCACACGGCCAGATTGCTGGTCTCCCTGACCATGCCCAGCCCCTCCCCCAACAGTGCCAACCCTTGGCAATGCCAAACCACACCCTGCCCATTGCCCCAATCCCGCCTGCCGTCCCAACCCACCCTGCAGTGCCAACCACCCTCCCCCTTCCCCACAGTCCCGACCACCCCCTAGTCTGCCCCGATCACCACCCCTCCCCCTTCCCACAGTCCCGACCACCCCCTAGTCTGCCCCAATCACCCCCTCCCCCACAGTCCCGACCACCCCTAGTCTGCCCCGATCACCCCCCTCCCCCCTTCCCCACAGTCCCGACCACCCCCTAGTCTGCCCCGACCACCCCCCCACTTCCCCACAGTCCCGACCACCCCCTAGTCTGCCCCGATCACCCCCTCCCCCCTTCCCCACAGTCCCGACCACCCCTAGTCTGCCCCGATCACCACCCCTCCCCCCTTCCCCACAGTCCCGACCACCCCCTAGTCTGCCCCGACCACCCCCCACTTCCCCACAGTCCCGACCACCCCCTAGTCTGCCCCGACCACCCCCCCACTTCCCCACAGTCCCGACCACCCCTAGTCTGCCCCGATCACCCCCTCCCCCTCCCCCACAGTCCCGACCACCCCCTAGTCTGCCCCGACCACCCCCCACTTCCCCACAGTCCCGACCACCCCTTAGTCTGCCCCGATCACCCCCCCCTTCCCCACAGTCCCGACCACCCCCTAGTCTGCCCCGATCACCCCTCCCCCTTCCCCACAGTCCCGACCCCCCTAGTCTGCCCTGATCACCACCACCCTTCCCCACAGTCCCGACCACCCCCTAGTCTGCCCCGATCACCACCACCCCTTCCCCACAGTCCCGACCACCCCCTAGTCTGCCCCGATCACCCCCTCCCCCCTTCCCCACAGTCCCGACCACCCCTAGTCTGCCCCGATCACCCCTCCCCCCTTCCCCACAGTCCCGACCACCCCTAGTCTGCCCATCACCCCCCCCCCCTCCCCAGCGTCCCGACCACCCCCTAGTCTGCCCCGATCACCCCCTCCCCCTTCCCCACAGTCCCGACCACCCCCTAGTCTGCCCTGATCACCACCACCCTTCCCCACAGTCCCGACCACCCCCTAGTCTGCCCCGATCACCCCCTCCCCCTTCCCCACAGTCCCGACCACCCCCTAGTCTGCCCCGATCACCCCTCCCCCCTTCCCCACAGTCCCGACCACCCCTAGTCTGCCCTGATCACCACCACCCCTTCCCCACAGTCCCGACCACCCCCTAGTCTGCCCTGATCACCACCACCCTTCCCCACAGTCCCGACCACCCCCTAGTCTGCCCTGATCACCACCACCCCTTCCCCACAGTCCCGACCACCCCCTAGTCTGCCCCGATCACCCCCCCCCCCCTTCCCCACAGTCCCGACCACCCCCTAGTCTGCCCCGATCACCCCCTCCCCCTTCCCCACAGTCCCGACCCCCCCTAGTCTGCCCCGATCACCACCCACTTCCCCACAGTCCCGACCACCCCTAGTCTGCCCCGATCACCCCTCCCCCTTCCCCACAGTCCCGACCACCCCTAGTCTGCCCCGATCACCCCCCCCCCTTCCCCACAGTCCCGACCACCCCTAGTCTGCCCCGATCACCCCCTCCCCCTTCCCCCACAGTCCCGACCCCCCTAGTCTGCCCCGATCACCACCCCACTTCCCCACAGTCCCGACCACCCCCTAGTCTGCCCGATCACCCCCTCCCCCTTCCCCACAGTCCCGACCACCCCCTAGTCTGCCCCGATCACCCCCTCCCCCTTCCCCACAGTCCCGACCCCCCCCTAGTCTGCCCCGATCACCCCCTCCCCCCTTCCCCACAGTCCCGACCACCCCCTAGTCTGCCCCGATCACCCCCCCCTTCCCCACAGTCCCGACCACCCCCTAGTCTGCCCCGATCACCCCCCTCCCCCCTTCCCCACAGTCCCGACCACCCCCTAGTCTGCCCCGATCACCCCCTCCCCCCTTCCCCACAGTCCCGACCACCCCCTAGTCTGCCCCGATTACCCCCTCCCCCCTTCCCCACAGTCCCGACCACCCCCTAGTCTGCCCCGATCACCACCCCTCCCCCCCTTCCCCACAGTCCCGACCACCCCCTAGTCTGCCCCGATCACCCCCCTCCCCCCTTCCCCCACAGTCCCGACCACCCCCTAGTCTGCCCCAATCACCCCCCTCCCTCCTTCCCCACCGATCCTGTCTGCAGAGTGGCAGTGAGAGCCCCCCCACACCCCCCAGCAATCACCCCACCAGGCCCCACCCTGTCCAGCCGCAGGCCCGCTAATTGTATTTAGATGATATTAAAATCCCCTCCTGCATACCTAATATAGCTCCACGCCTGTTTCCAGTGTGGAACTGAGAGTGCCAGAAATCAGGCACATCAGTCCCAGCAAGTGGATTGGAATCAGAGAACAGAATCATAGAACCCCACAGAGCAGGAGGCCATTTGGCCCATCGATTCTGCACCAATAACAATCCCCCCCAGGCCCTATCCCTATAACCCCGCTAATCTCCCGAATACTCAGGTCAATTAAACACGGTGAATCAACCTCATCGAGTCAGACAGGTTTTCAGCATGGAAACAGGCCCTTCAGCCCAACTTGTCCATGCTGCCCTTTTTTAAACCCCTATTGCCTGTATTTGGCCCATATCCCTCTATACTCATCTTACCCATGGTAACTGTGTAAATACTTTTCAAAAGATAAAATCGTAACCACCTCTAAGACTACCTCTGGCAGCTTGTTCCAGACACTCATCACCCTCTGTGTGAAAAATTGCCTCTCTGGACCCTTTTGTACATAAGAACATAAGAACATAAGAAATAGGAGCAGGAGTAGGCCATCCAGCCCTTCGAGCCTGCCCCGCCATTCAATAAGATCATGGCTGATCTGTCGTGGCTCAGTTCCACTTTCCCGCCCTCTCCCCATAACCCTTAATCCCCTCTCTTATCAAAAACCCATCAACCCGCGTCTTAAAAATATTTAGCGAGGCAGCCTCCACCACTTCAACGGGCAGAGAATTCCAGAGATTCACCACCCTTTGAGTGAAGAAGTTCCTCCTCAACTCCGTTCTAAACCACCCCCCCCTTTATCTTGAGGCTGTGCCCCCTAGTCCTACTGTCTTTTTTGAGCGGGAAGAGTCTCTCCACCTCTATCCTATCCATCCCATTCATCATCTTATACATCTCAATGAGATCTCCCCTCATTCTTCTAAACTCTAACGAGTACAAGCCTAGTTTATTCAGCCTCTCCTCATAGCTCAATCCCCTCAACTCCGGTATCAGCCTAGTAAACCTCCTCTGCACCCCCTCCAGGGCCAAAATATCCTTGCGCAGGTGCGGCACCCAAAACTGCACACAGTACTCCAGCTGCGGCCTCACCAATGCCCTATACAGCCGCAGCAAGACCTCCCTACTTTTATATTCAATCCCCCTCGCTATGAAGGCCAGCATCCCATTCGCCTTCCTGACCACCTGCTGCACCTGCAAGCTGGGTTTTTGCGACTCATGCACAAGGACCCCGAGGTCCCTCTGCACCGTCGCCTGCTGCAGTTTTTCGCCCCGTAAGTAATAGCCCTTCCTACCATTATTCCTACCAAAGTGGACCACCTCACACTTGCCAACATTAAATTCCATTTGCCATTTCCTGGCCCATTCGCCCAGCCTATCTAGATCCTTCTGCAGACTCTCCACACCCTCCGCGCAATTTGCCGTTCCACCAATCTTGGTGTCATCAGCAAATTTCGACACCCTACACTCGGTTCCCTCCTCCAGATCATCTATATAAATGGTAAAAAGCTGAGGCCCCAGCACCGACCCCTGGGGCACCCCACTAGTCACCATCCGCCAATCCGAATAGCACCCGTTGACCCCCACTCTCTGCCTCCTATTTGACAACCAATCCTCTATCCACGCTAACACCCTCCCCCCAACTCCATGCCCCCTGACCTTCTGCAATAACCTCTTGTGAGGTACCTTGTCAAACGCCTTCTGAAAATCCAGAAAGACCACATCCACCGGCTCTCCTCTATCCACCGCCCTAGACACATCCTCATAGAACTCCAGTAAATTTGTCAGACACGACTTCCCTTTAATGACACCGTGCTGCGTCTGCTCTATCAAGCAATTCCCTTCAAGATGCCTCGCAATTTCCTCCTTAATGACAGATTCTAACATTTTACCCACCACAGACGTTAAACTAACCGGCCTATAATTCCCCGCCTTTTGCCTGGCACCTTTTGCCTTTTGTATCTCTCCCCTCTCACCTTAAACCTATGCCCTCTAGTTTTAGACTCCCCTACCTTTGGGAAAAGATATTGGCTGTCTCGCTGATCTATGCCCCTCATTATTTTACAGACCTAACCTGCACACAGAGAATGAGGGACTCCAGTTTTGCCTGACCTTCTGTCTGTTCCAACACTTGTTTTGTGTTTAGTTTTGTTCGATGTGTTTCGAAGGGAACAATTTTGCTATTTAATTGTCTTCAGATTTTGATGTGTTTTCACGATGAATGAATTATAATTTTGAAAGTGCTTTATTAATTGTGATCATATTTTAACATATTTGTTTGCTAATTGTGCAGAGTTAATCCAACAGAGAGGTTAGGAAACAAGAAAAATGGAATAAATGATATTCGGAAAAACAAGTAAGTGGAGCAGACAATCAAAGGGGTGTGTTGGATATTAGTGCGGTAACTAAGGTGTTGGTGGGAAACCAGGTCACGGAAAACTGGAACTTTTTTCCCCAAAACTCCGCTGAACCTGGGAGCCAATGGAAATCTTTAAAACTGGGAATGGTAGATTAGTTTTGGCCAGGGGTTATTACAGGTTACAGAACCAATACACATAACTGGAGTTAAGATGCAGCCAAGATTGAATTTAATGATGGAACAGGTCTGAGAGGCTGAATCATAGACTCCCTACAGTGCAGAAGGAAGCCATTCAGCCCATCGAGTCTTCACTGACTCTTCAACAGAGCATCTTACCCAGGCCCTATCCTCATAACCCCGCGTATTTACCCCACTGATCCCCCTAACCTGCACATTTCAGGACATGGAGGGGTAATTTAGCACGGCCAATCCACCTTGCCTGTATATCTTTGGAGTGTGGGAGGAAACTGGAGCACCCGGAGGAAACCCACGCAGATATGGGGAGAACGTGCAAACTCCACACAGTGACCCCAGCCAGGAATCGAACCCGGCTCCCTGGCACTGTGAGGCAGTAGTGCTAACCATTGTGCCGCCGTGCCTCCCAATGGCCTCCTATTGCTGTGAATGGATTGGATTGGGGGACCACCACACACCGGCTCAGTGGACAGCTGAATGTGTTGAGTGTCACTGGTTGGCTGACACGAAGATGTTTACAGTGGGAATCATCCGGAGCTGGTATCGAACACCCAGCCTCCCTGTATCTCAGGCACATCACTGACAATATTCCCAATGGCTAGCAAATCCCGGGACTGTGTGTGTGGTGGGATTTACATTCTGAGTGGCCAGTGGACAAGGGTTAATACTGACAACCACAGACACCAAAAAATGATCCCTTCATCCATCCCCGTGCTGGGAATGAGTGGGAGCAAAATCCATAAATCCCGTGGGAATGATAACCTTCACCTTGATCATCATGAAAGTTCACCATAAAAGAAGTAAAATGTGAAAGAATACAGATGTGACTGTCGACATGGGATAGCCAGATAAATCCAGTGGGGAATTCAGGAGAAAGGTCTCTATGCAGAGAGTGGTGGGACTCACTATCACACAGAGTGGATAAGGTGAGTAATATAGATACATTTCCAGGGAATCTAGATCAACACATCAGGGAGAAAGGAACAGAAGGCGATGCAGATAATGGACCAGATGGGCTGAATGGCCTGTGTTTCTGTGCTGCAAAACCTGTTTACCAATTGGATTAATCCAGATCAGAATTACCAGAAGTTCTGAGGAATTAACAGAAAAGAAACTCAGTCAAAATGAATTGCCAAATTTGTCATGAGCCAAATCTACCCAATAAATCCTTCTTGGGGAAAGAGACAAAAATGTGAAAATAAAGGGGGCTGTTGAGAGGAAAATACCATCAATGCCGTGGGCAGCAAATGGCACAGTGGTTAGCACTGCTGCCTTACTGCATCAGGGATTCAGGTTCGATTCCCGGCTTGGTCACTGTCTGTGTAGAGTTTGCACATTCTCCCGGTGTCTGCGTGGGTTTCCTCCGGGTGCTCCGGTTTCCTCCCATAGTCCAAAGATATGTGGGTTAGGTGGATTGGCCATGGTGAATTGCCCCTTGGTGTCAGGGGAACTAGCTAGGGTAAAATGCTTGGGGTTATGGGGATAGGGCCTGGGTGGGATTGGTGTAGACTTGATGGGCCAAATGGCCTCTTTCTGCACTGTAAGATTCTATGCTGGAGAACTGGCAGAAAGACAGGCTGTTCATGTGCTAACACCCATCCTGGAATTGGGGAGAGAGTGAATGTGAAAGTTGTATTTACTCTCATTTTAATTCAAATCTGCCCCTTTCTCAAAAAAGTTGTGATTCTGAACTCCACTCGCTGCCCTGTCAAGAAAGAGTTCTTGCTGTGAAACATTTGAATGTATTTTGATGGGAGAGATACTTTATGTATGCAAGGTGTGCAGGCAAGTTCAATACAGAGTCCTAACACTTCCCGGTATTCTGTTATCCAATTCATAAAGCTTTGATATTCAGTGGAACACAAATCTTAATCTGCACATTATCCTCAGAGTGGGTTTCATCCCTCCCCTTCTAACTGAGAGTTACCACGTCACTGATATCAGCAGAATAAATAATAATCACAACACAAATTCACAGTCAGATCCATTTACTTTCTTTCAGATGGTTCCAAGGCTTTGACTGGGAAGGGCTCAGGACTCGGAAGATGCAGTCTGTTCTTCGCAGGGAGGTAATTATAACTTTATAAATGCTTCCCAGGTGGGTGTACTCCGCAGATAAGGCTTCACTTTTCTCAGTTAAGGTTAATCAGAATGCTGATAAAATAATAGATGTTTTCTTTCTACTTGTGCAATGCGCAGTATGGTCAGTGCCAAGGGGTTTAATGCATTTGGGGTGAATTCTCCCGTCCCACCCGCCATGGGAATTATAACGGGGGAGGGGTGAATCACACAAAGGTCCCATGTCCCTGGGTGGGATTCTCCGGTTTTGGATCGAGCGCAGCCAGAGAATCTCACCCTTTATTTCTGCCTTCAAGAGTAACAGAGCAGAATAAATCTGGGCATGACTCGTTTAAAACATTGCATTTTATAACCTGCTCCTTTCACTGGCAGACTTAAATCTCCTTTTCTTGGATTGCCTCCTTTTCCCTAAGACCATAAAATACAGGAGCAGAATTACGCCATTCGGCCCATCAAGTCTGTTCTGCCACTACAGCTGATAAGTTTCTCAACCCCATCCCCACACCTTTTCCCCTGTAACCTTTGATACCCTCACCAAACAAGAATCTATCTATCTCTGTCTTAAATATACTCATTGACCCGGTCTCCACAGCCTCCTGTGGTAATGGAATTCCACAGATTCACCACCCTCTGACTGAAGAAATTCCTCCTTATCTCGGTTCTAAAGGGTTCTCCCTTTACTCTGAGGCTGTACCCTCAGATTGTAATCTCTCTGACTAATGGAAACATCTTCTCCATGTCCACTCTACCCTGGCCTCTCAGTATTCTGTAAGTTTCAATGGGATCCCCCTCCACCGAGTACAGATCCGGAGTCCTCAAACATTCCTCATAAGTCAAGGTTTTCATTTCCCACCTGATTCCAAGTTTTTCCCCTTCAGTATTTTCCATCATTTAAAGGCCACACTTACCCCGTGTGTGTCTCTCTCTCACTAATCTGCCTCCTTGCTGGGTGAAAGTTAGAAAACTTTCTCACTGCCTTCTTGTTTCTCAGACTGTGACAGTCAGAGGTGGTCTTCTGATTGGCTGACAGAATCCCATTCACAAGGCACCAGAGTCTGTCCTCAAACTTTATCCCACATTATCCGCCCTATTCTGGAGATGTCTGTCAGGGGGCCGGATCAGGAACCCCAAGGTATATTGTGAAGCCATTCTACACCCCACAAGTTTTCTATTTTGGCATAAATGTGAGGAAAGGATACTTGTAATTCCACTGAGAAATTAGAGCTCGTTATCAAAACAAGCTTTCTTCAAAACACAGTTTAAGAATAACCCTAACAAAATGAAACTGTTTAACTCTCAACCATTGAACAATCTTTAAACATAAAAAGAAATAACTCTTAACTTCTAACTTATCACTATTCAGTTCCAATAAAGCAGTATTTCTCTTATAGACTTAAACCCCACTTTAAAAATAGTTAGCAAATCCAGGCAGACTTGCTCTTACCTTTGTTAACAGCTTTGGAATTTCCAGAGGGATTTTGTAGAGAGAGTGAGAGCTGTTTTGTGAGCTGTGTTGTCTTTAAACTGCCCCCTCCAACAATTCATCTCAGAAAGCTCTCAGTTATTAACCTAACTCCTTCCATTTCTACTATCACATGACTATATGACCTTAACACACCCTTCCAATACTTTAATCAGGGAAACACCTCTTCTTCAGCAAACAAAAGCTCATCAAGCCTTCTGCTAAATAAACACTTGCATGATTAAAAATGAGTAATTATCCTGCTTTCCAGCATCTGTTGTATCCCTTCCAAACAAACCGACTGCTTGTAACAAAACATTAAATCCTAAAGCAGTCCTCCCTTAAAACTAAAATATAATAATAGCACAGTATCATCACACAAAGCTGACTTTTAACCTGCCTATCTACCCTGTCCTTCACCCCAATGGGGAAAGGTCCATGGGTGGTATAGAATGGGAGAGATTCCTGCTTAGCCATATGACAGAAAGAACATTGGCATCTCAACCATCACTATCCAGAGCTCCAGATACAGCTTTGGTGTAAAAACTGCATGGTAACCTGGATAACCTGGGTGAACTGTTAACATCACAATCTTTCCTATTAACCCTTTCATGGATCGAGGTGGAATTTGCTACCCCAAAGTGTGGTGGATGCTCAGACAGAGAGTAAATTTAAGGAGGAGTTAGACAGATTTTTAATGGGTTGAAGGGTTACGGGGAGAAGGCAGGAAAATGGGAATGAGGAGCATATCAGCCATGATCGAATGGTGGAGCGGACTCAATGGGCCGAATGGCCCAATTCTGCTCCTATACCTTATGAACTTATAATTGAATCCCCCCCCGCCCCGTTAATTTTACACATTCCAGGGAATACAAGCGTAGTCCATGCTCCCTGTCCCCACAGTCTAACCCTCTCTGACCCTGCTGATCTTTTTCACTTCTTGCTTCAGTTGAAAGGTCCAGTGGATCACAGCAACTTCGATAGTTTCACCCCAGAGACTGACGAGCCTTCGGATGAGTTTTCCGGCTGGGACGAAGATTTTTGAGGAATGATCCCCACGCCCTGGGATATTTTTGGGATGAAAGACAAAATAAATTCAGGAATCTGGATGGAGACAGAATCTTCCTATGATTCGCTTCTTCTCTTTTTTGATAAACAAACTTCTCCACCCATTCTGAAGGTTACGTGCAGGTTGGATGTTCCTGGAGTTTGGGAGTCTTGTCTGGCCTGGGGAGGCAGTGAGAAAGGTGAGATTCTGTGGACACGGGTGTGAGGAGGGAGGAGAGAGAGGTGCCTCAATACTGCAGTTGAAACACCTTTGCTTGCTGTGTGTGTTATCCCGGATAATGGGGGAACGCTTCCTGTGTCAGTGTAAGAATTTTAATCAGGAACTCCCTGATTAAGGGCCCATCAAAAGATCTCCCTGATTAAGGGGCAAATTGATGGTCCAATCAGGAAGGCCCATTCTCTGTACTTAAACAGGAGTGTCAGTTCCTCTGGCACTCCGGATAGAGACTGTTTACTGAAAACACTTTGTGTTGGTGGATCTTGTAAATAAAGGAATTTTGGTGATGGGATTGCCACCTCTGAGGACCTATTATAGCCAGTTAGTCCATCTCCCCGAGCGATACTGGGAGCAGGACAAGAACAGGAGGTGTGATCTATGAGCAAAGGGCAGGTTCTGGAAAGTGAGTACTAATCCTCAGCGGTTACTGACCCCATCAAAAATGCCAATAACTCACTCCTTTGCTGCATGGAGGAAAAAATATTGGTGTAATCATTGTGAAGCTTAAAGGACAAAGTTACAGTTCAGTTCAAAAAGACAAATCAAATTTATTGATATAGGGCCAACATGGAGAGCAGAGGAACAGGAACGTGGCCATTCAGCCCCTTGGGTCTGTTCTGCCATTCATTTAGATTATGGCTGATCTGTATCTTAACTCCATCGAGCTGCCTTGGTTCTGTAATCTGTAACATCCTGATCCTGATAAGGACTGTTCATCTCAAACTTCAGATTTTCACATGACCCTCCAGTCCTGACAGCTTTAGAAAGAGAGAGTTCCCGGCAAATTTTCCTCCTCGGTGTTGGTTTTTTTTTATATATTGTGCATTATTTATACTACCTTTCATTAACTAAAGCAAGATGTGGGTGATTAGATATGTTGGAATGTGCATTGGATCAAATCACAGATGATCAGTGTGTAACCAAGGGTAATCTCAGTGGCTACAGTTCACTTAAAGCCTTTGTAAATATTTCATTTCTTCATCCATTCAATGACTATGTGACTTAAGATGTTAAAATGTTTAACGTTTTGTTAGAAACAAATAAACTTTAAACAGTTGAAGTTCTCTGTCTGTGCAGTGACAAGCTGTGTCTAGTTATTATGGAAGGTATGGATTAAGGAATCTATAATCTGTAAACATGATGCGATCTACAATGAGAGCTTGAATCTAAGGCCCTGGAGCCTGGGCTTCAGCCTGGGCCCGGAACCAAGGAGGGGCTTCAGGAATAATTAAACATCTTTTTATTTATTCTTGGGATGTAGGTGTTGCTGGCTGGGCCAAAAATTATTGCCCACCCCTCGCTGCCCTTTGACAGTGAGTGACCTTCCCGAAATGCTGCGGTTCACATGGTGTAGGTACACCCACAGTGCTGTTAGGGAGGGAGCTCCAGGATTATAATCCAGTGACAGTGAAGGAACGCCAATATATTTCCAAATCAGGACGGTGAGTGGCTTGGAGGAGAACCTCGGTGTTCCCATGTGTCTGCTGCCCTTGTCTTTCTAGATCAGCAGTTTCCAATCCGGATGTGGCCCGCGGGCTGGAGTTTGGAGACCCCTGTTCTAGATGGAAGCTGTCACATATTTGGAAGGTGCAGTCTAAGGAGCCTTGATGAATTGCTGTGGTGCATCTTGTAGACGGTACACACGGCTGTCACTCTGTGTCAGTGATGGTGGGAGTAAATGTTTGTGGATGTGGTGCCCACATCATATAGGCTTGCCTCGACTGGATGGTGTTAAACTTCCTGACCCGTTGCTGGAACTGTTCTCATCCTGATTAACAAACACAACCTGATCCGGATTACACAAACACAATCTGATCCGGATTACACAAACACAATCTGATCCGGATTACACAAACACAACCTGATCCGGATTACACACACAATCTGATCCGGATTACACACACAATCTGATCCGGATTACACAAACACAATCTGATCCGGATTACACAAACACAATCTGATCCTGATTAACAAACACAACCTGATCCGGATTACACAAACACAATCTGATCCGGATTACACACACACAATCTGATCCGGATTACACAAACACAACCTGATCCGGATTACACAAACACAATCTGATCCGGATTACACACACACAATCTGATCCGGATTACACAAACACAACCTGATCCGGATTACACAAACACAATCTGATCCGGATTACACACACAATCTGATCCGGATTACACAAACACAACCTGATCCGGATTACACAAACACAATCTGATCCGGATTACACACACACAACCTGATCCGGATTACACACACAATCTGATCCGGATTACACACACAATCTGATCCGGATTACACAAACACAACCTGATCCGGATTACACAAACACAATCTGATCCGGATTACACACACACAACCTGATCCGGATTACACAAACACAATCTGATCCGGATTACACACACACAACCTGATCCGGATTACACACACAATCTGATCCGGATTACACACACACAACCTGATCCGGATTACACACACAACCTGATCCGGATTACACACACAACCTGATCCGGATTACACAAACACAATCTGATCCGGATTACACACACACACAACCTGATCCGGATTACACAAACACAATCTGATCCGGATTACACACACACAACCTGATCCGGATTACACACACAACCTGATCCAAATTACACACACAACCTGATCCGGATTACATACACAATCTGATCCGGATTACACACACAACCTGATTCGGATTACACACACACAAAATCTGATCCGGATTACACACACAACCTGATCCGGATTACGCACACAACCTGATCCGGATTACACACACAACCTGATCCGGATTACACACACAACCTGATACGGATTACACACACACAAAATCTGATCCGGATTACACACACAACCTGATCCGGATTACACACACACAATCTGATCCGGATTACACACACACAATCTGATCCGGATTACACAAACACAATCTGATCCGGATTACACACAAAACCTGATCCGGATTACACACAAAATCTGATCCGGATTACACAAACACAACCTGATCCGGATTACACACAAAATCTGATCCGGATTACACAAACGCAACCTGATCCGGATTACACACACAAAATCTGATCCGGATTACACAAACACAATCTGATCCGGATTACATACACAACCTGATCCGGATTACACACACAACCTGATCCGGATTACATACACAACCTGATCCGGATTACACACAAAACCTGATCCAGATTACACACACAACCTGATCTGGATTACATACACAACCTGATCTGGATTACATACACAATCTGATCCGGATTACACACACAACCTGATCCAGATTACACACACAACCTGATCTGGATTACATACACAACCTGATCCGGATTACACACACAACCTGATCCGGATTACACACACAACCTGATCCAGATTACACACACAACCTGATCCAGATTACACACACAACCTGATCCGGGTTACATACACAACCTGATCCGGATTACACACACAATCTGATCCGGATTACATACACAATCTGATCCGGATTACACACACAACCTGATCCGGATTACATACACAACCTGATCCGGATTACACACACAACCTGATCCGGATTACATACACAACCTGATCCAGATTGCACACACAACCTGATCCGGATTACACACACAATCTGATCTGGATTACACACACAATCTGATCCGGATTACACACACAACCTGATCCGGATTACACACACAACCTGATCCGGATTACACACACAACCTGATCTGGATTACACACACAACCTGATCCGGATTACACACACAACCTGATCCGGATTACACACACACAAAATCTGATCCGGATTACATACACAATCTGATCCGGATTACATACACTGCCTGATCCAGATTACACACACAACCTGATCCGGATTACACACACACACAATCTGATCCGGATTACACACACAACCTGATCCGGATTACACACACAACCTGATCCGGATTACACACACACACAATCTGATCTGGATTACACACACAACCTGATCCGGATTACACACACAACCTGATCCGGATTACACACACACACAACCTGATCCGGATTACACACACACAAACTGATCTGGATTACACACACAACCTGATCCGAATTACACACACACAAAATCTGATCCGGATTACATACACAATCTGATCCAGATTACATACACAATCTGATCCGGATTACATACACAACCTGATCCGGATTACACACACACAAACTGATCTGGATTACACACACAACCTGATCCGGATTACACACACAACCTGATCCGGATTGCACACACACAAAGTCTGATCTGGATTACATACACAACCTGATCCGGATTACACACACAACCTGATCTGGATTACATACACAATCTGATCCGGATTACACACACAACCTGATCTGGATTACATACACAACCTGATCTGGATTACACACACAACCTGATCTGGATTACACACACACAAAATCTGATCCGGATTACATACACAATCTGATCCGGATTACATACACAATCTGATCCGGATTACATACACAATCTGATCTGGATTACACACACACAAAATCTGATCCGGATTACATACACAATCTGATCCGGATTACATACACAATCTGATCTGGATTACATACACAATCTGATCCGGATTACATACACAACCTGATCTGGATTACACACACAACCTGATCCGGATTACACACACAACCTGATCCGGATTACATACACAATCTGATCTGGATTACACACACAATCTGATCCGGATTACACACACACAAACTGATCTGGATTACACACACAACCTGATCCGGATTACACACACACAAACTGATCTGGATTACACACACAACCTGATCTGGATTAGACACACAATCTGATCTGGATTACATACACAATCTGATCCGGATTACACACACACACAATCTGATCCGGATTACACACACACAAACTGATCTGGATTACACACACAACCTGATCTGGATTAGACACACAATCTGATCTGGATTACATACACAATCTGATCTGGATTATACACAACCCAATCCAGATTACACACAAGACGATCCGGATTATACACAATCCAATCCAGATTACACACACAATCTGATCCAGATTATGCAGAATCCAATCCGGATTACACTAATTCTCCAGATTACGGTCGGGCTCAGAACAAATCCTCATTTAGCGAGTGGCCAATTAGAATTGTGAGTCCAGTATAAAATCCCGAGCAGACTGAGAGCAAAGATCCCCTTCTCCACAAATGAAAGGATTAAAGGAAAAAGTGAGTGAGAAAGAATGAGAAGGAGAGACAGGGAGAAGGAGTGAGAGTGTTCAAGAAAAATATCCCAACTAAACAATCACTTGTTTCACTCTAATATTGAGCTGGACTGAATGAATCGTGCCATTAGAATATAACGGTAATGATTCCCGATGCTGGCGCCTACTTAACCATCAGCTGACTGTTTCTATAGCGGTATCTTATTGACAGAGGAAACAATGAGAGGCCATGTGACCTGGTACCATGACAACAGCATCATAACTGAAGACTCTCAATCAAGATCAGACACAATATCGGATAAATCAGTCTTTCTGAATGAATAACCAGAATTCCCAGGAACCTGCTGTAGGTTTTGCAGAAAGTTCACTGCGTTGCTGTCACTGCTGTATGGATCTGTGCAGTGGTGGCACAGTGGGTCAGCCCTGTTGCCTCACAGCGCCAGGGACCCAGGTTCGATTCCCGCCTCGGTCACTGTCTGTGTGGAGTCTGCATGTTCTCCCCGTGTCTACATGGGTTTCCTCCGGGTGCTCCAGTTTCCTCCCACAATCCACAGGATTGGCTGTGCTAAAGTGACCCTTAGCATCACAGGATATGCAGGTTAGGACCATTGGTGAGGCACAGACATGAGGTTGCGGAGATAGAGTCTGGGTAAGGTGCTCTATCAGAGAGTCAGTGTAGACTTGATGGGCCGAATGACCTCCCTGTGCACTGTAGGACTCAATGTCAAATCCTACAAGCAGCAAGTGGTTATAAATCAGTGTCATTCCCACAGAAATGACACCTCACCCTCAAATTTCCCATTCACTGATTTTTGTTATCTGGAATACTTTGATCTTTTCCCTCAATTATTTTCCCCTTGAGTGATCAACTAAAGATACAGAATCCACTCAGATTTCACTCAAACAAAACTTTTCCCTTTAACATTTCACATACCAACACAACAGGAGCATCTATCAGTCATAACACTTTCACTTACTTGATTCCATTCACTTAATGTCAACCTGAACTTTGATTCTTACTCCAGTTTAACTCATTTAACTTTAAGTTTTGACGAATCCTACCCACTGAGTAAACCGCCCAGGATCTTCCTCACGTCTCTTTGATCTTTTCTGAAGCTGATCTTCAGGGCACACCTCGCAAATGTGATTCTCAAGTTTCTGCTAAAAAAAGACTCAAAGTTTCTATCTTAAACTTTGCACGTCCTTCCAGAAAGTTCACAGATGTCTTTAAGGAGGGTAATGTGTGTCTCTTGCCTCGCACGAACCTGCATCTGACCCCAGACCAGCACCAACCCTTAACTGCCCTCTGGAATGGGTCAGTGAGTGACCCAAATTGTTTCCCGGGGCAATTAGAGATGGGCAATAAATACAGCCTTGTCGGCACCCCGAGTATGAACATTTACACAGCTGACATCTCCCTCACTTTTTCAGTTTGAAGGGTTGAGTGTTAAGTGTGAAGTATAAAATGTAAATTAACACCCTAAATGCTTTCATTCTCACTCTGCAACACACTATTATCCAGGAAGCACAATGCTCTGAAGCAGTGATGACCATGGGAGGGAAGTGTGGACATTGCAAGGAACACAGGGGGACTATAAGATGCAAATCACTTAACAAGCACACAGTCTCACAGTAAGGATATTAGCAATGTCAATCATACAGCAGGTAATAAAGAAAGTAAATGGAATGTTGACATTTCTAGCTAAAGGAATAGAATATAAAAGGTAAGGAAGTATTGTTTCAACTATACAAGGCATTGTTGCGGCTGCACTTGGAGTACTGTGCACAATTTTGGTCCCCTTATTTGAGGAAAGATGCAGTGGCATTGGAGGCAGTTCAGTGGAAGTTCGCTAGATTGATTCCAGAGATGAGAGGTTTGTTGTATGAAGAGAGATTGAACAGTTTAGGCCTGTACTCCCTGAAATTTAGAAGAATGAAGGGAGATCAAATTGAGGTATAGAAGATAATAAAAGGTCTGGATAAAGTAGACGTGGAGCGGATGCTTCCTCTTGTGGGACATTGTAGGGTGAAAGGTCACAGTCTCAGGATAAGGGGCAGCAAATTTAAAACAGGGTTGTGGAGAAACTACTTCTCCCAAAGGGATGTGAATCTGTGGGATTCACTACCCCAGGGTGCGGTGGATGCTGGGACAGTGAGTAAATTTAAGGAGGAGTTAGACGGATTTTTAATTGGGAATGGGGTTAAAGGGTTATGGGGAGAAAGAGGAAAATGAGGACGAGGAGCGTATCAGCCTTAATCGAATGGCAGAGCGGACTTGATGGGACGAATGGCCTAATTTGCTCCAATATGTTATGAAATTATGAACATTGCCCACATCCTGAAGACCATTACAGTAAAGGAGGACCAATTAACTCATTGAAGCATGTCATGGATTTGCCTAACAACAACATGACCCAGAATTAACAAAGGGAATGATGGGATGTAATCTACCTAGCAACAAGATAGAAGTTACCAGCAGCCCACATTCAAAGGGGCTGATGAGATGCGTCCTTTTCCCAGTAATGAGATTAGCAGACACCTAGATAAGATCCAATGTACATTGCCTTGTCATCAGGAAGCACTTCAGCGAGAATGAGAGATCAGAGGAGGCATATAGATTCTGATTTCTGAGGGACAGACAGCCCAACATACGGTGGGCAGAATCGAAGAGAACCAAGGGTTTTAATTATCAACCCCTGAAGAAGCAGAATGGCCAGTTTAATATCTCACAGGAAGGCCAGCTAATAGCAGAGGCCCTTTGTAAAGTTTTACAGTGAAGGCAATTTAAATCTCTTCCCAGACTGGCTCGCCCTCTTGTTGTTGTGTGGTAACTATAATTAGATTTAATTTATAGATTTGTTTAAAGTGCCGATGATTTGGGGAACAGGTGAGTCTTACTGAGTTCAGTATGGGGAAGATTGTTTGGATCAAGGGGTAAGTTGTGTGTATGTGTATAATGTGAGTTATAGAATAATAGTCCTGTTTGTGTACATTTGTCTTTAGTATTTGATACACTCTGACTCCTCACACACAATAACATACACCTCAGTGAAGCAGTGTCTGATATTGAAGTGCCCTCACAGACAACATCAACCTGCTTCACAACAGCGCAGCAAAACTCAAAAATATCTGTTTCTCTGATCCTCGGGGTTTCTCGTCCAGCCCCTTTACAAATATCCATTCCATTAGTGAACTCAGCTATTCCCTGAAGTCAGCTTTTGTTAAGAGTTCTACACCATGACCTATGAACCCTGATAGGCTGGGCCCACGTTATAAAACTCTCTTTACCCCACACTTTCCTCTCAGAGGAAACACCTCCCCCATATCCACCCTCCTGCCTCCTTCAGCCACATTACCAAGAACCTTCATCAATCTCACAACTTGTTTTAATTTCACTGGGGGATTTTCACAGTAACTTCATTGCGGTGTTAATGTAAGCTGACTTGTGACACTAATAAATAAACATTTTACTTTTACTTTTCCATACATTTCCCAACTAACGCACAGTCTGTAAGCCATTCTGCACTCTCTCCTTTCCTTCTCCCCCATGTACTCTATGAATGGTATGCTTTGTCTGTATCGCACATAAGAAACAATACTTTTCACTGTACACTAATATATGCGACAATAATAAATCAAATCAGATTAAATAAAACTTTTCTAAAGTCTTCCTTCAGAGAAGAAAGGTTTGCATTTATATAGCATCTTTCACAACCTTGGGATTGTATTTTACACACACTGGCTGTGATTCACCCAGAAGTGCTGAATTGGCAGGAAAATGGTTCTAAACCCCGACTGTTTTATCAGTTCAGCAAGGGGACGTGGGGTGGGGGGGTGGGGGGTGCCTATTCGCACTGGAGTTTGACGGTCCTGGAACTCTGCACATGCGCAGTGGCCCTGATCTATCAGACCCCCTGTTTACTGGTCAGCCCGGGATCCCTGCAGTGCTGCCCCTCCCTGCCCCAGGGAGCCCCCACAACATTCCAGGGCTAGCCCTGACACCCCCCCCCCCCCCCCCGGAGTGTCCCAATGCACAGCCCACCCCGCCAGCAATAGCAATCCCCCCACCCCCCCTCACCCCAGCAGACCCTCCCCCGCTGCTCACACACCCCCCCAGGTCAGAGCCAGCCCGAGAGGCAGGCCCCATTCTGATGCCTGATGGGCAGTGCCAAAGTGCACCCTGGGTGTGGGCACTTTGCTGCTTATTCAGTGCCAGGGGCACAGGCTGGCACTGCCGGGGTGCCAATGCCCAGGGGGTACACCCCCACCTCCTGACCCCCTGGGGGGCTCAGATTGTACCCCGTTCATTCCAGCGGGATCTCCCACTAATTACCCAAACATGGGGAGTTAGTTTGAACGCTGCCAGAATGAAATCCCCCTGGTGGAGTGGGAGATTCAATCGGGACTGTTAACTTCCCGATAATCACATTGAAAATACATTTAAAAAACACAAATCACTTACCTGCCTCCCTGCCGATCTCCCGCGTGGTCTGGTTTCCAGCTCTGGGAGATGTGCAGGCATTCCCAGTCCGTGTGCAAATCCTGGGACAAGGCCAGCAGCGCACATCTCCCACCACGATCGGTCAGAGAAGTTGCAGGTGGGAGATTCATGCCCAATATTCCTGAGGTATCATCTCCATTCTTATGTAGGGAGTTCTGCACCCAATTTACACACAGCAACCTCTTTAGGACTTAGTTAACGCTACGGTGTTAGGGCGCATTGGCTGTGCTAAATTCTCCCTCAGTGTACCCGAATGGGCACCAGAGTGTGGCCACTAGGGGATTTTCACAGTCACTTCCTTGCAGTGTTAATGTAACCCAACTTGTGACATGAATAAATAAACTTTAAACTAGTAACATTGCTTACTTGTTAACAGGACAAACCAAAACCTAAACAAAGGGATGAAATTATAATTCATCCTCACACAGTTTCTGAAGATCTTCTTTCTGTCACCAGTCCCAGTCTACAAAGTAAATGGTTCAATTTGATATTATAATCCCTTTATTTCATCTACACCCGACTCCCACTGCATTTCAACACTTCAATCGGGGTTTTTTATGTTGAAGATGAAAGGGAAATGGTTTTCAAGTACTCGGATACTGTAACACTTGTAATCAGCAATGGCTTTCACAAAATATATATTAAAGAAACACAACCTGGAAGAACCAAACAGGTTTGTAACACTCGCTTTTGATCTCAGTGCAGAAACTTGCTGCTTGTTACTGGGCTGTGAGTTCCATCTGCTGGGAAATAAAGGTTTTACAGGAGGAATGAACAGGAAAAAATGTTGAAAATAATAGACAAATTAACCTTTCACATTTACCCCCTCCAGGGCAGCTCAGTGGCACAGTGGTTAGCAATGCTGCCTCCCAGTGCCAGGGACCCGGGTTCGATTCCTGGCTTGGGTCACTGTCTGTGCAGAGTCTGCACATTCTCCCCGTGTCTGTATGGGTTTCCTCTGGGTGCTCCAGTTTCTTCTCACAGTCTGAAATGGCCATGCTAAATTTTCCCTCAGTGTACGCAAACAGGTGCTGGAGTGTGGCGACTAGGGGATTTTCACAGTAACTTCATTGCAGTGTTAATATAAGCCTACTTGTGACTAATGAATAAACTTCAAACATCTGCCAGCTTGATAACCCTCCAGAATCTCTGCACCCCTCCAATTCTGGTCTCTGAAAAATCCCCAATTTTAATCATTCTGACATTGGCAATCACACCTTCATCTATTAGGGGCCTAAACTCTGGAATTCTCTTCCTAAATCTACCTTTCACCACCTCTCTTTCCTAATTTAATCTGTTCCTCAAAACCAACATCTCTGCCCAAGCTTTTGATTCTAATTGCTCCCAATGTGGTTCATGTTCCAATCCTGTTTGATAATGCAGCAGTGAATTAGGGATGTGTTGAAGATGCTACATAAATGCAGTTGTTGCTCTATTATGACAGCAGAAAGAGGAGTGAAACACTGGAGAGATTGCAGATCTGAACTTTAACTTGGAGGTATTGTTAGAGCAGGAGAGGAGAAAAGGCAGAGAGTGCTGAGTGAGTGTATTTGGTGTGAATTTACTCTTTGATTCAGTATCACAGAGTCTGAGCTGTAGAACTGGTCAGTCTGGGCGGGGGGGTGGGGGGGGGGGCAGAAATTGCCTCAAAACTGTCACTGGAAGGCTCTTATTCACAAAGCATAAATGATACGAGGATCAGATGGGTGTGGGATGAGTCTGGGGGGTGGGGGGGTTTATGCTAAGAAATTGCCCCTTAGTGTCCAGGGATGTGTAGGTTAGAGGGATTAGAGGGTAAATGTGTAGGGATATGGGGGATAGGGCCTGGGTGGGATTGTGTTTGGTGCAGACTCGATGGGCCGAAGGGCCTCTTTCTGCACTGTAGGGTTCTATGTTCTATGTTCTATGCTGACTGAATGAGTTGTAGTAAGGATGGTTCACATGTAGCGCTGGCACTGAGCAGTCCCTGCACTGTGTGTCATCCTGTTCATGGGCAAAGTGATCTAAAGGGTTTGCGCTGCGACCTTCTCCTGTTGAGGGATGGTTTGGAATTCAGGTGAGTCAAACTCCGCACGGGCAGTGACCCAAGCTGGGAATTAAACCTGGGTCCCTGGCGCTGTGAGGCAGCAACGCTCATCACCGTGTTACTGTGTCATCCTGGACACTGTGTTTAACTCTGTGGAGTGATATTTAAATCCAGAAAATTCTGAGCCAGTGATGAGCGTGCTGGGTCAGATCAGTGTCCATCTGAACGATTGCATTCTCCCACAGAGAGGAAACATTATTTTGTGTAGATTACACCCTTAGACACCCAAGATCTGATCTAAAGAACAGTAAGTGATACCACACAGACTGGGTCAGACTGGTGATTATGTGTATCACAGCCTGGGGGAAGATACGGATATGAATATTTCTTCACGTTCTGAGGGATGTTGAATGGGATATTCTGTAAAAATGGATGAGTGTGACAGGGAAAATGTTACAGGAAATAAAAATAACACTGAGGAAGTGTGACCTTTAACCATTGCAGGACAATGAAGCAACAGAGATTCTTAATCCAATTATTCAATCTGTTATTTTATTTCAAACAATTAAAATTAGAACAAAGAACAAAGAAAATTACAGCACAGGAACAGGCCATTCGGCCCTCCAAGCCTGCACCGACCATGCTGCCCCAACTGAACTAAAGCCCCCTACCCTACTGGGGACCATATCCCTCCATTCCCATCCTATTCATGGATTTATCAACACACCCTTTAAAGTCAATACTGCACCTGCTTCCACTACCTCCCCTGGCAGCGAGCTCCAGGCAGCCACCACCCTCTGGGTAAAAGAACTTGTTAACATCAGCTGCCGCTTGCAATTTTCGGGACAATATTTTACATCGAGTGAAGCTTTTTATTTTTAGCAAAGCCTGTCTGAACAGGAAGGTATCGTTAGCCCTTACATTTGAAATCTACATCCGCACCTTCACCCCCAGTGGGTACAATGTCAGCCTGAAGCACACACGACCACCACAAGGTGGCAGTCACCTTCAACAGACAAGCTCCCGGCCTCGCTCTCTGCCCCATCACTGACCCTGGTGTTTACCCCAGTCCAACACCGGCATCTCCACATCTAAACCCCCATCTCTCTCACTCCCCCCATACCTGCCACTGACAGCCAGCAGAGACGGACTGGATACGGAAACTCTTTCCCTTCCCCATTATTTCAGAATCAAGAACATTTCAGCACAGGAAGTGACCTTTATCACATCATCATCTTGAATATTGCAATGATTTTGGGGTCACGCAAAAACTCATGACTATTTCGGTAGGGTTTTCGATAGGGTCTTATAATTACATGGAACTTAGTAAGATAGAGGGTTATAGGTAAGCCCAGTAATCTCTAAGGTAGGGACATGTTCGGCACAACTTTGTGGGCCGAAGGGCCTGGATTGTGCTGTAGTTTTTCTATGTTTCCATTTCCAATGTTGTATTAACTGGAAATCTGAAATGTCGATTCTTATGAATTAAAATGAGGGAAGAAATTTAAACTGATGTTCCAGCGAGGGATCTCGAGGGAGTGCCACCTTGTCACGGGTGCTGGCTGTTAACCAAGATCCTCTGTCCTCCTGGGGAAGGGGGTTGGGGAGGGAGTGGGTGGTGGGGGCAGTAGATCTGATGGCATGAAGAGGAGCAGGGGGAGTTATTGGCAGTGTCCTGACCAATGTTTACCCCTCAGTCAGTATCACAAGTAACAGATGATCTGCTCACTGTCACAGTGGATGCTCCAGTTTCCTCCCACAGTCTGAAAGACATGCTGGTTAAGTGGATTGGCTGTGCTAAATTCTCCCTCAGTGTACTCAAACAGGTGCCAGAGTGTGGGGACTAGGGGATTTTCACAGTAAATTCATTGTGGTGTTAATGTAAACCTACTTGTGACTAATAAATAAACTTGGGCAGCACAGTAGCACAGTGGTTAGCACTACTGCCTCACAGTGCCTGGGCCCTGGGTTTGATTCCCGGCTTGGGTCACTGTCTGTGTGGAGTTTGTACATTCTCCCTGTGTCTGTGTGGGTTCCCTCCGGGTCCTCCAGTTTCCTCTGACAGTCTGAAAGATGTGCTGGTTAAGTGCATTGGCCATGCTAAATTCTCCCTCAGTGTACCTGCACAGGCACAGGACTGTGGCAACTAGGGGAATTTCACAGTAACTTCATTGCAGTGTTAATGTGAGCCTACTTGTGACAGTAAATAAACTTTAGACTTTAAGCGCTGGTTGTGGGATCTTACTGTGCACAGATTGTCTGCCACATCTCCAATGCTACAACAGTGACCATACTTGCAAAATATTAAAGTATTTTGGGATGTTGTGTGACTGTTAAAGGGTGCTATATCAATGAAATTCACCTCTGTTGGATTGGCTAAGCCAGGAGTGGAAAGTGCAATTTGAGATATGAATTAATGTGTTCACTGATGAAAGATCTTTTGAATTTTTGCTATATTTACGATCTCAGCAGTCACCTGATGTGTTACCAAAATACCTCTGCACCAAATTCTAATCTAAACCTTGGGAATGTGGCGTAGGTTGTTCGGTGTGACGTGTCCAGCCGATCTGTATCTGTGGGATCTTACTTAATCTTCATTCCCCCTTCTGAGTGAGTGAGGGTGCTTTGGGGAGATATGCTGTGGCACTGAGTGGAAATCAATGCTGGAGGTTTCTATTCACCGCACAGAATACGGAGCTAATCGCATTTGTAGATTGTTCCTGCAGGCCGGGCTTGGGGAATAAAACCTGACTACAGAAAAGGTGTTCTTACCCACATGGCGACATACCGGGATCAGGGAAATGGAACTGTGCAACAATAAAGCTCGTGTACAACGTGGGGCCTTTGCTACCAACTCTTCAAGTGTCACTCTACATTTTCAGCTTGGCTGCTCAGGAGAAGGCCCAGACTTAACCCCCAGTGACACTGAGGGGAGGCCACACTGAATAGGAATTCACAAGTCTATACAGCCCAACTAACTGAAGCACATGTGTGTTGAGGAGCTGCCTCCAGCTGCCCTCCATAGTTACAGGGCCAACTCTGAGAAGTTCCGTGCCTCACTAAAGAAACCATCTCTTTCTAACGAGACCTAATTCGAGTTGAATAGAGGCACCGATATATATATGACATTTTCATTGCAAACTAACAAGTAAAGAAATTCAATTATCGCTGAAAGCTCCTTTCTAATCACTCATTCATTTAGTTTGTCTCCAAATTAGTTTGCATATAAAAGCCATCAGCTCATTCATCAGCAGACAAAAAGCAAAGAAAATATTTTTTATCGTTTAAAAAAAAAACAAAGAGGGAGTGAACAATGTGGGCAGATTTCAGGACAGGCAGCTCTTCTCCAACATGTCTAAGGTCTTCCGTCACAGGGGTCGAGAGCCGTAGCCTTTTATATAGTGTCACAGTTAGATAATGTCCCTCCAGCATCAGAGAAGCAGCAACTGTCACAAGATAAAGCACCAGGCCACAAATCAGCCAGAAAGCTCACTGTCTCTCCACCAAACAACGTCACCTCGTTTTTAGTTTAGTCGCCTGGAACTCATTGCAAAACTCTGTCAGTAATCCCCATAAAACTGAAGTAGCAACAGCTAAACAGGACACAGGGGTGGCACAGTGGGTTAGCACAGCTGCCTCACAGTGCCAGGGACCTGGGTTCAATTCTGGCCTCGGGTCTCTGCCTGTGTGGAGTCTGCACATTCTCCCTGTGTCTGCGTGGGTTTCCTCCGGGTGCTCCGGTTTCCTCCCACACTCCAAAGGATGTGCTGGTTAGGGTGCATTGGCCGTGATAAATTCTCCCTCAGTGTACCCAAACAGGTGCCGGAGTGTGGTGACTGGGGGATTTTCACAATAGCTTCATTGCAATGTTAATGTAAGACTTCTGGTGACGCTAATGAATAGAATATAAATAGCCGGGTCACTGCCGTTTTGCTGCACACAGCTTAGAAAGGAGGAGGCCATTCGGCCCTTCCAGCCTGCTCCACCGTTCATTTTAATCATGGCTGATCATTGAATTCAATATCCTGATCCCCCCCCCCGCCTTACCCCCCAATATCCACTGATCCCTTTAGCCCCAAGAGCAACATCCCATTTCTTCTTGAAACCACACAACGTTTTGGCCTCAGCTACTTTCTGTGGGAGTGAATTCCACACATTCCCCACCCTCTGGGTGAAGAATTGTCTCCTCATCCCATGGCTTACTGCCGTGTTTCATACAGTGAACACTCTTTAGAAATATTTGATTGGCTGTAAAGCACCTTTCAGTTAATGTCACATGGGATTTTGCTTTGATTTCAAGGATTTCTTTTTCTTCCAGCATTGGTCCTGCAGGTTCTGATTTATTGTTCCACCTTGTGTCTGAATTTTGTTCCTGTTATTTGAGGTGTCTGAGGAACACAGAGGCTGTCTTCGAACTCTGCAGTTAATGAGAAAGTATCCTGGGATTTAGAAAGGTCAATAGGACCAATAGGTGACTGTATCTGTCCAGAGGCATTAGGGTGACAACCTGTCCACACAGTTACCCTCCTCCAACCCACCCCACCCCAGGTAAACTCTTGTCTGAGTTCCCTCTGATCGAGAATCATAAGAATCCTACAGTGCAGAGGAAACCATTCGGCCCATCGAGTCTGCACTGACCACAATCCCACCCAGGCCCTGTCCCCATAACCCCATGCATTTCCCCTAGTTAGTCCCCCAGACACTAAGGAAAGTTTAGCATTGGCCAATTCACCTAACCAGCACGGTATCACACAGTGGTTAGCACGGCTTCTTCACAGCGCTAGGGACCCAGGTTTGATTCCTGGTTGGGTCACTGTCTGTACGGAGTCTGCACATTCTCCCCATGTCTGTGTGGGTTTTCTCCGGGTGCTCCCATTTCCTCCCACAGTCTGAAAGACATGCTGGTTAGATGCATCAACCCAGAGTATAGCAACTAGGGGAATTTCACAGTAACTTCATTGCAGTGTTAATGTAACCCTTATTTGTGACTAATAAATAAACTTTAACTTTAAAAATCTTTGGCATGTGGGAGGAAACCGGAGCACCTGGAGGAAACCCATACAGACACGGGGAGAATGTGCAGACTCCACACAGACAGTGACCCAAGCCGGGAATCGAACCCGGTGCCTGGTGCTGTGAGGAAGCAGTGTGTCACCACCGGAGGTGTTTTCTACATTAAAGACACTTGATAATCTCAGGGGGTTGGAGGGAGAGATTTTTAATTAATTCTCACTCTGTAATGATGTTGGCGAGACCAGTATCGCCCATTCATAATTGCCCTTGAGGAGGTGGTGGTGAGCTGCCATCTTGAACTGCTGCGGCCTGTGTTGTGTTGGTACAGCCACAGTGCTGTTAGGGAGGATTTTGACCCAGTGACAGAGAGAACAGCCATATAGTTCCCAGTCACAATCATCCCCAGATCACAATCATACCAGCTTTGGCTGTTTTCTGTCCATTCAGGAGATGCAGGCATCACCAACTAAACTAACACTAACGAATATTACCGAACTAGACAGCACCTGCCTCTCCCCCCCTCCAGCCCCAGAACCACTATGGTCCATGTGATGTACATACACCCACACTGTTGTGAGTACGAGAAATCCAGGATTTTGACCCATGCAACAGAGAAGGAATGGCAATAGAATTCCAAGTCAGGATGATGCATGACTCGGAAAAGAACTTGCAGATGTAGGAATACACTTATCCTTCTAGAATCATAGATTCATACAATCCCTACAGTGCAGAAAGGGGCCATTTGGCTCATTGAGTCTGCACTAATTTCACCCAGGCGCTATCCCCATAACCCCACTTACTTGCCATGCTAATTTCCCTGACACTAAGGGGCAATTTAGCATGGCCAATCCACCTAACCCGCACATCATTGGGGTGTGGCAGGAAACTGGAGTACCTGGAGGAAACTCACACAGACACAGTGACCCAAGACCAAACTCGAACCTGGTCCCTGGCACTGTGAGGTAGAAGTGCTAGCCACTGTGCCACCCCGTAACCTAGATAGTAAAGGTAGTAAATTTACAGCGTGCCATCAGAAAAGCCTTGGCAAGTGACTGCAGTGCATTTTATAGCTGATTCACACTGATGCCACAGTGCATTGGTGGTAGAGGTGTTAACAAAGAACAAAAACAGCCCAGGAAACAGGCCCTTCGGCCCAACGAGCCCACGCCGCCATTTTAACATTACCAGTCCCCCCTCCACCCATGACCCTTATCTATTGTTTTATGGCCATCCACATTGAGGGAAACTAATTTAGGAACAATTTATTACCTCCAATCAGCCTAACAGCACATCTTTGGGGTGTGGGAGGAAACCGGAGCACCCGGAGAAAACCCACACAAGCACGGGGAGAATGCGCAAACTCCCACAGACACCGGCCCAAATCCATGTGTCTGCACAGCAATCAGTGATAGTCACTGAGCTGTCGTCTTGCCCAGTATCTTGTCCAGTTTAGGCACACACTAACGACATGAAGCACTAGGCTACTCTCGAACATCCAAGAGCAGCCCCAGTACGACCCATCGCGTGTATGCCCCTCGTTGGACACAAGGCGGACCGACTTAAAACCTGTGAATTAAAAGAGAAAAACATTAGTATCATTCCACATCCTTATACATTACCAGGAACGTCCCAATGCTAATGAACCTTAATTAAAACAATCTCCAACCCACTCGTGTGCCTGTCTAAGTAACTCTTAAACAACTCCAGCGTGTTTGCCTCCACCACCTTACTTGGTAGAGCATTCCATACCCCCACTACCCTCTGTGTGAAAAACCTCCCTCTAATATCCGTGTTATACCTCTCCCCCCTCACCCTAAGCCCGTGGCCCCTCGTACTGTGTGTCTTGTACAGGTATTGGGTGGAATGCCAATCAAGCAGGCTGCTTTGTCCTGGGTGGTGTCGCTCTTCGAGTGTTGTTGGAGCTGCACCCATCCAGACAAGTGGAGAGTGTCCCATCATGGCTGGAAGGGCTGAATGGCCTCATCCTGCTTCTAGTTTCTATCATATTTTGACTTGTGTCTTGCAGATGGTGGATAATTTTAGGGAACCAGGAGGTGAGTTACTCTCCAGAATTCCCTGCCTCTGACCTGCTCTTGTAACCATGGTTGTTGAATAACCCGTCAAATTCTATTTCTGGTCACCCCTTGGATGTTGATAGCGGGGTTTCAGTGATGGTCATATCATTGAATGTCAAGGGGAGAAGGTTAGATTCTCTCTTGTTGGAGATGGTCACTGCCTGGCACTGCAAATCACAATCACCCCAAACTCAAAATCACCCAAACTCCAAAATCACAATCACCCCAAATCAAATCATCCCAATTTACAATAATCTCAACTGCCACAAATCACATTCATCCCAATTCACAATCAACCCCAAATCACAATGATCCACAATTCACAATCATCCCAAATCAACAGGATTTCCCCAGATCCCAGTCATTTCCTTAGCCATACTCTCCCTTACATTGTAAGCCCCTCCCAGCACCATTCATATCCTTTCTGAGAAAGTATTCATTGACCATATATTTATGAACAGATTGAGACTGCAGATGGAAACCGGGACAGAGGTGGGGTGAGAGGGTAGATTGGGGCAATGGGGGTAGATTGGGGCAATGGGGGAAATTGGGGCAGTGACGGAGAGCTGGGGGTAGATTGGGGCGGTGACGGAGAGCTGGGGGAAATTGGGGCGGTGACAGAGAGCTGGGGGTAGATTGGGGCGGTGACGGAGAGCTGGGGGTAGATTGGGGCGGTGACAGAGAGCTGGGGGTAGATTGGGGCGGTGACGGAGAGCTGGGGGTAGATTGGGGCGGTGACGGAGAGCTGGGGGTACATTGGGGCGGTGACGGAGAGCTGGGGGTAGATTGGGGCGGTGACGGAGAGCTGGGGGTAGATTGGGGCGGTGACGGAGAGCTGGGGGCAGATTGGGGCAGTGACGGAGAGCTGGGGGAAATTGGGGCGGTGACAGAGAGCTGGGGGTAGATTGGGGCGGTGACGGAGAGCTGGGGGTAGATTGGGGCAGTGACGGAGAGCTGGGTGTAGATTGGGGCGGTGACGGAGAGCTGGGGGAAATTGGGGCGGTGACGGAGAGCTGGGGGTAGATTGGGGCGGTGACGGAGAGCTGGGGGTAGATTGGGGCGGTGACGGAGAGCTGGGGGTAGATTGGGGCGGTGACGGAGAGCTGGGGGTAGATTGGGGCAGTGACGGAGAGCTGGGGGAAATTGGGGCGGTGACAGAGAGCTGGGGGTAGATTGGAGCGGTGACGGAGAGCTGGGGGTAGATTGGGGCGGTGACAGACAGCTGGGGGTAGATTGGGGCGGTGACGGAGAGCTGGGGGTAGATTGGGGCGGTGACGGAGAGCTGGGGGTAGATTGGGGCGGTGACGGAGAGCTGGGGGCAGATTGGGGCGGTGACGGAGAGCTGGGGGTAGATTGGGGCAGTGACGGAGAGCTGGGGGTAGATTGGGGCAGTGACGGAGAGCTGGGGGTAGATTGGGGCAGTAGGGGAGAGTTGGGGGTAGTTTGGGGCAGTAGGGGAGAGTTGGGGGTAGTTTGGGGCAGTAGGGGAGAGTTGGGGGTAGATTGGGGCAGTGACGGAGAGCTGGGGGTAGATTGGGGCAGTAGGGGAGAGTTGGGGGTAGTTTGGGGCAGTAGGGGAGAGTTGGGGGTAGTTTGGGGCAGTAGGGGAGAGTTGGGGGTAGTTTGGGGCAGTAGGGGAGAGTTGGGGGTAGTTTGGGGCAGTAGGGGAGAGTTGGGGGTAGTTTGGGGCAGTAGGGGAGAGTTGGGGGTAGTTGGGGCAGTAGGGGAGAGTTGGGGGTAGTTTGGGGGTAGTTTGGGGCAGTAGGGGAGAGTTGGGGGTAGTTTGGGGCAGTAGGGGAGAGTTGGGGGTAGTTTGGGGCAGTAGGGGAGAGTTGGGGGTAGTTTGGGGCAGTAGGGGAGAGTTGGGGGTAGATTGGGGCAGTAGGGGAGAGTTGGGGGTAGATTGGGGCAGTAGGGGAGAGTTGGGGGTAGTTTGGGGCAGTAGGGGAGAGTTGGGGGTAGTTTGGGGCAGTAGGGGAGAGTTGGGGGTAGTTTGGGGCAGTAGGGGAGAGTTGGGGGTAGTTTGGGGCAGTAGGGGAGAGTTGGGGGTAGTTTGGGACAGTAGGGGAGAGTTGGGGGTAGTTTGGGGCAGTAGGGGAGAGCTGGGGGTAGTTTGGGGCAGTAGGGGAGAGTTGGGGGTAGATTGGGGCAGTAGGGGAGAGTTGGGGGTAGTTTGGGGCAGTAGGGGAGAGCTGGGGGTAGTTTGGGGCAGTAGGGGAGAGCTGGGGGTAGATTGGGGCAGTAGGGGAGAGCTGGGGGTAGATTGGGGCAGTAGGGGAGAGTTGGGGGTAGTTTGGGGCAGTAGGGGAGAGTTGGGGGTAGTTTGGGGCAGTAGGGGAGAGTTGGGGGTAGTTTGGGGCAGTAGGGGAGAGTTGGGGGTAGATTGGGGCAGTAGGGGAGAGTTGGGGGTAGTTTGGGGCAGTAGGGGAGAGTTGGGGGTAGTTTGGGGCAGTAGGGGAGAGTTGGGGGTAGATTGGGGCAGTAGGGGAGAGTTGGGGGTAGTTTGGGGCAGTAGGGGAGAGTTGGGGGTAGTTTGGGGCAGTAGGGGAGAGTTGGGGGTAGATTGGGGCAGTAGGGGAGAGTTGGGGGTAGATTGGGGCAGTAGGGGAGAGTTGGGGGTAGTTTGGGGCAGTAGGGGAGAGCTGGGGGTAGATTGGGGCAGTAGGGGAGAGCTGGGGGTAGTTTGGGGCAGTAGGGGAGAGTTGGGGGTAGATTGGGGCAGTAGGGGAGAGTTGGGGGTAGTTTGGGGCAGTAGGGGAGAGTTGGGGGTAGTTTGGGGCAGTAGGGGAGAGTTGGGGGTAGTTTGGGGCAGTAGGGGAGAGTTGGGGGTAGTTTGGGGCAGTAGGGGAGAGTTGGGGGTAGTTTGGGGCAGTAGGGGAGAGTTGGGGGTAGTTTGGGGCAGTAGGGGAGAGCTGGGGGTAGATTGGGGCAGTAGGGGAGAGTTGGGGGTAGATTGGGGCAGTAGGGGAGAGTTGGGGGTAGTTTGGGGCAGTAGGGGAGAGTTGGGGGTAGTTTGGGGCAGTAGGGGAGAGTTGGGGGTAGTTTGGGGCAGTAGGGGAGAGCTGGGGGTAGATTGGGGCAGTAGGGGAGAGTTGGGGGTAGATTGGGGCAGTAGGGGAGAGTTGGGGGTAGTTTGGGGCAGTAGGGGAGAGTTGGGGGTAGTTTGGGGCAGTAGGGGAGAGTTGGGGGTAGTTTGGGGCAGTAGGGGAGAGTTGGGGGTAGTTTGGGGGTAGTTTGGGGCAGTAGGGGAGAGTTGGGGGTAGTTTGGGGCAGTAGGGGAGAGTTGGGGGTAGTTTGGGGCAGTAGGGGAGAGTTGGGGGTAGTTTGGGGCAGTAGGGGAGAGTTGGGGGTAGTTTGGGGCAGTAGGGGAGAGTTGGGGGTAGTTTGGGGCAGTAGGGGAGAGTTGGGGGTAGTTTGGGGCAGTAGGGGAGAGTTGGGGGTAGTTTGGGGCAGTAGGGGAGAGTTGGGGGTAGTTTGGGGCAGTAGGGGAGAGTTGGGGGTAGTTTGGGGCAGTAGGGGAGAGTTGGGGGTAGTTTGGGGCAGTAGGGGAGAGTTGGGGGTAGATTGGGGCAGTAGGGGAGAGTTGGGGGTAGATTGGGGCAGTAGGGGAGAGTTGGGGGTAGTTTGGGGCAGTAGGGGAGAGTTGGGGGTAGTTTGGGGCAGTAGGGGAGAGTTGGGGGTAGTTTGGGGCAGTAGGGGGGAGTTGGGGGTAGTTTGGGGCTATGGGGTAGAGTTGGGGGGGGATTGGAGTTGGGGGCAGATTGGGAGAGTGGGGGTAGATTGGGGGGGGAATTAGCGGTGGGTTGGAGTGAGATTGGGATGAAGGTGGGGGGGTGTCGGGGCTGCAGGGAGAGGCTCTCCATTGCGGAGATGGAATAGTTGTCGGTGTCGGTCGGTGCGGAAGGAGCTTCTATCGGAATTGATTCTCTGTAACACTGATGACTCACATTTCCTCTGTGTGAGAGACACAGGGAGTGGGCAGGATATTACAGCAGGGATATTAGAGCCGGGGCTGGGATATTACAGCGGGGATATTAGAGCAGGAGCCGGGATATTACAGCGGGGATACTGCAGCAGGAATATTAGAGCAGGGATACTGCAGCAGGGTCCGGGGTATTCTCTGTGTTATTCCTGTCTCTGTCTCTCTGCCTGGAATTGAGAGCAGGAAAATGGTTCGCATTTTGGCGAATGGAGATATTGTACAAGATGATGATCCCCGCGTCAGGAAAGAGCCCCAGGGGAGAGAGAATCTGAACAGACCCCGGCAGGTTAGTATCTCTCACACTCTCTCGTTACAATCTGAGTTTCCCTTATTGCCGGGTTCCAGGCTGGCAATTCACAGAATTGTTACAGTGCAGAAAGAGGCCATTCGACCCATCTAGCCTGTGCCAGCTGTTCAGATGGGCGTGGCCTCCACCTACAGGACCCCCCAGGGACTGGGGTCAGTTAACACCCTTCTGGTCTCAGGACCAAGAGAGGTTCAGCTGGCAGGATTTATGCCAAATGATATCATTGGATTGTTTTTTAAAGTTTATTTATTAGTCACAAGTAGGCTTACATTAACACCGCAATGAAGTTACTGTGAAAATCCCCCAGTCACCACACTCTGGCACCTGTTCAGGTACACTGAGGGAGAATTTAGCACGGTCAATGCACCCTAACCAGAACGTCTTTCGGACTGTGGGAGAAAACCGGAGCACCGGGAGGAGTCAGACAGGTTTACAGCAGGGAAACAGGCCCTTCGGCCCAACTTGTCCATGCCACCCTTTTTTTAAAACCCCTGAGCTAGTCCCAATTGCCCACATTTGGCCCATATCCCTCGATACCCATCTTACCAATGTCAAAGACAAAATTGTACCCGTCTCCAGTACTGCCTCTGACAGCATGTTCCAGACACTCACCAACCTGTGTGAAAAACTCCATGAAACCCATGCAGACACGGGGAGAACGTGCAGACTCCACATAGACAGTGACCCAAGAATCCGGGTCCCTGGCACTGTGACAGAGCAGTGCTAGCCACTGTGCCACCCCGTACAGCACTGAAGGAAACTCTGGCCCATCCTACCTGTGCTAGTTCTTCAGCAGAGCAATCCACTCTCATTGACCTTTCCTCGTTGTCCTTTTCTAGTATTTATCCACTTTCATTTTGAAAGTTATTATTGAAGATTTTGGTCTGTGCTTTTCAGATCACCAGATCCAGCTGTGGAAAAGCCCTTATCTCGTGTCAGCTTTGTCAGTTACTTGTGTCGTCTGGTTTCCTGCTCTGCTGCTGAATAGAGTTAGTCTTGGGGTTTCTATTCTCTGAAAGCATTGAGCAGTGTGATTAATATCTTCAAAACTCTGTCACATTTCAGTCGGTGCTCTCTATTAAAGGTCTGAGCTGCTCTTGAATTAACTCTTTCCTGAGTGTCTGAGCCACTGTCGGAGGAGAGATTCCTTCTCATCTCTAACTTTGACCATGGCCTGTGAACGATGTCCTGTAAGCAGCGCAATTTACATTGATACTATTTCTGAAGGAGTGCGGCCGGTGCTGTGCTTCTGTTACTGGGCTAATATACCAGAGAACGAGAGGTCAGAGCTATCAGCTTCACAAATTGAAGTTAGAGACATTCACAGCACAGAAGGAAGCCATTTGGCCCATCGATTCCATGCTGGTTCACTGCAGGACAATCCATTCACTCCCACTTAGAAACCCAAAATCCCAAAACTCCGCAGTGAGATCTGAACCCACAATATTTTGCTTCATGTGCTATCCACTAAGCCAGGGGTCTCCAAACTACAGCCCACGGACCACATCTGGCCCGCAGCGGGCTGTATCCGGATCAGAGTTTGGAGACCACTGTGCTAAGCCATATCTAACCGACTGTTTTTTTCAGTCTTGTCAGTTAAAGGGACTCCAAGACTATCGGATCGTCTTAAAAGTCCAAATAACGTTTAGGGAAGGAAGTGCAGTCTTTATCTGAGGAAGGATATCCTTGCTATAGAGGGAGTGCAGCAAAGGTTTCCAGGCTAATCCTGGGATGGCAGGTCTGTCATATGAGGAGAGACCAGGTCAGTCAGGATTACACTCGCTGGAGTTTCGAAGAGTGAGAGGGGATCTCATAGAAACTTATAAAGTTCTAACAGGGTTAGACAGGGTGGATTCAGAAAGAATGTTCCCAATGGGGGGGGAGTCCAGAACTAGGGGTCATTGTTTGAGGATAAGGGGGTAAACCTTTTAGGACTGAGGTGAGGAGAAATCTCTTCACCCAGAGGGTGGGGAATGTGTGGAATTCACTCCCACAGAAAGTAGTTGAGGCCAAAACATTTCAAGAAGAAATTAGATATCGCTCTTGGGACTAAAAGGATCAAGGGATATGGGGGGAAGGGGGGCCATCAGGATGTTGAATTTAATGATCTGTCATGGTCAAAATGAAAGGCAGAGGAGACTCGAAGGCCAAATGGCCTCTTCCTGCTTCTAGTTTCTGTGTTTTTGTGTTTCTAAATCTGCTGTCCTTACCTGATCTGTGACTCTATGTGACTCTATACCCACACCCACATGGTTAGCTGCCCTCTAAAGTGGTCTAACATACTAACTCAGCACAATTAGGAATGGCCTATCCCTCCCAAACACTAGTATTGAATAAAACACTGGAATAAATGCTGATTTTTATTTTTTCCCCACCAGGGTTTCATCCATAACTCGGAGAATACAAACCCACTTTATCAGGGACAAGGCAACCAAGGGCACTCACTGTTTGCGGATCTGAATCAACGTTTGATCAGCATGGGATTTCCACGGTGGAACCTGGGAAATCAAGTCATTGAACCAATCATGTCAGTCATTCTGATCCTGTTGTTAATGATGTTTGGAATGCGGGGCCTTCTCCTGATTGGTGGCTTGTATCTCTTCTCACGATTTACTCAACGGTAACTGGATTCAGTGCTGGGATTTTCTACCCGGTGTTGTACAGGTCCTCCTGATGCTTCCTCCCTGCTTGAAAGAACCAGTGAACAGAAAATATTTACAGTTGAAATATGAGAAGGAAAAGTGACTGTTTAAACCTCAACAGTTCAATTGCCTGCAAGGTTTGGACCATTTTCCTGTTGGATTGCCGTTGACTAAGTGTTTCAGAAATGCCGGACTTTGGGAAAAAAAATCATTCCTCATTTTAATTGCTTTTGGACAACTTTACTTTTGAATCTTTCTCTGCTGATGGGTTGAGTTTGTGTGAGAGAGCCAGGTGAAAAGCTGGTAGTGTGGTTGTTTTGGTGATGTGTAAAGCCATCTGGTTTGCTCATGTTCTTTAGGGAAGGAAATCGACTGTTCTTACCCGGTCTGGCTCACACGTGACTCTAGTCCCACATGACTGTGTTGGCCTTTGACTTTAAGATAGCGCCCCCTCGATTTAAATTGACCTAAGTTTTGGCAAGGAACTCCGAGATTCTGTATTTAATTGCAGAATTATCGTAGAATAGAATCAGAGTCTCTACATGCAGGAGGCCATTCAGCCCATCAAGACTACACCGACCACGATCCCACCCAGGCCCTATCCCCATAATCCTACTTGTTTACCCTCCTAACTCCATGACACTAAGGGGCAATTTAGCATGACCAATCAACTTAACTCACACTTCTTTGGAGTGTGGGAGGAAATTGGAGCACCCGAAGGAAACCCACACAGACACAGGGTGAATGTGCAAACTCCACATAGACAGTGACCCAAGCCGGGAATTGAACCCAGGTCCCTGGCACCGTGAGGCAGCAGTGCTAATCATCGTGCCACCCCATCATATAGAATGATACAGCTCAGAAGACGCCCTTCGGCCCATCGAGTCCCCAACGACACATTAGGGACAGCTGAATTCCCAGCTAATCCCATCTGCCAGTGTTTGGCCCATAGACCTGAATGTTCTGATGTGTTAAATGCTCATCCGTTAGAATGAGAGTTCTGTAAACATCTCTTCTTTCCACCTGAGCTTTGTTCTGCCTGTTGCCAGCTTTGTGTGTGCAGTACAAACTGAACTGTCACCTCCCGTGACTCAGGAACCTCTGGAGGTTACCTCTGTGCCTATCGATTAAAAGTGTCAGTCTCACACCCGATGCAATTTCTCCACCTCCTGGTTATTCCCAACACCCAACACTGGTGGCAACTTTCACAGCTGGATGTCCAAAACCTGTCCCAGGAATTATCAGCATAAAGAATTACCCGTTGCGCCCATAGCCAGTTTTGAAACAGCCTCTGTAACCTCATTCCCCCACCATTTCCCAAAATACTTTCTCCTCAAGAACATAGTAATACTCCCCCCATTCATTTTCTTCGCCCACCCCCCCATGTGCCCCCCCCACCCACCCACCAATGTCTTTGCTGGTCTCCCCCAGTCCTTTTCTGAATGTGGACCTTGATGATTGATCCCAGAAGTCCCCAGAATTCTGGTACCATCAATCAGATCGCCAACTTTCCAGCTTCCGGAGCTGCAGGGAATCACGTCCACTATCTCCCGCTTGGAAATGTTGCTGGGGGGGGGGGTGGTGAGGTTCCTGACTGTGAGCTAACACTCTGATCATCCTGGGAGTGAAATAACAGAGCAGACACGGTGTCTGGAGGCAACCCAACAAATTTCCAAAAATGTTCCCGGGAAGTCCCAGTGACTGAGCAGCAGAGAAGAGAGTGGGGACTCAAACCAAAAGAGAAAATGCTGGAAAATCTCCGCAGGTCTGGCAGCACCTGTAAGGAGAGAAAAGAGCTGATGTTTCCAGTCCAGGTGACCCTTTGTCAAAGAGTGGGGACTGATCCTGGTTCCCCAGCACCGTGACAGAGTGAGTTCACAACTCAGCCACCTACCCTCAACAACCAATGTGCAAAACCTGGCGCAGCATCATCATGGCACTTGGGTATCGCAGACTGTGCAGGCCCAGAGGTTCTCCACTGAGTCATTTAGTTGAGGGTGGAACCGGCAGCGGACCCTAACAAAGATTGTATCATCATCACGTTGTTCATTAGCACATCCACCACATTGGACCAAACTTCAGCCTTGATGGTATTCTCTGTTTTACTGAACATTTTTTTATCTATTGGTGGGACCCTGGCTGGCCAGCATTTATTGCCCATTTTTCACCCAACCACGTTGCTGTGACTCTGGAGTCACGTGTAGGCCAGACCAGGTAAGAACGGCAGATTTCCTTCCCTAATGGACATTAGTGAACCAGATGGGTTTTCCTGACAATGGTCATCAGTAGATTCTTAATTCCAGATATTTTTTATTGAATTCAAATTCCACCATCTGCCATGGTGGGATTCGAACCCGGGTCCTCAGAACAAACCCAGCCGAGTTTCTGGATTAATAGATAATATCACCTCCCCCTCTCAGTCAGCTGTGAAATAACTCAGATACTCTGAAATGTTCTGAGGATATTGTTGCAATTCATCTGCCCCAGATTGACAGAGTGATTCTCAAACATACCGTGAACTGGAAATCTTTACATCTAACCCTTTCCAAATAGTAGAAGCCAATTAAATAATTGTTAGTTCCTTTCAGCAGTTTATAGATGATGTGTATCTGATTAGTAAAAAAGGTATATTCCAGCAGGTATGACATCTGATATCTTTGCTATTCCTCTCAATGAGTAGATTGCTTTTGGCTTCCCTGAATGTAAAACTTCACAAGAGCTCTTGAAAAGCAGCATTTTTTGTTTTTAGGAATGAGTAAAGATTAGAGAAAGAATTAATTGTTGAATAAAAGTCTGTACTTCAGTCCTTCAGTCTTTTCTCTGTGTTTCTGACCATGGTGATATGGGGCTGGTCACAGTGACTTTAAAGTTGAGAAGGGCAGTCTGAGGGTACCCATCACTCCTGTGCTAACTCTGGTTAAAAAAAACACCAGTCAGGCCCCTTCGCCAAAGCCTTTCTGATAGTCTCGTTATCTTCATGAAAAAAAATGTCCCCTTTATTCAGCGTAAAATAGATTTTTATGAAAAAACAGTGTAAAGTTAAATAAGAAGGACGGTGCAGTGGTTAGCACTGCTGCCTCACAGTGCCAGGGGCCTGGGTTTGATTCCCAGCCTGGGTCACTGTCTGCGTGGAGACTGCATGTTCTCTCTGTGTCTGTGTGGGTTTCTTCCATGTGCTCCGGTTTCTTCCCACAGTCCAAAGATGTGCCAGTTAGGTAGATGGGCCATGTTAAATTGGCCCCTAGTGTCAGGGGGACTAGCTAGGGATTATAAGGATAGGGCCTAGGTGGGATTGTGGTCAGTGCAGACTCAATGGGCCGAATGGCTTCCTGTTGCACTGTAGGGTTCTATGATTCTATAAAAGGGATTGGGGAGGGGGTCAGTGCAGGGTTGCACTAAACTGGGATACCTCAGTCTGAAGGTGACAATCAGAGCCCTGTTGTGTTGTATACGTGATTCCCTCAATTTGGAAACCAATATTTGAAAAACCCGTATGAGGGATCTGTTGCTTATTGAAGCATGATCTTTATTGTATTCAGTGCTATTTGGAATCTGGCTTCTGATTTTGAGGATTTATATTTAGTTTTGGTGGTTTGCCTGTTGGACAGGTTTGAGAATGTGTCATTGGGCCAGTGGGCTGACGAATGGCAGATGGAGTTTAATTTAGACAAATGCGAGGTGATGCATTTTGGTCGATTGAACCAGGGCAGGACTTACTCAGTTAATGGTAGGGCACTGGGGAGAGTTACAGAACAAAGAGATCTAGAGGTACATAGCTCTTTGAAAGTGGAGTCACAGATGGAGTAGTAAAGAAGGCATTCAGCATGCTTGGTTTCAATGGTCAGAACATTGAATACAGGAGTTGGGACATCTTGTTGAAGTTGTACAAGATATTGGTCACACTTGGAATACTGTGTGCAGTTCTGGTCACCCTATTGTAAAAGGATATTATTAAACTAGAAAGAGTGCAGAAAAAATTTACTAGGATGTTACCTAGACTTGATGGATTGAGTTATAAGGAGAGGCTGGATGGACTGGGACGTTTTTCCTCTGGAGCGTAGGAGGCTTGGGGGTGATCTTATAGAGATCTATAAAATAATGAGGGGCATAGATCAGCAAGATGGTCAATATCTTTTCCCAAAGGTAGGGGAGTCTAAAACTAGAGGGTATAGGTTTAAGGTGAGGGGGAGAGATACAAAAGGGTGTAGAGGAGCAATTTTTTCACACAGAGGGTACTGAGTGTCTGGAACAAGCTGCCAGAAGCAGTAGGCGGATACAATTTTGTCTTTTAAAAAACATTTAGACAGTTATATGGGGATAGAGGGATATGGGCCAAATGTGGGCACTTGGGATTAGTTTAGGAGGTTTAAAAAGAAGGGTGGCATGGACAAGTTGGGCCGAAGGGCCTGTTTCCGTGCTGTAAACCTCTATGACTCGATGTCCACTGCAAATAGCCGCAGGTGCAGCAGCCATGTACAGCTGTTAGATTGCTGTAGTTTTACAATCAGGAAATGCACCTTCCTACAGGAAATCTGGCCTCCCCAGCACTAACTCCTCTTCCCTTTCCCCCTCCCTCATCACAAAGCTGGTTCGTCATTGGCACAGATTGAAATGAGGTTTATGATCCCAGTTGAGACCCGTAACTGTTGATTTTGAAGGAAGAGATTTGAAATCCCAGTTATTTACTTAGTTTAAACAGAAGAACAGTAAGAAGTCTCACAACATCAGGTTAAAGTGCAACAGGTTTATTTGGAATCGGAGCGCTGCTCCTTCATCAGGTGATGGGAGAGGTGGGTTCACAAACACGACATATATACAAGAGACACAATTGCAAGATAATGTGAGTCTTTACAGATAAAGAAGTCTTAGAAATACAGACAGTGTGAGTGGAGAGAGGGTTAAGCACAGGTTAAAGCGTTGTGAATTGTCTCAAACCCGGATGGTTGGTAGGATTTTACATGCCCAGGTCAAATGGTGGACAATCACCAGCCAGGATTATTCCCTCCAATCGGGGAACACTTCAGCAGTCGTGGGCATTCAGTCTCTGATCTTCGGGTAAACATTTTCCAAGGCAGCCTTCACAACACTCGACAACACAGAATCGCCGAGCAGAAAGTTATAGCCAAGTTCCGCACACACGAGGACAACCTCAACCGGGATCTTGGGTTCATGTCACACTACATGTAACCCTCAGCATTTGGCTGGTCTTGAGACAGTACACACCTCTTTAACTTGTGATTAACCCTCTCTCCACTCAGATGTCTGTGCCTGGAAAGACTTGATTACCTGGAAAGACTCCATTCCAATCATTATCTTGCAATTGTGTTTTTGCAAACCCACCTCTCCACTCACTTGATGAAGGAGCAGTGCTCCGAAAGCTCGTGATCCCAAATAAACCTGTTGGATTTTAATCTGGTGTTGAGACTTCTTACCCACCCCAATCCAAGACACCATAAATAGAAGCATTTTCACCATATAAGGGTCAAATAAAATTAACAAAATATTAATTTTGGTAAGCACTTATACTCTAAACCCTAAAATCACCACAAGTTAAATATGAAATAACAGGTTGTAGTCAATAATAAACTGTAAATGGCAGATACAACTAAGAGAGATCTTACAAATTGGTTCAGCTGTACATCCTGCTGATGTGTCATCAATCTCAGTCAAAAAATCCTTCAAAACTCACATTTTGCTCATTCTCCCAGGATTTAGTCTGATTTGCAGCCAATAGCAGGATACAACCAATCGGAGTACTGCGGACACAGTCTTACCAAAATTGGCACACACCTGCAGAACGTCCTCAACTCAGTCAGGATGGAGAAGGTCCTCCAAAGGTATCTTCACAATACTGAAACAGCCACAGCAACAGTACACTTGCCTATCATTGTCTTCAGGACCTCTTCCACCTGCCTGTGCTGCACCACTGGGATCATCCTCTGGGCTCGGTGTCTCTGTGTCCTTTTATCTTGTTTTAACCTGTTTCAGTCTCTGCAGAAGCGTTGGTTTCCAATCTCAGTTTCAGTTCTAGTTTCTTTAGAAAATGGGAGGGTCAGTTTCTTTTCTCAGTTTCCCTATTCAGTTAGACTGTGTATCAAAAGCACAAGCTTTGAAACCACCTATCCTATCACAGTGGGATAGCTGTGGTATTACATGTTCCTGACAGCTTGATGTTCAGTTCTCTTGGTGGTGAAGTCCTTCTCTTTCATTCATTCTCACAGTCACCTGTCCCACGGCTACATGTAAAAAGCTTCTCAGTTTTACTGCAATGGATTTCACACACTGGCCTTCCGTTATTGCACATATTATAGAATCCTTACAGTGCAGAAAGAGGCCATTCGGCCCATTGAGTCTGCCCTGATCCTCCAACAGAGCGCCCCACCCCTGACCTTTCCCATAACCCCAGATATTTACCTTGCTAATCCCTCCAATCTAACACCTTGGGCAATTTAGCACAGTCAATGTGCACCTAACCAGCACATTGTGGGAGGGAACCAGAGCAGCCAGGAGAAACCCACGCAGACACTGGGAGAATGAGCAAACTCTGCACAGATGGTCACCCAAGGCCAGAATTGATCCCAGATCCCTGGCACTGTGAGGCAGCAGAGCTACCCAGCATGCCATCCCCTGAAGATGATCAATGATTTGTTTTTTTTAAAGAGGGTTGTACTTTTTAGGCAGTTCTTTCAGGACATATCCATTTTCAGTAGGGTTTTGCTAACATTGATGGCATTGAATCTGTTGTGAAGAGAAAGACTCAAAAGTCTAATTTGCACCAAAAACAACAACCCTCCAGCACTTGGCTAATCGCCTGTAACTAGAAACACAGGATCTAGAACAGTGAGGACTAAACCTATCAGATCTGGGCTCTGTACATTAAGCAGTGACGGTGCTTTCTGAGTGGATTGGGGAGTTTGTTCAGGTCTATAAACTACAAACACAGACACAGCTTTGTGAAATGTTGATAGTTGAAATTTAAGTTCAGCTCATTGTCCTGTTATTTTCAAGAATACACCTCCCCCTCCCCCCCACCCCCCAACTCTTCCTCTGGCTTTAATTCAGTTTTGGAACTTGAGTAAGGTTATTTCAGTCTCCATGGAGTTGCCCTTTACTAATTGACCCCACAACAAGCTGGGTCACACTCTCACCCTGGGGTTAATTAAATTATTTTCCAATTCTTACAGCGACATTTCTCCACCTCCTCAATGTGAGGAAAGTTCTGTAAATAACAATCCAATTCTCAAAGCCTCTTGTCCATGCAACTTCCTAAAGACACGGTAAATCTTTCAGAAATAGTGTTTTTTTATTATTAAGATGTAGCATTAATAATAGAGCCTCAGTTAGAATTGTTGGGGGGGGGGGGCGCAATTATCCCAGCAAAACCAGGAACTTGAAGGTTCTCATTCCCATGCGAAGGCTTGTCTATTTTTCAGATGTCCCATCCGGCAGGAAGCTGGATCCATGGGGAACACTGGTTGGAAAAGTTATCCCAGGCCAATCAGTGTGGAGATCAGGACAAAATGGAGATCCCATCATATTAAATGGGGGGACATTTGGATGCTGGAGGGGCAGTGGTTGGGGGGGGGGGGGGTGGTGGTTGGGGGGGGAGGGGGTGTTAAAAGCCAAGGTCAGTGTTTTTGAGAGTCAAAATCCATAGCAAAATATAGAATACAGAACTCACAACAATGTCTCACACATGACCCTGCAAAAGTGTCTCGAACCCAGGGAGGTAGAATCTGTAAATCTCACTGGGAAATAACAGAGAGCCCAGAATACCAATAGGATACTGGGAGCCTAGTTTACAAACCTATCCTGGAGAGAATCGTACTGAGGTCTGTGATGATTCAAGCGTGGGGTTATTGTACGGATTAAAGGCACTCAGAGAAGGTGTGGTATTGCCAGTGAAGAATATCTGAAGATGGCTCTCCAGAAACCTGGATGAAGATCACAATACTGTGAGCTAGAGACTACTGACCCCCACACCCCACTCACCTCAGCGAAATATCACCTTGTAATTTCTGTGACCAGAGAACCCTCCAGAAACTCAACTCACTCATTCAAACCAGGAACCCACTGTCAGTTCCACACTGCCATCAACTGCCCATCAACTGCCCACCAAGTCTACAAGATTATAAAGGGGCATGGACAGAATGGATAGTCAGAACCTTTTTCCCAGGGTGGAAGAGTCAACTACTAGGGGGCATGGGTTAAAGGTGTGAGGGGATGTATGAGGCAGGTTTTTTTACACAGAGGGTGGTGGGTGCCTGGAACTCGTTGCCGGGGGAGGTAGTGGAAGCGGATACGATAGTGAGTTTTAAGGGCGTCTTGACAAATACATGAATAGGATGGGAATAGAGGGATATGGTCCCCGGAAGGGTAGGGGGTTTTAGTTCAGTAGGACAGCCTGGTCGGGGCAGGATTGGAGGGCCAAAGAACCTGTTCCTGTGCTGGAATTTTCTTCACCTTAGCCAACCCACAGAATACATCAAAACCCAAATCCTAACCAAATATTCCTCTTAAAGCTTCTTGTCATTAAGCCAGGAAGTGAAGGATGTGCAATTGTTGTACATAACCGGGATCACAATGGATTGATTGTGTTAAATTGTACATTGGTGTCCCAAGATGTGTAGATTAGGAATATTAGCAAAGTAAATATGAGGGGTGGCAGAGTGATGCAGTGGTTAGCACTGCTGTGTCACAGCACCAGGGCTCCAGGTTCGATTCCTGGCTTGGGTGACTGCCTGTGTGGAGTTTGCACGCTCTCCCCGTGTCTGTGTGGGTTTCTTCCAGGTGCTCCGGGTTCCTTCCGCAGTCCAAAGATGTGTGGGTTAAGTGGATTGGACATGATGAATTTCCCCTTAAGTGTCCCGGGATGTGATAGGTTAGAGGATTAGCAAAGTAACTAGGCAGGGATAGGATTGTTGTCAGTGTAGACTCGATGGGCTGAATAGCCTCCTTCTGCACTGTAGGGATTCTATGATTCAAATAAAGTGTACAGTAGTGAGTTCCAGCTGTACTGCTGGGAGTTCATCAATACTGAAGAGGGTGTGTCAGAGAGTTCAGGAGCTGGAGATTTATCCACTAGGATGAGAATTAGGATAAAGGATTTGACCATAGACCAGGAATGGCTGGTATTTAAAGAAGTGCCTGAGTTGGGGGATATCCTGAGGATGGATGGGGAAGGGATAGGGTGGAGAGGGGTTTCCAATGGTTTCCAGAGCAGTGCAATTGTCCAGTGGAAGTTAGTGCTTCTGGACAATTGCTGGATTAACCCTTACCTGGGATCCTCCCAGAGGGATTCCCCAGAGTACCCCTGAAATCCAGTGCTGGGGATGGAAGGAGTTACGGACCGTTAGTCCGTGATTATATCGGAAACTTGATTCAGGATCAATATTATTCCAGATGGGAGATGATTCCTGCCAGCTGAATGGGCCACAGCAGGTTGTAAAACAGGGTGACAGCCTTCAGCATCTTGAGGGAATCACTGACCCTGACTGTCAATCATTCATATCCTGGGGAAGTAACAATGGAATCAATGGGGAGAGTTATTTCCCTGTTACCACCCTAACTTCAGCAGTTCCAGGGCAGTGGGCCATCACCAAGGGCAATTAGTGATGGGCAATAAACGCTGACCTTGTCAGTGTTACTCAGGCTCCGTGAATTAATTTATATATATACCGGCAGTAGCTGTGCACACTGCAAGCTGTATCCCTTCAGCTGCACCTCCCCAATGCAGAATGGAAACCACCTGATGCTTCTTTTGGTTCTCAACATGTTGTACCTACTGATCTGAAGCTAATCTCCTCTGGCATTTCCACACTCTGCCTCAGAAGGTGCTGTGTTACTCACCAACAGATGTGCCCTGGAATTTGGCAGAAGCATTGGGGAATTATATCAGGATGATTCAATGGACTGTGCTCTCAGATCAGTTTATTCCGCAGTGACGCTGGTGATGTCTCATACTCCCAGCTTCACTGCACAGGTACTGTCAAACTCAATGTGTGTGTGGTTCAGTACATGGACCAGACCCTCCCAACCAGCCCTTGTGCCATGGCCTCATTCTTTTAATGAGACAAAGCTGTTTGCTGTTGGCATCACTCATTATCCTGTTTAAATTGTTCAAAAGTGCAGTATCTTTCTTTTTGAATCCCTCTGCATCCAACCCCCTCCCCCCCCACCACACCCCCCCACACCAAACCCCCCCCACACCCCCCCCCACACCCTCTCCCACACCCCCCCCACACCCCCCCCACACCAAACCCCCCCCCACACCCCCTCCCACACCCCCCCCACACCAAACCCCCCCCACACCCCCTCCACACCAAACCCCCCCCACACCCCCTCCCACACCCCCCCCACACCACCCCCCCCACCCCACACCCCCCCCACACCACCCCCCCCACCCCACACCCTCCCCACCACACCCCCCCACCCCACACCTCCCCACCACACCCCCCCACCACACCACCCCCCCACACCCCACGCACCACCCCCCCCACCACACCACCCCCCCCACCCCACACCCCCACCACACTCCCCCACCACACCCCCCCACCACAACCCCCCCAACCACCCCCCCCACCACACCCCCCCCCACACCCCCCCACACACCACCCCCCCCCCACACCACCACCCCCCCCCCCCCCCCCCAACCTGATAATCTCCACATCTCTCCAAGATCTCTGCTCTTGTCTAATTCTGGTCTACAATGTACCTTCAGCCCAAGCTGCGAAACTCTCTCCCTGAACCAATCTACTTCACCTTGAAGATATTCATTAAACCCTAGCTCTTTGACCAAGCCTTCAGTTACCTGGGTTTAAGTGTCTTTACGCAGCTCAGTGCCAGTTATGTTTGATCATCGATATGGTGGCAGAGTGGTTAGCACTGCTGTCTCACAGCACCAGGGACCCAGGCTTGATTCCAATGCTGAGTCACTGTCTGTGTGGAGTTTGTACATTCTCCCCATGACTGCATGGGTTCCCCTGGATGCTCCAGTTTCCTCCTACACTCCAAAGATGTGCAGGTTGGGTGAACTGGCCGTGCTAAATTGACCATTAGTCAGTAAATACATGGAGTTATAGGGATAGGGCCTGGGTGGGATTGTTGTCAGTGCCAGCTTGATGGGCCAAATGGCCTCCTTCTGCACTGTAGGGATTCTATCACTTGGGACATTATTGTAACATCAAAGGTGCCGTATAAATGCAAGTTGTTGTTGTTTAATTTCAGCTGTGTTAAGACAATATGAAATTGCTTGGGTGCCTTGTAGCTGACTTTTGCATCAGAATATGGGTGAATGTGGTGATGTAGATTCCTCTCACTATCCGAACAGGTTTAACCTTCTCTCCTGTCCTGTGGGTGACTATCCTCCAGGTGTATTTGAAATTCCTTTTTGCTGCTATCCACTGTCAGTGGCTCAGAGATTCCAGTCTCTCCCTGTATCTGTGTTCACAATGAAGTTATTCTCAGAATGAACAATCTCTCCCCTTGAGACCCCTTTTTCTGCTGTGCATCTTGGATCAGATGAGCTGTCAGGAGGGGTTAGGCTATTTCCTTCACAAGCACGCTCACTATCAGTGCTATAAAGCAGCCTTCTCCCCACAGGACTCCTTTCATCTTGTCTGAGGATCTCATCTTATCCCCAGCTTGTTAATGGTTTCAGGAACTTCGATCCTCATGCTCAACAGTTTAATAGAATGGGCCTTTGGAGCTTATGCTCTTGAAGTGTGACCTGTCCCTGACCTTGAGAAAGGATGGCACGAGGAACAATCTTCCCACCAACTAGAATTTTGCTTACTCTGTAACTTTGCACTAAATTCACTTCAAAATGTTGGGATTCTTCCTTAACCCAGACTTTTTTGAATGACCTTCATCTGCAAATGGCTGCATAAGAGAAAGGTGAACGATGTTGTTAGTATGGATAGAGGATTGGTTAACTAACAGAAAGCCAAGAGTGGGGATAAATGGGTGTTTTTCTGGTTGGCGATCAGTGACTAGTGGTGTGCCTCAGGGATCAGTGTTGGGACCGCAATTATTTACGATTTACATAGATGATTTGGAGTTGCGGACCAAGTGTAGTGTGTCAAAATTCATAGATGACACTAAGATGGGTGGCACAGCAAAGTGTACAGAGGACACTGAAAGTCTGCAAAGGGATATAGATAGTCTAAGTGAGTGGGTGAGGGTTTGGCAGATGGGGAACAACGTGAGGTCATCCATTTTGGTAGGAATAACAGCAAAATGATTATTTAGATAGTAAAAAAATTGCAGCATGCTATTGTGCAGAGGGACCTGGGTGTCCTTGTGCAAGAATCACAAGGAGGTTATTTGTTTGCAGGTGCAGCAGGTAATTAAGAAGACAAATGGAATTTTGTCCTTCATTGCTAGAGGGATGGAGTTTAAAAACAGGGAGGTTATGTTGCAGCTGTATAAGGTGCTGGTGAGGCCACACCTGGAGTACTGTGTACAGTTTTGTTCTCCTTATTACTTGAGAAAGGAGATACTGGCACTGGAGGGGGTGCAGAGGAGATTCACTAGGTTGATTCCAGAGTTGAGAGGATTGGTTTATGAGGAGAGACTGAGTAAACTGGGACTATCCTCATTGGAATTCAGAAGAATGAAGGGAGATCTTATAGAAACATATAAGACTATGAAGGGAATAGATAAGATAGAAGCGGGGAGGTTATTTCCAATAGCGGGTGAAACTAGAACTAGGGGTAACTGGAAATAAGGGGCAGCAGATTTAGGACTTATAGAACCAGGTTGTGCAGGGCACAGCACACCAGCACAATACTGGGCTGTATTCTAGGGTGCGGTGCCAATCACGGCCATTTTCGGGCCTTCATAAAGTGGGGATCTGCATGGGCGTGGGCACGGATCACACTATTCACCTCACACCCAGCTTTACCAAGTTTTCGCACCCAAAAATGGGTGCAACACAATGGTAAAATCGGGCCAAAAGCATACTGTTCATAGAGAAGGAAAGGAGAGAGTGCAGAATGTAGTGTTACAGTTATAGTCACCTTTCACAGAGAAAGATCAACTTAATGTAAGGTCGCTCCACTGAAAAGTCTGAAGGCAGCAGGGAAGAAACTGTTCTTGAGTTGGTTGGTTTGTTCCTCAGACTTTTGTACCTTTTTCCCAGCGGAAGAAGGTGGAAGAGAGAATGTCCAGGGTCCTTGATATTGCTGGTTGCTTTTCCGAGGCAGCAGGAAGTGTAGACAGAGTCAACACTTGATGGGAGAGAGGGAGAAAGCCTTTATTTCAGCAGCGGAGATGATAGATTACAGAACACAGATTTAAAACAATCAGCAAAAGCACCAGTGAGAAGGTGAAGAGATATCTCCTCCTGCAGTTGTGACCTGGAACACGCTGCCTGAAAGCAGATTTAATAATAACTGTCAGAGAGGAATTAGACAATGACTTAAAGAGGAAATGTGTACATGGCTCTGGGGAAAGAGCAGGGGGTGAGAACAATTGGATAGATCCTTCAAAGAGCTGGCACAGGCACAATGGGTCAAATGGCCTCCTTCTATCCTACATGATTTAATGATCAATTAATGTACTGTCATTCTCACAGTTTCTGTTGACAGGCTAATGAATGGGATTGTGGAATACACTGCACATCATAGCAGTACAATTCCATTCTGATATATAATAAAATACAATTATATGAATGTTAAAGTGGTGGTTGTGTATTTTCTTTCAATATTGGGTAGCATTTCTGGTGTGAAATAGTTATCATCGTCTAGTCTGTTAGAGCCAGCCCCATGAAAAGCTTATTAAAGTTTTTTCCCTGAACCCGTTTTCATTCTAAGTATATTTAAATTAAAACCTATTCAGATAAATTTATACAAGCCCAAAATCCCCAGTGGGGCTTAAAGGAACCGTCCCAGTGTCTTGCGACGTTTCGAGTACAGCCTCCCACAATACAACAAAAAGTATGTTGATGGCAAACTAATGCAAGCAAACTCTCTTCAGTGAGTCGCCTTGTGGTATTATGCGTAATAGCCATGTGTGCTGGCCATTTTCCTCACACCTTCCAAAGCTTTTGAGTTTATCCTTGTGTTCTGAATGGTGGGGAATTACCATAATTATCTGCACCTCCTAGTCCGAGAGCACCATTATCACATGACTCGACAGAGGATTATTTCCATTAGCTGAAGTGGTGCTTTACCCCCCCTGTCCTTTTAATGATGTATTGGATGCCAGGGGTGGCGATTTGAATGCAATCAACAGATCGGAATTTGCAATGTTCTTTTCACAGACAGAAACAGTGGAGGGTCTGCAGACAAAGGGGCAGTTTTGTGCACAGGCTCACTAGCTCAGCAGCAAGAGAACATCTACCTTGACCCTTGATTTTTGTTTTCTATTCAGATTATTTTTTTTCTCTTCGAGGATTGAGAGGATTTATTAGACATTTTGAACCCTGCCTAATAAGTGTTCTCCTTTGCGGAGAGCAAACACAAATCCCCTTGCAATGGCTGGACCACCAGTAACTCTCGTGTGCAGATGTCTCCTTAATTTACCAATGAACGCATGTAAAAGCCCATCTGTTGCTGCCCAGATTTAACTCCAGCCATCTATAGGACCCAGATTAAACCCTCATCAGAAAGCAATGCCCCTCCCCATGATATCACTTTCAGCCTCGAGTAATGTAAACACACTCAGCCCCGAGGATCCAAATCTGACCAATCTCCTCCTTTATAAAGCCCACACTTCCCATTTGAAGGAAATGCGATTGTCTCTTTCTTCCCCAGATTTTTTTCTCCATAAACAGAAGAATTGCAAAAGTAAATAACTGGTTAATGAAAGTGAAGGTTCTGTTTTTGTGTAGCAGTAAGGAATAACGTTTATTTATTAGTGTCACAGCTAGGCTTACATTAACACTGCAATGAAGTTACTGTGAAAATCTCTTAGTCGCCCACACTCCAGCACCTGTTCGGGTACACTGAGGGGCAATTTAGCACGGCCAATGCACATCTTTCAGACTGTGGGAGGAAACTGGAGCATCCGGAGGAAACCCACGCAGACATGGGGAGAACATGCAGACTCCACACAGTGACCCAAGCCAAGAATTGAACCTGGGTCCCTGGCACTGTGAGGCAGCAGTGCTAACCACTGTGCCACCGTGCTGTCCTTTCACAGCTTGACAATAGATACAGTCCATAGACAATAATAAATCAAATCAAATTTCTCAAGATAAAAAACTGCTAATGGAAAAATCTGCACAACAACATAGCTCTGCAATAGGTAATCTCTGCATCAAATAGGATGATAGGGGAGATTCAATCCCCATTCTCAGAATCTGTATTTATAGTTTAAACAAATATTCGATGCCATACTGAGGGAGTGCTGCATTGTCAGAGATGTTCTATTTCAGAGGCTAAAATAAGTCACTTTCTTCCCTCTCGGATGGATATTGAAGATCTCACCTCACTGTTCGAAGGGCAGGGAAGTTCTTCCTGGTCCCCTGGGCAACATTTATCCTTCAACCAGAACCATTCAAACCCACTACCTGATCATTAACCTATACTGTTTATGGGAGCTTGCTGTGCAGAAATTGGTTTCCCTGCATGATAACAGTGACCACACTTCATCAGAGAGATATTCCATGTTGAGAATAAACTAAGCTGTGAATGGTGCTATATAAATGCAAGTCCTTTCTGCTATTTCCTTCCCTAATTACTTAGATTTTTACAAGTCTTTCTAATGGAAAGAGCTGCACTGTGATACCTGACCAATGCTGATGTATTGAACTCTTACTGAACTGTTTCCCTGGGTCACTTTTCTATTCCTGTTACACTTGCTTTCCATCCCGAAGGTTCTGCAATATTATAAAGCTGGACTTTCCTAGGTAGCTCATTCTCAGTGTTTGAACTTGGTCAGTGGGTGTCGCGGTGAGGTGGGATCACCAGTTTTGCAGCACCCTGACGATATGTCACACCGAGGGGAGACACAGCACTGAGGAGCGAGCAACAGATTCCCCTTCTCAGTTTGAACACTACTGAATGCAATTGTAACCCCCAGAATCCCGTAACTGAGATCATCTAACCAAACAGAGAATGGGCTCAAAGCCACATACTGTCCTGAGAGTGACTCCGTTATTAACAAATCAACAATGTTTGTAAAGGTTCTCACCTTATTGGGCAGTTTGAGGTATGGCTTCAGTTTCAAAGCAAAATTAGCAGTTGCCTGATCTAAAATGTCACTGTGTAAATCAGGGTACAAACTACTTTGTAAACTAGAAACATGTGTTCATTGTAACCAAAGTGTTTGGGGCGGCATGGTAGCACAGTTTCCTCACAGTGCCAGGGACCTGGGTTCAATTCTGGCCTCAGGTCACTGTCTGTGTGGAGTTTGCACATTCTCCCCATGTCTGCATGGGTTTCCTCCGGTTTCCTGCCACACTCCAAAGATGTGTGGGTTAGGTGGATTGGCTATGCTAAATTGCCCCTTTGTGTCAGGGGGATTAGCTAGGGTAAATGCATGGGGTTATAGGGATAGGGCCGAGTGGGGTTGTGATCGGTGCAGACTCGATGGGCTGAATGGCCTCCTTCACAATTGTATAATTGGAAAATGGCTAAAATGTCATTTTTAAGGATTTGAGATTTATTGAAAATGCAGTCACTTTCCTTCACAAGGTAAAATGGCATTTTCTGAATGATCTGAAAGTTTTTGAATGAGTGCTTGGATATTTAAACCACCTTAGCTTTAATTTTATTCAATCTCTCTTTCCTGAAATCAGTGGACCAAATGTGGTGACACAGAACATACCAGGGTGTGAATAGAATAGAGATGATATTTGCAACTCATTCATGTCTCATTGAATTTAAACACCGTGATCCCTTCTGAGTGAGTGAGGGTGCTTTGGGGAGATATGCTGTGGCACTGAGTGGAAATCAATGCTGGAGGTTTCTATTCACCGCACAGAATACGGAGCTAATCGCATTTGTAGATTGTTCCTGCAGGCCGGGCTTGGGGAATAAAACCTGACTACAGAAAAGGTGTTCTTACCCACATGGCGACATACCGGGATCAGGGAAATGGAACTGTGCAACAATAAAGCTCGTGTACAACGTGGGGCCTTTGCTACCGACTCTTCAAGTGTCACTCTACATTTTCAGCTTGGCTGCTCAGGAGAAGGCCCAGACTTAACCCCCAGTGACACTGAGGGGAGGCCACACTGAATAGGAATTCACAAGTCTATACAGCCCAACTAACTGAAGCACATGTGTGTTGAGGAGCTGCCTCCAGCTGCCCTCCATAGTTACAGGGCCAACTCTGAGAAGTTCCGTGCCTCACTAAAGAAACCATCTCTTTCTAACGAGACCTAATTCGAGTTGAATAGAGGCACCGATATATATATGACATTTTCATTGCAAACTAACAAGTAAAGAAATTCAATTATCGCTGAAAGCTCCTTTCTAATCGGGTTTGTCTGCAGTCTGGTTAGCATATAAAAGCCAGCCGAACATCTATCAGAGAACACAGGCACTAAAGGAAGATATTTTTAATTCTCCACGTGAGAAAACACAGATTTAAAGACCAAATAAAAGGCTTAAACCCTTTTGTCATTTAGTTTGTGTATTTGCAAGTGGAATATTGGTTACTCACTTAGTTTCAAGAGACGAAATAAAACACTGTCCCCAGTTTGTAAAGGAGAGAATGAAATCTGCCTTGTTTTTAAAGGGATTGTTTTAGGGGGAGTGGGTAGGGTGGGGGCAGTTTTACAGCTTATTTGCAATGATTGGCTAATATATGTAACCGATTCCTATAATTAAGCTTTGTGTATTAACTAAATTTAAAGGTGATTGAAGACTCCTGTTTTTTGTAATCAAGATGTTTTTGAGGTTAGGAAGTTTTACTCACACCATCTTTCCACGAGTGGATCTGTGGGCATCAATGAACAGCTCCCCATATTCCCAGGATAGAATCTTCATGGGATCCATGTGAGACAGAGGGGTAGTCACTCACAGACAGGCTTTACTTCACTCACCCAGAAAAATCTGCAACGTAGCAGGTGGCCTTTCGGCCCATTGTGTCTGTGCAAGCCCACCAGCAGCTATCCAGCATAATCTGACTTTCCAGCTGTCAGTCCATAGCCTTGTAGGCTACACCACCTCAGTTGTAATGGCTTTGGTTAAGGCAGAATGCCAGATAGTGGTCTTCAATGTAGAATCTGTTCTCTGATACTAAATGCAGATAATGGGTATAATGGAGGGCCTGTTTCGAGATGAAGGTGCCTGTCTCTCTGGCAGGGGGTGAACCTATTGATTAGGTAGGGGATGAGGCTAGCCCATTGGGTGCGTGCTGCCGCCTGCGCTGGTGACTTGCCCAGGCTAGGATGAAGTATCAGGGTAGCCAATAAGGTTAAACTGAGGCTTCACCTGATGCAATTTTTTCAAAGCCATCTCAGCATTTTGGTTAAAATGAACCATTAGATGGAGCCTGGGAAGGGATGCAATGCTTCTTCCTGTCACTCACCTGATGAAGGGGCAACACTCCAAAAGCTCGTGCTATTAAATAAACCTGCTGGATTTTAACCTGGTGTTGTGAGAATACGTACTCTTCCTGTCAACCTGGATCTTATATGATTGAGACCAAGATGGGATGCAACATTTTTTCAGCTTGGATCTTGTTTGTCCTTCATGCTGGATACCATGATTGGTTTTAATGTGAATTGTTTTTTGTGATTAGAAATGAAGTATTGAAAGGTGGCAAAAAAATCTCCCGATCCCAGTCCCCTGCTCCTGCCGTGCCCCCCCACCCAGCACCCCCCCCCAGTGCAGCACTGTTTCCATTTAAAATTATGGAACATTCCCACAACTAAAACATCAGTTCCACACTTCAGTATTGAAATTCTGATCAATTGATTGTTAGCCCATAATAATTAATAATGCCCCATAAATCATCCTCTGGACTGCTATTCTAACAGTGGTTCTTCCCCCATTTAAAGTGGGTTAATGTTTCTCAAATAACAACACAAAGGAATTTCATGTGTTAAGCGCTGATATTTGAAGGCGGTAGTTTTGAGGGAAGTGTTCCTGTACCTGAACATTATTAACCCTGCGAATCCCATTCAGACTGGCCGAGGTTTCACGCTCCACTACACCAAGACCCTTCCAGCTGAACTGAGCAATGTGCCATTGTCCTACCGCAATTTGTCAACAATTAGTTTGGTATAAAGATGGTAATGCAGGATGTGTTCTTTTTGAGTTACACCAAGTGTGGGAGGCCGGTGAGAATGGAGATGGAGAATTTATTTCTTGCTCAGTTAAGACTGTGGAAAATGCAGTCATTTCATGAAAGGGGCCATATTCAAATTGGTGAGGATTGACTCCCCTTTCTCCCTTTTATAAACAGTCAGTGGTCTGGCCAAAGACAAAACATCCTTGTGTTTGGCACCACAGTGTAGGCAACAAGCGCATTTAGCTGCATCGAGTGTCTTGGTGATGAGTGGCAGTACGGCACTGATACCCACTGACCCTTCACCGTGCGTTGGAGCACGGATCATCCATCATAGCAAAGCTTGAAAGCGAAGCCGATGCACCCAGAACAGAGGCAGCTCAATTAGTTCAATCGTCTATCAGTTAAAAAGACAATGCAATAATTCATAACATTTGTGATCATCCTGCCCCCACGCCTTTGAAGTGCTGATTTGCTCAGCATTGGGAGAGGCAAACAAATGCAAATTTACCTGGAAAAGTTTCTATTTAAAGTGGGGGGGGTAGAATTTGACAGTGGATGGCTCGGTGAGCAGGTTGAATAGTCAGGGGAAAAGGCCTAATTAGTGTGAGAGAGGATAATGGATTCAGCTGCAGTCTCGCTTCCAGCTCCTCCCCTTCTGGCCAGGGTGCCTTGCTATTCTGAACATATTCCCTGGCTTTGTCTTGGAGCCTGACTCTTGTTCAAGCTTTTGTCTGCACGATTGGGTAGAGAAGGAGAATCGGATGATGATGGAGATCGTATTTTGCTCTTTCAGAACAGAACAACACACTCCAGTACACCGAGGCTCTTTCACTCTCTCTCAACTAACTCCACACTTTCTACATCAAAAAGAGACAAAACCCCTCCTGCAATAAGCACAAGGCAATTTAAACCTTGAATAAAATGTCTTCAATACCTTTTCTGACAATTGGGAACCCCATCCTATGTTTCTCCAAACATTGAGCTAAGAGATTTTGCGTGTCACTCACTTTGCTGGGATATACATAAGTGTAGTTTTGAGTAGGACTCTCTGGTTGTTAGAGTTAGGGCAGCATTACGATTAGAATAGGGGTGATAGGGTTAAATTATTAGTGTTAGGATTGGGATATTAGAGTGTTAGGTTTAGAAGTTATGATTAGGATATTAGGGTTAGAGGTTATGGTTAAGGTTAGGGGTTAGGTGTTACACTTAGAATATTAGGTTTAGGGGTTATTGTTCAGCTGTTATCGTTAGAATACTGTGGTTAGAGGTTAGGGGTTAGAGTATTAGGGTTAGTGATTAGGGGTTAGAACATAATGTTAAGAGGTTATGGTTTGATGTTACAATTAGGTTATTAGGATCAGATGTTAGAGGTTAGGGTTAGATGAGATTATTGTTAGAGCAGTAGGGTTAGGAGTCAGAGTTTGGGTATTAGGGTTAGGAGTCAGAGTTTGGGTATTAGGGTTAGGAGTCAGAGTTTGGGTATTAGGGTTAGGAGTCAGAGTTTGGGTATTAGGGTTAGGAGTCAGAGTTTGGGTATTAGGGTTAGGAGTCAGAGTTTGGGTATTAGGGTTAGGAGTCAGAGTTTGGGTATTAGGGTTAGGAGTCAGAGTTTGGGTATTAGGGTTAGGAGTCAGAGTTTGGGTATTAGGGTTAGGAGTCAGAGTTTGGGTATTAGGGTTAGGAGTCAGAGTTTGGGTATTAGGGTTAGGAGTCAGAGTTTGGGTATTAGGGTTAGGAGTCAGAGTTTGGGTATTAGGGTTAGGAGTCAGAGTTTGGGTATCTGGGTTAGGAGTCAGAGTTTGGGTATTAGGGTTAGGAGTCAGAGTTTGGGTATTAGGGTTAGGAGTCAGAGTTTGGGTATTAGGGTTAGGAGTCAGAGTTTGGGTATTAGGGTTAGGAGTCAGAGTTTGGGTATTAGGGTTAGGAGTCAGAGTTTGGGTATTAGGGTTAGGAGTCAGAGTTTGGGTATTAGGGTTAGGAGTCAGAGATGGGTGTTAGGGTTAGGAGTCAGAGTTTGGGTATTAGGGTTAGGAGTCAGAGTTTGGGTATTAGGGTTAGGAGTCAGAGTTTGGGTATTAGAGTTAGGAGTCAGAGTTTGGGTATTAGAGTTAGGAGTCAGAGTTTGGGTATTAGGGTTAGGAGTCAGAGTTTGGGCATTAGGGTTAGGAGTCAGAGTTTGGGTATTAGGGTTAGGAGTCAGAGTTTGGGTATTAGGGTTAGGAGTCAGAGTTTGGGTATTAGGGTTAGGAGTCAGAGTTTGGGTATTAAGGCTAGGAGTCAGAGTTTGGGTATTAGGGTTAGGAGTCAGAGTTTGGGTATTAGGGTTAGGAGTCAGAGTTTGGGTATTAGGGTTAGGAGTCAGAGTTTGGGTATTAGGGTTAGGAGTCAGAGTTTGGGTATTAGGGTTAGGAGTCAGAGTTTGGGTATTAGGGTTCGGAGTCAGAGTTTGGGTATTAGGGTTAGGAGTCAGAGTTTGGGTATTAGGGTTAGGAGTCAGAGTTTGAGTATTAGGGTTAGGAGTCAGAGTTTGGGTATTAGGGTTAAGAGTCAGAGTTTGGGTATTAGGGTTAGGAGTCAGAGTTTGGGTATTAGGGTTAGGAGTCAGAGTTTGGGCATTAGGGTTAGGAGTCAGAGTTTGGGTATTAGGGTTAGGAGTCAGAGTTTGGGTATTAGGGTTAGGAGTCAGAGTTTGGGTATTAGGGTTAGGAGTCAGAGTTTGGGTATTAGGGTTAGGAGTCAGAGTTTGGGTATTAGGGTTAAGAGTCAGAGTTTGGGTATTAGGGTTACAGTTTATGCTTAAGGTTAACGTGTTAGCGTTAGGATCCCCCACTTCAGTCCAACTGTCTTTACTGCTTCTCCATAGCAAGATTGAATTGGAAAGGTAAAAGTTCATGTTTCAGCATTTCGATTCTAAAATTATAAATTAGTTACTGTGCACTTACACTGAGTTATCTATCTGCCTCAATACATTTCTCAATTATTCAGCCAGCCATGAGACTCAGTAAGATATTCCTGTGAATGTCTTGGTAAATGATTATACAGAATGCCTCTCTGAGAAAGAACTCCACAAGCGGCTGAATGTGTTGGAACATTTTGAGCCCGTGTCAAAGCATTCGGGTAAGAGTTAGGATTATGATTAGGGTTAGTGCAGCTTTAACAGAGTAACTGCACCAACACTGGGTTAAAAGAACCTGTTGCATTGTCTCTGCACTGTGCCTGTAATTAATACAAAAACATTCAAAATAGCAGTATTATCATTGGTCTGAGATCAATGAAAATATTGATCAGAATACAAAACTTTGTTTATTTATTTATTTATTAATCACAAGTAGGCTTACATTAACACTGCAATGAAGTTACTGTGAAAATCTCCTTGTCACCGCACTCCGTTGCCTGTTCAGGTACACTGAGGGAGAATTTAGCATGGTCAATGCAACCTAACGTTTTTGGACTGTGGGAGGAAACTGGAGCACTTACAGGGAACCCACACAGACACAAGGAGAATGTGCAACCTCCACACAGACAGTGACCCAATCCACGAATCCAGCCCCTGGTGCTGTGAGGCAGCAGTACTAACCACTGTGTCACCGTGCCATCCGAAATAAATGCCCTTTGACCCAGAAGTCAGAGGTTATTCAAAAGTGCTCCATAACTTCTGTGAGCCTTCTAGGTGTAAATGTATTGTTCATTCTGGCATCACAGCTTCTGAAGACTGACCTGAGAGATATCTTCAAATTAGGAAAGAGTTGGAGAGATTAACTTAGAGAAAATGTTTTCAACTGAGCAGAAGAGCAAGACTAACGGTCATAAATATAAGATAATTAGTAATAAATCTAAGAAGGAATTCAGGAGAAATTTCTTTATTGGGAACGTAGTGAGGATGTGGAACTCACTGTGAGGAAGAGCAGAGATAAATTTCAGGGGAAGATGGATAAACACATGGGGGAGAAAGGAATAGAAAGATATGCTGATCGGCTGAGAGGAAACCTTGTGAGACATAAAGACTGACACAGGGCTGACGGGCTGAATGGCCTGTTTCAATGCTGTACAATCTGTGTACAGTTTTATAAAATTAATAATGATTGTTGAAGGTGGATGAAATATTTGAAGATTTGGATAGCTGGAAGAACAGTCTTGCTCCTGACAAACTCGAGTGGGTCATCACCAGGCAATTACTGTAACAAACACTCCAGCAACAAAAAAGCATCCACTTGTCTTGTCCCAGTAAATTCTAAACTTCAAACAAATTTTTATACTTTAAAAATGGATCACAAAATGCTGCAAAGAATACTTGCCTGAGGATCATTTAACTTTGTTTGGAGGTTAAACCAGAAAATAAAGGGGGAATTCCAGATTGATGCTGAATTAAAACTTCCCTGAAATTAATTCAAAGGGATATTCATTATTAACGGAATCAAATACAAAGAGGCTGATTGTCTCAAACAATTAAAGTGTGAGACAGGAAATCAAAAGCTGCTGTGATGTGGAGATGTTGGTGTTGGACTGGGGTAAGCACAGTAAGAAGCCTCACACTAGGTTAAAGTCCAATAGGTTTATTTGGAATCAGGAGCTTTGGGAGCACTGCACCTTCATCGGGTGAGTGGAGTGTCTATGTCTGCCATGTTTGTGGAACTTACCTCTCCACTCACCCGATGAAGGGCTATTTTGAGAGCAATTCTTTAAAGTTTTGCCTCTGGAGAATCTAGCGAGCAAAGGTTTCATTCAAAAGCTTTATTTTTAATCCTCTATATTCTCAATACCTCCTCTCAGACCAGCCCTGTGTAGTCTTGTAATTGGTTAATTTAATTATTGGTTTGTTTTAATTGGAGTTTGCCTAGCTACATACATCGTTCTTCCAAAGGGACAATGTTTCTTCCACACTTTCTTTTGTCATTTGACTCTGTACAATTGTCTAGTCACAGTGAGAAGTCTCACAACACCAGGTTAAAGTCCAACAGGTTTATTTGGTAACAAAAGCCACTAGCTTTCGGAGCACTGCTCCTTTATCAAGTGTGAGTGCTCACAAAGTACAGAGCACAAGGTGGCTTCTTTAGCTTGTTAGCTTAGTGCAGTAAATATAACATGAAAATAATCTAAAACCAGAACATGGGCTTTGATACAAAATTTTAAAAATTGTTAAATAACTTTTAGAAACTTTAAAGTCTAAATGTTCAGTGTCAGCTCTGTTAATTAGAATTAATTAATGGTTTGTCACTAATTTGCATCGCTTTCAATTAATCTGTTTCTTCGGGTTTCACATTGGGTTTTAGAATATTATCACTGTTATAGCCACATACAAATCTGCATAATTGGAACAAAGAACAAAGAAAATTACAGCACAGGAACAGGCCCCTCAGCCCTCCAAGCCTGCACCGACCATGCTGCCCGACTGAACTAAAACCCCCATCTTTCTCAGAACCATATTTCTCCATTCCCATCCTATTTATGTAATTATCAAGATGCCTCTTAAAACTCACTACTGTATCCGCTTCCACTACCTTCCCCGGCAACGAGTTCCAGGCACCCACCACCCTCTGTTTAAAAGGTCTGCTTTGTACATCTCCTTTAAACCTTGTCCCTCACACCTTAAACCTGTGCTCTGTATTAATTAACTCTTCTAACCTGGGAAAAAGCTTTTGACTATCCATTCTGTCCGTGCCTGTCATAATCTTGTAGACTTCTATCAGGTCGTCCCTCAACTTCCATCCCTCCAGTGAGAACAAACCAAGTTTCTCCAACCTCTCCTCAAAGCTGATGCCTCCGTACCAGGCAATACCCTGGTAAATCTTTTCTGTACCCTCTCCAAAGCCTCCACATCCTTCTGGTAGTGTGGCAACCAGAATTGAACACTATATTCCAAGTGCAGTTTGTTTCTCAAACTAAATGCATTAAATTTTGAGAGTACATATTGTTTTGCTGACATATAGAAATATAAAAATCTACTTTAAAATATCCTTTAGGTCATGAGCTGAACTTTAAATGTTGTTTTCCATTTCACTGCATTGCCATAACTTACTGCGGGTTTGGTGAATTAGATTAAAACTGGCTCACAGACCTGGTGTAATGTACTGACCCTCTGACAGAGTACTATGTAAAGTTAAAAGCACATGAGATTGCTAGTTAGCAGATAGGAAACAAAGAATTGGCATAAATGGGTCTGATTGGCAGTCAGTGACCAGTGGGGTTCTGCTGGGATCTGTGCTGAGACCCCAGCTGTTCACATTTGGAAGAGGGAACTGAATGTATTACCTTCAAATTTGCAGATGATACAAAGTAGGGTGGGGGGATGAGCTGTGAGGAGGATGCAGGGATGTTTCAGCGAGATTTGGACAGGCTGAGAATGTGGGCATCTAACTGCATTGCAGAAGCAGCATAATATGGATAAATATGAGGTTATCCACTTTGATAGTAATAATACAAAGACAGATTAGTACTTGATGGTGTAAATTGGAGTGGGTGTAAGTTGAGAGAGGTGGATACTCAACGAGATCTTGGAGTCCTCATGTATCAATCGCTGAGAGTAAGTGCACAGGTACAGCAGGCAGTAAAGAAGGCAAATAGTATGTTGGCCTTCACAGCAAGAGGATTTGAGTATAGGGATAGGGATGTTTTGCTGCAATTGTATGGGGTGTTGGTGAGGCCACACCTGGAGTATTGTATGCAGTTTTGGTGACCTTATCTGAGGAAGGATGTCCTTGCTATAGAGGGTGTACAGTGCAGGTTTACTAGGCTGATTACTGGTCTGTCATATGAGGAAAGACTTAGCCAGTTAGGATTATATTCACTGGAGTTTAGAAGAGTGAAGGGGATCTCATAGAACTTATAAAATTCTAACAGGGTTAAACAGGGTAGATTCAGAAAGAATGTTCCCCATGGTGGGGGAGTCCAGAACTAGGGTCATTGTGTGAGAATAAGGGGTAAACCTTTTCGAACTGAGGTGAGGAGAAATTTCTTCACCCAGAGGGTGGTGAGTGTGTGGAATTCACTCCCACAGCATGTAGTTGAGACCAAAACATTGTATGATTGTAAGATGAAATTAGATATAACTCCTGGGGCAAAAGGGATCAAGGAATTTGGGGGGGAAAGGGATCATGATCCAGACATGATCAAAACAAATGGCAGAGCAGGTCCCAAGGGGCCAAATGGTCTAATTCTGCTTCTAGTTTCTATGTTTCCAAAGCATACCATTCACAGAGTACAGAGGGGAGAATGGAAGGAAAGGGTGCATAATATAGTGTTACAGCTATGGCTGGGGTGTAGAGAAAGATCAGCTTAATATATGGTAGGTCCATCCAAAAATCTGATGGCAGCAGGGAAGAAGCTGTTCTTGAGTCGGTTGGTACATGGCCTCAGACTTCTGTACCTTTTCCCTGATGGATGAATTTGGAACAGAGAATGTCTGGGATGCGACCAATCGGCTTCTGAAAGTCACGTCTGGGTCTGTGATGCAGTGGTTCTCCATCCTCACCCAATGGAAGTTAGGTTTGCAGTATTGCTTTTTTAACTCTGGTATGTGGTTCAGGTTTATAACCACACCCTCGGCAGCAGTAAGTGAACCTCAATGTTCATCAGGCCCCCGGGCTTGTTCCCACTCAACACTCATGATCTGACCTTGTACAGGTGATGGAAGTGTATTATGTCCTGTGTCTGTGCCCTGCCAGACACTGACACTCTGCTTTGTGAGCCCCTGGCATGCCTTTGAAAGCAAATGTCAAGTCTATTATCTACACAAGTGCAGAGAAAGACTGCGTATTGAACCCAATGCCTGGAGAGGTCTCCAGAATAACAAATAGGACCATTGCTTATTAAGTACATGTTTTTCAACATCCAGTTTAATTGCACCTTGAGGGGAGAACTGTGGAAACAGATCATTGTGCCTTAAACACCTAAGGTCTGTAAATAATTCCTTAATCCTCTCACACTTCACTCGCACGAGTAATTGGGTCAAATCCAAAAGCAGCAAAACCCACTGAATATTCAGCAGCTGAAATTGAATAGACTGCTTTAAAATTCACCACGTCACCCCAATAAATCTGATTGACTTTTGTTTGACTGGTTTTAATTCCTCGACAGAGTTGGCAGAGGGAGAGAGAGTTTTTTTTCCGAGAGAGGGATATTAAAATCCACCCTGTTCAGACATTTGCTGAAGAGCTTTAGCCTGGGGAATGATTGTGTGGCCTGTTCTGTGCCGATGATATCTCAGGCTCTCCTGCCGGCAGGAACAGGTTACATGGAAAGTTCAGACAGAAGCCTGAAGTACTGCAATGCGCCTTTGACTTAAATTGCAATTCTGCTGGTGTGGTGATCTTGGCATTATCTCAACTGTGCGCAGTTCTGGTCGCCTCACTATAGGAAGGATGTGGAAGCTATTGAGAGGGTGCAGAGGAGATTTACAAGGATGTTGCCTGGATTGGGAGGCATGCCTTATGAAGATAGGTTGAGGGAGCTGGGACTCTTCTCCCTGGAGAGACGAAGGTTGAGAGGCGACCTGATAGAGGTTTATAAGATGTTGAGAGGAATGGATAGGGTGGATTCTCAGAGGCTATTTCCCAGGGTTGAAATGGTCGCTACGAGAGGACACAGATTTAAGGTGCGGGGAGGAAAGTACAGAGGAGATGTTAGGGGTAAGTTTTTCACTCAGAGGGTGGTGAGTGAATGGAATCGGCTGCCGTCAGTGGTGGTGGAGGCAAACTCGCTGGGGTCTTTTAAGAGCCTTCTGGATGAGTATATGGGATTCAATGGGATTGGGGGTTATAGATAGGCCTGGTAGGTAGGGATATGATCGGTGCAACTTGTGGGTCGAAGGGCCTGTTTGTGCTGTCGTGTTCTACGTTCTATCCTTTAGAATCGTAGGGCCATACAATCCCTATGGTACAGAAGGAGGCCATTCAGCCCATCTTAGGTGCACCAAAACATTGGAGCATCTTCCCTGCCCACCCTACCCATATGACCCCATGCATTTAGCCCACTGATCCCCCTAACCTGCACATCTTTGGACACTAGGGGCAATTTAGCATGGCCAATGCACTCTGACAGTCTTTTGGACTGTGGGAGGAAACTGGAGCACCCGGAGGAAGCCCACGCAGACACAGGGAGAATGTGCAGACTCCACACAGACAGTCACCTTCGGCCAGAATTGAACCCAGGTCCCTGGCGCTCTGAGGCAGTAATGCTAACCACTGTGCCACCCACATATAGTGTATGTAGATAGCATCGCTCATAAAATGATTCTAACTGATGGGGTCACAAACAGCAAAGAGGGGAAATTTCATCTCAGTTAGTTGTTGCTGTTTCTGGGTGGAGATTCACAATGCTCAGTATCTGAGGAACAGACTGAGAAAGATTCAATCCAATATTAAACCTTGCCAAAGTAAACAGATTGAAACAATGACATGCTGTGTGTGGCATGGATTTCAATGTATCTGTGTGCTGCTTCAAAGTGCATTTATAACCTTGTAAAGTAATAGCCCTTTCTCTGGATTATCATCCCCTCCCTCATAATACTGCCCCTTACTCTCTCTTCTCTCTTCTTCCCCTTCCCCACTCCTTCCCTTCCTTCTCTCCCCTCCCCAGTTGTGCAGTGTTTTAGGTGAGGTGGTACCTGGAACAATGTGCAGTTCTGGTCTTCACATTTAAGAGATAATGAGGGTGGCATGGTGGCACATTGGGTTAGCACTGCTGCTTCACAGTTCGATTCCCGGCTTGGGTCACTGTCTGTGCAGAGTTTGCACATTCTCCCTGTGTCTGCGTGGGTTTCCTCCAGGTGCTCTGGTTTCCTCCCACAGTCTGAAAGACGTGCTGGTTAGTTGCATTGACCCAAACAGGTGCCAGAGTGTGGTGACTAGGGGAATTTCACAGTAACTTCATTGCAGTGTTAAGGTAAGCCATTACTTGTGACACTGATAAATAAACTTTATTTTATGATAGACTCGCATTGGGAGCATTACAGCCAAGGTTCACTCAATTTTTCCCTGGGAGGAGTGGGTTGTCTTACAACGAGAGATTGGTGTACATTGTCAGGAACGTTAAAAAATCAGAAGTGAATCTCATTGAAATGAGCAAATTTCTGAAGGGGTTTAACAGGGTAAACACCCAGAGAAGTTTCAGCCTGGCTGGGGAGTCTGGGAAATGTGGGGGAGTCTCGGGACGAAGGGCCAACCATTTAGTACTGTGATGGGATGCGGTGGAATTCTATATCCCAGGCAGTTGGAGTCACTTCATCATATTTAAGGCTGGGATAGGCAGCTTTTTGCTTTCTCGGGGAGCGGGTGGGAATGTGGGGTTGAGACAGAAGATCAGATCGAGCAGGCTTGATGGGCTGAATGGCCTAGTCCTGCTCCAATTGCTAATATTCTTATGTTTCCATCCTTGTCTCGCTTTCCCCCCTCCCAACTTCCTGCCTGTCCCCTCCCCAAAACAATGGAAAGGTTTTACCACAAGTCCGATTACCCCTTTCAAATGTATTTTACCTTTAATGAGGTCCTCAGGGCAAATATGCAACTAAAGTTGTTTTTTGAATGGAGTTAAATCATTCCCTCTGCAGTGTAACTCTGAGATGCTGCCCTGTTCCTAACTCTGGGTGTGGAGTCTATGGATTCACTCTACATCCTGAGGTCAGAGTTCATACTGGGCTACCCTAGGAAAGGTTCACTCCGTGTTAAGGTGATGCTTCAGTGCCAGAATTGCCGCAGGATGTGACATCATGATCATGATAAAGGTTGCCAACCCTCCAGGATTGCCCTGGAATTTCCAGGAATTGTAGGTTAATCTCTAGGACCCTGCTCTGAGCAATAAGAAAGGAGGAAAGTTACAGAGCTGTTTAAACAAATTGAACTGTTTTACTTGTCAGTGAAAACTTGTTTATTTGTTATAGCGTGTCCTGGTCCCCCCATGCTGACACTATAGTTAAAAAATACCCACCAAAACCTCTCCTTTCTCAGAAGACTAAGGAAATTTGACATGTCTGCTGTGACTCTCACCGAATTTTATAGATGCACTATAGAAAACATTCTTTCTGGTTGTATCACAGGTTGGAATGGGCTCCTGCTCTGCCCAAGACCGCAAGAAACTACAAAAGGTCATTAATGTAGCTCTTTCTATCATGCGAACCAGCCTCTCATCCATTGATTCTGTCTACACTTCCTATTCAACAAAGCAGCCAGCATAATCACGGACCCCAAACATCCCAGACATTCTCTCTTCCACCTTCTTCCTTTGGGAAAAAGACACAAAAGTCACGTACCAAACGACTCAAGAACAGTTTCTTCCCTGCTGCTGTCAGACTTTTGAATGGACCTACCTTGCATTAAGACGATCTTTCTCTACACCCTCGCTATGACTGTAACACTACATTCTGCATTCTTGTTTCTTTCTCTATGAATAGTATGCTCTGTCTGTATAGCGTGCAAGAAACAATACTTTTCACAGTATATTAATACATGTGACAATAATAAATCAAATCAGATCAAATCAAATCAGATCAAACTTTAGTTACTTGAGCAATACGACTACCAATTTGTGTACAGAAGGTTCCCCATGAACAACCGTGGGATTATAAGAACATAAGAACATAAGAAATAGGAGCAGGAGTAGGCCATCTAGCCCTTCGAGCCTGCCCCGCCATTCAATAAGATCATGGCTGATCTGTCGTGTCTCAGTTCCACTTTCCCGCCCTCTCCCCATAACCCTTAATCCCCTCGCTTATCAAAAACCCATCAACCCGCTTCTTAAAAATATTTAGCGAGGCAGCCTCCACCACTTCAACGGGCAGAGAATTCCAGAGATTCACCACCCTTTGAGTGAAGAAGTTCCTCCTCAACGCCGTTCTAAAACGCCCCCCCTTTATCTTGAGGCTGTGCCCCCTAGTCCTACTGTCTTTTTTGAGCGGGAAGAGTCTCTCCACCTCTATCCTATCCATCCCATTCATCATCTTATACGTCTCAATGAGATCTCCCCTCATTCTTCTAAACTCCAACAAGTACAAGCCTAGTTTATTCAGCCTCTCCTCATAGCTCAACCCCCTCAACTCCAGTATCAGCCTAGTAAACCTCCTCTGCACTCCCTCCAAGGCCAAAATATCTTTGCGCAGGTGCGGCGTCCAAAACTGCACACAGTACTCCAGCTGCGGCCTCACCAATGCCCTATACAGCTGCAGCAAGACCTCCCTACTTCTATATTCAATCCCCCTCGCTATGAAGGCCAGCATCCCATTCGCCTTCCTGACCACCTGCTGCACCTGCAAGCTGGGTTTTTGCGACTCATGCACAAGGACCCCGAGGTCCCTCTGCACCGTCGCCTGCTGCAGTTTTTCGCCCCGTAAGTAATAGTCCTTCCTACCATTCTTCCTACCAAAGTGGACCACCTCACACTTGCCAACATTAAATTCCATTTGCCATTTCCTGGCCCATTCGCCCAGCCTATCTAGATCCTTCTGCAGACTCTCCACACCCTCCGCACAATTTGCCGTTCCCCCAATCTTGGTGTCATCCGCAAATTTCGACACCCTACACTCGGTTCCCTCCTCCAGATCATCTATATAAATGGTAAAAAGCTGAGGCCCCAGCACCGACCCCTGGGGCACTCCACTAGTCACCATCCGCCAATCCGAATAGCACCCGTTGACCCCCACTCTCTGCCTCCTATTTGACAACCAATCCTCTATCCACGCTAACACCCTACCCCCAACTCCAAGTCCCCTGACCTTCTGCAATAACCTCTTATGAGGTACTTTGTCAAACGCCTTCTGAAAATCCAGAAAGACCACATCCACCGGCTCTCCTCTATCCACCGCCCTAGACACATCCTCATAGAACTCCAGTAAATTTGTCAGACACGACTTCCCTTTAATGAAACCGTGCTGCGTCTGCTCTATCAAGCAATTCCCTTCAAGATGCCTCGCAATTTCCTCCTTAATGACGGATTCTAACATTTTACCTACCACAGACGTTAAACTAACCGGCCTATAATTCCCCGCCTTTTGCCTGGCACCCTTCTTAAACAACGGCGTAACATTAGCCGTTTTCCAATCTTCCGGCACTTCCCCGGAATCCAGCAATGTCTGGAAAATAACCACCAATGCATCCACTATAACCTCCGCCATTTCTTTCAGAACCCTGGGATGCATTCCATCCGGTCCTGGGGACTTGTCCACAATCAGTCCCTCCAGTCTGTCGAGCACCGCCTCTCTAGTAACAGTAATGTCATTAAGACCCTCCAGGCCTACCACCTTTCCATCGCTAACACCCGGCAAATTTGGCCAGATAATCTGTTTTGATGATATTTATTGAGGGATAAATCTTGCTCAGAACACCAGGGAGAACACTTCTGACATTCTTTGAAACAATAACACCTGACAGAACCTCAATTTAATGCTTCATCCAAAAAAAGCCAGCTCCTACAGTGTAGCACTCCCTCAGACTGTGTAACAGTATAGTGCAATCCTTGTTCACAAGTGGCATTGGAATCCACTGCCTGCTGGCTCAGAATGTTACCCACTTTGCCAAGGCTGCTTTCAAAGGTAAATCCCAGTTGAGAGTGAAATAGGTTTGATTCATTGTTAAATTTCATTGTTATACTTCATGTCTTTCCCACTTCTTAAAGTCAGAAGTGTCGAGGCTTCGAACAATAACATGAATCTGTCGAGTTAAAATCAGAAATGGAGTTTTACTCGAGGATTTCAGAGTTATTACCTGAATACACCTCATCGGCTTTTGAATTATTGTCTCTCCCCCCCACCCAAAATTAGTTCCCAGTCAGCATGGTGACACAGTGGTTAGCGCTGCTGCCTCACAGCACCAGGGACCTGGGTTTGATTCCAGCCTCAGGTCACTGTCTGTGTGGAGTCTGCACATTCTCCCCATGTCTGTGTGGGTTTCCTCTGGATGCTCCAGTTTCCTTCCACAGTCCAAATATGCGCAGAGCCAGGTTGACTGGTCATGCTAAAGTGACCTAGTGTCAGGGGGATTAGCAGGGTAAATTTATGGAGTTACAGGAATAGGGCCTGGGTGGGATTGTGGTCAGTGCAGACTCAATGGGCTGAATGGCCTCCTTCAGCACTGTAGGGATTCTATGATTATCAACAGGGAACTATATCAGACCAAATGGAAGCCAATAAAAACATTAGGGGAAAAAAGGAATAACATTAAAGATGGTCATTTGCTGTAATTTGATTAAAATGGGTAGAAAGATGAACTATCAGAAATGAAGTAACCCTGAGTTGAGAATTGGATGTGAAAGTGGGAATGGATAGCACCGACTGAACTTGTTTTATCAAATTCCTCATCTTCTTCTTCATTCTTCAAGTGGAAGGGAAAACAGAAGTGAGTTCTGTCACACAACTACAGAGCTAATAAATTGGGAAGTTTTAATGAATGCAAAGACCCACTGAGAATATTATTGAGAGAGGTCACAGCCTAGGCTGGAGCAACTCGAGGGAGATGGAATAACCTTCGATCGATAGACTTGTTCAGCAACAGATGGTTGGACAGCAGCCAGGTGGAGGCTGTGTTTAGGTCAGTATTTGGTTTAAGGAAATTTTAACACACACTCATTCGAGCCACCTGCTGTCTGTCCACTGATATATTTACAAACCCACACATTTGTCGGTTCAATCATTAACAATCTACAAGGTCAGCCCTTGGGTTTGTACTAAAGATGATCCTGGTTACTACCAGCGTTTCTAACCAACGTTCAGGTACCTGCGCTGATTAATAATTCCTAATTAAACCAACCGGACCAAAGACAAAAGGTCTAAGGTGTTTGTGACCCAATACAATTCCTACACAATGAGCTGGTTTCCTCATTGACTGACTACAGATCACAGGTGCAAAGAGTCACTGTTTACATCCTTTAATTTGTGTCATGAAAAACCAGATGATTACTTTTTAATGAATATTTATTGCACTGATCCCGGGTAGAAATTTGATAACAAGGGCAGACTAAAGACAGTTGTTGGCATTGATAGAGAATGGACAACTTACAAACATGTTTCATAATGACTATTATTACTCTCCTAGGTCCATATATCTACAGCACCACATTCCTCAGTCTCTGTTCATTAAGACCAGACCAATAAAGTCCATCGTTTCCATTCTCTTTCCTGCATTCAAAGAATGTTTATTAACAGGACAGCAGTGCCAACAAGTTGAAATATTTATAGCTCGGTAATTTCTATATTTAAGGGATCAGGGCAGCAGTTGGGTTGGAACAAGTTTTGTGATGTAAACTGCAAAAGAGATTTTTGAAATGACCAATATTTGTTGATCATTTACTATCCGGTGTTCTGTTGTAACTTAGACTTGAGCAGATGATGTAAAATGCACCACTGCTCTGGGGTAGTGGTGACAAAGATTCAACTTTACAATACCCACAGAGCAGAAAATATTGCAGGATTGAGAATTAAAATAGATTGGACCTTGAATTGTACAGATGAAGATAATGAGGCTGACAGAGAAATAGATTTGAATCATAGAAACTTAGCGTTGGAGGTATAGTCAGAGAGCAATCCTCCCAACTGGTCTATGCTAGCCCAGGTTCCAGCCTTCTTCATCTCATCCTAGCAAGATATTCTTCTAGTCCTTTCTCCCTGATCTACATAACCAACTTCCCTTTAAATGTACCTCTGTTATTTGCCTCAAATACACCATGTGTTAGCAAGTTCCACATTCTTATCACCATCTGAATAAGGATGTTTCTCCTGAATTATCTGCCAGATTTATTTGCAACCAATTTATCTTTAAGACCTCTACTTCCAGACTCCCCCACAAATGGAAATACTTCTATGTCTCGAGCTTTTGGAGTTCTAGTATTGCTGGAAGATAGTCAGGTTGTTGAAGTTTTTCATCTTGCACTCACTGGGAAAAATGCAAGAATACCAAATTTCAAAGGGAGCAATAATTTACACTGCATGAGAAGACTCACTGTTCTTAACTGACCTGCAAGTCCAACTTGTTGTTAACATCCTGAATTTGGCCTTTATTGTACCTCTGTCTCAGGTGTACAAATGTTCTCTTGGCAGCACATGACGTGAATCATTGTATAGCTGGCAAATTCATGGGTTTAAAGTTTGTCCAGTTTGGAATGTGTTTTCAGAACTGTTAGATTGGTGGGGTCATTTCCTCTAAGACAAATTAAGAGGGGTGTTTTTGGCCTTGAGTGAATTTCTTTTGCTAGATCTTCCAAAAAGAGGCCCGGAAGAAATGGCTCAATGTGCCCAGAGGGTTAAAGGGAGTTCCTGAAGGAGTCAGAGAGGGTAAAAGAGATTTGATGTTGTTCTTGTGGGTCTCTCACTGGCCTGAACAATATTGATACAAGTGTGGGAAAATTTTGTTTCTGCGCACTCAGTTAGGAATGATCTCTAATCTTTGAGAATGTTAATGAGTAAAGATTTTTAAAACAATTAAAATAAGGAAACAGAAATACAGGTATGCGCATGTGATACGATATCATTAGCTTTTAATAAGACTGTTTCATTTTTCCAATAATAAACAAGATTAAAATAGATGTCCGAGCAGATAAACCCACAATCCATCACTTTGAAATATTTCTCTTATGTCAATAGTTCTCTGAATAATATACAGAATTAATCACAGCTCCTTTTGCAGAGATGTCCCTGTATCCTATAGTAAATATACTCATCGCTATTTACAGAATCTATATCACTTTGATCTTGGCACTGGTTCTTTCAGTGTGCCCTCCGGCTATCTTCCTCTGAAATTCCCTGGAGGGTACTTCTATTGTAACTTGGGTTGCAGGCCAATGGAAGGGCTGCAAAATGTTATCCGGCTGGCTACAAGTTGTACATTGCAGAGATGCAATTGCCCCACAGTCAGAGTTTCTGAGGCCGGTTCATTCACACATCCCAGTCTCTGTTTGCTGCAACCATAAACGTGCACTATCAACACACCAACGTTAAAATTCCTTCCAAAATTCTCCTGACCTGTGGAATAAAATACCATCAAAATCTTAAAACGCAAATCATGTACAGGTCGCTTTTAATGCCTAAGAACTGGTGAAGAGAAAGCCTATTCATTTTAGGACTGATATTAGATGTTAGTAGTGACACTGGGTGAGGCATTATTCATTAATAATCCACATTTCCACCCACACTTTCTCCGCTAGTCTAACCATGTCTAGTTTATTTTAAGAGATCAATAATTTTGTTTTCTTGCGATTGTATTTTAAGCCATGTTGCTTTCTCTACTGATCTCATTTTCCTTCCACATTCAGGCACATTTCCCCTTCTCATTGTGTTCTGGGGTCAGGTACTAAGATACTTTGCAAAATTGTAACAATCCTCTTGTTGCATCAAATTGCCCTTCTCTTCCCCTGATTAGTTAGTAAGAGCTTCCTTCCCTCCCGGCATTGTACAGATGATGCAATTCTCAGTGATGTCTTTTCCCAATCCCCTGACAATCCACCAGGCCCTTTCAGTGACCTTTACTCCGTGGGGGAATAACGAGATAGGAAATGCAAATCCCTCCATGTCCTGTGGGAATGTTCCACATGTCCCCTTAGTGCTGATTTAGTATTCCAGAGGTGTTGGACACAAATCTCTTTACCCCTGTTCCAATGATAAGTGTTTGATGATGAAAGATTGTATTCGGGCCAGTTCTACTGGGTCACAATCAAATTAATGCCCCTCAGAAGCCCCGTAACTTAATTAATGTATTCCTATAGAATCCCAGAAACAGTTTTAGTGCTGAGATGAGCTTGTATTAGACAGGTGTCATCACAGTCAGTCAGCAACCAATCCTAGCAGCTCCAAGAATGTTTCAGTAAAATGTACAAAATATTTGAAGAAAGCAAATAAGAAAGTATACTTGTCCTTTAAAATGTAATGTTTGGTTTCTAAGCTGCACCAGGAAAGGAATAAGATGGAGTTCTGTGAAAAAAAGTCATTTCGATATCTGCCAACCCTTTCAGGAGAAACTCAATCATTGTCATTTCAGTTCAAAAGTTTTGCTGTGTTTTCCACAAGCACTTTCACAATGGCAGTTCCTGCTGAAAATTCGAATATACAAAAAACATCATTCATTCCGAAAGGGAGAATCTTATAGACTGCCTTTTAGCATCTCAGGACATCTCAAGGTGCCTTACAGTCAGTGGATTGTTTTTCTGAGTATAATCACCACTGTGTTGTAGAAAATACTGCAGCCAATTTGCAGAGAGCAAGATCCCACAAACCTCAGTGAGAAAAACGTGTCCAAGAGAGAGGCAGAAATACTAGGTGAAGGACATATCAAAAGGGACTGCTGGAGCAGAGGGTATTCTCTTTTAATTAAACAGATTATCAATAAATTACAAATAATTAAACAAACAAGATAGTGGAGTGGGTGACAGCCCATAACCATAACCTTAATTAAAACAAAATGTCAAAGGAAATTTAACTAACTAAATTAAAATGTCATTATGGGGAGTAATAGAATCAGAATCCTACAGTGCAGGAAGAGGCCATTCAGCCCATCGAGTCTGCACCAACCACAATCCCACCCAGGTCCTACCCCCATAACCCCATGCATTTACTTTAGCTAGTCCCACACATCTTTGGACTGTGGAAGGAAACCAGAACACCTGGAGGAAACCCAAGCAGACACGGGGAGAACGTGCAAATTCCACACAGACACTGCCCAAGCTGGGAATTGAACCTGTGAGGCAGCCGTGCTAACCACTGTGCCACCGTGATGCAGTCCAGCCCCTGTGGTGCCCACCAGTCACAGAAAACCCCTGAGGGGTATTCGTGCACAAGCCATTGAAGACGGCAGGACAGGTTGAGAGCGCAATTGATAAAACAAACAGTATCCTGGGATTTATCAATAGGGACACAGAGCACAAAGACAACAAAGTTTTGTTTAAGTTGTATAAAACATTGGTTCCACCTCTACAGAAGTGGAATGCATCCAGAACTGGCACCAGAATTCAGGGACGATGTGAAGATATTAGAGAGGGTGCAGAAAAGATTCATGAGAATGTTTCCAGAGGTGAGAAACTTTGGTTTAAGTTGGAGAAGTTGGAAGGGAAGGTTTGGAGGAGACTGGATCGAGCCTTTCAAAGTCATGACCGAATATATAGAGAGAAACGCTGCCCATTGATAGAAGGATTAAGAATGAGAGAGCACCGACTGAAGACAAACAAAGCAATAGCGAGCTGTTGGGATCTGGAACGCGCTTCCTGAGCGTGTGGATAAGACTGATTCAACTAAAGCTTTCGAAAGGGAATCAGACTGTTATCTGAAAAGGAAGAATGTGCAAAGCTATGGGGAGAAGGCACAGAAGGTGTCAGGAGATGAATTGCTCCTGCAGAGGGCTTGCACAGGCTTGATGAACTAAATGGCCTCCTTCTGTACTGCAGGATTCTATCACTCTTTGATTCAATGACTCTAATTCATCAGATTTTTTTCGGAATTGTATCATGGAATCCCTTACATCCTCCTACAGTAGGCAGTAACATGGTTTAATGTTGCTTCCTGCAGGCAGTAAGTACCTGCCCCACCAGGGCAGCATTGAAATACCAGCATAGATTCCCTGCTCAAATCTCCGGTGTGGGATCGGAGCGCCTGGATTTCTGAGTGTAACCCACTGAGACCAGGGACAAGTTGGCTGGCACACTGCACACGTACACATCTGGAAGATGTCCCACTGAGCATATCCCCTGTTAAATACCACATCTGCACTAAAAGAATGTAAATGGTCATGGAGGCAGAGCTTTTCGGGGAACTTTGATCATGGTTTTTCTGCTGTGGTGGAAGTGCATCAAGTCGGCGGAGAAAAAGCTGTTTGTAACGCTGGAACCATTTATAAATTAATTCTCAATGTTATAGAGAACCATGTAATTAAGATTACTGTTTAAGTAGAGATAATAATCTTACTGAGTGATGGTTTGACAAATCTTTATTAACCACTGGCATATTCCTGAAATCTGCACATTCTAATCAACCTCTGTCTATCACTTTGTGATACAAACTAAATGGCAATCTTTCTGAAATGCTATAGTTAAATAAACATCAAAAGGTGCTATTAGATTTCACCAAAGAAGAGTAAAAGCAGTTGTTCTTTATTCATTCCTGGCCAGGTCAATATTTATTGCCCATCCCCAATTGTCCTTGAGAAGGTGGTGGTGTACTGCCTTCCTGAACCGCTGCAGTGTGTGTGACGTAGGTACAACTATATCACCTGTTAGGGTGGCCCAGCAACAGTGAAGGAACGGCAAAATATCTCCAAGTCAGGATAGTGAGTGTCTTGGAGGGGAACTTACAACTCATGGTGTTCCCATGCACCTGCCTCCCTCGTCCTTCGTGGTGTTTGTAGGTTTGGAAGGTGAGGTTTGGAAAGTTTCCTTTCTAAGGAAACTTGGTGAGTTCTTGCAGTTCATCTTGCAGATGGTACACATGGCTGTCAGTGGTGGAGGAAGTGAATGTTGTGGAAGGGATGTTAATCAAGTGGGCTTCCTTGTCCTGGATGTGTGTCTTGAATGTTGTAGGATCTGTGCTCATCCAGGCAAGGAGAGAATATTCCATCACACTCCTGACTTGTGTCTTGTAGATGGTGGGTAGGCTTTAGAGAATTGGGAAGTGAGTTACTCACCACAGGATTCCCATTCTCTGACCTGCTCTTGAAACCACAGTATTTATATGTCTAGTCCAGTTGAGTTTCTGGTCAGTGGTATCCCCAGGTTGTTGATAATGGGGAATTCAGTGATGGTAATACCATTGGATATCTAGGTGCAATGGTTAAGTTGTGTCTCGTTGGAGATGATGATTGCCTGGCACTTGTGTGGCATGAATGTTATTTGCCACTTACCAGCCCAAACTTGGATATTGTCCAAGTCTTGTTGCATTTGGGCATGGACTCCTTCAGTATCTGAGGAGTTGTGAATGGTGCTGAACATTGTGCAATCATCAGCAAATATCTCCTCATCTGACCTTATGATGGAAGGAAGGTCCTTGATGAAGCAGCTGAAGATGGTTGGGTCTAGGATGCTGCCCTGAGGAACTCCTGCAATGATGTCCTGGAGCTGAGATGTTTGATCTTCAGCCATCTTCCTTTGTACCAGGTATGACTCCAACCAGCGAAGGAGTTTCCCCCGACTCCCATTTACTCCAGTTTTGCTGTCAAATGTGGCCTTCCTGTCAAGGGTTGTCTCTCTCACCTCACCCCTGGAATCCTGCTCTTCTGTCCATGTTTGAACCAAGGCTGTAATGAGATCAGGAGCTGAGTGACCCCCTGGAGAAACCCAAACTGGGCGTCACTGAGCGGGTTATTGCTGAGCAGGCGCTGGGGATCGCGCTGTCGATGACCCCTTCCATTACTTCACTGATGATCGAGACTAAACTGATAGGATGGTGATTGGCTGGGTTGGATTTGTCCTGTTTTTTGTGTACAGGACATACCTGGGCAATTTCCACATTGCTGGGTAGATGCCAATGTTGTAGGTGTACTGGAACAGCTTGGCTAGTGGAATAGCAAGTCCTGGAGTGCAAGTCTTCAGTAGTTTGCAATACCCAGTATCTTCAGCTGCTTCTTGATGTGATGTAGAGTGAACTGAATTGGTGGAAGGCTGATATCTGTGATAGAAACATAGAAACAGAAGCAGGAGAAGGCTATTCGCCACTTCGAGCTTGCTCCGCCATTCATTTTGATCATAGCTGATCATTAGTTTCAGTATCCTGATCCCCATTCCGCCCTTATCCCTTGATCCTTTTAGCTGCAATTCCGATATCTAATTTTTTCCTGAAATCACACAATGTTTTGGCCTCAACTACATTCCGTGACAGTGAATTCCACACATTCACCACCCTCTGTGTGAAGAAATTTCTCCTCACCTCAGTTCAAAAAGATTATCCTTAAAAGATTATCCCCTTATCCTCAAACTATGAGCCCAGTTCTGGACTCCCCCCACCATTGGGAACATTCTTCCTGAATCTACTCTGTCTAGCCCTGTTAGAATTTTATAAGTTTCTATGAAATTCCCTCTCATTCTTCCCAACTTCAGAGAATATAATCCTAACTGACTTAGTCTCTCCTCATATAACAGACCTGCCATCCCAGGAATCAGTCTGGTAAAGCTTTATTGTACTCCTTCTGTAGCAGGGATATCCTTCCTCAGATAAGGACACTAAAATACACACAATACTCCAGGTGTAGCCTCAACAATGTTCTATACAATTGCAGCAAAACATCCCTTCTCCTATACTCCAATCCTCTCGCTATGAAGGCCAACAGTTTGCCAACTTTACTGCCTGCTGTACCTGCGCGCTTACTTTCAGCACTGATGCACAAGAACACCAAGTTTCGCTGAGTATCCACCTCTCAATTTACACCCATTCACACTAATCTAACTTCCTATTATTGCTACCAAAGTGGATAATCTCATATTTATCACGTTTGATGGAGGAGGCTGTGATGGATGATCCTCGCCACTTCTGGCTCAGAATTGTTGCGAATGTTTCAGCCTTATCTTTTGCACTGATGTGCTGGTCTCCTCCGTCATTGAGGATGGGGATATTTGTGGAGCTTCTTCCTCCCTGAGTTGTCTAATTACCCACCACCATTCACAACTGGATGTGGCAGGACTGCGGAGCTCAGATCTGATCCGTCCCACAATTATTTTGAAATAAGTCAGTGAAGCTCACATCAATGAATGGATAAAAACATTAAAAAACCAGTGGCCCAGAGGGGAGGTGTACAGGAGCTGTTTTACACAGTGAATTGTTCTGGTCTAGAATGCACTCCTGGCGGGGCGATGGAGGTAGTTTCAACTGTAACCTTCAAAAGAATTGAATGAGAAAACAAGCGCTGGGAGTGGGATTAGTGAGAATGTTCTTTTAACAGAACTAGCACAGGAACAATGAGGCTGAATGGCTTCCTCCTCTGCTGTGAGATTCAATGAAATCCTGTCTTACGATAGAGGCAATTGGGAATAATCAAAGCTTCTTGCGCATTGGTAGCTGATTCTGTAAAAACCCAGAGCTAAAGACATTAGCTTATCTCAAAGAGAAGATTTACATGAAGTGACCAGAGGGATTAGACCATGGTTTATCAGACAATTAGTCACACTGTTCATTAAACACCCATCCAATGAAAGCATTTCTCATCATACACTATTTCTGTACTATTATTCTGTCAGCACCTTGCATCTGTTTTTTTAAAAAGGGCATTTTAAGCAAAATTAAACATGAAACTTACAGCTGGATTTTGAACAAGGTGGAATATTTTCACCGTGTTAAAAAGGACTGATATAAAATGTCAGCTTCATGATTATATTCATCAGGACAATGATTAAAAGCAAGAAACCAGCTAGGGACCACAGTGTGTAATTACAGATCAAACTGTAGCAGGTTTCATTCCTTACAATAGATAATATCTGATTGTTGTGGTACTGAGGGAGTGCTGCACTGTCACTACTGCTGTCTTATAGATGAGATGTTAAACTGAAGCTCTGTTTGACATCTTGGCTCATGAGGTGGAGATGCTGGCATTGGACTGGGGTAAATACAGTAACTGTCTCACAACACCAGGTTAAAGTCCAGTAGGTTTATTTGGTAGTAAACGCCACTAGCTTTGACATCTTGGGTGGCAGACACCTTGGTTAGATCACTTCTTGAAGAGGAGGCATGTTCTCCCTGATTCCCTGCCCAATATTTTTCTCCCAATCCACGTCACTAATACAAATGATCTCATTGTAATTAGTTTACTGTACGGGGATCTTGCTTTGCACTAATTAGCTGTTGTGTTTCCTACATCACTAAATTAAACATTTTTAAAACATTCTGCTGACTGAGCACTGTTTTGGGACATTCTGGGGTTGTGAAAGGCGCTCTATAAATATCAGCTTTGCTTTAGTCATTTTGTGTGTTAGGTGACACACGAGGAAAATCATAAAGGGAATTCTCCTCCAAAATCAACACTCGGAATTGGATGGTATTGTGAAAGGGAACACGGTGGCACAGTGGTCAGCACAGCTGTTTTGCAGCGCCAGGGACCTGAGTTCAATCCCCGGCTTGGGTCACTGTGTGGAGTCTGTACATTCTCCCCATGTCTATGTAGGTTTCCTCCGGCTGCTCCTGTTTCCTCCCACAGTCCGAAAGATGTTAGGTGGATTGGCCATGCTAAATTCTCCCTCAGTGTACTGGAGCAGGCTCCAGAGTGTGGCGACTAGGGGATTTTCACACTAACTTCATTGCAGTGTTAATGTAAGCCTACTTCTGACACTAATAACTAAACTTTAAACTTAAAGAGAGAACATTAGAAATGCAGACAGCCACAATTGCTGCTGCTTCTCCATTCAAATGGGACAGGCTTGTGAGAAGCCCCTGAGATGGATAATGTCACTGAGGCGCCATGGGGATTTGGTGGAGTCCCGATTGCACCCATGACACTGATGGTTCATCCGATGCTGGATAAAGCTGCCTTTGACCTTCTGACAGTAGCGTTACTGATTATAGTCTCCCTGGAGAGGGCTCACAGAACGGGAACCTTCACCCCTGCAGATTTGACTCAAAATGAGCTGCATGAAAATGCCCCCCAGCCCCCAGCACTTCCATCTGCTACCCTCAGTCCACAAATAATCTCAGCAAGGTCCAAACTCATCATTTCATAACTAACTGTAAGAATGACTGTTACAAGTGCACAAGTTGCCTATGTGGCTGAGGAAATAAGTTGCTGCTTTTAAAAGCTTAGGGCATTCGATTTGATTTATTATTATCACATGTATTAGTATACAGTGAAAAGTACTGTTTCTTGTGCGCTATGCAGACAAAACATACCATTCATAGAGAAGGAAAGGAGAGGGTGCAGAATTTAGTGTTACAGTCGTAGCTAGGATGTAGAGAAAGATCAATTTAATGCGAGGTAGGTCCATTCAAAAGTCTGACAACTGCAGGAAAGGAGCTGTTCGTAGCTGATCATTAATCAGTTCCACTCACCATCCCTTTTAATCACTAATATCTGCAGAGGCATTACTGATGCTGCAAAGAACTGAGCAGAAAGTAAGCAGTTCTTATGAAGCTGGAAGCTGTTGTGATTGGTGCAAACGCTTCATCTTTTTCAAGTTACTAATTGACTGGAATGAAATTTCTGACTAATTTACTGTGAGTTTCAGTCATTTGTCTTTTCTGAACATGATGTTTGTTTGATTTAAGCAGTGTCTTTATTTGATTTTCTCCTCTCCTTTTCTGAATCACAGCTTCCCCAAGTAATAATTTTCAAATGCTGACATAATCCGGTAATAAATTTACACATGGCTCAGATAGGTCCGCAATCTATTTATGTACATTTTAAACCTAATTCTCAGGCTGCCTTCCCCTTCACTGCAAGGCTCTCTAATCCATTTTAATGCAAGTTTCTTTATACCAGTTCTGAATATGCACAAGTGATGGCCACAGCTGGAGACCAACCCTTAATGGGAGCAGACTGGGGCTCAGTGTTCACAATTGGAGCAGGGGGGGGTGGGGAGCCAGGAAAACATTAACTCTTTGCAGGGTGGCCTCTGATTGTGGCCTAGGAGTGCCCACACTGCCAGTGACTGCTAAACCCAGAACCACACTACTGGATAGTCAGCCGTTCCACGCACTGACCGAGACCCTCCTCCCAGCAGCTGAACACTCAGGCAGTAGTCATGTTAAAGTGCGACACCTTATCCCAACCGATGGATCGGGCATCATTCAATGTGTGTGGCACACATAAATCCTCAGGAATACCGGGTGGCACGGTGGTTAGCACTGCTGCCTCACAGCGCCAGGGACCCGCAAGGTTCAATTCCTGGTTTGTGTGCAGAGTCTGCACATTCTCCCTGTGCCTGCACGGGTTTCCTCTGGATGCTCCAGTTTCCTCCCACAGTCCAAAAGATATTAGGGTTAGGGTGCATTGGCCATGCTAAATTCTCCCTCAGTGTACCTGAACAGGTGCCAGAGTGTGGTGACTAGGGGATTTTCACAGTAACTTCATTGCAGTGTAAATGTAAACCTACTTGTGACACTAATAAATAAACTTTAAAATACGGGCTAAAAGGACTAAATAAAACCAGCCGATAAAATCTGGGTGTCAGCAGGGTCGGCATTCCCGCCGCCTTGGAAAAACAGCCAGCATAATCAAGGACCCATGAACTCCAGACATACTCTTCCACCTTCTTCCATTGGGAAAAAGATACAAAGGTCTGAGGTCACGTACCAACCAACTCAGGAAGAGCTTCTTCCCTGCTGCCGTTAGACTTTCGAATGGACTTACCTTATGTTAAGTTGATCTTTCTCTACACCCCATCTGTAACTCCAACACAGTGGCTGGAGTTCTCCAGGTGTTCACACTGGTGGAATTCTCCAATCCCATCTGCGGGTTTCCCATCAGTGGGAATTTCCAATGATAGCAGTGGGATTAGAGAATTCCGCTGCTGGCAAACAACACGCCACCTCCCACTGGCAGGATACACGCAGCTGGGAGGCCGGAGAATCTCACCCTATATTCTGCACCCTCTCCTTTCCTTCTCCCCATGTACTCTATGAATGGTATGCTTTGTCTGCATTGTGCACAAGAAACAATACTTTCACTGTATCCCAATAGATGTGACAATAATAAATCAAATCATATCAAACCAAGAAGGTTGTGGGTCGCGCTCTCGGGAACTGAGGACAAGATCCAGGCTTTCACTCCAGTCTCGTTCGGAGAGAGCACCATGCCAGATTTCAGTTGATACATTAGCACAACTCGTCACTCAGCTGATGTTACTTTTTTTTTCAAAAATATACTTTATTCATAAAAATCTCAAATAAACTATTGCAAATCTACATGGCTTTGAATTGCAATCAGTGCAGAATCAAAACATTTTTACAGTTTGATACAAATTACAGTCATTACATTTCAATACTAAAAACTATATCCGTGTCTCAATAAATGACTGTGTGCCGTTATTGCTCAGATTGGCACACAGTTACACAGGTCGAGGGTACTCTGCAGTTCCCAGGCCCTCGGTCTGCCTCCGTTAAAAGGCCTTATAGTGTGGCCTTTCCCCATTGTGCCTTTGCAGCGGCTGCTCTCTCAGCACATAATCCTGGACCTTGGAATGTGCCAGTCTGCAACACTCGGTCAAGGACACTTCTTTCAGCTGGAAGATCAGCAAGTTTCGGATGGACCAAAGTGCGTCCTTCACCGAGTTGATGACCTTCCATATGCCACAGTACCATTTCAGAGAGTGGAAAAGTTCTCTCTGGGGTCCTGTCCAAACTTTAGCCCTCAATCCACATATGAAACAGCTCATTATGGTCATTTTGACGTTACTGTTCCGAGGAACTTGCTAGGTATTAATTTGCTGCTGCATTTCCTACATTACACAATCTCTAATTGAATGAAATGTGAAGTGCTTTGGGACATCCTCAAGCTGTGATAGGACCAGTGTAAATACAAGTCTTTCTTTACAGTGTGTATTACAAAAAGTTAATGACAAATAGTTGTGAGTGTCAGTGTGGGATCTGATCTCAGTGCTAGTTGGTTGTCACGCTTACACTTTACGATTTTGTAAGATTATTGTGTTATGATGTTTATTTTTTTTTATCTTTATTTCCATAAGTTTCCTGAAGGAGGGACTTTGTTTTCTTCTCTAAAATCAAAGTGTATTTATTAGTCACAATTAGGCTTACATTAACACTGCAATGAAGTTACTGTGAAAATCCCCTAGTGGCCACACTCCCGTGCCTGTTCGGATACACTAAGGGAGAATTTAGCATGGCCAGCGCACCCTAACCAGCATGTCTTTCAGACTGTGGGAGGAAACCAGAGCACTTAGAGAAAACCCACTCAGACATGGGGAGAATGTGCAAACTCCACACAAACAATGACTCAAGCCGGGAATTGAACCCGGGTCCCTGGCACTGTGAGGCAGCAGTGCTAACCCACTGTGCCACCATACCGCCTAAAGTTTCTTCATTCACCTGGCCGTGCTGAGCAGCCATTTAAACAGATGTGGATTTACATTCACAGCCGAATGAGGTGTGACGAGGTATTGGATAAAGAATCGATAGTGTTACTGAACTCTGGTTCCACTGGCTGTTTGTCCAGCTTGTCCGTGACTGGCAGAGGTTGAACTGCACAGAGGGCAGTGCCAGTGACAGGGTACAGAACGAGGCAGCATTCCAACCTGCCAATCATTTGCTTTGGTCAGTGAACGGTGATTTAGACTTGAGGGGGGTGGTTTTGATGATTGGCTCCAAAAGTTTTCTTGATGCTGTCACACATTTCTCTGTTGTTTCTGATATCAGAGGCCAGCTCTTTCTGACTGCACTGGTGTTGCATTGGCACTTATCTGATGAAGGGGCAGTGCTCTGAAAGCTAGTGGCTTGTGCTACCAAATAAACCTGTTGGCCTTTAACCTGGTGTTGTGAGACTTCTTACTGGTTTACCCCAGTCCAACGCCGGCATCTCCACATCATCATTGGTGTTGCCATGGTCATTTTGCCCCATGCCAAGCTGTGTGCCTGCTGAGGGGTGGCACGGTATTACAGTGGTTAGCACTGCTGCCACACAGCGCCAGGGACCCAAGTTCGATTTGTGGCTTGGGTCACTGTCTGTGTGGAGTTTGCACATTCTCCCCATGTCTTCTGGTTAGGTACATTGACCCAAACAGGCATTGGACTGTAGGGGGATTTCACAGTAACTTCATTGCAGGGTTAATGTAAGCCTTACTTGTGACAAATAAATAAACATTTTACTTTAAGCTGTTTTTTGTATGGTGCTTTATGTGCTGAGGATGTTTCCTTACTGAGGGTTTGTCTGTAATACACAGAGCAGTATGCTTGGCGATTTTAACTAGTTCCATCTCTTCAAAGTGGCCTCGAAACCGGTCTGCATTCTGTTCCCCATGTTTGCTAAAGGTGGTCCTTACAGAATTACAGAAAACACCTCTAACGTGGGGCCAATGGTCCCTGCAACCCATACAGAGGGTGTTTCAAGGAGTTTGCTCAGGAGAATGGAGAAGCCCCTGGAGAGCAGTGGGTGAGATATTAAACAAAGAACAACACAGCACCGGAAACAGGGATCGTGGGAAGCACACAACTCCACCAGTCTCCACCCATTCTCATTCATCCTTCCAAAGCCATGCCACCCGAGGCAGGAGGACCTGGAGTCAAGGTCAACCCAAGCCTGATATGAAAGTGACCCAGCAAGAACTGATGCTCATTGTAGGGGTGCTGGTGGTGTGGACTTCCTCATAGGACTGGTCTTTAATTTCTGATAAGGAATAGTGTGTTGGGTATAGATACTGAGTGAGCATATTGGTCGAGGGACAGTATTGGGGTACAGAAACTGAGTGGGTTAATAGGTCTAGGGACACAGTGTTGGGGTATAGATACTGAGTGGGTTAATTGGTGTAGGGATACAGTGTTGGGGTATAGATACTGAGTGGGTTTATTGGTCTAGGAACAGTGTTGCGGTATAGATGTTGAGTGGGTATATTGGCCTCGGGACACAGAGTTTGAGGTTATAGATACTGAGCAAATATTTTGGTCTAGGGATAGTGTTGAGGTTTAGATACTGAGTGGGTGTATTGGTCTAGGGACAGTGTTTGGGGATAGATACTGAGTGGGTATATTGGTCTAGGGACAGTGTTTGGGGATAGATACTGAGTGGGTATATTGGTCTAGGGACAGTGTTTGGGGATAGATACTGAGTGGGTATATTGGTCTAGGGACAGTGTTTGGGGATAGATACTGAGTGGGTATATTGGTCTCGAGGTGGCAGACAGTTGGATGGATGGTATGCATTCTGAGCCATTTGTAGGCACCCTCTCATTCTGAGTGAGGAGTTTCTGATGGTGAAGCCCACTCCATGTTGTCTTGGCTCATTAGGATCTCCATCCTGCCAGTGGAAGGTGTTATCTTGCTCCACTAGTGATCCTCTTGTAGGGAGCTCTATCTCCTGAATTGTTGTAATGTCCACATTAATTCTACTCAGTTCACTGTTAAGATGATTTAATAGTTTCCCCCTTTATTGAGATGTTGTTACAATCAGTGATTTAGCACAGGCCTGTCAAGGAAATATTGAATATAAGTGGTTACAGATATTCTCAAATAGCCATTGTCCAATGGGAAAGCGAGTGATACTATTGGATAAAAGGCTACAGAAAAGCTGAGGGAAGACTGAGTGCTCAGAGGAATCGTTAGTGCAGTGAATTGTACATTGTGAGTCCCACCTTCACTCTAAACTATCCTGATTCTGAGTGAAAGCAGATCCACACACTCCCAAAAATAACACACGCCTTGTACCCGGACTCCCAATCAGGAGCAGTAACAGAAAACTGAGACCTTGAATTCCTGGGAGAGATGGAAGGGTAGGGCAGAGTGTACAAACTTCAACTGGTGTGATGCAGCTTGTGAGGTGGAAGGTTCACTACATGTCCCTTAATTCCTCCTTTCATTGAATCATAGAATCCCTACAGTGCAGAAGGAGATCGTTCAGCCCATTGACTCTGCTCCAACTACAATCCCACCCAGACCCTATCCCCATAACCCCATACATTTACTCTAGCTCATCCCCCTGACACTAAGGGGCAATTTAGCATGGCCAGTCCACCTAACTCACACATCTTTGGACTGTGGGAGGAATCTTGAGCAATTGGAGGAAACCCACGCAGACGTGGGGAGAACATGCAGACTCCACACAGACCAGAATTGAACTCGGGTCCCTGCTAACTACCCTGCCACTGTGTCACCCTGTCAGTGACAATGCCTTAGAAGGCATTTCATTAGCTGTAGAAGGTGTTGGAATGTCTTGAGAAATATAAATGTAAGTTTTGTTTTTGTCTTCCTCGAAACTCTCTGACTCCTGTGTTACTGCCACCTTTACACTGGGACTAGGAGCCACAATCCTCCAGGACTCTGCACTCAGTGGGCCAGTGAGGAAGTGGTTAAGTACATTGTCTGAAAGCAGCTTTGGAAAGTGCCATTGAATGTTCATTTTCTGAAGGATTTTGGAGCCCGGGACAATGGGACACTTTAGCCCCAAACGGAGAATGTGCATTTACACTCAGGTCCACGTGACCCTTCTCAACAACCCTCGAGTTTCCTGGGAGGGTGGCAGTGAAATCTCTGTGTGCTGTTTATTTAACTTTAGCATTATGTATTCTATCCTTACACGCCCCCTAGGCAACCGATCTAATAAGCCCTAACACCAGCAGCTGTCAAAGAAATGGGGTCAATTATTTCTGCTTTGAGAAAGAATAGCAGTGGATTTGAGTCTCCAAGCACGGTTCTTGCATATGGATTCGGTTGGAATAAAGGCACTATTGATATTATTGCGAGAATTAGTGATTTTGATTTGATTACTGGGATTACTGTTCTGTAACTCCTATTCTTGCTCTACAAAGACACCAATAGCAGTTTGATTCGAACCCTGACTCACGGGCTAGCTGAACACATGTCGCACCTGCTGGGTCACTTGACCCTATGGGAAGGGAAGGGGAGTTAGGGTTGGTGTATGTGTGGGAGGGGTTGGGGGGGGTTCAGTTTCAATCCCATCGTAAGGTTTGTGTGTGTGATTCAGCTCTGCTTATTGCAAGACATGGGGAGTAATTAAATCTAAAATAGAAATTAAAGAAGCTAGCCACAGCCTGGGATGTTTGCATTAATGAGGTCGCCCAGCAGAATGAAACAGCTAAATCCCCCAAGTGTTGCTGCAACTCAGCTGTATTTAAAACAAGGAGGTGCAGGGACATCACAGAGTGACTGGGTCCCAGCAAAGAGGTGGCAGATTGAACTCCCACTGATCGCTTCTGCTGGCAGTGGGGGAGGTGCAGGGAGCGCAGGGAAGTGTAGAGAAACTCGCAAATTCTTCCAGCTCCAAATACAATGTGCAAAAGTGGTGGAAAGTTGGGTGTTAGTGAGTTTCCTGCGCCAGGAATTCAAATCTCCTTGACCCGTTACAAGCATCTATTGCTGTCTCTGTGCTGTGTCCCAGTAAGACGTCTCACAACACCAGGCTAAAGTCCAACAGGTTTATTTAGTAGCAAATGCCACTAGCTTTCAGGGCACTGCTCCTTCATCAGATAAGTGGGATTTCTGTTCACAAACAGGGCATATAAAGACACAAACTCAATTTACAAAATAATGGTTGGAATGCGAGTCTTTACAGGTAATCAAGTCTTCAATATACAGACCATGTGAGTGGAGAGAGGGTTGAGCACAGGTTAAAGAGATGTGTATTGTCTCCAGACAGGACAGTTAGTGAGATTTTGCAAGCCCAGGCAAGTCGTGAGGGTTACAGATAGTGTGACATAAACCCAAGATCCCGGTTGAGGCTGTGCTGATGTGTGCGGAACTTGGGTATCAGCCTCTGCTCACCGACTCTTCGCTGTCATGTGTCGTGAAGGCTGCCTTGGAGATCAGAGGCTGAATGCCCGTGACCACTGAAGTATTCACCAACAGGAAGAGAACAGTCTTGCCTGGTGATTGTTGAGTGGTGTTCACTCATCTGTAATCGTAGTGTCTGCATGGTCTCCCCAATGTACCATGCCTTGGGACATCCTTTCCTGCAGTGTATCAGGTAGACAACGTTGGCTGAGTTGCAAGAGTTTGTACAGTGTACCTGGTGGATGGTGTTCTCACGTGAGATGATGGCATCCGTGTCGATGATCCAGCAGTTGCTGTGGCAGGGTTGTGTGGTGTTGTGGTCACTGTTCTCCTGAAGACTGGGTAGTTTGCTGTGGACAATGGTCTGTTTGAGATTGTGCGGTTGTTTGAAGGCAAGAAGTGGGGGTGTGGGGATGGCCCTGGCGAGATGTTTGTCTTCATCAATGATATGTTGAAGGCCCCGGAGAAGATGTCGTAGCTTCTCCGCTCCAGGGAAGTACTGGACAACGAAGGGTACTCTGTCCACTGTGTCCCGTGTTTGTCTTCTGAGGGGGTCGGTGCGGTTTTTCGCTGTGGCGCATCGGAATTGTTGATCTATGAGTCGAGCGCCATATCCTGTTCTTAAGAGGGCATCTTTCAGCGTCTGGAGGTGTCTGTCACGATCCTCCTCATCTGAGCAGATCCTGTGTATACGGAGGGCTTGTCCATAGGGGATGGCTTCTTTAACATGTTTAGGGTGGAAGCTGGAGAAGTGGAGCATTGTGAGATTGTCTGTGGGCTTGCGGTACAGTGAGGTGCTGAGGTGACCTTCCTTAATGGAGATGCGTGTGTCCAAGAATGTAACCGATTCTGGAGAGTCTGCTGAGTCTGATGGTGGGAAGGAACTTGTTGATGTCATCATATTGTTTGATGATTGTTCACCCCGAGTCCAAAGGAAGAAAATGTCATCGATGTATCCAGTGTATAGCATCGGTTGAAGGTCCTGTGCGGTGAAGAAGTCTTAGTCGAACCTGTGCAAGAAGATGTTGGGTTATTGAGGTGTGAATTTGGACCCCATGGCTGTTCCATGTGTCTGTATGAAGAACTGGTTGTTGAAGATAAAGACATTGTGGTCCAGGATAAAGCGGATGAGTTGTAAAATTGCATTGGAAACTGGCAGTTGTCAGCATTGAGTACTGAGGCAGTCGCAGCAACGCCATCGTTGTGGGGGATGTTGCTGTAGAGCGCCGAGACATCCATTGTGACGAGGAGTGTCCCTGGTTCAACTGCTCCGTGTGTGCTGAGTTTCAGTAGGAAGTCCGTAGTGTCGCGACAAAAGCTGGGGGTTCTTTGTACAATGGGTTTCAGGATGCCCTCGACGCAGCCGGAGGGGTTCTCATACAGGGTCCCACTGCCTGATATGATGGGACAGCCGAGTGTGTTTGCCTTGTGTATCTTCGGTAGGCGGTAGAGGTCTCCAACGCAGGGAGTACGTGGGATGAGAGCACGGAGGGTGCTCTGAACGTTGGGATCAAAGATCTTAATCAGAGTATTGAGTTGATGAGGGTGTTCTTTAGTCGGATCTGTGGGTAACTGTCTGTCGTGTTCCTCGTTGTTTAGTTGTCGGTACACTTCTTTACAGTAATCCGTTCTGTTCAGTAGGACGATGGCCCCTCCTTTGTCTGTTGACAATGTTGCGGTTGGTCTTGACAGCGTGGGTGGCGTTGCATTACGCTTGGGTGATATTCGGGGTGTCTTGTGTCTTGAGTGTGGCTGATGAATTTGGTGTTGACGCACCTTGATTATCTGTAAAGATTTGCATTCCAATCATATTTTGTAAATTGAGTTTGTGTCTTTATATGCCCTGTTTGTGAACAGAACTCCCACTCACCTGATGAAGGAGAAGCACTCCGAAAGCTTGTGGCGTTTGCTACCAAACAAACCTGTTGGACTTTAACCTGGTGTTGTGAGACTTCTTACTGTGTTTACCCCAGTCCAACACCGGCATCTCCACATCGTGACTGGCAGTGTCCCAACCCCAGCCTTGTTACACACCACTTTCCTCAAATCACTCTGTGACTCTGCTAAAATACTCAGGAAATATTGTCATTTTTAAATCTTTTACTGCAGACTTTTTTTAAAGATTTGTTCTCATTCAAACACTGGTCTTCAGTGTCCTTTCATGACACAAACAAAGGCTATAATAAAAATTAAACAGCATTTCTGCTCATAGGATTTTAAACACTATCCCCTCCTAATTTGCATGGATGGTTGGTAAATAAATTGCAATCTGTTCACAAAGAGGTGTATGTGGTGTGGTAAATTCTGTAATATTACTAGCGTGGTATATATGGTGTGGTATATACTGTGATATATACAGTGTGGTATACACCATATAGCACTGTGATACAAAATGATATACATGATGGTTATATCATGGTATATAAACACCACATATATCACAGTGTAAAACACAGTGTATTTATCATAGTATATAACCACCACATATATCACAGAGTATAGCACACCATATACATCATGGTAAATGCTGCACCCACATATGTTATAGTATATGTATTGCACCACAAGTCCCACAGTATATACTGCAATGTATATATCAAAGTCTAACCTATTTAAAGGATGAATTCTTGATTAATGTTATAAAATATATCCCCCTGCCCCTACCCCCCCACCCCTGCTGTGGCTTTGATACGTTCAATGTCAAAGAAAAATGACTTATAAATATGGTAGGTGGTCTCACAAACAGAGACGACATTAAAGGAGCAAAGTAGAAGATGGTTGGGGATTGATCATGGCAAAAATTGACTAATTTCAGCCAAGCAAATTAACTAAATTAGTACAACAATGAGAAGGAGTGTTAAGGATATAAGAGGAACTCAAAACAACATAACTGTGACAAATGTAAATTAGAACAAATTCAACTTGTCAGGCACCTGGGTGGAAGCAGGATTTACAGTAACTGCTGGGTCTGAAACACAATAATCACTGTTTCAATTAAAATCCAAAACCAAGATATCCATTGCTCTCAGTGCTGACCGAGGTTATTAATTAGATTGTGTTGGAGTTATAATGGATAATGCATTTCCCAGGAAAGCTACAATTTCATTCTAGACTCTGACAACATTTGCCTTACAGACAGAGCACGTGTTAGGACAGGCGCGGAGTCCTGGTACCTCCTACAAGGGTCCTGTAGATTAATCGACAATCCATTTGAGTCTTAGACTCTTACAAAGCAGAAGGAGGCCTTTTGGCCCCTCAGTCTGTGCTGGCCCTTCAGGGGATCTATCCAATGAATCGCATTCCATCGCTCTTTTCTTGGGATACTGCCATTGCTCATCTTCAAGGATTTATCCAGTTCTGTTTTGAAGGTTATTATTGGATCAGCTTCCCCTGCCCTTTCAAACAGCACCTTCCATCTCACAACTGAGCATGTGACAAAATTCCCTGTTTCACTGAGGAGTGAATGCCCTGCACTGTGTCTCCCTGTAAATCTGCCTGGAATCACACAGCAGATCGCAGAGAGATGTTTCTGTGGATCTAAACATGCTGTAAAAACAAGAGAATGCTCTGACCCAAAGATAAAATGTCTCGATAGTTTTTTGTTCCGTTTCTCCCAGGACTGGCACCGGGACTGTGTACACACTTCTTATTAATTGAATGTTAAACACCAATTCTGTGCCGAGTTCAAGAACCCTCGTCAGAGTGTGATTGCAGTCACAATAGTGACTAAACAGTGTGAGCGATTGACAGTGAAGGCTGCTCTTTGATTCAGAGGGCCAGCGGTTGATAGGTCAAATCTCCTTTATATTACAAGGATTCCTGAATCTTTCCCAATGTTTCTGAGCTCCCCATTCTACAATTCACCCATTTTACAGACTGATCAGGGATTGTGCTATCTACTGCTGAGTCTTAAAGCTCTGAAACCACTCCCTAAATCTCTTCACCTCTCCACCAGGCTCTCTCCTCCTTTAAGGCACTCTTTAAAATTTACCAGCCAGATTTTCTCCATGTGTAGCTTGGTGTTGAATTTTAATCGCTAACAATTGTGAAATCATAGAGTCCATAGAATCTGTACAGTGCCCATCAAGCATGGAGTAACTCTCTGACAGAGTATCTTACCCAGGTCCTCTCCCCCACCCTATCCCTGTAACCTATACATTTACCATGGCTTATCCCTCTCACCTACACACCTTGGGACACTAATTTAGCATTGCCAACCCACCTAACCAGCGCACCAATATCCTGGGACATTTTACAATGATAAAGGTGTTATCTAAGTGTAAAGTGGTGCTGTTTTAAAGCATTACCATCATTTTCTTAATTCATAAATTTGTTGGAATATGTATGTTAGGGAGATTAGTGGGATAAATACATAGGGTTATGGGGATAGGCTCTGAGTAAGATGAGCCAGTGCAGACTCGGTGGGCCGAGTGGCCTCCTTCTGTGCTGTAGAAATTCTGATTCTGTGAATAGTTTTGAAGATATCTTGTTGATGATGTTAATACTGAGATTGTTCTCTTAGTCAATTCACAGGATGAGTTATTGATTGATGTATTAATGCATTTATTTGTATAATGTTTCATCACATTACTCAGAAAACTTTGAACAAAGTAATACCTTGAAGTAAAATAATTGTCATTATATGGGCAAATGAGTCAGCCATCTTGCACATAGAAAGATCCCATTATCTGCATTGAGATGAATCTGCAGAATATTCCAGATGTTTATGCCCCCCCAGCCACTGCAAGAGAGGGCGCAGGGTGTGAAGCTCAGATAATTTTTCCATTCACTGCAGCGGGACTGGAAAATCCTGCCAACGTGAGCGGCTGGAAAATTCCATCCAATCTATTTTCAGTGATGTTGTTACACCACCATTATTGGACAGGTAACTGGGACAACATCCTGCACATCTGTCTGCAATACCATGGGATTGATATGTTCCAGTTAACAAGGCAATTGGGCTGAGGTTCAAATCTCTGCTTAATGGGGAGAGTACCAACTCAATAACAGAGAAATGAAAGGGACAGAGAGGAAGGCTTGGTGTTTGAAAGGACAATTGGAGGAAGATGAGAGTCCTGGCAGTTGAGTCAGTAACCACAAAGGGCAAGTGAATGCAGAGGGATAGTGTCAATAATGTTCCTGTTAAAGTCTGAGAAAGGAAGAGCTTGCATTTCTATCACTGCAGACTGTCCCAAAGATCTCCACAACCAGTTAGCATCTGTTCCAATTTAGGCAACTGAAATGTTGATGATTTAGTCGCCCATTTGAAAGAAAACTCAACAAGCAAGTCTGCAACTTTCCCAAACAGCGCCAATAATGAAACACTTATTAATAAATCTCCTCAATAACGTTCTGAACTAATAATGATGCATTATCTAAAACACCACAAACCGGGATCCTGTAATATGTTAAGACTTCCTGTTTTTATACATGGAATTCACCATCTCCCATATATTGACTGAGGGAAACAGTCATACAGCACCTTCTGTCAGGCCATTTGATCCTCTGTACCAGTGTCAGCACTTCGACAGTGCTGCCCAATTAAAACCATCCCTCACCCAACCCCTGCTCTTTCTGTGTAGATTTCAGTACATTTCAGTATTTCTCTTCAGTGTAACTATTGAATCTGTTTCCGTTGCTGTTTCAGGTGCTTCATTCCAGATCATAAAAACATCTCCTCCTATTGCCTTTGTTTCATTTGACAATCATTTTCAACATGTATCACAATAATATATATGTGTATATGTATTATATCATACAACCCCTACAGTGCACAACAGGCCATTTAGTCCATTGAGTGTTCTCCGACTCTTTCCCAGAGTGCATCTTACCCATATCCCATTCCCATAGCCCTACATGTTTACCCCATTAATCCCCCTAACCTGCACATCTTTGCACACCAGGAGGCATTTTAGCATGGCCAATCCACCTAACCCACACATCTTTGAACTGTGGGAGGAAACCCATACAGACACAGGGAGAACATGGAAACTCCACACAGACAGTGAGTGACCTGAGGCTGGAATTGAACTGAATCCCTGGCGCTGTGAGGCAGCAGTGCTAACCAATGTGCCATTGTTTCTCTCCAAGAATTGAACTTGCAACCCCTGGTTTACAAAACCAGTGCTCTTACCACTGAACTATGAAGTGAGTGGGGAAAGTAAATTGTTTCTCAAAACTGAATTTAAGAAACTGCAAAAAGGCTTTCTTGAACTTTCATTGTTAAACTTAAACCATCCCCCAAATTGTTACAAACCTGCTGAGCTTGGGGTTCATTGGCTGTTTCAATCCACCCTCTGTTGGAGCAACAAAGGGTTAATCTGACAATGTTCCCCTTCCTTTGTATATTTTCTCCAGATCCAGTTTAACCAAGAGCCAATTTAACCAGGCTGTCTTTCCGTTAGAGTAAAGTTTAAAAGTAGGAGAAATAAGAAAGCATTTATTTTTGATGCCAGTGCTTTTCCATAAAAACCTGATAGTGTTATGTTTGAGGAGTTAAAAGATCTGACTCGCAAACAGTTAAAAGTGTTAACCAGACACATAGAATTAGAATTCCAAAAACCCAAACATTAAAATGAGGAGTCAATTATTTACAGCTGGAAATTGAGGAAGATGGAATGGATAGAGCAACGGGAGAGAAATTAAAATTAGAGTGGTGGAAATTAGAATTCCAAGAGAGAAAATAAGAAGGGAAATTTGAGGAATGAGACATAGGGAAGGGAGAGAATTTCAGGATAAAGAGAGGGAAAGGGAGTTCAAACAAGGGCAGCTTGAGTTGATGGGGCCAGAATTCTGCTGTGTCCCTTGAAGACCCCTCAGCTTAGATTGAAGTATTGAGACAATCTGGTCGGCTCATTTAATACCTAAATTTGATGAGGGAGATGTGGAAGCTTTCGTTATCTCTTTTGAATGGTCAGCACAGGAGTTAAAGTGACCAGCCTAGCAGTGGTCCTTATTACTGCAGTGTAAGCTTTCAGGGAAAAGTAAACAGATTTACCCCCTTGTGTTTGAGGAGAGTGAAGAGAGGCAGTGAAAGGGATTATATTAACTATATACTCGATAGTGAGCGAGGTGTATGTCAGAAAAACCATACTATCAGGAAATGGCTCGACCAAGCATACCTGGAATTGGCAAAGCTTAAGCAAGTTACTTTAAGCTAGTGGGTGTGGGCATTTAAAATAGAAACCATTTATGAAAACATTTATGAAATAATTCTCCTTGAAGAGCTTAAAAACTCCAGAACATTTCCAATAAAACACACCTTGTGGATCTAAGAGTCCAGGTAGCCCCATTGCCAATAATAATGAGTTGATCCTGACCCTTTCTCCAGAGGACACCCCCCGCCGAGCCAACCTCAGCCAACTGGAAGGGATAAAGATGGGGAGAGGAAATCCAGCACCCAGGGGAGAAAGGGAAATCCTGAGGCCCCTCTTCAGGACACAAAGAGTGGAGTTGAACTGAAAAGTGAGGCCAGGGAGCCTCTGGACTGGGCACATCCAGGCCAATTGCTGGAGACTACAGCTAAACCAATGGGAACCTTTGCTGCTACCAGCACAGGGTGGATTGGACAAAGACATGGAGCCAGTCACCAATCCTCACTCAGGAATATCCTAGCCGGATAATGACATTTACTTTTACAGATGCCCCATAGAAAGCATTCTTTCTGGTTGTATCACAGCTTGGTCTGGGCTCCTGCTCTGCCCAAGGCCACAAGGAACTACAAAAGGTCTTGAACGTAGCCCAATCCATCACACAAACCAGCCTCCCATCCATTGACTCTGTCTACACTTCCCGCTGCCTCGGCAAAGCAGCCAACATAATTAAGGATCCCACGCACCCCGGACATTCTCTCTTCCACCTTCTTTGTCACGAAAAATATACAAAAATCTGAGGTCAGGTATAACCGACTCAAGAACAGCTTCTTCCCTGCTACCGTCAGACTTTTGAATGGACTTATCTTGTATTAAGTTGATCTTTCTCTACGCCCTGGCTATGACTAACACTACATTCTGCACCCTCCCCTTTCCTTCTCTATGAATGGTATATTTTGAGGGTAAGACTGAGGGAATGCCGAACTGTCAGAGGGTCAGGAATGAGGAAGCGGCACAAGAAACAATACTTTTCACTGTATGTTAATACATGTGACAATAATAAATCAAATCAAATCAAAACATAGCGAGGAGACTCATCTGGATCAACAGCTTTTGGGAGCCCTCACCTGGGCTGGTTCATGTATGTGAGTCCGTATCAATATTATATACACAGGAGTAGAGATTTAAGGTAATTAGTAGGAGGATTGGAGGGGGGCATGAGAAAAGAACTTTAAACCAAAAGGGTGGGTGTCTGGAATTCACTGCCTAAGTTGGAAGCTGAGGCTCAATTAACCAGGTCCCCGGATCGGGAAGCTGTGAGGCTACAGACCGGATACTGGAGAATGGGATTAAAATGGGCGGCTAGTTTCCATCTCCTCTTTTCTGGCCAGTGCAGACACAATGGGCTGAATGGCCTCTTTCCGCAGTGCAACTTTTCAACTTTTCTACATTTCAGAGAGGAGGTTTGACTGATCAGGCGTCAGCGGGGAAATTGAAGGTGGATTTTACTCCACCTCATTGTCACAGCAGCGACTGAGTGTGAGGAGCAGTGGGAGGTGACACTGGGGGGGGTTTCCTTCCTTGGAGCACTGTTGCAGTTCTGGGCTTGACGGCAATGGAAAGTAAAAAATGAAAGGAAGTGATCTTTATGCTTGGAGGGAACTGAATCATTGCTGCATCTTTAAAAGCCTATCAGGAACTCTTTGCATTTTCTACAGCTACCAAAAGCACTTTTCAATCTTAGCCATGCGAGAAAGACTGTTTATTTTCCCAAGGCTACTGAGGAGATGCCCTTCAGGCATTTAACCCACTTCCAGCATCAATAAATCGGAACTTCTCTTGGTAAATCGGGTAGTAACAGTGGCTGGAAGCACACAGTGATATTGGGTTATCCGATGGTGTGTATGGTATATAATGTGAATCTTTTAATGAACTCAGATTGAGAATCTATGGTTTCCATCAACTGGAATCTTTGCCTGCAAAAAAAAGCAGTTGTCAGTTTTTTACCACAAGGCAATAAAGAGAATCACAGCATTAATGTGTCAAAGGGTAATGAAAAGGAGGCGTTAGGGAGCCAATTATCCAATGGCCATATATTAAAGATAACCATGGCAACCTTTCAACAATCAGCGTTTAATACTTACACAGACTCCTATCAACAACAAGCTCATTCACACATTATCATCACAAAAAGATTCTCAGTCTGCAGGAGTGTTTAATAGGAAAATGGAAAAGCATTTCATGTGTAAAGGATACTGTAAACAGCAGGAAAATCCAGTGAAGATCCTCTGAGATCTCTGCATTCCTCCAATTCTATCCTCTGGTGCATCCCCGATTTCCATCACTTCATATCTGGCAGCTGTGCCTTTAGCTGCCTGTGGGTGCCAAGGGCCGGACACCAGTCGCTAACCTGTGGGTGCCAAGGGCCGGACACCAGTCGCTAACCTGTGGGTGCTAAGCTCCGGACACCAGTCGCTAACCTGTGGGTGCTAAGCTCTGGGACATCAGTCGCTAACCTGTGGGTGCTAAGCTCTGGGACATCAGTCGCTAACCTGTCCTACCTCTCTCCCCTCCTTTAGGATGTTCTGGAAACTGCCTCTTCAACCAAGCTTTTGGTCACCTGTCCTCATATTTTCTTATGATGTTAAATGTTACCCAATTTCCCCTGTAAGGCACCCTGACACATCTAACCATGTTAAAGATTAGATAAAGTCAAGGCTCTTACTGTTAAATATTCACTTAACAATTTCTCATTTTGAACCTTACAAAGCTTCTCTCCTCTCAGCTTTTCTTAATCATGTCGGGAACAGTTTCCCACTCATCATCCGCCCTCCAGGCTACGTTCAACATGCTCGCTGTAATTCCGGGGAATGTGGGGAGGTTATTTCAGCATCACAGATCCTCTACATCTCGATATCCGTATACATGTATATTTCACCTTATAACCATCATGTGGAGATGCTGGTGTTGGACTGGGGTGGGCACAGTACGTAGGCTCACAACACCCAGTTAAAGACCAACAGGTTTATTTGGTAGCACAAGCTTTCGGAGCGGTCGATGAAGGAGCAGTGCTCCAAAAGCTTGTGCTACCAAATAAACCTGTTGGACTTTAACCTGGGGTTGTGAGACAGCGTACTGTGCCCACAACCATCAGCACAGGAAACTACGGGCATTTTTTGAGCAAGGGTGGGTGCACGTTGGAAGATTGGCCCAAATACAAAAAAAAACGCAAAGAATGATTGAAAGATTAATGAGAGGAAAATTAAAGTATGAGAGAAAGTTAGCTGGAAATATAAAAACAGATTGTAAAAGCTCCTATAGATATTTGAAAAAAAGAGAGGTGTTAATAAAATGAGTACTGGTTCTTTAGAAAGTACATCCAGGGAATTGGTAATGGAAATTAGGACTACTGCAGATGAATTTAACAGGTATTTTCCATCAGTCTTCACTATTGAGAACACAAGTAACATCCTAGATACAACTGTAAATCAGCAAGTGGAAGGAAGGGAGGAACTCAGGAAAATCCTAATCACCACAAAAGCAGCACTGAGTCAACTGTTGGAGCTACGGACTGATAAGTCCCCAGGTCCAGATGGACTTCATCCTTGGGTCTGAAAGGAAGTGGACAGTGAGATATTGATGTGGTGGTTTTAATTTTGCAAAATTCTCTAGATTCATTGAAGGTTCCATTAGATTTGAAAATAGTGACTGTAACTCCTTTATTCAAAAAAGGAGGGAGGCAGAAAGCAGGAAACTGCAGACCAGTTAGCCTAACATCTGTCATAGGGAAAATGTCAGGAGTCATTATAGCAAGGCACTCTGAGAAATTCAAGACAATCAGGCTAAGTCAACATGGTTTTGTGAAAGGGAAATCATGTTTCACCAGTTTATTGCAGCTCTTTCAAGGAGTCACATGTGCTGTGGAAGTGGATGAATGTAGATTTCCAGGAGGTAGTTGATAAGGTTATTGCAGAAAATAAAAGCTCCTGAATAGGGGATAATTTATTGGCATGGAGAAGATTGGCTCACTGACAGGAAACGGAGAGTTGGCAAAATTAGGTCATTTTCTGGATGGCAGGATGTGACGTATGGTGCCTCAGTGGTCAGTGCTGGGATCTCAATCTTGTTCCATTGCTATCAATGGTTGGCCGAAAGGGCTGAAGGTACGGTCACTAAATTTACTGATGACGGCAAAATAAATAGGAATGTAAATTGTGAGAAGGACTTGCATTAAGTGAGTAAGCAAAAATCTAGCAAATGGAGGATGTGGGAACATGTGAAATCATTCATTTTGGCAGAAAGAATAAAACAAAGCAGATTATTATCTAAACGATGAGAGATTGCAGAGATCTGAGATTCAGAGGGACCTGTGTATCCTAACGTATGAAAGGTTAGTGTACAGAATCAGCGAGTCATTAGGAAAGCTAATAAAATGTTATCATTTTTAATAAGAGGAATTTGGTTGTAAACATTGGGAGCAAAACAGAAAATGCTGGAAAAGTTCAGCAGATCTGGCAGCATCTGTGGAGTGAGAAATAGCGTTAATGTTTCCAGACTATATGAATCTTCTGAACTGAGATTTTTGTTTCAAATTCCAGCAGCTACAGCATTTTGTTGTTATTATAAAAGTAGGGAGGTTATGCTTCAATTCTACAGGGTATTGGTGAGACCATATCTGGAGTACTTGTACTTTTTATCTCAGGAAGAATGTAAATACATTGCAAACAGTTTAGAGAAGGTTCACTGGACTAATTTTGACTGGAGTTAACATTGCAATCAGTTTCCTTCTCTGTCCCTCCCAGGCTCTGGGTTATAACGTTCCAGCTCTGTTGGAGATCCCACTCCAATTTGAGCTTTCAGTAAGGAACCAGCTTTAAGATCACAACAGCGCCAGCAAATTCCCTTCCTCAAAAGTGTAAAGCAATTAATAATGCAGCAGAATACTCACTGATTTTACTTTCTCTTATTCCTCTTGTCTTCTGCATCAAACAGCACTGTGTGGTTCTCTGGGTAAAGACACCCAGTGATATTAGATTGAGTACGTGACCATGGGCCCTATTTTAAATGGTGTGAAAATGTGGTAAAGTTGGGTGTGAGGCCATGAATACGATCTACAGCTGCATCCGTGCAGGTGGCCACTTTACCAAGACCCGGGAATGGCTGCAATCCAATTCACGCCCAAAATGGGCACAACAAAGATTTAAATACATTTTATGTCTTTCAATTGAAGTAATGAACTTCCCGCCCAACTCTATCAGCATTTCCCCCTTTACCACCGCGTTTACCGATCCAGAATCGAGCTGAAATAGACATGCTGAAATAGACATGCTGAATAAAAGTCTGACGCGGGCGCTCCAGCTGCTGAACAGGTATGTTCAGAACTTCCAACAGCTCCCTGACTCAGATCAGTGGTGATGGGGGGAGGCAAGTCAGATCATTCTCTGGGGGAGGGAATGGAGTCAGATCATTCTCTGGGGGAGGGAATGGAGTCAGGTCATTCTCTGGGGGAGGGAATGGAGTCAGGTCATTCTCTGGGGGAGGGAATGGAGTCAGGTCATTCTCTGGGGGAGGGAATGGAGTCAGGTCATTCTCTGGGGGAGGGAATGGAGTCAGGTCATTCTCTGGGGGAGGGAATGGAGTCAGGTCATTCTCTGGGGGAGGGAATGGAGTCAGGTCATTCTCTGGGGGAGGGAATGGAGTCAGGTCATTCTCTGGGGGAGGGAATGGAGACAGGTCATTCTCTGGGGGAGGGAATGGAGACAGGTCATTCTCTGGGGGAGGGAATGGAGTCAGGTCATTCTCTGGGGGAGGGAATGGAGTCAGATCATTCTCTGGGGGAGGGAATGGAGTCAGGTCATTCTCTGGGGGAGGGAATGGAGACAGGTCATTCTCTGGGGGAGGGAATGGAGTCAGGTCATTCTCTGGGGGAGGGAATGGAGTCAGGTCATTCTCTGGGGGAGGGAATGGAGTCAGGTCATTCTCTGGGGGAGGGAATGGAGTCAGATCATTCTCTGGGGGAGGGAATGGAGTCAGGTCATTCTCTGGGGGAGGGAATGGAGTCAGATCATTCTCTGGGGGAGGGAATGGAGTCAGGTCATTCTCTGGGGGAGGGAATGGAGACAGGTCATTCTCTGGGGGAGGGAATGGAGTCAGATCATTCTCTGGGGGAGGGAATGGAGTCAGATCATTCTCTGGGGGAGGGAATGGAGACAGGTCATTCTCTGGGGGAGGGAATGGAGTCAGGTCATTCTCTGGGGAGGGGTGGGGGAGTTGGTTGGGGGGGGAGGCCCGGTCACTCACTGGTGGGGCTGGGGGTGGGGGGAGGGCAGATGGATCTCTGGTGGGGGAGGCAGGGGATCCACTGCCACTCTGTGGGCGATCGGTGGGGGGGAAGGGGCAGGGGGTTGAGATCAGTCTGGGTAGCAGGGGGTGGGTGGATAAGGGGGACAGTGATGTGTGTGGGGGCCATCACTCACACCTCTTGCTCCTGAGCCGCTTTCTCCACTTTCTGTGGCCAGGGAGCAATCTGAGACGGGTGAGCCATTTCTCACTGTGCGTGTACAGTTCAGAACTCCGATCGTTTCGGGTGCCCCACCCACAGTACGATTCAGACTGGTGATATCTTTTCAGGCTGAGAGCACATGGGGGGGAGGGTGGGGGGGGAGAGCGCCTGAGAACCGATTTCCAAATCAGATCTGAATTACACCCAGATTCAGCAGTTAGAATGAAAATGGTAAAATCAGGTGCTGTGTGTGTGAGCATGGTGGTGGGGGGGAGGATTGTGAACTAATTTTATCCCTGGAGTGAACTGAATCCTTCTCTGTGTGTATGTGTGTGTGTGTGTGGGTGTGTGTGGAGGGGGGAGCGGGGGAGGAGGTGGGAAGGGGGAGATGAAATGTTTGTATCCCTGAATGTGAAGTGTGCATCTCATAGACTCATAGAGATTTACAGCATGGAAACAGGCCCTTCAGCCCAACTTGTCCATGCTGCCCTTTTTTTAAACCCCTAAACTAATCCCAGTTGCCCACATTTGTCCCATATCCCTCTATACCCATCGTACCCATGTAACTGTCTAAATGCTTTTTGAAAGGCAAAATTGTACCCGCCTCTACTACTGCCTCTGGCAGCTCGTTCCAGACACTCCCCACCCTCTGTGTGAAAAAATTGCCCCCCCCCCCCGACCCTTTTGTATCTCTCCCTCTGTGTGCACACTCCTGTGGGGGTGGGGAGAAATTATATGTGTCCCTGTCCATCCATCTCCCTCTGTGGGTGGGTGGCTGGGAGATGGTGGGGCTGGGGGTGGGGGTAAACCATGTGTGTCCCTGTGTGTGTGTGTTGGGAGGCTGTAGTGTGAACTGTGCCTGTGTGCCTGGTACAGAGTGGGGAATGAGGGATATCATTCCCGGTGTGGGCTTTTATCCCACGGACAATCCCACCCAGACCCTATCCCTGTGACCCCACACGTTTACCCCGACACTAAAGGGGCAATTTAGCATGGCCAATCCCCCCCCCCTGTGTGGGGGAAGGGAGAGAGAGAGAAGAGGCTGGATTTGAACCCAGGTCTATGGCAGCAATGCTAACCCCTGTGCCAGCCACTGAAGGGATGCTGGTGGTTACTGAGTGAGATGGGAATTGGGGGGGTGGGGGGGAGGGGGTGCAGTGTTTGGGGGAGGTCTGAATCTTCACTGCCCCCTACCCCAAAGGTGAGACTGAGCCGCTTTCCAAGGCGCAGAGATTTGCGCGGTTGGGTTGGAGAGGGGAACGATTCCTCCCGGGATATTCACTCAGTTCAGAGCCTGAATCAAACTCCTATTGCCCGCTTCTGTCCAATTCTGGGGTTAAAATTGGGACACGTTTACTGCCCTCATCACAGAATCATCTCACTGAGACAGAGCAGCGATTGCTGTAGATATTCCTGAGGTCAGAGACTGGGTCTGAATGGAGTTTCCCAGATCCCGGACAAGGCACTCTCCAATAAAATCAATCTTTTTATTAAAATGTAATAAAAAGTTATTGCCAAGAACAGTCCTGCTTTGTACAGTTATTCAACTCGCGGCGGGATAATCTCTTATATACAAAATATATATTTCATAGCAATAAATATAAAAACTGCGGCGCGACCGATAAATTTATCGTTTCAAATAAGAAAATAATTGGCCAGAGACTGGGAGATCTGTTAAAGTCTGCGGGAAATGTGTTTCTCTCAGTAAATCGGAGTCACATTTCACAACCTTTTCTCACCGAGTTCTTGTTAATATTCACTAACCCCCCCCAATAAACACAATCTCAACATCAGCTGCTCTGCACACAGAGAGTGCAATGTCCTCACAGATACTCCCTGCAAATAAGGGGATAAACCAGCAGCACCCCCCAGGGGAGGAGAGAGGAGAGGGGAAAAAAGGAGAGGGGGAAAGGAGGAGAGGGGAGAGAGAAGGACGGAAGAGGAGAGAGGGGGAGAGGAGAGTGAGGGAGAGGAGAGAGGGGGAGATAGGAGAGGGGGAGAGGAGAGTGAGGGAGAGGAGAGAGGGGGAGATAGGAGAGGGGGAGAGGAGAGTGAGGGAGAGAGAGAGGGGGAGATAGGAGAGGGGGAGAGGAGAGTGAGGGAGAGGAGAGAGGGGGAGATAGGAGAGGGGGAGAGGAGAGTGAGGGAGAGAGAGAGGGGGAGATAGGAGAGGGGGAGAGGAGAGTGAGGGAGAGAGAGAGGGGGAGATAGGAGAGGGGGAGAGGAGAGTGAGGGAGAGAGAGAGGGGGAGATAGGAGAGGGGGAGAGGAGAGTGAGGGAGAGAGAGAGGGGGAGATAGGAGAGGGGGAGAGGAGAGTGAGGGAGAGGAGAGAGGGGGAGATAGGAGAGGGGGAGAGGAGAGTGAGGGAGAGAGAGAGGGGGAGATAGGAGAGGGGGAGAGGAGAGTGAGGGAGAGGAGAGAGGGGGAGATAGGAGAGGGGGAGAGGAGAGTGAGGGAGAGAGAGAGGGGGAGATAGGAGAGGGGGAGAGGAGAGTGAGGGAGAGAGAGAGGGGGAGATAGGAGAGGGGGAGAGGAGAGTGAGGGAGAGAGAGAGGGGGAGATAGGAGAGGGGGAGAGGAGAGTGAGGGAGAGAGAGAGGGGGAGATAGGAGAGGGGGAGAGGAGAGTGAGGGAGAGAGAGAGGGGGAGATAGGAGAGGGGGAGAGGAGAGTGAGGGAGAGAGAGAGGAGGAGATAGGAGAGGGGGAGAGGAGAGGGGGAGAGAGAGAGGGGGAGATAGGAGAGGGGGAGAGAGAGAGGAGGAGAGGGAAGAAAGCAGGAGAAGGGATTGAGGAAATCTGTAGATTGAGGATTGCCTCTCTCTCTCTCCCAAAGCAGGCAGCTGGCAGGAAGGGCCGGAAAATGAGCCGCTGGGTCAGACGCGGCCCCGGAAAGCCGGGCAATGCAGGGAGGGGATATTCTCCGCCTGGAGGGACAGGAAAATCTCCTGGGGGGAGCTGGGGGATTGCGGGGATTGGGAAGAGTCCCAGTCTGGAGAGGAGGGTGAGCAGAGGCTGAGGGGGCTGCCAGGCTCCATGTGCCCCGGTTCTCCCAGCCTGAGGGTTTGGCTCAGTGCCCAGATGTAATTGTGGGCGAAGCGGAGGGTCTCGATCTTGGTCAACTTGGCATCGTCCGGGAAGGTGGGCAGGACCCCGCGCAGGGCGTCCAGGGCATCGTTCAGGTTGTGCATGCGGTTCCTCTCCCGGTCATTAGCCTTCATTCTCCGGTTCCTCCGCTGCCGGCTCGCCGCCGCCTCGCTCTTCACCCTGGGCCGGCTCCGCGGCTTCCTCCTCCGGCCCCCCGCTGTGTCCTGGGCGGCTCTGCCCGAGCCCAGTGCCCGGGGCTGCTCTGGGGAGCTGGGGTCCCCCTCAGACAGGGGGAAGCACTGCCCAGGGTCACTGCTGAATAATACATCCGTTTTGGGAGGCATTCTGAGAGAGAGAGAAAAATCAGCGCCGGCACTGAGCACAATCCCAGTGTGAACCCCAAAATAAACCCCAGTGTGAACCCCAAAATAAACCCCAGTGTGAACCCCAAAATAAACCCCAGTGTGAACCCCAAAATAAACCCCAGTGTGAACCCCAATGTGAAACCCCAGTGTAAATCCCAGTGTGAAACCCCAGTGTAAATCCCAGTGTGAAACCCCAGTGTAAATCCCAGTGTGAAACCCCAGTGTGAAACCCCAGTGTAAATCCCAGTGTAAACCCCAGTGTGAAACCCCAGTGTAAATCCCAGTGTGAAACCCCAGTGTAAATCCCAGTGTGAAACCCCAGTGTGAAACCCCAGTGTAAATCCCAGTGTGAAACCCCAGTGTGAAACCCCAGTGTAAATCCCAGTGTGAAACCCCAGTGTAAATCCCGTGGCCCTGGAGGGAGTGCAGAGGAGGTTTACTAGGCTGATACCGGAGTTGAGGGGATTGAGCTATGAGGAGAGGCTGAATAAACTAGGCTTGTACTCGTTAGAGTTTAGAAGAATGAGGGGAGATCTCATTGAGACGTATAAGATGATGAATGGGATGGATAGGATAGAGGTGGAGAGACTCTTCCCGCTCAAAAAAGACAGTAGGACTAGGGGGCACAGCCTCAAGATAAAGGGGAGGCGGTTTAGAACGGAGTTGAGGAGGAACTTCTTCACTCAAAGGGTGGTGAATCTCTGGAATTCTCTGCCCGTTGAAGTGGTGGAGGCTGCCTCGCTAAATATTTTTAAGACGTGGGTTGATGGGTTTTTGATAAGAGAAGGGATTAAGGGTTATGGGGAGAGGGCGGGAAAGTGGAACTGAGCCACGACAGATCAGCCATGATCTTATTGAATGGCGGGGCAGGCTCGAAGGGCTAGATGGCCTACTCCTGCTCCTATTTCTTATGTTCTTATGTTCTTATGTTCTTATGAAACCCCAGTGTAAATCCCAGTGTGAAACCCCAGTGTAAATCCCAGTGTGAAACCCCAGTGTAAACCCCAGTGTGAAACCTCAGTGTGAACCCCATTGTAAATCCCAGTGTAAATCCCAGTGTGAAACCTCAGTGTGAACCCCATTGTAAATCCCAGTGTAAATCCCAGTATGAAACCCCAGTGTAAATCCCAGTGTGAAACCACAGTGTAAATCCCAGTGTGAAACCACAGTATAAATCCCAGTTTAAAACCCCAGTGTAAATCCCAGTGTGAAACCACAGTGTAAATCCCAGTGTGAAACCACAGTGTAAATCCCAGTGTGAAACCACAGTGTAAATCCCAGTGTGAAACCACAGTGTAAATCCCAGTGTGAAACAACAGTGAAGTTACAAATTTGCAGCTGTAGCAATGGGGGCCCCGGCCCCTCCCCCAGGGCACAGGGTGCTAGGTGGGTGTAGGATGGGTGCTGACAAGATGATGGGTGGGTGCTGCGTGGCAGGTTGGGTGCTGCTGTGCGGCTAGAGAGTGACACCAGCTGGGTGCTGGCTGAATGGGTGCTGTCTGGATGTTGGGTGGGTGTTGGGTGCTGTCTGGGTGCAGTGTGGGTGTTGGGTGCTGTCTGGGTGCAGTGAGGGTGTTGGGTGCTATCTCGGTACCGTGTGAGTGTTGGATACAGTGACGGTGCAGTGTGGGTGTTGGGTGCTGTCTGGGTGCAGTGTGGGTGTTGGGTGCTGTCTGGGTGCAGTGTGGGTGTTGGGTGCTGTCTGGGTGCAGTGTGGGTGTTGGGTGCTGTCTGGGTGCAGTGAGGGTGTTGGGTGCTGTCTGGGTGCAGTGAGGGTGTTGGGTGCTGTCTGGGTGCAGTGAGGGTGTTGGGTGCTGTCTGGGTGCGGTGTGGGTGTTGGGTGCTGTCTGGGTGCAGTGAGGGTGTTGGGTGCTGTCTGGGTGCAGTGAGGGTGTTGGGTGCTGTCTGGGTGCAGTGAGGGTGTTGGGTGCTGTCTGGGTGCAGTGAGGGTGTTGGGTGCTGTCTGGGTGCAGTGAGGGTGTTGGGTGCTGTCTGGGTGCAGTGTGGGTGTTGGGTGCTGTCTGGGTGCAGTGAGGGTGTTGGGTGCTGTCTGGGTGCAGTGTGGGTGTTGGGTGCTGTCTGGGTGCAGTGTGGGTGTTGGGTGCTGTCTGGGTGCAGTGTGGGTGTTGGGTGCTGTCTGGGTGCAGTGTGGGTGTTGGGTGCTGTCTGGGTGCAGTGAGGGTGTTGGGTGCTGTCTGGGTGCTGTGTGGGTGTTGGGTGCTGTCTGGGTGCAGTGAGGGTGTTGGGTGCTGTCTGGGTGCAGTGAGGGTGTTGGGTGCTGTCTGGGTGCAGTGTGGGTGTTGGGTGCTGTCTGGGTGCAGTGTGGGTGTTGGGTGCTGTCTGGGTGCAGTGTGGGTGTTGGGTGCTGTCTGGGTGCAGTGTGGGTGTTGGGTGCTGTGAGGGTGTTGGGTGCTGTCTGGGTGCAGTGTGGGTGTTGGGTGCTGTCTGGGTGCAGTGTGGGTGTTGGGTGCTGTCTGGGTGCAGTGAGGGTGTTGGGTGCTGTGAGGGTGTTGGGTGCTGTCTGGGTGCAGTGTGGGTGTTGGGTGCTGTCTGGGTGCAGTGAGGGTGTTGGGTGCTGTCTGGGTGCAGTGTGGGTGTTGGGTGCTGTCTGGGTGCAGTGTGGGTGTTGGGTGCTGTGAGGGTGTTGGGTGCTGTCTGGGTGCAGTGAGGGTGTTGGGTGCTGTCTGGGTGCAGTGTGGGTGTTGGGTGCTGTGAGGGTGTTGGGTGCTGTCTGGGTGCAGTGAGGGTGTTGGGTGCTGTCTGGGTGCAGTGTGGGTGTTGGGTGCTGTGAGGGTGTTGGGTGCTGTCTGGGTGCAGTGAGGGTGTTGGGTGCTGTCTGGGTGCAGTGTGGGTGTTGGGTGCTGTCTGGGTGCAGTGTGGGTGTTGGGTGCTGTCTGGGTGCAGTGTGGGTGTTGGGTGCTGTCTGGGTGCAGTGTGGGTGTTGGGTGCTGTCTGGGTGCAGTGTGGGTGTTGGGTGCTGTCTGGGTGCAGTGTGGGTGTTGGGTGCTGTGAGGGTGTTGGGTGCTGTCTGGGTGCAGTGAGGGTGTTGGGTGCTGTCTGGGTGCAGTGTGGGTGTTGGGTGCTGTCTGGGTGCAGTGAGGGTGTTGGGTGCTGTCTGGGTGCAGTGTGGGTGTTGGGTGCTGTCTGGGTGCAGTGTGGGTGTTGGGTGCTGTCTGGGTGCAGTGAGGTTGTTGGGTGCTGTCTGGGTGCAGTGAGGGTGTTGGGTGCTGTCTGGGTGCAGTGTGGGTGTTGGGTGCTGTCTGGGTGCAGTGTGGGTGTTGGGTGCTGTCTGGGTGCAGTGAGGTTGTTGGGTGCTGTCTGGGTGCAGTGAGGGTGTTGGGTGGTGTCTGGGTGCAGTGTGAGCGTTGGGTGCTGTCTGGGTGCAGTGAGGTTGTTGGGTGCTGTCTGGGTGCAGTGAGGGTGTTGGGTGCTGTCTGGGTGCAGTGTGGGTGTTGGGTGCTGTCTGGGTGCTGTCTGGGTGTTGGGTGCTGTCTGGGTGCAGTGAGGGTGTTGGGTGCTGTCTGGGTGCAGTGTGGGTGTTGGGTGCTGTCTGGGTGCAGTGTGGGTGTTGGGTGCTGTCTGGGTGCAGTGTGGGTGTTGGGTGCTGTCTGGGTGCAGTGTGGGTGTTGGGTGCTGTCTGGGTGCAGTGTGGGTGTTGGGTGCTGTCTGGGTGCAGTGTGGGTGTTGGGTGCTGTCTGGGTGTTGGGTGCTGTCTGGGTGCAGTGTGGGTGTTGGGTGCTGTCTGGGTGCAGTGAGGGTGTTGGGTGCTGTCTGGGTGTTGGGTGCTGTCTGGGTGCAGTGTGGGTGTTGGGTGCTGTCTGGGTGCAGTGAGGGTGTTGGGTGCTGTCTGGGTGCAGTGTGGGTGTTGGGTGCTGTCTGGGTGCAGTGAGGGTGTTGGGTGCTGTCTGGGTGCAGTGAGGGTGTTGGGTGCTGTCTGGGTGCAGTGAGGGTGTTGGGTGCTGTCTGGGTGCAGTGAGGGTGTTGGGTGCTGTCTGGGTGCAGTGTGGGTGTTGGGTGCTGTCTGGGTGCAGTGTGGGTGTTGGGTGCTGTCTGGGTGTTGGGTGCTGTCTGGGTGCTGTCTGGGTGTTGGGTGCTGTCTGGGTGTTGGGTGCTGTCTGGGTGCAGTGTGGGTGTTGGGTGCTGTCTGGGTGCAGTGTGGGTGTTGGGTGCTGTCTGGGTGCAGTGTGGGTGTTGGGTGCTGTCTGGGTGCAGTGTGGGTGTTGGGTGCTGTCTGGGTGCAGTGTGGGTGTTGGGTGCTGTCTGGGTGCAGTGTGGGTGTTGGGTGCTGTCTGGGTGCAGTGTGGGTGTTGGGTGCTGTCTGGGTGCAGTGAGGGTGTTGGGTGCTGTCTGGGTGCAGTGAGGGTGTTGGGTGCTGTCTGGGTGCAGTGAGGGTGTTGGGTGCTGTCTGGGTGCAGTGAGGGTGTTGGGTGCTGTCTGGGTGCAGTGTGGGTGTTGGGTGCTGTCTGGGTGCAGTGTGGGTGTTGGGTGCTGTCTGGGTGTAGTGTGGGTGTTGGGTGCTGTCTGGGTGCAGTGTGGGTGTTGGGTGCTGTCTGGGTGCAGTGTGGGTGTTGGGTGCTGTCTGGGTGCAGTGTGGGTGTTGGGTGCTGTCTGGGTGCAGTGTGGGTGTTGGGTGCTGTCTGGGTGCAGTGTGGGTGTTGGGTGCTGTCTGGGTGCAGTGTGGGTGTTGGGTGCTGTCTGGGTGTAGTGTGGGTGTTGGGTGCTGTCTGGGTGCAGTGTGGGTGTTGGGTGCTGTCTGGGTGCAGTGTGGGTGTTGGGTGCTGTCTGGGTGCAGTGTGGGTGTTGGGTGCTGTCTGGGTGTAGTGTGGGTGTTGGGTGCTGTCTGGGTGCAGTGTGGGTGTTGGGTGCTGTCTGGGTGCAGTGTGGGTGTTGGGTGCTGTCTGGGTGTAGTGTGGGTGTTGGGTGCTGTCTGGGTGCAGTGTGGGTGTTGGGTGCTGTCTGGGTGCAGTGTGGGTGTTGGGTGCTGTCTGGGTGCAGTGTGGGTGTTGGGTGCTGTCTGGGTGCAGTGTGGGTGTTGGGTGCTGTCTGGGTGCAGTGAGGGTGTTGGGTGCTGTCTGGGTGCAGTGTGGGTGTTGGGTGCTGTCTGGGTGCAGTGAGGGTGTTGGGTGCTGTCTGGGTGCAGTGTGGGTGTTGGGTGCTGTCTGGGTGCAGTGTGGGTGTTGGGTGCTGTCTGGGTGCAGTGTGGGTGACACGGCCACGCACCTGTCCTTTCCCCCGGCCTCTCTGGATGTCCTGAGCTGCGAAGTCTCTCGGTGGTGTCTGCGTGTCCGGCACACGACTGCAGAGTGGGTGGATTTATATCCCAGACCGCACAATGCAGGAATCACCCCCTCCCTCCCTCCACCCCCGCGGGATGAGGGTGGAATGTGAGAGGGGGAGGGGAGGAGAAGGGAGGGGGCATTTGGAAAGGGGCCACCCTCTCTTTGTCAATGGGTTTGAGCGTGTGTGCGACTCGCGGGCTCTCCAGGGGGGAGGAGAGCAGCGTGCGCCGGGAACGTGTCCCGAATTAATGAGGCTGGGGGCGGGGTGGGGGGGGAACCACGCGAGCCCCCCACCCCCTCCGCTTTGAGGCTGATCACTCCCTGGGGTTACAGACAATGGGAGGGTCAGTGTCTCACACCGAAACATCACACGCCAGTGACAACTCTGCAGAAACCAGTGTCCCCACTCAAACTCCTGATGGTTATCGCTCTGCACAACATTAACACAGAGGCAACCTTCACATTTACAGAGGGATAGCTCCAGGCAAGAACTCGACCTCTTTTTAAAATGATCTGGGTGAAATAGAAGGAGTGAAGAGATTTCCAAATCCTCTGTAAACGGTGAATTCCAGCACTGGTCACCGTTTATATTGAAACAAGGCTTTACAGCGGGATAGCTTTATTCCAAAGGCAAACTTTGCTTCACAGAAACCGATTGAAATGGAAATACTGCTGCTGCTGGTTGGGCGGCGGGAGGCGGGGGGGGAAGTGGTTTAAAAGAAAAAAACTTTTGAACAAGGAGCCGGTTGAATAAAGAGCGGATCCCGCAGTGTGTGTGTGAGTGAGAGAGCAGAGATTGTGTTCCTGCATCTTCCTAACCGGGAAACGTTCTGTTAACACACACACGCACACACATACACGTCTGGCTTTATTAAAGTGAGGAATTCAGCATTTTAAAAACTCACCCATTGTTTGGGAAGTGTTGTACACGGGGCGGCGGGGGGGAGGTGCGGGAGAGAAGGACAGACAGATGCCCACAACACCTGGGAAAATAGGACTGACCTGGGGGCTTTTTTGGGTAGAATGTAGTTGAGAGCGGGCGAGCGAGTGAGTGAGTGTTTGGAAAAGCATTTCTAAATCTCATTTTCCCCTTTGCCAGCGGAGCGGGGGACCCTGAAACAGATAGTCCAAGAGGCAGTGTTTAAATCCCCGAGTGGGGAATATAAAGTCTGTGAGAGTGGGTCAGGATCTGTCCCAACCCAAACAGCCAGACACTACATGCGTCACCGAAAGCGCATGATGCAGATATCTAATATGAGGTGTGGGAAACGCATCTCATGTCCCTTTGCTTTAACAATTATGTGTCAATCCTTCGCAAATTTTCTGAAGCTAAGGTTTTTTTTATATTGTTCACCTAACTATGAGTCCCCCCTCCTCGCCCCCCGCGGCACCATTGACTGAAGGATGTGTGGCTGGCACCATTTAAACCCGGGCCAGTTCCCTAGCAAAAATAAAATCTGGTAGGCGAGTTTTTCAAGCGGAGATTGGCCTCTTCAATCGCCCTTCGAACAAAAGCTAAAGGCGAAAATAAAGCCCCACCTGGTACTACTGTTTGCTAAAATAATAATAAACAGATTTCCTTTAATAAATAATTGCAAGACATTGTAAAGTGAGGCTTTGGAGATGTATTAATCACACAGCCGAGAGCAGGTATCACCTGCTGTGCCATTCGGCAGCTTTATTGTTAAGTCACCTTCAGACTAACACTTTCTGATAACTCCAACAGCCCCACAGCAACTGCTCTTGTGTTTACTCACACTTAACAGAACAAGTACAATATTGCACACAATCCTGATAAAAAAAATAGGGAAAAGTATTGGGTTTAAACTTCCACCTGCTTGGGAAGCTCATTTAGAAATTCGAGATTTAATAGCCTTTCAAAGTCTGAAATATTTCGTTTACATTGGATTATTTAAACGCTTTTTATAACAGGTAAACCACAATTCCTATCTACCTGACCTGTTTGTCTTCTTTTATTGAAAGCATATGGTCTGCTGACAGTCTGTCGATTCCACTGCGCGTTTGCCAATTGATAGTAAATGGAAAGCATTTTGTAAGGTCACAAAGCTAATTGTCACAGTTTGGGGTTCCGACTACTTTAGATAACATTTAAAAAAAACCCCACTTCGCCAACAATCTCGATTTGCCAATCTGTTGTGCGGTGTGTGTGTGTGTGTTAAAATTGGACGCGTTATTCCAGCCTTTGGACAGGTACAGAGGGAATAACAGCTGTTTCCGTTGTGTTGGAGAAGAAAATGCGAAGCCAAAGAAAACAATGTTTTTGTTTAACGTGGGAAAAGGGTCACTTGTTGCATCTTTTATCAAAACTAAAGCTCCCTTCGTCCTGTCCTTTGTGAGGAATGCACAGATTCTAGGGCCTGAATCACAAAGTGAGGGAGATTACGCGTGCCACACTCTCAGACGCACCGCTCGCTTGTGCGGCCACTTTTGGGAAGATAGTTATTTGTGGAGACATATGGTTTAGTGAATCTCTGAATACTCTTCAGAAGGAGCAGCTGCTCTTTCTTACCTTGTGACAAATAATACCTGTGTCTGAGAAATCGCCTATAGTCCCTCTGGGCTCCGCATTATCTGCGGGAACGGGCTGTATTTCATGCATTTATTGTCACCTTAAAGCAGATGTAGATCCTGGCAAAATACACACACACACACAATCACACAGAAATATGACTGTTCAGGTACTAATGGGTCCATATGGCGGCCAAAGGGCCGCATATGCGCTTTTTCTGCGGCCGTTTTGTCTCCCAGACAGAAGCAACAGGGACTCGCAGCCAAAGCAAACAAACATTTTTGAATGAAATGTGTGAATTGGGGGATTGTGACAATGCCCCATCGATATATCTTAGCCGGATTCCCCTGTCGCATTGGACAATCTCCACAGTAAGGCGCCGGTCTCCTACACACACCGGCTTTCTCTAATGTGTAGCGGGAGGCAGCCATCCCCCCACCCCCCAAACCTCCACTTCTCCCCCACCCCCACCCCCACCCAGCCGGCATCCCGACTATTCATAAATTGGAACAATTTTTAATGTTTAAAGCAAATCCCCTCTCCCTCCAAACCACACGTATCCCCATGGTCAGCGTCAGTAACTTTGTCAATAACCCTTTTAAACACAAAAGGCTTTAGGATCAGCAGTATTGATGAATTTATGTCCGGAATCGAGCTTTTCTGATGGGGAGCATTACGCATCATGTTCCTGGCTCCGCTTTGCTCTTGGTAATACCATGTTGTAACGGTATTTAACCTCAGCGGGGGCTGTTATCAAATGGACATCTATGTCCAGACCCTACAGAACTAAAACTTTGCAAAACACAGGAAAATTTCTCCCGAGCTTTGAATGGTATTTTCAAAATTCGCAGAGCTTTTTACAAAGGGCGTGCTGAGTTGCAGGAACATGTGTGGGAGGGATGGTCAGCGTAGGACAAACCCCAGTGCTCACAACCATTGACGTTTATTTAAACATAGGAAGATTTTGCTCCAATTGTACAGAGTGTTGGTGAGGCCTTACATGCAATTCTCCGTACAGTTTTAGTCCCCTTACCTTAGAAAGGATGTAATAACACTGAAGGCAGTCCAATGGAGATTCACCAGGCTAATTCCTAAAATGAGAGGGTTGACTTATTAAGAGAGACTAAATAGTCTGGGTCTGTATTCCTAGGCGTTTAGGAGAGTGAGGGGTGATCTTATTCAAACATATCAGATCCTGAGGGAGCTTGATAGGGTAGATGGTGAGGTGTTTTCACTAGTGGGAGAGTTTTGAACAAGGGGGACATAGTTACAAGATCAAGGGACGGTGATTTAAAATTGAGGTGCGTAGAAATTTCTTCTCACAGAGGGTGGTCAATCTGTCCCGCAGGATGGTGGGGGCTGGACCATTATTCAAAGTGGAGGTGGATAAATATTTGATAGTTCGAGGAATAGAGGGTGATGGGGAAATGGCACAGAAAAGTTTACTAGGTTTACTAGGCTGATACCGGAGTTGAGGGGGTTGAGCTATGAGGAGAGGCTGAATAAACTGGGCTTGTACTCGTTAGAGTTTAGAAGAATGAGAGGAGATCTCATTGAGACGTATAAGATGATGAATGGGATGGATAGGATAGAGGTGGAGAGACTCTTCCCGCTCAAAAAAGACAGTAGGACTAGGGGGCACAGCCTCAAGATAAAAGGGGGGCGGTTTAGAACGGAGTCGAGGAGGAACTTCTTCACTCAAAGGGTGGTGAATCTCTGGAATTCTCTGCCCGTTGAAGTGGTGGGGGGTGCCTCGCTAAATATTTTTAAGACGCGGGTTGATGGGTTTTTGATAGGAGAGGGGATTAAGGGTTATGGGGAGAGGGCGGGAAAGTGGAACTGAGCCACGACAGATCAGCCATGATCTTATTGAATGGCGGGGCAGGCTCGAAGGGCTGGATGGCCTACTCCTGCTCCTATTTCTTATGTTCTTATGTTCTTAAAGGAGCTGAGGATGGCGTAAATCAGCCAGGATGGTACTGACTGGCAGAGCAGGCTGGAAGGATCTGGGAGCCAACTGAACTGTTAAAACAGGATCTCTGTTTGGACCAAGAGATGGGAGAATTCCTCTGGGTGGCACAGTGGGACAATGGTTAGTGCTGTTGCCTCACAGTGCCAGGGACCTGTGTTCAATCCTGGCCTCAGGTCATTGCCTGTGTGGAGTTTGCACATTCTCCCCGTGTCTGTGTGGGTTTCTCTCAGTACTCCGATTTCCTCCCACACTCCAAAGATGTGTGGGTTGGGTGGATTGGCCATGCTAAATTGTCAGGGGAAGATGATGGCCAAGTGGTATTATTGCTATTAATACAAAATTCAGCTAATGTTCTGGGGACCCGGGTTCAAATCCTGCCATGGTAGTTCGTGTAATTTGAATTCAAAAAGCCATCTTGAATTAGGAATCTACTGATGACCATGAAACCATTGCCGATTGTCGGAAAAACCCATCTGTTCACTAATGTCCTTCGGGGAAGGAAATCTACTGTCCTTACCTGGTCTGGTCTACATGTGACTCTAGAGCCACAGCAATATGGTTGACTCTCAACTGCCCTCTGAACAATGGCAACTAGGGATGCTGGCAAGCCAGTGACACCCATGTCCCGCTGAAGAATAAAAAAGTAGGATAAATATGTGAAGTTAAGGGAATAGGGGCTGGGTGGGATAGCCTTTGGTGCAGACTCGATGGGCTGAATGGCCTCCTTCGACACTGTAGGATTTCTATGATTCTATATCCTCGCCACAAGCAGATAAAGGGGAGGCGGTTTAGAACGGAGTTGAGGAGGAACTTCTTCACTCAAAGGGTGGTGAATCTCTGGAATTCTCTGCCCGTTGAAGTGGTGGAGGCTGCCTCGCTAAATATTTTTAAGAAGCGGGTTGATGGGTTCTTGATAAGAGAGGGGATTAAGGGTTATGGGGAGAGGGCGGGAAAGTGGAACTGAGCTACAACAGATCAGCCATGATCTTATTGAATGGCGGGGCAGGCTCGAAGGGCTAGATGGCCTACTCCTGCTCCTATTTCTTATGTTCTTATGTTCTTATGAATTATCCAGATCAGTCACAGGTAATTTCCTATTGTAGATCGCTACGGTACTGAAGGAGGCCATTCAGCCCATCGAGTCTGCACTGACCACAATCCCACCCAGGCCCGATCTGCATAACCCCAGCTTGTCCCCTGCCACTAAGGGGCAATTTAGCATGGCCAATCCAGCTAATCCACGCATTTTTGGGCTGTGGGAGGAAACCGGAGCACCCGGAGGAAGCCCACACGGACACGGGGAGAATGTGCAAACCCCACACAGACAGTGACCCAAGTTCTGAATCCAACCCGGGTCCCTGGCGTTGTGAGGCAGCAGCGCTAACCACTGCGCCACCATGATGTCCTTATCCAGAAATGGGGGCTCCGTTTAGGTGCAAGGACTCTCAATCTCACGGGGTAACACCGCCCCCGCCCCCGCCCCCAAACCAGGAATTGGTCAAAGGTTTCAGACTCTTCTGCTGAATGTAGAAAATACTTCAAAAAGTTGGAATTTCTGCTTCCCGTGAATTCATCTTTCCTGACAATCCAGCGAATCAATCAATACTCGTTAGCAAAAAACTCCCGAACGGAATCACACTGAACACTGCTTTTCATTTTGGGTAAATGCATATACAATCAGGGCATTGCCTCAACTTCTCGATTCCGCAGAAATGCGTTAGGAGAAATAGTCAGCTCATGATGCTATTCTACCTAGATGTGTGAGTCCATTTTTTTTGGCAGCTGTATTTCTCAAAGTGCCAGATATTTTAAGCTTCGAAATGTTAGTTGTGATGGGGGATGTTGTGTAAATTATTTTACAGTTCAGTTCCACGCTGAAATCTCTCTCCCTCTCTGCACCGCCAGTGTTACAGTGATTTCCACTCACTGAACCGTTACTCCATCTACTGGGAACAAGTTATACTTTTCCCAGATTTGGATTCTGGAATGTTCCAGGCGCTGGCATATTCACTGCTCTTGGCAGCAAGGGGGTTTTCTACTTCCAGGGAAGTGGAAGATTTGAAGGAAAATCCACCCAGCCAGCCCAGAGATTTAAAATAATTATCACAACAAAAAAACCCACAAAATTGGATAAGTAAATGAGACAATTTTGCATACACAGAGTTGTTAAAATTCTGGCACATTCTCACTGAAAGGGCGCGGGGTTCAGATCTCGTGTTTAAAAGGTAATTTGACATGAATTTGAGGGCTGGTTACAAGGAAAGAGCAAGGGCATTGGACCTCATTGGATAGCTCTCTCAAAGAGCTGGGAGAGTTAAGATGGGCCGAATGGCCCCTTTTTTGTGCTGTAGAATTCTGTAATTGAAGGAGCTAAGTGAGTCATAAATGATTAATCTCAGAGTTGACTCAAAGCTAGAATCATATTTGCAGAGTGTTTCCACCGGGTTATTTGACGTTCAGCCGGTTGGAGGATCAGGCATTTGCTGTCCAGGTGCTGAACAATAAAACTGCCCAAACTACCGGTCTGCAGCACTCAGAGTATATACAATGTCATAAATCTTTCGTTTCTTGCATCCTGCCGCCGCTCCAGCATCCCACGCATCTTCCCACAGCTAGACATACTGAGACAACACAGACTGAAGCCCAGAGAGTGTGTGCCACTCGACACTTACCATCAAACAGTTACTGCCACACTCCCCTCTCACTCACCACCTATTGAGGAAGCTGGGGACGGGAATTGCAGATGCCAGAATTTTACAGCAAAGAACAGCCCCTGCCCCCCCCCCCCCCAACGCTTATTCCTCCTCCCACTTCTCATCATTCCATCAACATATTCTTCTACCCCTTTCTCCCCTCACTAGATTATTCGCTTTGACCAATCTATGTGGCAGCGAATATGGCATGTCCTTACCACTCACTGTGTAAAGAAATTTCACCTGAATCCCCAACTGGATTTGTTACTGACTATCTTCTGTTTCTATCCTCAATTTTGGTTCTTGCCTGCAAATGGAAACTTCTTTCTATGCCTAGCCTATCAAACCTTTCTATAATGGGCGGCAGAGTGGCACAGTGGTTCGCATTGCTGCCTTACAGCACCAGGGACTCAGGTTCAATTCCCAGCTTGGTTTAGTGTCTATATGGAGTTCACACATTCTCCCCCCATGTATCTGCGTGGGTTTCTTCCAGGTGCTCTGGTTTCCCCCTACACTCCAAAGATGTGCAGGTTAGGTGGATTGACCATGCTAAATTGCTCCTTAATGTCAAGGAGACTAGCTAGAGTAAATGCATGAGGTTGTGGGGATAGGACTTGGGTGGGATTGTAGTCGGTGCAGACTCGATGGGCCAAATGGCCTCCTTCTGCACAGCAGGGATTCTAGGATTCCAAAATCTAAAAGGTCTTTACCCAGGGAGTGGTGAGTGTGCCAAGGCTGTTCAATCTTTCCTGGAAGGTCTAAGCTCCCAGCTGTTTTTATTCTGTTCAATTATTTTATTATCCTTGTCCTCTTGTCACTTGGGGACCAGTGGTCCTACCAAGGGTCTGTAGCAAGTTTTATTCTTACTTTTCAATTCAATTCCTCTCAAAATGAATCCAAGGTTTTTTTAATGGTTTTATTAACACACATGACTATATGATTTATGTATTATGTCTCATGACCTTGTACTGGAAATTGTGACCTTCTTTATTCTCCCACATCAATAGTTAACTGAGAGTTAGAAAGGATTGACAAAATCTGCAGAATGTCCCAATCTGATTGCAAGTATGTACTATCACATTTTTGAGGAACTAGGAATTTAGTTTAACATAGAGTCATAGGGCCGATTTTCCTGTCCTGCCCACCACAGGAATTGCCACGGACCATGTAAATTATTGACCTTGGATGAGATTTCTGGCCTTGGGGCAATCACAGTTGGAAAATCCCACCCATAGAGTTTTACAGCACAAGAAGAGACCATTCGGCCCATTATGTTTGTGCTGGCCATCTAACACCTATCTCCTCTAATTCCATTTCCAGCATTTGGTCCGTAGTTTTGTACGCTATGGCATTTCAAGTGCTCATCTAAATGCTTCTAAAATGTCTTGAGGGTTCACATCTCTCCCACACTTTCAGGCAGTGAGTTCCAGATTCCCACCACCCTCTGGATGAAAATGCTTTTCCACACATCCCCTTTAAGTTGTCTATTCCTTATCTTAAATTGATGCCCCTTGGTTATTATGCCCTCTACTAAGGAAAAAGTTTCTTCCTACTTACCCAATCTATATCCCTCATTATTTCGTACACCTCATTGAGATCCCCCCTCAGCCTTCTCTGCTCTAAGGAAAACAACCCAGCTTAACCAGTCTCTCTTCATAGCAGAAACACTCCAGCCCAAATAACATCCTGGTGAATCTCCTCTGCACCCTTTCTAGTGCAATCACATCCTCACTATAATGTGGATTACAGAACTGCACACAGTACTCTAGCTGTGACCTAACCAGCATTTTATACAGTTCCATCATAACCTCCCTGCTCTTATATTCTATGCCTCAGTTAATAAAGGAAAGATTCCCCTTTACCTGCATAACCACCTTATCTACCTGTGCTGCTGTCTTCAGGGATCTTTGGACATACACCCCAGGTCCCTCTGATCTTCTGTACTTTCTAGTGTCCTACCCTTTGTTGCATATTCCCTTGCCTTGTAAACTCTTCCAAAATGCATCACCTCACACTTTTCAGGGTGAAATCCCATTTGCTGCTGTTCTACTCATCTGACCAGCTCATCCATATCATCCTGTGGTATCATCAGTGCACATCCCCAATTCTGACCTTATGATGAAAGGGGAGGGCATTGATGAAACAGTTGAGGATATTTGAGGATAACACATTGCCCTGAGGAATCCCTGCAACAATGACTGGCCTCCAGCATCCACAATCATCTTCCTTCGTGCAAAGTATCAGTACAGCCAGTGGAGATGATCCCTTCTTCCCCTAATCCCCAGTGAGTGCAGTCACGTTACTGTTCCTCAATTTAAACATCAATTGCTGAGACACATACTCAGTTAGGAACAGTTATGTTTATATAAGCAGACGACTGTACACAAGATCAATCTTTTCAACATCATTCACCATTTTAAGTTGACCAATGCTTTCACAGCTATGGTCGGACTCAATGAACTGTCACTGCAGAGCTAATGCTTTGGGGATTGAAACTAGTTTATTATTAATGATAGGCTTTCATTGAGCAGTGTATGTGTTTAATTCTAACTGTATGTAACTTGGTTGAATTAATTTTCTATGGTTTGAAAAGAATTGTACTCCATGTAATGAAAATAATGAAACAGACATAATGTTCTCATTACTGAACTGAAGTAGCTCAGAGCTCTGGAGAAAATATGAATGCCATTACACTTTACTGTTATAAAAAATTGAAATACTCTGTAATGTGTCTCTCAGGTTTTATATGAATAAAGTATATTTCTGCAAAAAGAACATTTCAGAGACTATGCATACTTACCTGTCAGGGGTGAAACCGCGATCACTTGGCAGGAGTGGGCTCAGATGAAACTTTAGATCGAGCTCAAGGTCAGCTGCAATACCTGTTGTTGTCAGCTTAGATCTATTACATCTCTCTTGCGGCGTCCATGAATTGGATTCAATTTGAATTGGTTTTTGGAGCAAGCAAGGAGCTGAATTAAGGGCTTGCCCTGTACGTTTCATTGGCTTGTAACTCTGAGAAAGGAATAAAATTTAAAAAACACTGCTGATTTTAAAGGGCTGCAGCAACCTTTTCAGCAGCTCAGTGGCACAGTGATTAACTGCTGCCTGACAGCACCAGGGACCCGGGTTCAATTCTGGCTTTAGGTGGCCAGCTGTGTGGTATCTGCACATTCTCCCCATGTCTGCATGGGTTTCCTCTGGGAGCTCCAGGTGCAGAATATAGTGTTACAGTTACAGACATGATCATATTTGGGGTGGCACAGTGGTTAACACTGCTGCCTCACAAAGCCAGGGAGTTGGGTTCAATTCCAGGCTCGGGTCACTGTCTGTGTGGAGTTTGCACATTCTCCCCGTGTTTTTGTGGGTTTCCTCTGGGTGCTCTGGTTACCTCCCACAATTCAAAGATGTGTGGGTTAGGTTGATTGGCCATGCTAAATTGACCCTAGTGTCAGGGGGATTGGCGGGGTAAGTATGTGGAGTTGCAGGAGTGGGGCCTGAATGGGATTGTGGTTGGTGCAGACTCGATGGGCCAAATGTCTCCTTCTGCATTGCAGAGATTCAATGGTGAGAAACTGAACAAAAAAGAAGACGGATTAAATCTTCACATTGTTTCCACTTGATATGTGGTTGTAGGTGATATATCAGCTCACATGTAAGTGGTGTATTTGAGGTTGGAGTAAACACGGTGAGACAGAGAAAGGTTTCCTAGCACAAAGAAGATTTGTTCAAAATATCTGGTATACAATAATTGCATGAATGATAATATTCAGCAGTGTCCAGTGGGACTGGCTTTGAGGGAAGATGATCTGATGATGAACAGAAGTATCAATAATCTGAAACCAACAGGCTCCTCCAGCAAGAATGTTCTGCAGTATGTATCAGTACAGTATATCACTGAGAAAGAAAGGACATGTTGACTGGGGAGAGAAAGGGGAAGCACATGTGAATCCTCAGATCCCTGCATTCCTCCATTTCTCCTGAACATACCTGATTTTAATTTGGTGGGCACAACCTCTGCTGTTTAAGCCCTGAATTAATAAAATCACCTGCTAAACTGCAATGTCTGACTCTCCTCCTTCCACATTTCTTTTAAAGTTAAAGTTAAAATGTATTTATTAGTCACAAGTGAGGCTTACATTAACACTGCAATAAAGTTACTGTGAAAATTCCCTAGTCGCCTGTTCAGGTCAATGCATCTAACCAGCATGTCTTTCAGGCTGTGGGAGGAAATCGGAGCACCCAGAGGAAACCCACGCAGACATGGGGAGAAGGTGCAAATTCTACACAGACAGTGACCCAAGCGAGAAATTGAACCTGGGTCTCTGGCGCTGTGAGGCAGCAGTGCTAACCACTGTGTTACTGTGCCACCCCCAAAGTACTCCCTGTTTGGCACATGTCCCTAATGACTCTCCCACAGCTCAGCATCATGTTTGATCATGCACCTGTAAAGCATCTTGGGACATTTTACGACAAGAAAGATGCCACATAAATGCAAGTTATTGGTGAAATAACTCGTATTTTCTAACTTAATTTCCCCAGCCTTTGAGAATACATTTTCAGTCGGCTTTCTATCACTGGGCCTTTACTGTGTTCTGAGACATTTGATTTTTAGTCCTGGAGTTTTCTTCCGATTCCACTCAGAAAACAATTTAAAAGATGATGGAAATCTCGGCATGAATGAGTTACTTTATACCTCAATATTTACCATCTTCTACGTCCAACCAATCAACTCTTTGCCCAAACCTGAAATATGTTATTCCTCCAGTGATGTTGTTTGAATTGGACTGTATGACTTGACTTGATTTATTACTGGCACATGCACTGGGGCACAGTGAAAAGTATTGCTTCTTGCACGCTATACAGACAAAACATACCATTCATAGAGAACATATGGGAAAACAGAAGGAGAAGTGCAGAATTTAGTGTTACAGTCACAGATAGGATGCAGAGAAAGATCAGCTTAATATATGGTAAGTCCATTCACGGGTAATGTGGTGGCGCAGTGGTTAGCACTGCTCCTTCACAGTGCCAGGGACCCCGCTTTGATTGCCGCTTGGGTCACTATCTGTGTGGAATCTGCACCTTCTCCCTGTGTCTGCATGGGTTTCCTCCAGGTGCTCCGGTTTCCTACTGCACTCCAAAACTGTGCAGGTTAAGTTGATTGGCTATGCTAAATTAACCCCTAGTGTCAGAAGATTAGCAGAGTAAATACATGGAATTCCAAACCCCCGTTGCCCTGTGTGTGGAGAATTCCAAACCCCCATCACCCTGTGCATGGGGAATTCCAAACCCCCTGTGCTTGGGGAAGTGTTTCCTGACCTTCACCCCTGGATCGGATGTTCAGGCTGTTCTCTTTAGCCAGCAGTGAATAGTGAGTGCCAACCAGTGCCTCTGCCCAGAAGAGGGGGTGGGGGGGGGTTGGTGCAGACTGTCTTAAACACTGGTGTACCCTGGCACATTGGCCCAGTAGCCTGTTTATCAGGTTAAGGGGAGGTGATGTAGTGGTAATGTCACCAGTAACCCAGATAACCACAGGTTCAAATCCCACCACAGCAGTTGGTGCAATTTAAACTCAATCATAAATCTGGAATGTTAAACTTTTCTCGACAATCGCGACCATTGTTATGATAGAGTCATTGAGGTTTACAGCATGGAAACAGGCCCTTCAGCCTTGTCCATGCTGCCCTTTTTTTTTAAACACCTAAGTTAATTCCAATTGCCCGCATTTGGCCCTTATCCCTCTATACCCATTGTATCCATGAAACGATCTAAATGCTTTTTAAAAGACAAAATTGTACCTGCCTCTCTGGCAGTTTGTTCCAGACAGTCACCACCCTTTGTGTGAAAAAATTGCCCCTCTGGACTTTTATATCTCTCCCCTCTCACTTTATATCTATTCCCTCTAGTTTTAGACTCCCCTACCTTTGGGAAAAGATATTGACTATCTAGCTGATCTATGCCCCTCATTATTTTATAGATCTCTATAAGATCACCCCTCAACCTTCTACGCTGCAGAGAAAAAAGTCCCAGTCTATCCAGTCTCTCCTCATAACTCAATCCATCAAGTCCCGGTAGCATCCTAGTAAATCTTTTTTGCACTCTTTCTAGTTTAATAATATCCTTTCCAAAATAGGGTGACCAAAATTGCACACAGTATTCAAAGTGTGGCCTTACCAATGTCTTGTACAACTTCAACAAGACATTCCAATTCCTGTATTCAATGTTCTGACCAATGAAACCAAGCATGCCAAATGCCTCCTTCACCACTCTGTCCACCTGTGACTCCACTTTCAAGGAGCTATGAACATGTACCCCTAGATCTCTTTGTTCTGTAACTCTACCCAATGCCTTACCATTAACTGAGTAAGCCTTGCCCTGGTTCAATCTACCAAAATGCATCACCTCGCATTTGTCTAAATTAAATTGCATCTGCCATTCATCAACTCACTGGCCCAATTGATCAAGATCCCGTTGCAATTGGAGATAACTTTCTTCACTGTTGATTATCGATCCCAACTCCTTCACTAATGCCCTTTCAGGAAGGAAATCTGTTCATCCTCCCCTTCCACAGAAATGTGGTAGACTCTGCAATAGCCCGGCCAGACATTTTGATGTATCAAACTGCTCTTTGGGCTCACATTTTCTATGTTAAATCTTCCAGTCACTGAGACCCCACTCTTCAATCCCAGGCCATTTTTGAGATTTAATCCTCTCCTTCCTCCGGCTCTGCATTTCTGGCCGGTTTCCATGGTGATGGATGTAGGGTTCGGCGACACCAGGGTAGATAGCGCTGGTGGCATGAGACGGCTGGGACAGGCACTTAGGATCACGAGGTTTCACCATAAATCAGTTTAGAATCTGAATCATAGAATCCCTACACTGCAGAAAGAGGCCATTCAGCCCATCGAGTCTGCACCAACAACAATCCTGCCCAGGCCCTATTCCCATAACCCCACATATTTACCATTCTAGTCCCCCTGACACTAAGGGGTAATTTAGCACGGCCAATCAACCAAACCTGCACATTTGTGGACCGTGGGAGGAAACCGGAGCACCTGGAGGAAACTCACGCAGACATGGGGAGAATGTGCAAACTCCACACAGAGACAAGAATTGAGCCTGCGTCCCTAGCGCTGTGAGGCAGCAGTACTAACCACTGTGTCACTGTGCTATATTCAAAATTCTTCCAGTTAGAAACAGCAATCACAGGAAGATTGAAATCTGAAAGTCTGATCACCATTGAGAGATTTTCCTATTTGGATGCATCCTTGTCGCTGCAGGCTGTCTCAGCAAATCCTTCCATCAGGTGTTTAATGACAATGTAACTTGGTACAGAATCTGCTGGGGGGATTTTGCATGCAAAAGAAATGCCTGAAAGCTCAAGGCAGTAGACAAAGCATCAGAGAAGCTCAGTAAAACATATGCTCCAGGACATCTCTGCAGGAGTTCCTCAGGGTAGCGTCCTAGACCCAACCATCTTTAGCTGCTTCATCAATAATTTTCCTTCCCTCATAAGGTCAGAGGTGGGGATATTTGCTGATGATTGTGCAATGGTCAGCACCATTCGCGACTCCTCAGATACTGAAGCAATTTGTATTCAAATGTAGCAAGACCAGGACAATATCCAGGCTTGAGCTGGCAAATAACATTTGTGCCACACAATGACCATCTCCAATAAGAGGGAATCTAACCGTCACCCCTTAACATTTAATGGCATTACCATTGCTGAACCTCCCACTATCAACATCCTAGGGGTTAACATTGACCAGAAACTGAACTGGGTCATTCATATAAGCACAATGACAAGAGCAGGTCAAAAGCTGGGAATCCTGCAGTGAGTAGCTAACCTCCTGACTCACCAAAGCCTGTCCATCATCAACATGGCACAGATCAGGAGTGTGATGGAATACTCCCCACTTGTGTTCTTCTGTTCTTACATGGACTGCAGTTGAAGAGGGTTCTTCTCACCACCACTTTCTCAAGGACAATTAGGGATGGGTAACAAATGCTGGCCTAGCCAGTGACACCCACATCCTGTAAATGAATTTTATAAAAGGGTTCCGACCTCTACATTTCTGTTGAGGGCAGCTTGGAGTCGGCACCTCCAGCGGTCAGTGCAAGGTTGGTGCTTATTAAACCCAACTCCTTCGCTTGAACCCAGTTTCACTCCACCTTCCCTAGTGACCAAATCTTGGGGGGCCTATCGTGCTTCTCCCTAGTTAGCTTTTTAATTGAAAGGGGGAATAAAGGTTTTTTTAGTTAGCTCTGCTGTTTGGTATACTTTATTGGTAATTTTTAGTAATTACTTACTTTTTTAAATGATCAATTTATTGCTTTTTCATACTTTGACTTGTATTTGGAATTCATGGTTTAATGCCTTATCAAAGCAGCTCTCAAGCAGTTGCTCATAGAATCCTACAGTGCACAATGAGGCCATTTAGCCCATCGAGCCTGCACTGACCACAATCCCATCCAGGCCCTCTCCCCATAACCCCTGACACTAAGGGGCAATTTCTCATGGCCAATCAATCTAACCCGCACATCTTTGGACTGTGGAAACAAACCGGAACACCTGGAGGAAACCCACGCAGACACGAGGACAATGTGCAAACTCCACACAGATAGTGACCCACGCTAGGAATCGAACCCGGGTCCCAGGCGCTGTGAGACAGCAATGCTAACCATCGTGTCACCGTGCCGCTGGTGCAGTTGCTGCTGGGGGTTTTCGTGCTGAGGGAATGGAGAGGTTCACCAGAATTCTGACTGCTTTTCAGAGGGCTGGAAAAGGGAGTTCTGTTTGCTCCAATAGCAACATGAGGTATTGGAAATGCTCAATACGTCTGGCAGTGTTTGTGCAAGGAGAAACAGGCCAGCGACTCTTCATCAGAACTAATGCATTTCATGAACATGAAGTGTTAACTCTGTTTCTCTCTCCACAGATGAGTGTTTGCAGCATTTTCTGTTTATATTTCAGATTTCCAGCATCTGCCGGATTTTGTTCTCCTGTTATGTCCTCTGCCATTTTCGTCAACTCCAGCATGATGCCACCACCAAACACAACTTCCTTTCACTCCCTCTGTCAGTACCACAGAGAATCCCTCCTGGATAACCTAGTCCACTTCTCCACTCTAGCCAACACCTACTTCTCCCAACACCCATGGCACCTTCCCGTGCAATTGCAAAAGGTGTAACACCTGCGCCTTTACCTCTTCCATGCTTACCATCCAAGGTCCAAAACAATCATTCCAGGTTAAGCAGCGTTTCATTTGCACCTCTTTCATTCTGCTCCTGTATACTGGGGAGACCAAACGTAGACTGGGTGATCGCTTTGTCAAGCACCTTCAGTCTATTGGCAATCAGGACCCTGAACTTCTGGTTCCTTGCCATTTTAACACATGATCCTGCTCCCAGGCCCACATGTCTGTCCTTGGCCTGCTGCAATGTTCCAGTGAAGCTCAACGCAAACTGGAGGAACAGCATCTCATCTTCAGCCTTCCCGTCTTAACATCGAGTTCAACAACTTAAGACAATTTCCTCTAGCCCACCTCGACCCCATTGTTTTCATTCTATTTTGTTTAATTTTTTTTTCCTGTTCTCTACCTTTTATTTCTTTATTGTCCTTCTTCATTTTTCTTCCCCCCCAACTCTTTCCCCCAGTTCATTCGCCTTCCCTTATCTTTTCTCCCCCCACCAACTTCCCCTTCTCTATATTCTATCTCTGCCCATCTTTCTACCCCTCCTCCCCCAACATCTCCATCTCTCACAGTTTACAACTTCCCTGCTGTTTGGTCATTCATACACTTTATTTTCTCTGTGGACTGCCTTTTGCAGTCTTTTCCCCTGGTTTCTGTGGCTATGACGCATCTTTCATTCTCTCACCCGGCAGTGTAAATATCTTCCACTCTCTCTGCCTTTTAGTTTTGACAAAGCATCATCTGGACTCGAAATGTCAGCTCTTTTCTCTCCTTACAGATGCTGCCAGACCTGCTGAGATTTTCCAGCACTTTCTCCTTTTGGGCTTCATTCATGACCTTTTGTAGTTTCTTGCAGTCTTGGGCAGAGCAGGAGCCATACTTAGTTGTGATACAATCAAGAAGAATGTTTTCTATGGTGCATCTGTAAAAGTTGGTGAGAGTCATAAAGGACATGCAAAATTTCCTTAGCCCCCTGAGAAAGTAGAGGCATTGGTGGGCTTTCTTGACTATAGCATCAGTGTGGAGGGACCAGGACAGGTTGTTGGTGATCTTAGAAACTTGAACCTCTTGACTATTTCCACCTCATCTGCGTTGATGGGGTGTGTCCTCCACTACACTTCCTGAAGTTGATGACTATCTGCTTCCTTTTGTTGACATTGAAGGAGAGATTATTGTTGCCGTACTAGTTCACCAGATTCTCCTGTACTTTGTCTCTTCATTGTTTGAAATCTGACCCATTACGGTGGTGCCATCAGCAAACTTGAAAATTGAGTTGGAGGAAATTTGGGCACACAGTCATAGGTGTATAAGGAGTATAGTAGGGAGCTGAGAACACAGCCTTGTGGGGCACCAGTGTAGGTCATGGAGGAGGAGTTGTTGCCTACCCTTACTGATTGCATTCTGTGGGTTAGGAAGTTCAGGGTCCAGTCGCAGAGGGTTGAGCCGAGGCCCAGGCCATGGAGTTTGGAGATGAGTTTTGTAAGAATAATGGTGTTGAAGGCTGAACTGTAGTCAATAAATAGGAGTCTAACATAGGTGTCCTTATTTTCTAGGTGTTCCAGGGCTGAGTGCAGGGCCGGGGAAATGGTGTCTGCTGTGGACCTGTTGCAGCGGTCGATGAATTGTAGTGGATCCAGGTAGTCCGGGATACTGGAATTGACTCATGCCATGACTAATCTTTTGAAGCACTTCATAATGATGGATGTCAGAGCCACCGGATGATAGTTAATAAGGCACGCTGCTTGGTTTCTCGTAGGTACTGGGATGACGCCCATCTTCTTGAAACAGATAGGGACCTCAGATTGTTGTAAAGAGAGGTTGAAGATGTCAGTAATTACCCCCGCCAGCTGATTGGCGCAGGATCAGAGTGCTCGTCTGGGTACCCCATCCTGGTCAGTCGCTTTCCATGGGTTGACTTTTGAGAAGGCTGATCTAATGTCTGTGATGATGACCCCAGATACAGGTTCACCCAGGGTTTCCTACTCTCGAGATCCATCTGTTGATGCTCCCCCACCCTCTACTGTGATGTTCCAGGGTCCAGGATTGCTGTTGTCCCATTCTGAACTCTGAATGCTGCCCCAGACACCACCCAACTGCGTCCCAACATTTGCACATCAGGTTGTTCAGGCTCTTATTTTCCCACTGGAATGGTGGAGAATTGTGTGGGATTGAAGCTTCCAATCATACCTTTATCCACATCCCGTTAGTGGGATGTAAATCATTCTCGCGCCAGCCTTCAGTGGATTGCCTGATTCTCCAGGGCGGACAGCAGCCAGAGAAACTGCTGGATATTCATGCCAGTGTGAAAACGATCCTTGGAATTCCACCAAATTCCCATCCCCTCGAACCAGCCGCACCCACCACTGAACCCACTGAAACAGCTGCGATTACATTCTGCCCCTCGTTTTAAGATCGATGATTTTTTCATCTGTACGGAGAAGATACAGGTGACGAACAACTTTCCAAACAAGTTCAAAGGATGAGAAACTATAAAAACAAACAGAAATGGCTGTGAGAGGGCAGAGAACAGGAAAGTTAAAATAGCAAAAAGGAATGATTGTCTCAGGGAGACATGGGTGACAATGAAACAAGCAATGGGACAAAAGGTTAGGGCTGGAGGAGGGGTAAATTGAAAGAGCAGAAGCATCACCATCAGAGGCTGTCTTTAGAAACTGAGAACAGTGATGCTGAAATTGGTGGACCCAATGTTGCTTCGAGAAGACTGAGGTTTGTAGGAAAGATATGCAAAAGGTGCCATTGTTAAATCAGGCATGACAGAGATGGAGAACTGGGAGAATTGAACAATTCTAACAGGGAGCTTTTGATGATCATAGTGGCACAGTGGTTGGTGCTGCTGCCTCACAGCGCCAGGGATCCAGGTTCAATTCCGGCCTTGGGTCACTGTGTGGATGCTGCACGTCCTCACCATGTCTGCATGGGTTTCCTCCGGGTGCTCCAGTTTCATCCCACAGCCTGAAAGACGTGCTGGTTAGGTGCATTGACCGTGCTAAATTCTCCCTCAATGTACCCAAACGGGTGACGGAGTGTGGCAAATTTCACAGTAACTGCATTGCAGTGTTAATGTAAGCTGACATGTGACGCTACTAAATAAATACTAAAGAGAAACTTGTGTCCACATTAATCAGCAGAATTATTTCCTCTGCTCCACCAAACGTGGCCACAAGATGCTTTGCAGCAGAAGAAAGCTTTTTAGACATCTGGATTCACAAAAACAGCTGTGTTTTCCTTCCTGAGTCAGCCTCCAGTAGCTGTCCCGGAGTTAAATGTTCCCCTTCCACCCTGGGCGCTTTTTCTAGCATTCCTCACTTTGCTCCAAACTGGGTCAGTCTGTGTTGCCAGGCGACTGATTCCACGGCCACTAACACGTAGGTTCTGGTCAGGAGAAACCCTAAATGATTTATAAAAGAAGGAGGATAAAAGAAACACTAAAATCACAAATAAAGAATGAAAAATGGGAAGGCAGAGAAAAAAACACCCCCATCCTGACAGAGCTTCGAAAATGAGATTGAGGAAACCTGTTGAGAAAACATAAAACTTTGCCAACACATGGATTCTGTCATTAAAACCCGAGAATGATAAAGCACACTGATCTGTAAAGGTCCCCGGAGTTATATTTACGAGGCTTTGAAAAGTGAAAAGGGTAAAAGCAGTGTCACTGAATTTATTGCTGTCCCACACAAGCTCCACACATTGCGTCTGAATACATCCCCAAAGATTAACCATCAGTCTTCGGCGCAGTCAGTTTTGGGGGGGGGGAGGGGAAACTGGAGGAATTCACCCCCACTTTCTCTGCTCCCTCTTTTTCCCAGTCCCAGGATTGTCTGTTCCAATCAGTTCCCTATCAGTTCATAGAATCATAAAATCATAGAATCCCTACAGTGCAAAAGAAGGCCATTCAGCCCATCAAGTCTTCACCACCAGCGCCCTATTCCCCTAACCCCTCATATCTACCCTGCTCATTCCCCCGACACTAGGGTTATTTTAGAAACCCTACAGTGCAGAAAGAGGCCATCTGACCCATTGAGTCTGCACCGACCACAATCCCACCCAGGCCCTACTCCCATATCCCTACATATTTACCCGCTAATCCTACTAACCTACACATCTCAGAAAATTAAGGAGCAATTTTAGTACATTAAATCTACCCAACCCGCACATCTTTGGACTGTGTGGGGGAAACCCATGCAGACACAGGGAGAATGTGCAAACTCCACACAGGCAGTGGCCCAAGGCCAGAATTGAACCCGGGTTCCTGGTGCTGTGAGGCAGCAGTGCTAACCACTGTGCCACCGTGCCACCCCGTGTAAAGGATCCCTTGTCATTGCCTCAAGGAAGAGCCGGGAAATTCTCCCCAGTGTCCTGGTCAATATGTATCATTCATTAAATGTCACGCAAACACCTTTATCTGGTCATTATCGCGGATTTTGCTATGCATTAATTTGCTGCCGCGTTACCCACATTACAATAGTGATCACACTTTGGAAGTACCACATTGGCTGTAGAGTGCTTAGGAATGTCTTCTGATCATGAAAGGTGCTATAGTAATGAAAGTCTTTATTTCTAGTGTGGACAGATGGATGCAAGAAAACTAGGTACTAATAAATAGATTGATATATTGGCTATCTGGGAGAGCAGTTTAGAATTTACTAGAATGATACTCCTTGAATCATAGAATCCCCACAGCGCAGGAGGAGCCCATTCGGCTCACTGAGTCTGCACCAACCGACTCTCTGGCAGAGCATCTTACCCAGACCCATATCCCATCCCATCCCCGTAACCCAACACATTTACCACGCTAATTTCCTTAACCTGCGCATCTTGGGACTAAGGGGCAATTTGGCATGGCCAATCCACCTAACCTGCACATCTTCGGACATTAAGTTACATTGCGAGGAAAGATTAATTAATAAACTAATTTCCTAACATATTCTCTGGAGTTTAGAAGTGCAAGGGATGATTTGATCAAAGTTTTCAAATGATTAAGGGGAATAGGGTAAAGAGAGAGTAGCACGGTGGCTCAGTGATTAGCAGCAGAAGTAAACTTTTTAAACGTTTGAATTGATAAAGACAGCAGCCTCGAGTTAAATGTTCCACTTGGTTAGCGCTGCTGCTTCACAGTGCCAGGGACCTGGATTCAATTCCAGCTTCAGATGAATGTCTGTGGAGTTTGCACATTCTCCCGTATCTGCGTGGGTTTACTCCAGGTGCTCCCCTTTCCTCCCATACTCCAAAGATGAGCAAGTTAGGTTGATTGGCCATGCTAAATTGCTCCTTAGGGGATTAGCAGGGTAAATATGAGGGGTTACGAGGGTAGGGTCTGGGTAGGATTGTTGTCGATGGGCCGAATGGCCTCTTTCTGCACTGTAGGAATTGATTCAATTTCTGCTGTGTGGGGAAACTAGAACTGGAGGAAAAATTCAGAACTTCCAGTGTTGAAATGAGAAAACACTAACATAAAGGGTAATAACAGCTTGAAATTCTCTTTACAAACTGTAATTGATAGCAGAATAACTTTAGAACTGAAATGGATGAATTTTGTCAGCCAATAGTGAGAAGGGAAATAGGGCAAAGATCCATGTGTGGAGTGAGATCACAGCACACTGAATAGTGAAACAGGTTAGAGGGGCTGAATGGTCTCCTCCTGCGCCTATGTTCCTTCAGTCTGCAGCATTAACAAGCACCTTCCTGACACATCAGTGTCTGAACAGCTTTCCTGTGTTAATTACAGTTCTAACTGCAGTTTCCGATCTGTGTCTAATCATATTTGTTTTAGGTTGATATAAACAGAACATTATACAGCAGATATTGTAATCCAGATAGCATTTCATTCAAGCGGAAACCACTCATGATTCTTATTTAAACAGTTGTATCAGTGAGAACCTGTGATAGGAAGCTTGAGTGTTAAACATTGATTGGTGCGTCCATCTGAAAGAGTGGTCCACAGGCGCCACTCTGTGGCATTCTGCTATATTGCAGGATGTATTTTTGTGTTCCGAGAACAGAAGCATTAGAATCCCATTGCATTTGCACTGACTCTGACAGGGCATTCTACGTAGGACCTCTCCTCCGCTCTATCCCCTAAATCTCACACCTTTACCATGGCTAATCCATCTAACCTGCACATCTTGGGACACAAAGGGGCAATTTATCATGGCCAATCCACCTAACCTGCACATCTTTAGACTGTGGGAGGAAACTGGAGCACACAGAGGAAACCCACACAGACACAGGAAGAACGTGCAAACTTCACACAGATAGTCACCCAAGGCTGGAATTAATCCCAGGTGCCTGGTGCTGTGAGGCAGCAGTGCTAACCACCATGCCACCCGAACTGTACATGAGTTACTAAATTTCCATTACCTAAACCTACAATAACTTAATGTATTTATTACAAGAAATTAAAATATCCACTTGTCAACACATAAAAGCATAAATTTAGGACCAATACAGTGGCACAGTGGTTAGCACTGCTGCCTCACAGCGCTGGGGACCCAGGTTCAATTCCAGCTTTGGGTAACCATCAGTGTGGAGTTTGCACGTTGTCCCTGTGTCTGTGTGGATTTCTTCCAGGTGTTCCAGTTTTCTCCCATAGTCCAAAGGTGTGTAGATTAAATGGATTGGCCATGCTCAATTGCCCCTCAATGTCCCAAGATGCGTAGGCTAGATGGATTAACCGTGGCAAATGTGTGGGATTAACAAGAATAAGGCCTGGGTAAGATACTCTTTCAGAGATGGTGCAGAATCAATGGGCCAAATGGCCTCTTCTGCACTATAGGGTTTCTATGATTCTATGAAATGAAACTTCATTTGCATTTCTCAAAACAGAACAACCTGCAGTTATGTAGTATCTTCAGTAAAACATCCTAAGGAGCCTCACAGGAGCTTTGACACCAAGTCACATGTAGACATAAGGATAGGTGTTTCATTAATGAGCTAGGTTTTAAGAAGCAACTTAAAGGGAGATTGAGAGAGAGGGGTGTAAATGCAAATGTTTATTTTTAATAATTTATAAAATCGGACAATGAAAAACCTGTTACAATTGTGCAACAATGGTGTTTAGCTTAACACCCAAACATGGAGGAGATTGCAATAATTTTCTACGATGCCAGTTCTGGTTACATTTCCATCCTCTAGTACGGCAATGTGATTTGGGATTTTATATTTGAATGGTTTTTGCATTGGACCCCTCCTCAAGACTGAGCTGAATAATGGGTGCTAATTCCTCATCATACTCCACAACTTGTGACAAAGGTTTGTCCAGTAACGGATTCTATACACAGGCAAAGTGGATTATGCTCCCGGTTTCAGGAATTCTTTATGTCAGACAGTGAGGGACTTGCGCAGCAGGTGACTGATAGGCACTTCAGCTTCCCTGAAACTTAAACTCAGACACTAGCCTGCTCAAGAGTCACTGAGTAAGTCTTCATCATTCTCTGGATCTGCAGTGAATAAGAAACTCTCAAACTGCCCAGCCAATGGCAACATGTCACTTGATTAACTCTTAGGAAATATTTTACAGCCTCCTGATTGGATACTCTCAGGAACCTTTTTTTTATTCATTGGTGGGACATGAACGTCACTGGCTGGGCCAGCATTTATCGCCCATCCCTAGTTGCCTTTGAGAAGGCGGTGGTGAGCTGCCTTCTTGAATCACTGCAATCCATTGGCTCCCAACTTCCTGGTTCCCCAGCATTGGATTTCAGGAGTTTCCTAAAGATTCCCTGGGGAATCCCTCTCGGATGTTCTCAGATACAGATTTATCTGCAATTGTCCAGAAGCAACAACTTCCCCTAGGCAATTGCTCTGGGCTGGGAACCATCAAATAAAATGATTTAAATCATTAATTTCAGATGGTTCTGATAGTTTTACACTCACAGTTACCCTGAAAGAGTTAGAAGGGAAAAATACACCCAATAATCCCTGCATGGGCCACACAACAACACCCTCTCAAGACCCAGATACCTTCAGGGCACCCCCATAGCAACTGAGTACTCCACCCCCTCCCCAGTATCTGCAAGCCATCCTCCACCCCCCACCACTCGCATTGAATTCCTCAAATCCCCAACTCAAACTGATCCATCTCAACCAAGCAGGGCCTGAACGCCCAGTCCCCCCACCCCCATCTGAACTGGCCCTACACCCCACTGATTTCTGACTCCCACCCGATGTCCAACTCCCTCCCCAATGTACAACTGTCCCCTGATGTCTGAACCCCTTCCATCCTCACGATGTCCAAACTTCCACCCCTCCAGTGTCCAGGATCCCCCACACTCCTTGTGTCCAACCACCTAATCAACCCCACTGATGTCTAAACTCCCCCCAACACCACATCCCATTCATTCTCTTAGAGACTCATTGTCTTGTTTTAAACTCACCTGCATTACGGCAGCTAGTTCTGTAAAAAGAGGGGTGGGGAGCATGTCTTCCTTCACCTTGCTCCTGTTACACTTCACCACTGGCATTGAGGGAGCTTTGGGAGGGACACACCATGCTGTTTGAGTCTCACCAGCCCTAAATTAGGAAGGTCGGGTGAGATAGGCATTTCAAGCACATTAGGTCACAGAACCATAGAATTCCACCTTCTTCCATAGGGAAAATGATACTGAAGTCTGAGGTCACGTACCAACCAACTCAAGAACAGCTTCTTCCCTGCTGCTGTCAGAGTTCTGAATTAAGTAATCTTTCTCTACACCCTAATTATGACTGTAATGCTACATTCTGCACTTTCTCATTTCTTTCTCCACAAATGGTATATTTTGTCTGTGTAGCACGCAAGAAAGAATACTTTTCACTGTATGTTGATACATGTGACAATAATAAATCAAATCATAGAATCCAGAAAGGAGGTCATTCAGCCTATCGAGTCTGCACCAAAAACAATCCCACCCAAGACCTATCCCCGCAATCCCATGTGTTTACCTCGCTAGTCCCCCTAACACTAAAGGAATTTAGCATGGCTTTTCCATCTAACCCGCACATCTTTGGACTGTGGGAGGAAACTGGAGTACCCAGAGAAAACCCATGCAGACATGGGGAGAATGTGCAAACTCCACACAGACACCGACTCAAGGCCGGAATTGAACCCCAGTCTCTGGTGCTGAGAGGCAGCTGTGCTAACCAGTGTGCCACTGTTCCACCTCACAGTACAGAACAACAATCTGACTGCCACTGCGAGGAGGCTACAGGCCATTGTTCTGAACAGTTCCTGTAGGTGGAAGCTGGCAGGGAGGTGAAAGGAATGTGGTTCCTCTTTCTTCACAGATGCTGCCTGACCTGCTGAGCATTTTTATTTCAGATTTCCAGCAGCTGCTGTATTCATGCCTTTCCATTGGCGTTTAGCTCACCTCCTTGTCTGCCAATACTTCACAGCACTTCTGCTACTGTTTAATAACAAACTGAAGAGCTAAGTAGAGACACCACCTTGTTAAACCAACCAGTACAATATTCTAACTGAAATATGTGGGTGATAACTGGATCTCCATTCAGTCAGCATGTCATTTTTTTCAAATTCACTCATGTTTAGATAAATGCGAGGTGATGCATTTTGGTAGATTGTAAGGCAGGACTTACTCAGTTAATAGTAGGGCATTGGGGAGAGTTATAGAACAAAGAGATCTAGAGGTACGTGTTCATAGCTCCTTGGAAGTGGAGTCACAGGTGAACAGACTGGTGAAGAAGGCAATCAGCATGCTTGGTTTCATCGGTCAGAACACTGAATACAGGAATTGGGACGTCTTGTTGAAGTTGTACAAGACACTGGTAAGGCCACACTTGGAATACTGTTCACAATTCTGGTCCCCCTATTATAGAAAGGATATTATTAAACTAGAAAGAGCGCAGAAAAGATTTACTAGGATGCTACTGGAACTTGATGGTTTGAGTTATAAGGAGAGGCTGAATAAACTGAGACTTTTTTCTCTGGAGTGTAGAAGGCTGAGGGGTGATCTTTTAGAGGTCTATAAAATAATGAGGGGCATAGATCAGCTAGACAGTCAATATCTTTTCCCAAAGATAGGGGAGTCTAAAACTAGAGGGCACAGGTTTAAGGTGAGAGGGGAGAGATACAAAAGGGTGTAGAGGAGCAATTTTTTCACACAGAGGGTAGTGAGTGTCTGGAACAAATTGCCAGAGGTAGTAGTAGAAACAGGTATAGTTTTGTCTTTTAAAAAGTGTTCAGACAGTTACATGGGTACGATGGGTATAGAGGGATATGGGCCAAATGCGGGCAATTGGGATTAGCTTAGGGGTTAAAAAAAAAGGTGGCATGGACAAGTTGGGCCGAAGGGCCTGTTTCTGTGCTCTATGACTCCATGTTTCCAAAACTAAATGAAAATGGTGACAAGTAAAAACATCTTGGAAATAAAATTTCTTACACAATTCTAATTGGCTGATTACATTGGAGAAATTATTGTAAACACTTAGGTAGCTAATGGTATCTTTCCTGTCAGAAATACAACTTGTAATCTATGGTCACATGTTTCACTGTGTAATATAAGATAAGAACTTCACCTTTGCTCAGGCTGATTGTATAAGGGTGCACCAATTTCTAAATGGAATCATCAACACAGAACAGAAATGAGAAATGCTCCAAGTTTCACTGTTCTGGTCCAATTCTGACTTTTAACAACATCAGATATGTGGTGGATACAAGAAGGAGTGTCTGCAGCCAGGGGAAAGAGAAACAAATCCTGTGTGGGGTCAGGTAAGACTGCCTAATCTGCTTTCCTCACATGTCCTGGACCCAAGAGTGTGCAGTGTGTAGATAATCCACAAGCCTACTGCCAGCATTGTGAATTCAGGGTGACCCTTCACGGCTGACACTTCACCTATGGCCTGTGCACCTTCCCTTACTGGATGTTGACCATCTCTCTTTGATTTGAACTGGAATTGTTTCACTCCCTGCAGAGTGATAATCTGAGTCACATTCCCTCACCCTGTTCTCAGATTTCTATCACCCATCCAGTCTAATATCAAATGCTGAAAGAGTTTCCACCTCAGCCATTAACCCTGAATTTCACAGACTCACAACTTCCTGTGTGAAGGTGTTTCTTCTGCTCTCTGTTTTAAATGCCTTACTTTCACTCTTTCCTCCGTTGCTGACTCTTTGCAGACCGGAAACTGATTGTTTCTACCTGCTCTGTCTCACCATTTCGGAGTTTTAAGCATATTGTTTTATCACCCTGGACTCTGGCAGACTCCAATGAAGCTTTGTTTCACACTCACAAAATGTTCATTCTCACTTCCTGTAGTGTGTTGTCCAACATAGGCACACAATTCTCCAATTGAAGACTTTATAAGGTTTACACGCAAAATCAACATCTATTTAATAAAAGCAAAATACTGTGGATGCTGGAGATCGTCAATAAAAAACCAAAAAATGCTGGAAAAACTCAGCAGGTCCAGCAGCATCTGTGGAGAGAGAAACAGAGTTCAGGTTTCAGACTGAAGAACATTCATGCAGACTCAAAACATTAACTCTGTTTCTCTCTCCACAGATGCTGCCAGACCTGCTGAGTTTTTCCAGCATTTTCTGTTTTGATTTCATTACTTGTATCTTGTTTTTTATATTCTGTATCTCTGTGGTTAAAACCTGGAATTACTCTAGGTTCTTTCTCCATCTTCAAAGATGTGCAGGTTAGGTGGATTGGCCATGCTAAATTGCCCCTTAGTGTGAGGGGCCTAGCTAGAGTAAATGCATGGGGTTATGGGGATAGGGCCTGGGTGGGATTGTGGCTGGTGCAGACTCGATGGGTTGAATGGTCTCCTTCTCTAAGATTCTATGGTTCAATACCCTGTGAACCAATGCTCCAACCTCCTCTGATACTTCATTGCACTGAGTTTACTGCCACTCCCAGTATAATGGTTTCAGTTACATCCTGTTACAACCTCATTCTCATGACACACTTACTGGCATCAAATACCACCTGTCACATTCCCTCATTTTACCGCTATCACTTGGCACCTTCTCACCACCTCTAAGGAGTTGACTTTACCTCCTGTTTTGATGTCACCTGCACAACCCAGCACTATTCCATGTAAGTTTTTATCCTAATAATGAACAGCCCTGACCCAGAACTAAACCCTGTGACTTACTGCTCTGAAAAACTGTCCTTAACTCCTTAATTCCTGTTTCCTCTTTTCTAACAAATTTTTAAATCCAATTTCTTTTCCTACCTGGGATTTCACCTCTGTTAAACTTCTGTAACCTTCCTGTTATTTTGTCATAGCCTTCCCTACAGTCCATGTACATCATGTCCATCACCCAATCTGCCAATGACACTGGGGTTAAATAGGGAGGGCAGGTTCCACTGACTAGTTGAATGTAGGAAACTAAAGGCTGATCTGAGTTGTTTAGAATGATTGAAACATTTGATTGGACAAAACTATATTCTCTGGTGGGCGAAGGTGTTTTCCAGAACAAAGGGGCAGAACCTTAAAATTTGAATCAGGGAGTGATAATAGGAAACACTTCCTCTCACAGCTGAGATTGGAAATTTGGGAACTCTCTCCCTCAAACAGCCACTGAGGTTGCAGATTGTTTGGAAATGTCAAAACTGAAGGTGATAGATTTTTGCTGGACATGGGGATTAAGATGTTACGGAACTAAGACGGGTAATTTGAGTTAAAGAATGAGTTACAACACAGATCAGCCCTGGTCTAATTGAGTAGCAGCACAGTTAGAAGGGCTAAAACACCCCTTCTTGTTTCCCAGTTATCTCAAAGAATTCTGAGGTTTGTCAAGGATAACTGACCCTTCTAAAAACATTGCTGTTTTTCCCCTTTATTACCTAAATATATGGAGTCTGAACATTTTCTGCCACAGATGATAAAATAACTGGTCTGCTATCTTCCAATGATTCTTGACTTTGGCCAAGTATGTTTAGTTGTTATGTTTTTCCATCACTCACCTGGTCTCATGAATCCTTCCATCCACATCACATTTGGATAGTGTCTGTTTCAATGATGCTGACCTCCAGGCAATTGTTCACTGCTGCCTCACAGCGCCAGGGACCTGGGTTCAATTCCCAGTTGGATCACTGTCTGTGTGGAGTCTGCATGGTCTCCCCGTGTCTGCATGGGTTTACTCCAGGTGTTCCGGTTTCCTTTCACAGTTCAAAGATATGCAGGTTAAGTGAATTGGCCGTGCTAAGTTCTCCCTCTGTGTACCTGAACAGGCACCAGAGTGTGGCAACTAGGGGATTTTCACAGTAACTTTGTTGCAGTGTTAATGTAAGCCTGCTTGTGACTAATAAATAAACTTAAAAAAAAGTGTCATGTTCCTTCTCTTTGGGCACACTTTTCATTTTCTAATCAATTACTGCAGCAGGGTCACTTCAGGGTGGATTCTAAAGTCAAATTTCCTCTAACTATATTTTTTATACCCTTGCTTGCAATTTTGATAGCTGTATAATGACTGGATGTTTGCGTAATCTCAGGAATAAAGCTACAGTTCTGTTGTTGGGTGTCAGAGTGCTGATTAAGGTCATGCTGAATCTTCTGAAGACTGAACTTGAAAATGGATCCCAAAATTAATGGGTATTGCAATAATGTCTTTACCTTTTGTGTTTGAGTTGTTATAATTGAGTTTTTGGTTAGGAGAGTTTGTGTTAAGGAAATGGGCAATGTGTATTGATAGACTTGGCTATCACCGTTCATTGTGTGTCCTTTATTTCAGTGGGGTGATGAGACCTGGCATGAACGCTATCCTTGGTCCAACAGGAAGTGGAAAGACCTCGTGAGTCATACAAGACGAGTCATAAAGTATCACAGTTGCTCAAAACAACCAGAATGTTTCCTCTTGGCACTGGTCTAAAGACTGTCTCTTCTTTTCATAGGCTTCTTGATTTGTTAGCAAACCGGAAGGACCCAAAAGGAATCAAATCAGGTCAGATTCTCCTGAATGGCCAACTCATGGACTCAAATTTTAACCTCCAGTCTGCTTATGTTGTGCAGGTGAGAGTTGCAATGTTGGTGAGATTGGCGTGTGCAGATGTTTTGAGTCGTGTCAGTATCGTACCCTGTAAGTCAATTAATTCCCTGCCACAGTTGAAATAGTGCCAGAAGAACTGACAGGAACCATTCAATATGTTCTCTCTAATTTGAAAACTCTTTGACATTCTTAAAGTCTTTGACAATTTAATATCTGATGGAATGAGACTCCACACTTTAGTGCTAAATTTCAGTGCCAGAGAGGTTGGCTGGCAATAATTAACACCGGTCTCACCATTAAAAGGGTCCTTAGACTTGAAATTACATCACAAAACATTGGTAAGGCCACATTTGGAGTACTGTGTACAATTCTGGTCGCCCTTCCATAGGAAGGATGTTATTAAACTGGAAAGGGTGCAAAAAAGATTTACAAGGATGCTACTGGGACTGGAAGATTTGAATTATAAAGAGAGGTTGGATAGGCTGGGATTTTGTCCCCTGGAGTGTAAAAGAATGAGGAATGACCTTATAGAGATTAATGAAATCATGAGTGGCATAGATAACAAAAAACAAAGAACATTACAGCACAGGAACAGGCCCTTCAGCCCTCCAAGCCTGCACCGACCATGCTGCCAGACTGAACTAAAACTCCCCTCCTCTTCTGGGGACTGTATCCCTCTATTCCCTTCCTATCCACGTACTTGTCAAGACGTCCTTTAAAAGTCACTACTGTACCCTCTTCCACTGCCTCCCCTGGCACCAAGTTCCAGGCACCCACTACTCTGTGTAATAAATCTGCCTCGTACATCTCCTTTAAACCTTGCCCCTCGCACCTTAAAACTCTGCCCCTTAGTAATTGATTCCTGCATTCTGGGAAAAAGCTTCTATCCACTCTGTTCATGCCTCTCATAATCTTGTAGACTTCTATCAGGACTCTCCACAACCTCCGTTGCTCTAGTTAGAACAAACCAAGTTTTTCCAATCTCTCCTCATAGCTGATGCCCTCCATACCAGGCAACATCCTAGTAAATCTTTTCTGTACCCTTTCCAAAGCCTCCATATCCTTTTGGTAGTGTGGCAACCAGAATTGAACACTATATTCCAAGTGAGGTCGAACTAAAGTTCTCAAGTTGGCAACATGACTTGCCAATTTTTAAACTCAATGCCCTAGCTGATGAAGGCAAACATGCCGTATGCCTTCTTGACTACCTTCTCTACCTGCATTGCCACTTTCAGTGACCTGTACACCCAGATCTCTCTGCCTATCAACACTCTTAAAGGTTCTGTATATTTCCCATCTGTATTAGACCTTCCAAAATACATTACCTCACGTTTGTCCAGATTAAACTCCATCTGCCATCTCTCCTCCCAAATCTTCAACTGATCTATATCGTGCTGTATGTATCTTCTGATGGTCCTCATCACTATCCGCAAATCCACCAACCTTTGTGTCATCCGCAAACTTACTAAACAAACCAGTTACATTTTCCTCCAAATTATTTATATATATATATTATAAACAGCAAAGGTCCCAGCACTGATTCCTGAGGAACACCACTTGTCACAGCCCTCCATTCAGAAACACACCCTTCCACTGCTCCCTCTGTCTTCTTTGACCGAGCCAGTTTTGTATCCACCTTGCTAGCTCACCTCTGATCCCATGTGACTTCACCTTCTGCACCATAAGGTGAATAGCCAAGGTCTTTTCTCCAGGGTAGGGTAGTCCAAAACTAGAGGGAACAGTTTAAGGTGAGAGGGGAAAGATATAAAAGGGACCTGAGGGGCAATCTTTTCACACAGACGTTTCTGCGTATATAGACCAAGTTGCCAGAGGAGATGGTAGAGGTGGATATAATTACAACATTTAAATGACATTTGGACAGGTAGATGAATGAGAAAGGTTTAGAGGGATCTGGGCCAAATGCAGGTAAATGGGATAGCTCAGTGTAGGAAACCTGGTTGGCATGGTCGAGTTGGGCCGAAGGATCTGTTTCTGTGCTGTCTATCTCTATGACTCTACAACACTTTTAATGTCAAGTTTAGTTTATATCTACTGCACAAATACAGTAAAGTCAGGAATTCATTATATTTTAATAGTGGGACAGAAAGCAAGATGTTGACTTCCTAAAGTTAACCATGAAGCAGGGAACCTCTAAACAGAAGCTTTGGGATTTCTGTGCTTGGTTGAGCATCTGCTCTTTCCCTGATTGTTGCTGCATACCTGGTGTATTGATATTGATTCGCTACATGAAGCTCATCATTAACTCCTTAGCAAGGTCTGACTCAAACTTACCCTAAATGAACCAGGGGACTCAATTCAAACTGGGAAAAGATTAATTCAGAATTGACATCAGGAAGTTTGTCCTCACAATGAGTGATAAAGGTATGTGTAGGTCAGAGGCAAAGTCCTGGATTTATTTAAGAAACAGTTGGATATTTTAATGGGCACTCTAAATTTCTACCTGGACTGAGGAGCTGAGAATAGGCTTTGCCCATTCATAGCTACTTTGTGCATTAAAAGGATAGTCCAATTTAAAAAAAGCCATGTGGTACAATTTTGGAAAAACTTAACAAAAGCAGCTTTCTTCAATAACAGGACAATATTCTGATGGGAACATTAACAGTGAAAGAAAATCTGGAGTTCTCTGCAAATCTTCGATTGTCCAAAAAATTGTATACGTTTGAGGAGAAGCAACAAAAAGTGAACAAAGTCATTGATGAACTTGGATTACAAGACTGCACCAATACCAAGGTAATTTTACCCAGTGGTTAAAGCACAGACAGATGGCATTCTGTCAAACAGATCCATGTCAGTATTCATGATCCACATGTACGAAGTCACATGTAAGAAATAGATTTATTTAAATCACGAGCTTCCTCAGGTGAGTCAGGTGAAACTCAACTGAAGAAGGAGCAGTGCTCCAAAAGCTTGTGATTCCAGATGAACCTGTTGGACTTCAGCCTGGTATTCTGAGACTTCTTACTGTGCTCACCCCTATCTAACGTTGGCATCTCCACATTATGATCCACATGAACATCCTTCTTTTTATTTATCTATTTATTTTGAGCCTCCTTCTACCCTAATTCACCACATCCTTCAATTCCTTTCACCTTCTCGTTTCCCATTAATTGCATCCATACTATCCACCATGATGACACCATTAGAGAGCAAGCTCGACATACTCACCAGTCCTGGAACATCCTGCTGCTTTTGTAGACCTGTACTTCTGTCTCCAAAGCTCTTCAATTCCTGTATTGAAATCCAGGACAGTTTTATTCTGCTAATGGCCAGATATCTTTTAGCTTCAATTCACTCTCTTGTTCCCAGGCTCCAAGCAGTACATAAATGCATTGCCAATCACTGTGTTCGCTCAAACTGATTCTTCCCTTCTGCTTTTAGCGAGTTGTACGATTGAGGATAACTATTCTTTATAAAACAGGAAGTAAAAGTGCCCTATTTTGTGGCGGTTGATCATACTGTTTACTTCACAGATTTCTTCACATTCTATGGTGGTGGATTTGTGGAACTCACTTCCCCATTGCACGGTGGAATCTGAATCATTACATTGTTTTGGAAGGAGATAGATATATTTCTGGTTGGAAAAAACAGGTTAAAGGGATTTGGGGGACAGGTGGTGAGGTGGGTTTGACTGCAGGGGAAGATCAACCATGATCTGCTAAAGTTCAGGTAGACAACATCAACTCACTGCCCTCATCTACCTTCTTGGTCACACCTTCAAAAAACACAATCAAATTTGTGAGACATGATTTTCCACTCACAAAGCCATGCTGACTGTCCCTAATCAGTCCCTGTGTCTCTAAATGCCTGTAGTTCCTGTCTCTCAAAATATCTTCCAACAATTTACCCACCACAGATGTGAGGCTCACTGGCCTGTAGTTCTCAGGTTTTTCCCTGCAATCCTTTTTAAACAAAGGCACAACATTTGCCACCCTCCAAACTTCAGGCACCTCACCCGTGATTATCGATGATGCAAACATCTCGGCTAGGAGAACGGCAATTTCCTCCCTAGCCTCTCAAAATATCCTGGAATACACGTCATCAGGTCCCGGGGATTTATCTACTTTGATGCGCTTTAAGACATCCAGTACCTCCTTCTCTGTAATATGTATACTCCTCAAGTCATCACTATTTATTTCCCCAAGTTCCCTAATATCCATGCTTTTCTCAACAGTAAATACTGATGAGAAATATTTATTTAGGATCTCACCCATCTCTTGAGGATCCACACATAGATGACCTTGTTGATCCTTAAGAGGACCTACTCTTTCCCTTGTTCTCTTTTACCCTCTATGTACTTGTAGAAGCTCTTTGGATTCTCCTTTGCCTTGTTTGCCAAAACAATCTCGCTTTGTATGAAGCAATCTATGTTTCATACTTTTCCATTATATATTTCAAATGGCATTTCCATTGAACTGTAATGGAAAGTTGCAAGATAAGAAAGAATGGATGAGGAGAGAATCATAGAATCCCTACAATATAGAAGGAGGCCCTACGGCCCATTGAGCCTGTACCAACCACAATCTCATCCAAGCCCTATTCCCATAACCCCATGCATTTACTCAGCTAATCCCCCGACACTAGGGTCAATTTAGCATGGCCAATCAACCTAACCTGCACATCTTTTGAGTGCAGGAGGAAACTGGAGCACCCGGAGGAAACACACAGACATGGGGAGAACATGCAAACTCCACACAGATAGTGACCCAAAGCTGGTAATTGAACCTGGAACCCTGGCACTGTGAGGCAGCAATGCTAACCACTGTGCCGCAAAGTTGAAAATAAAGGGAAAGGGACATCATATTAGCTGGAATGTGAGAAGTGAACCCCATATAGAGTCAAGCTTTACACCAAAGCTCTGCTTTTCACTAACCTTGCCTGGCAGCCAGAGGCTGAATAGAATCAATCCCTGAAATGATTTTTGGAAATGAAATCCATCTTTGCCAGTATTAATCTGGGAGGACGCTGTGGGTCAGGTTGATGGAGGTGCTGAGTGTGTGGAAGCTGTTCCACTGCATTGATTTCAGGTATTCTGAGCTAACAATCTGTTGATCTATTGATATCTTGCCAGGTTGGCACAGAATTCATCCGTGGGATTTCTGGCGGGGAGCGTAAGCGTTGCAGTATTGGAATGGAGTTAATCACCTCACCCTCCCTCTTGTTCCTAGACGAACCAACTACAGGGCTCGATGCAAACACAGCCAGTTCCATCATGCAGCTACTTCACATGTAAGTCTTCATGTAACTGTCACAACTCCTCTTCCTACGTTCCAAAATATAAGAGCAAATTTGAAGTGCGAGTTTAGATTGGCTTGTACTATTTGTTCTAGGACAGAAACTGGGGATTCCATCCCTCTTCTTAAAACATGCTATGTGACTGAAAAGTTTACACTTTGCTTTTGTTTGCGATGATTTCATCAAATGCTGTCCACGTTTTTGTTTTGTGATGCACTTTTTCAGTTGCATAGAATCAGAGGATCCTACAGTGCAGAAGGAGGCCATTCGGTCCATCAAACTGACCACAATTTGGATCAGGCGAAACTCCTTTAAAGTGTTATTTGATTCTCGCTAATGTCATGTTGAATGCACCATCTAGAGTAGTTATCTTGATGAGATTGTGATGTAACTCTTGTCCCTTAATATTTGCCCACATCACTTCATGGTAATGTCACATAAATAAATAATTATTCCCTCATCACAATAAATGCTGTTGGATGGATCGTGGAGGATCTGAAACTGGATGAATGCAAGTCAACAACATTTATCTGAACTATCATGTACTCCTGATGCTCTTGAATTATAATATTCAACTAATCAAAATTTCACTATTGTGTCCAACTGATACTAAAATAGTTGCTTCTTTCTGAGAGAGAAGGACTATAGGTATAATATTGTATAATGCAGAGGACAAAATAGGATTGCTTCACGGTCCTTGATGCACTTTGGATATTGACTGGCACTGTCAATGGTTAGCATCTCAAAATGTTTCCAAAAATTCCTGTTCCATACATTCATCATTGATGGGACTAATTCCTTCTAACACCTGTTCTTTGTTGTTTTAGATGGGTCGCCTGATAAATGTGGACAGTTCATCTGCATTGTCCTGATTCTCTCAGTATTGAATGTCTTCACCTTCCAAAATTAACCAAACTCTTTATTGGCTGAGATAATCAGAAAGTGATTTTGTGATTTCAGGTTGGCATTGCAAGGCAGGACAATAATCTTCTCAATCCACCAGCCTCGATATTCCATCTATAAATTGCTGGATTATATAACATTGATGAGCAAAGGAAACATTGTATACCAAGGTCCTGGTGCAGAAACCATCAACTACTTTCAAGATCTGGGTAAGGGAGTTAATGTTAGGCTATAGTACATTTATGTGAATTAAAATTTCTCTGGAGAATAATTTCCCTGTTTCTGTTCTAAACCAAGTTATTGTTAAAGCACTCACTGGATCAGTCAGCTTTTCTGATTACAGGACTTGCTGGCCCAATAATATATTTTTTCATATTCCCTGATATTATCCCCTCTTACTCTCTCAAAGCATGAATGGAAACTTGTAGCACTCAGTTCATTATGTGTAGAGTCATCATGTCCAGTTCCCCATCGCAGAGTTGTTTTTCTGTCAATAAATATAACTGCGGTTCTGCAAAGCATCGTTTATATAAATGACAGTTTCAGTATTAGTTGTGCTTTGGTCAGACCGTATCCAATCTACTGCAGAACATTTTTTGGCTATTTTTAATTCATTTGTGGGTTTTGAAATATGGTGTAAAAATCAATAATAATGACTTACTTACCCAGTAACTCAAATGATCAATGTGACCCTCCGATTCTAATCATTAGTTCCCCATGAGCTGTGTTCAGTGCTGGCTAGTTGTTTGTCGGTCTGACACGCTCGGATAGACCTGAACAGTTTCACTCACTCTGCTAATTGGGGATTCACTGAATGGAAATAAGTCTGTGATACTAAATTAATTTCACTAAATAAAAGAGGCAGCCGCTGATTAATCAGCTATTTAAAGTGACCTGCCAGGAGGCCAAAGCCTAACTCCACATTTACAAACAATGAAAAGGGCCAACTCCAGCTATAAACTAGTTTTCATAATGTAGATTTGAGCCTCACAACTGCAAAATTAATTACTCACAGTCAATCTGCCTTTGCTCCTCTCACAGATTTCCCCTTTTGTGTTTACTCCTTAAAACCTGGGCATCTCGAACTTTGTTGATGTCTTAGTGAGAGGTAATTAATTTGAAACATTAGCGCTGTTTCTCTCTGTGTTTACCAGACATTTTGTTTCTTTTTCAGATCTCCAGCGTCTGCAGTATTTTGTTTTTGTATAGACTTCCGGCTGACTTCTTTATACACTGCCCTTAAATAATGTTGGCAAATTGTTCATTTGTAGGGTACGAATGTGAGCCTTACAACAACCCCTCCGATTTCTTCTTGGATGTCATTAATGAAGCAGTTCCAACTTCACATGAAATTCCTAATCCAGGTATTATTGATGACCAGAATTTATTGATAATAATCTTTTAGTTACATTTTATCAATATGCTGTCTAATTCAACCAAGCTGTATGTAATGAAGCGTGAGAGAAGAAAACTGCTTCCCCCATGTCAACACACACACACACACACACACACACACACACACACACACACACACACACACACACACACACACACACACACACACACACAATCTGTTCAGCTATCTTGGCCCCAAGCTTTGGAATTCTCTCCCTAAACCCCTCCACACCAGAGCATGGGGCCTTGCCAGGGTTCCTGGCAAGGCCCCCAGCTTTGATTCCCAGCTTGGGGTCACTGTCTGTGTGTAGTCCACATGTTCTCCCCGTGTCTGCATGGGTTTCCTCCAGGTGCTCCAATTTCCTCCCACATTCTGAAAGATGTGCCAGGTGCATTGACCCGAACAGGCGCCGGAATGTGGATTTTCATAGTAACTTTGTTTTAGTGTTAATGAAAGCCTACTTGTGACTAATAAAGTTTACTTTAACATCCCTTTCTTCCTTTAAAATCCTAGTTAAAACTCACCTATTTAATTAAGCTTTGGATCAGCTGACTGAATATTTCCTTCTTTGACTCTGTGTGGCTTGGGATGTTTCTTACATTAAAGGTTGTAAGTAGATCCAAGTACCAAAAGAGAAAAGGCTGGAAAGTCTCAGCAGCTCTGATAGCATCTGTAAGGAGAGAAAAGAGCTAACATTTCAAGTCCAGGTGACCCTTTGTCAAAGCATTTTCTCTTTTGATTTCAGATTCCAGCATCCACAGTAATTTGCTTTTATCCAATAGATCTAGGTTGTTGCTAACATGATTAGCAATGTCATAGTCACTCAACCAGTTTATTATCAAAACATATAAACTTGTTTCTTCTTTATTTAAGAGGTTATGATCATTACTCACACAGACTTGGATTCCAGCAGGGAAAAGAATTTCCTGGCTCTTCACTTTCATCAGTCGAAGTACTACGATAACATTGAAAAGGAACTGAAGTCCTTGTCTGTACCAGATATCTCAAATTCTTCAAGTAAAATTAAATCTTCATATGCAACACCTTTCTGGTATCAGGTAGATGAAAATGAATTGCATTTTTACGTATTAGAAGAAATAATTAAATGCAACAAGTAACAACATACATTGAATCCAGAGGATGCGACTGAGTCATTGTTGATGGAATTTCTCTAGTGCTCTTCAGTGTCATTGATACACAATCCAGGTCTCAGTGCAGTACAAGAGCATGGTGAGGATGATGGTTCTCTGTTTACCAGGACGTTTGTCGGCTTGTGAAGGTTTTTGCTGTCAAACGCTTTGCTGCTCTAGTTTGTAGAAGGCTGAGTTGCTGCAGCTGATCCAGTGTTGGATCTCTTTGTTAATGGTGGCATTTTGAGAGGGGTGGCTGCCAGGCTCTGGGAAATGCTGAACGTATTCCAGAGTCTCTCTTTCAACATATGCGGGAACGGGAATGTTTGGCTGACCAGGGTTGATGCAAGTTCTGTACTGGCAACATTCATAGACAGGTCAACATTCTTGTTCATAAAACTGAAAAGATTGTGAATGGCTTGCAAAACTGGTGCAGAGTGGGCAACGGCACTGCAGTCATCTGCCAACTAGATTATGTATATCCAAGGTGGTCAGTTTAGTTTTGGCACACAAGTGACTGAGGTTGAGGAGATTTCCATCTAGGCAGTATTTAATACTTACACCAGAGGGTAGTTGAACTTTTAGATTGTAAATATGATGGACGGTAACACACATCTTTGACACCAATCTGGATTTTGAAGGCACCCTTTGTAGATTTCCCACTCAAGACAGTTGTAGTCATATCATCATGAAACAGATTGTGATGAAGTTTCTTAGACCTCTAAATCTTTGCAGCACCATCCACAGAGCCCCACACCTAATGCTTTGTTCAGGTTAATGAGAGGAATGAAGAGTTCCTTGTGTTGATTTTGAGATTTTTCCTGGATTTGTCTTCACAAGGAGAATTTCACAGTAACTTTATTGCAATATTAATGTAAGCCTTACTTGTGACTAATAAATAAACTTTCAATGAAAGGACTAGTGTCCTTCTCAAAGCCCGTTCCACCAGTATTCAGGCAAATCTCCTGCAAAATCAACATTGATGGACTGGACACTTTTTGGGTGGCCCAAAAGCACCATTTTTGCCAGGTTCTGTTCTCTCAGCTCTTAAATGGCTAAAGTTCTGGGTGAGGACAAAATAAATGCTTCAAGGGCACTCTGAAGCTGTCCTCAAAACAGGCAGCATTGTTCTTGGTAGTTGGGTGGCATTTGCTACAAACCATTTCAGAATGACAACCAGTTGTCCATCAAGCTACAAGCATCTTAACGATGAGACAGAGGGGGAAAAAGGAAAACAATCCTGCCTATGGCCCAAAGATATGCGGATTGAAAATCAACCTGTTCAGTCACATGGAGACTCACGGTAGAAACTCCCATCCTTAGTTGACGTCATCCTCAAATCGAGGGACATCCATCAACGATGAGGAACAAACATATTGTGGAGCACTTCATTGTATCCGTGTTGCTTGAACTGAATGTTACATAATCATGTTTCTGTGATTTCAGTGATAATTGATTAATTCCCAAGGCTACATTTTTATCTTGACCATAAGTTAGCAGTCTGAAATTAATCTCAATAAGAACTATTCCAGCAACAACAACACTTCAAAAATATTTAATTGTCTGTAAAGTGCAGGGTCAGCCTAGTATTACTGGTTGGCAGAGAGGCAACAAAGAGTAGGAATTAATGGATGCTTGTCAAATTGGTACATAAGAACATAAGAAATAGGAGCAGGAGTAGGCCATCTAGCCCTTCGAGCCTGCCCCGCCATTCAATAAGATCATGGCTGACCTGTCGTGGCTCAGTTCCACTTTCCCGCCCTCTCCCCATAACCCTTAATCCCCTCTCTTATCAAAAACCCATCAACCCGCGTCTTAAAAATATTTAGCGAGGTAGCCTCCACCACTTCAACGGGCAGAGAATTCCAGAGATTCACCACCCTTTGAGTGAAGAAGTTCCTCCTCAACTCCATTCTAAACCGCCTCCCCTTTATCTTGAGGCTGTGCCCCCTAGTCCTACTGTCTTTTTTGAGCGGGAAGAGTCTCTCCACCTCTATCCTATCCATCCCATTCATCATCTTATACGTCTCAATGAGATCTCCCCTCATTCTTCTAAACTCTAACGAGTACAAGCCTAGTTTATTCAGCCTCTCCTCATAGCTCAACCCCTCAACTCCGGTATCAGCCTAGTAAACCTCCTCTGCACTCCCTCCAAGGCCAAAATATCTTTGCGCAGGTGTGGTGCCTAAAACTGCACACAGTACTCCAGCTGCGGCCTCACCAATGCCCTATACAGCTGCAGCAAGACCTCCCTACTTTTATATTCAATCCCCCTCGCTATGAAGGCCAGCATCCCATTCGCCTTCCTGACCACCTGCTGCACCTGCAAGCTGGGTTTTTGCAACTCATGCACAAGGACCCCAAGGTCCCTCTGCACCATCGCCTGCTGCAGTTTTTTGCCACGTAAGTAATAGTCCTTCCTACCAAAGTGGACCACCTCACACTTGCCAACATTAAATTCCATTTGCCATTTCCTGGCCCATTCGCCCAGCCTATCTAGATCCTTCTGTAGACTCTCCACACCCTCCGCGCAATTTGCCGTTCCCCCAATCTTGGTGTCATCAGCAAATTTCGACACCCTACACTCAGTTCCCTCCTCCAGATCATCTATATAAATGGTAAAAAGCTGAGGCCCCAGCACCGACCCCTGGGGCACTCCACTAGTCACCATCCGCCAATCCGAATAGCACCCGTTGACCCCTACTCTCTGCCTCCTATTTGACAACCAATCCTCTATCCACGCTAACACCCTACCCCCAACTCCATGTCCCTCGACCTTCTGCAATAACCTCTTGTGAGGTACCTTGTCAAATGCCTTCTGAAAATCCAGAAAGACCACATCCACCAGCTCTCCTCTATCCACTGCCCTAGACACATCCTCATAGAACTCCAGTAAATTTGTCAGACACGACTTCCCTTTAATGAAACTGTGCTGCATCTGCTCTATCAAGCAATTCCCTTCAAGATGCCTCGCAATTTCCTCCTTAATGACGGATTCTAACATTTTACCTACCACAGACGTTAAACTAACCGGCCTATAATTCCCCGCCTTTTGCCTGGCACCCTTCTTAAACAACGGCGTAACATTAGCCGTTTTCCAACCTTCCGGCACTTCCCTGGAATCCAGCGACGTCTGGAAAATAACCACCAAGGCATCCACTATCACCTCCGCCATTTCTTTCAGCACCCTCGGATGCAATCCATCCGGTCCTGGGGACTTGTCCACAATCAGTCCCTCCAGTCTGTCGAGCACCGCCTCTCTAGTAACAGTAATGTCATTAAGACCCTCCAGTCCTACCACCTTTCCATCGCTAACACCCGGCAAATTATTCACGTCCTCCTCCGTGAAGACAGACACAAAAAAGTTATTCAATACCTTAGCCATATCCCCATCCCCTACCACTAGGTCCCCTTTCTCATCCTCTAAAGGACCAACGTTCACCCTAGCCAGCCTCTTCCTTTTTATATATTTATAAAAACTCCTGCTATCCTTTTTTATATTAAGTGCTAGCCCAGCTTCATAGTTTCTCCTACCCTTCTTTATCAACTTCTTTGTCAATCTTTGTTGACATTTAAACCTCTCCCAATCCTCTTCTCGCCCACTACTCTTAGCTACTCTAAATTCCTCCGCTTTTAATTTAACACTTTCCTTCACCTCCTTCGTTATCCACGGCTTATTACCTCACCTCCTACGGTCCTTTTGACCATCGGAATAAGTTTCCGCTGAGCACCAAGAAAGATCTCCTTAAAGATCCTCCACTGCTCCTCAGCAGACCCTCCCTCCAACGCGCTCCCCCAGTCCACATTCGCCAATTCTTCTCTCATCCTACCGTACTCCCCTCTATTCAAACAAAGGACACGTGTCTGGGAACCCACTTTCTCCTCCTCCATCTGCACCAGAAATGGTAGGCTGTAGCTGGTAGGGTGCCACAGGGATCGGTGCTGGGACCTCAGCTATTCACAATATATATTAATGTTTTAGATGAGGGAATAAAATGTAATATCTCAAAATTTGTAGATGATACCAAGTTGGGTGGAAGGGTGAACTATGACAAGGATGCAGAAATCCTTCAAAATTATCTGGACAGGTTGGGTGAGTGGGCTAATCAATGGCAGATGCAATATAATTTGGATAAATGTGACGTTATTTACTTTGGAAGCAAAAACAAGAAGGCAGATTACTGCTTGAATGGCTGTAAATTGGGAGAGGGGAGTGTGCAGCGGGACCTGGGTGTTCTTGTGCACCAGTCACTGAAGGTAAGTATGCAGGTGTAGAAGGCAGTAAAGGCGGCAAATGGCACGTTGGCGTTTGTTACAAAAGGTTTAAGTACAGGAGCAGGGATATGTTGTTGCAATGATACAGATCCTTGGTGAGACATACCTAGAGTATTACATGCAGTTGTGGTCTCCTTGTCTGAGAAAGGATGCTCTTGCTCTTGAGGGAGTGCAGGAAAGTTTACCAGGCTGATTCCGGGGATGACGGGACTGATGTATGTGGAGAGATTATTAGTTAGAATTGTTTCAGACGAATGAGGGAGGATCTCTTGCAGACTTATAAAATTCTAACAGGACTAGACAGGGTAGATGCAGGGAGGATGTTCCTGATGGTGGGGGAATCCAGAACCAGAAGTCAGTCTGAGGATTCGAGGTAGACCATTTAGAATGGAAGTGAGGAGACATTTCTTCACCGAAAGAATGGTGAGCCTGTGGAATTCATTACCACAGGAGGTAGTTGATGCCAAAACATTGAATGTATTCAAGAGATAGCTGGAAAAAGCACTTGGGGTGAATAGGATCAAAGGTTATGGGGAGAAAGCAGGATTAGGGCATTGAGTTGGATGATCAATAATGAATGGTTGAGCAGACTTAAAGGGCCAAATGGCTTCCTCCTGCTCTTATCAGCTTCTACGTTTCTATAGAAGTGTTAGTTATTTAATGAGAGAGTTATTATTATCTACAATCTTGCCACTGTGAGATTAGGGCAGAAATAGAGGCTATAAGTAAATGGGGATAAATCCAATTTGGAACTCTGGAGAAACTTCATTACGGAGAAATTGGTTAGAATGTTTTCTAACATTCTAAATTGGTTAGAATTAATTTTTTTACAGGGAGCTGCTGAGGTGACCAGAATTTAATGAGGAGCTGCATAAACATGAAAGAAATAGAAGTGTAAGTTTATCTGGTTAGATGAATTAAGGTGAAGTGTGTGTGAACCACAAGCACCAACAGCAACCTGTAAATACCACATCCAGCTGGGCAAAGATCTTGGAACCTCCTGATCACACATGGTATCAGGTGCAGCTGTGATTTCCAGCCTAATAGTTGGAAATTGCTTACCCTCCCCTTCAATCTCAAAGTGAATTCTGTATCATTCTGAAGAGGGTGAGCTTTGTTCTTTCTGCAGCATTAAGAAATGTCTAAAATGTTTGAAAGCTGAATTCCATGAGCTAGCTGAGAAGTGAGCCATCATTCAAGAGTTTAGGAAGTTGTGTTTTCATCATTCTTCATAAACAAGGAGCACAGAAATTGTTGTTGGTGTGGAAATTGTGGACTGTTCATTCACATGTAAATAAACCAGAGAACTTTGAGAACGATTTTCAATCGAGCTGCATGAAATAATTCATCTGACGTAGTTCAATAATGGTTAAAGGCAAAATACTGTGGATGCTGGAATCTGAAACAAAAAACATGAAATGCTGGAAAATCTCAGCAAGTCAGACGGCATCTGTGGAGAGAAAATAGAGCCAGCGTTTCAAGTCTGAATGGCCCTTCATTAGAGCTGAATAATGTTCAGTAATGGCTCTGTTACAATCTGTGGGATGTGCTTCGTTTAACAATTTGTTGGGCAAAGCAAAAGGTGCCCTCCACCTAGTGGAGACCAAGTGAGCCGCTAATGGGGACAACCAATGTAGTGAACTTAGGGGAATATTAAATACAAACTCACAACTGTAAGAGGTGGGATCAGTGTTTGTGTGTTTACTTGCTGAGTTTAGCTGAACCATTCATCATCTATTTTTGGACTTTCAGCTGTATATCATGTGTGGGCGAACAGTCAAGAATCTCTGCAGAAATCCACAGACTTCAGTTGCTCAAGTGCTCCTTATGATAATTTTTGGTATATTGAATGGACTTGTATATTATCAAATACCACACACAATGCCAGAAGCTTTGCAGAACAGGTAGGAGAAATGCAGGAACAGCTGAATCCACAAAATTCATTTAACTGTGTGAACCAAGGACATTCTGATTGGGGAACATTTTTGTGTAATTTATTTCCCCACTAAGTCTCCATAACTTTATACAAATAAAACCCAACAGATATGTCCCAGAGCATCAGTTACTGGCTTCCTCTACACCCACTCAGCACTAGATGAGAGTATTTAGGGAACTCACTACCCATTTCCCTAAATTTCCACCTATCAAGTGGAGATCACGAATTCAGCAGGTAGCAGAGTTGGCATGCAGTCAAATGGGCCAAATAGCCTCCTTCTGTACTGTAATAACTCTAGGATAGTGAATTGCAAATCAATGTGATTCAGGATGTGGACATAGCTTGCTCAAAATAAATATTAATTGTACTTGTGAGCGGTTTGTTGGATCCTAAAGTACCTCAGCCACTGCAACATTGCCTTCATCTGCCTCCACTTGCAATCTGTTTCAATACAATCTGTCCCAATCACACAAGCCTAACCAAGCCCAGGATGGACTCCAAACGTACAACCATAACCGGTGATACTGCAGCTGCTGGGAATCTGCAATAAAAAAAATAGAGGCGAGCTCCTCCTTAAACAGAGCATGGTAGGAGTAAGTGATAGGAGGGGAATGCAGGGACAGAGGTGATATTGTACCAAGCTCTAAGTTAATTGAAGTGGGAGTTGTAAAGGGATAAAGATGAGGCTTAGTCTATGGACAGTCAGAGGAAAGTGAATGGAAAGGAGTATGCAGATGGGCATTTGGTATCCATTATTCCTGTATAAATTTGTAGGATTGATGTGATAATACACTAGGGAATCTATGCTTCTTGTAGCCGTCTGATAGTTATCTATTCAAGTTTCAAGTGTATATTTTTAAATTTCAGAATCGGCGCATTCTTCTTTCTGGCAATCAATCAAGTTTTTGGCAACCTTTCTGCTGTGGAACTCTTCATACAAGAAAAAACACTCTTTTTGTACGCAGCTAAGTATTTTGTTCCTGATGTTTTTTTCAGGGAAGTGAATTAAAATGGGGAGTTACTTTCCTTGATTCTTATAGCATGGTTCCACGGTTACTACCAAAACCAAATGGTGTCTGAAAACACACTAACAGATGGACTACTTGATAACAACAGTGCTGCAACGTGACTAACATGTTACTCCTCAGTGTGGGGTGCTTGTAGTACCTTCACTGGGTTGTTCTGCTTACACTTTACCCAATTTCACTTTTCAAAGTCAATTTCCTGCCAGGCAGATGATTAAAATAGTTCACAATTTTGGTATCCAGAGGAAAGCTGTGAAATCACTTGAGAGGTTTATTTTGTTCTAAAGCATTGCAGAAACAATGTGTAATGCGTCAGAGGGGCCAAGGGCACTCTTGGGTCCAGTTTAAAAACCTATGTTTTAAAAAATTCATTACTGGGATGCAGCTAATGCTGGCTACGCCAACATCCGTAATACCCGTGAAAAGGTGGTGATGAGCTGCCTTCTTGAACTGCTGCAATCCCTATGCTGTGGGTTTGCTCTCAGTGCTGTTAGGGAGGGAGTTCCAGGACTTTAACTCAGTAAGTGAAGGAATGGTGATATATGAGGAGAGGCTGAATAAATTAGGCTTGTACTCGTTAGAGTTTAGAAGAATGAGGGGAGATCTCATTGAGACGTATAAGATGATGAATGGGATGGATAGGATAGAGGTGGAGAGACTCTTCCCGCTCAGAAAGGATAGTAGGACTAGGGGGCACAGCCTCAAGATAAAGGGGGGGCAGTTTAGAACGGAGTTGAGGAGGAACTTCTTCACTCAAAGGGTGGTGAATCTCTGGAATTCTCTGCCCGTTGAAGTGGTGGAGGCTGCCTCGCTAAATATTTTTAAGACGCGGGTTGATGGGTTTTTGATAAGAGAGGGGATTAAGGGTTATGGGGAGAGGGCGGGAATGTGGAACTGAGCCACGACAGATCAGCCATGATCTTATTGAATGGCGGGGCAGGCTCAAGGGCTAGATGGCCTACTCCTGCTCCTATTTCTTATGTTCTTATATTTCCAAGTTAGGACAGTGATTGGCTTGGAGGGTAACCACCAGGTGGTGGTGGTGTTCCCCTGCAAGCCACTGGTGTTCTGTAAATTACTTTAACATTCTACTCCTGCTTCCTTATTCCTCACAATCTGAGGCATCAGTGATGAAATTTTTTTATTCTAATTCTTTCATCAGACATGAAAAGGCGAGCGGCTATTATCGAACATCAGCTTACTTCCTGTCCAAGATCCTGGCAGATGTGATACCCAATCGCATCATACCCATTCTCAGTTTTGCAGCTATTTCTTATTTTATGATGGGTAAGTGTCTTCACAACTTTCACCTGTCATCAGCATAAATGATGATGAATAAATACACAAGTGTCCCAATAAAACAATCTGTAGGCAAACTTGATCACATAGTAAGTATGAAACCAGTTAGATTGATTCCTTAATCCCTCCCTAACAGCACTGAGGACAAACCCACAGCATAGAGATACATCAGCTATAGTCACGGAAGAATATCTTGAACTCTACTATAATCAATAATGGCTGCCAGAGGATAAACAAAGGAGTTTTCTAATCTGCATTGTTTTCTGGGATGTTGGTGACATTGGCAAGGCCAACATTTGTTGCCCATCCCTGATTGCCCTTGAATGAGGGCAGCTGAGTGTCAACCCCATTGCTATGGGCCTGAAGACTTATCCAAGCTAAACCAGGTAAGTATGGCAGATTTCCTCTATTCATGGGAAAAATGTGAATCAGATGGATTTTAACACCACCAATGATAGATGTCATGGTCACCATTACTGAGACTAGCTTTATAGTCCAGACTTATTAACTGTACTTAAATTCAACCAGCTGCCATGCTGGGGTTTGAACCCATGACTCCAGAGCATTAGCCTGGGACAGCTTGATTACTAATCCAATGCCAATGTTATGTAGGCAAATATGGTGACCATTTTGTACATAGGGCAACAGAGACAGCAAATGAATGAATGATCAGATCATAGTTCATTACTAAAATTATGCAATGCATATTCAACCTTTGAGTCCAATATTTTCAATGCAGGGTTGAAGCAAGATGTTGCATCTTTTTTCTTGTTCTGCTTGACTCTCAGCCTCACCAGTTTGTCAGCAGTGAGTTTGGCTTTTCTAGTGAGTGCAAGTGTCAACACCTTTGCAGTAGCCAATGCCCTGATTGCTATCCCATACGTCTTCATGATGGTAAGAACCTGTATTTGGTCCATTTCACTACAAATTCTAATGGTTCCTCTTACCCATTTGGAAGATCTGAAGTATACTTCACTTGTATTTGTAGGTTTTTGGAGGATTTTTGGTGAACTTGAACAGAATGTTGCAATGGCTCTCCTGGCTTCAATGGATCAGTATATTCCGCTATGGATTGAATGTAAGATAAACTGATTTAAAATTAACTTTAGAATTGGTATGTGTGTGTGTTTCTGGACATAGATTTTATAAAATCGTCATACTGGCTAGTGGCATAGTTAGCTGGAAATATGGAAACATGATGTTGAAAAATGATGCATTGCTCCCTTGATTCTACGCAGCACGTTACCAATCTCAGCTGTGTCACTTGAGGAGGGTGCCAAATGCAGGCAAAACATTTCTGTAAAGGTATTCTGAATGAATTGGCAAATGGTCTGTGGGGATGTTTGTTTAAAGGCTGAAGACATTCATGAGGTCAGTACGTATAAGATAATGAAGGGGATGGATAGGGTAGAGGTAGAGAGATTCTTCCCACTTAGAAAGGATAGCAGGACTAGAGGACACAGCCTCAAGATAAGGGGGGGGGGGGGGGGGTGCAGTTTAGATCAGAGTTGAGGAGGAACTTCTTCACTCAAAGTGAAGGATCTCTGGAATTCTCTGCCCGTTGAAGTGGTGGAGGCTACCTCGCTAAATATATTTAAGTCACGGGTAGATAGGTTTCTGATAGACAGGGGAATTAAGGGTTATGGGGAGTAAGTGGGAAAGTGGAACTGATCCACTTCAGAACATGATCTTATTGAATGGCAGGGCAGGCTCGAAGGGCTAGATGGCCTACTCCTGCTCCTATTTATGTTCTTACAAGTGATGAGTTGTGAGCCATAGCAGAAGAGCTGGGAAAGCTTTGCAAAGGCAAAAGGGTAAATTGCAGAGGAAAATTAGGAAGCATGTTGAGGGTGAGATGAGGGGAAGACATTGGTGGTTAGAGGCATAAAATGCCTCTAAAATGCGGTAGGAATTGAAGATTGGAGCAGTGAGAGGAAAAGCAGAGAGCAAGTGAAGGGGAAAGTAGCAACAAGTAGATTTTTGCTAGTACATGTACTGTAGGTTAAAAATTTATGGTGAAGCATCATCTATGACTCTGTCATTTAGGGTCAAGAGTAATGTAGCTTCAGGTGGCATTGAAATACAACATCAAGATTTTCCTTTGGATTGTTAATTGGGGAAAGTAACGAGAGTCATTAGTATCTGCCCAGTCACTATATTGATTGGGAAAGATTGGACATAAGTGATGAGCCAAAGATTCTCACTAAGCCAAACCCAGCTTGGGCTTACTGTAAGTAAAGGTGCTCTATACACTTTAGAAAAGGCCATAAAGCTTTAGTTTTTAAAGCTTAAATACATTTTCTACAGCTGTCTAAACAACATAGGTTGGACCAATAGTAATATGTTATTTTCCCCCTTTCCACAGGCACTGGTGATCAATGAACTAAAAGGACAGATATTTTACATGAATTCAACAAAGTGAGTGCATTAAAAAAAGCTGACTCAATATTTTTAATTTTTAAAACAATTAAATCAGTGTGTCCAATAGCCATGTGGCTAATTGAGAATCCAGACGTGGCCAATTGAATTTCTGATGAGCAAAAAAACCATGCAATATGCACTATTGTTTAGAATGTGATTTCAGTAATTATATTCACTTGGCCTGTACGTTAACTTTAACCACTTAGTCGGTAAAATGCTGAGATGCTTTGAAGTGCTTTATTTTCTCCATTTTTGAACAGCCGACGTTAAGTAAATGTGCACAAAGTGAGTCATTGATCTTATTGTGTGTGTACTTGGAGGGTTTTTCTCGTAGAATCTACAGTACAAAAGGAGGCTATTTGGCCCATCGGGCCTGCACCAACGACAATCTCACCCAGGTCCAGTCCTACCCCCCATAACACTACATATTTACCCTCCCATTCGCCCTGTCAGTAAAGGGAACTTTATGATGGCCAATCAAGCTAATCTGCACATTTTTGGGACTGTGGGAGGAAACTGGGGCACCCAGAGGAAACCCACGCAGACACAGAGACAATGTGCAAATTCCACACAGACCGTTACCAGAGGCTGGAATTGAACTGGGTCCTTGGTGCTGAGGCAGCAGTACCAACCACTATGCCACCCACTTCTTTACTACGAAGTGGCCAAAACCATATTACCACAGCTCCTGTGGCTTTTCAGCATCTTTTTAAAATCAGGCAACACTGCCCTATGTTGTTTCAAATTCTCTTCTGTTACGGTTTCCTTGTAGTCTAAACTTTAATGGCAGTTTACCAAGACTCATTACATCAGGATTAAAGAATTAACTTACGAGAGAGCTGCTGGTTTCACCCATTGCAACATCTCCAAGTCTTATTGTCGTACTCCCAACAACAACTAACGTCAATTCCACAAGTCATCTGCAGCTATTATCCCCTCTGGCTACATGCACACAAAATGTATGCTGACGCTTCAAAGTATTGGTCCACTTTCCATAAAAGCAAATTACTGCAGATGCTGGAATCTGAAACCAAAAGAGAAAATGCTGGAAAATCTCAGCAGGTCTGGCAGCATCTGTAAGGAGAGAAAAGAGCTGACATTTCAAGTCCAGATGACCCTTTATCAAAGCTGCACTTTCCATCTTGCATTCTTTAGGCGAGATGAATAGAAGACACTTTGGCTGAGGGGGGCTTGGGGAATATTCCCTAGAGTTGGAATTGAGGAATTTGATCTTATTAATGTACAAAAATAATGAATGAAATTGATAGTTAATGAGGATTTAATCCAGTACGATAGATAATCTTAAAATTTAAATTTACGTCCAGGAAGAACAGCTGAGTGTTAAATATTGGTGATATTTACAGTTTTGTTCATTTTTAAAACATTTCTTACAACGAAGACTGATACCTAATTGGTGAATTCCATTTGCTTGGCCATGATCCATAATTCTATACTTTGCAGGGTTCCTGGAGAGATGTACATGATCGAGCAAGGTATCGATTTCAGCACCTGGGGTTTCTGGCAAAATCAAGTTGCACTTCTGTGCATGACAGCAATATTCTTGTTTCTGGCTTTCATACAACTTGTAAGAATTAACAAGTGGAAGTAGAAGATTAGCACGTTTACTTGGTCTTATATTATGCCTGGTGTACTTTGGATTCTCATCACTCTAAGAAAACACTATCAGCAATTTATCAATTCAGAAATAATTTAGGTATTAATGAAAGATCATTGTCCACCTCTCATAATCTCAACTGGCACCTTTGAAACAGACTTTAATGCAAATGCTAATAACTGAATTTTGGCCAATATAAGCAGTTGTCCTTTGTAGATGAGGATTATTTCAGTGGACAGGGGTAATTGCACACACTGCATGAATTTGAGAGTGATCACACTGAGACCATGCAAAATTAGCAGTGTAACCAAAGCAATATCGTATTAAATCAATTCTACATTGCAGCAATGCTGGCTGCCTCACTGCCTTGGCTTTTTACTCAACTAGGTCTACCCCAAACCAATGCAAAGCAAGGGCTAACTCCCAATGCTCAAAAGCTAATTTCTCTCATGAACCCTTCCTGAATATTAACAAATTTTACCAGTTGGGTAACATTACAAATCTCTACATGCATAGCTGCTTCCTTTACCAAGAACCATCATATAACCCAGCTCTCACTGCTTCTAAGTAGATACTTGCTATATCAGTGAAGTTATACATAAAACATTTGTGAATGCATAAAAATTGGTCCCATACACAATAATGTTTTGTTAATACTGATTCTTGGGATATTGGATGGCACCAGCAAGGCCATCTTGATTGTTGCCCTGAGGAAGTGATGGTGAACCTTTTTTCTATGTTGACTTCCGAGGAGATTAAGAGTCAACCAAAGTGTGTAATGTTGACGTCACCCATAGGGCAAACTTGGTCAATTGGGCCTTCCCTGAACGACATGAATGTAGTAGTTTAGGACTTTCTAACACTCAGGTAACCATGGCTCAGTTGGTAGCACTCTTACTTCTGAGTCACAAGGTTCCAGGATAAAGTCTCACTCCAAGAATAAAGCACAGAAATCAAAGCTGACACCCATGTGTTGCGCTGTCAGTAATGTCTTCTTTAAACTGAGGTTGGATGTAAAAAGAACCCATGGTTTTGTTTCAAAGTCAATCTGGGGAGTTGTCCCCAGTGTCCTGGCTAATATTTATCCACAGTAAGAAGTCTCACAATACCAGATTAAAGTCCAACAGTTTTATTTGGCAGCACTAGCTTTTGGAGTCTCAAGCTCCTTCATCAGGTGAATGAGGACTTGTGTTCACAAACAAGTCATATACAGACACAAACTCAATTTACAAGATAATGGTTGGAATGCAAGTCGTTACAGATAATCAAATCTTAAAGATTCAGATAATGTGAGTGGAGAGAAGGCCAAACATAGGTTAAAGACGTGGGGACTTGTTTGTGAATACAAGTCCTCACTCACCTGATGAAGGAGCTTGAGACTCCGAAAGCTAGTGCTGCCAAATAAAACTGTTGGACTTTAACCTGGAATATTAGCCAGGACACAGGGGAGAACTCCCCAGATTGTCTCTGAAACAAAACCATGGGTTCTTCTTACATCCATCCTCAGTTTAAAGAGGGCATTACTGACAGCGCAACACATGGGTGTCAGCTTTGATTTCTGTGCTTAATTCTTGGAGTGAGACTTTAACCTGGAATCTTGTGATTCAGAAGTAAGAGTGCTACCAACTGAGCCATGGATACCTGAGTGTTAGGAAGTCCTAAACTATTTGGCTATCAATTTCTGCTCAGCGATTCTGCGTTGTCATGTGTCGTGAAGGCTGCCTTGGGGAACGCTTTTGTTCAGCAGAGTTGCTGAGCAGAGACTGATAACCAAGTTCTGCAGACATGAGGATGGCCTCAACTAGGATCTTGAGTTCATGTCACACCATCTGTAACCCTCATGACTTGCCTGGGCTTGCAAAATCTCACTAACTGTCCTGGCTGGAGACAATACAAGCCTCTTTAATGTGTGCTTGGCCCTCTCTCCACTCACAGTCAAGTCTTAAAGATACAGACAACCTGCCAAGATTTGCATTCCAACCATTATCTTGTAAATTGAGTTTGTGTCTGTATATGACCTGTTTGTGAACACAAGTCCCCACTCAGCTGATGAAGGAGCCTAAGACTCCAAAAGCTCGTGCTGCCAAATAAGCCTGTTGGACATTAATCTGCTGTTGTGAGACTTCTTACTGTGCTTACCCCAGTCCAACGCCAGCATCTCCACATCATAATATTTATCTCTCAATCAACATAAAAATAATTTATCTGGTTATCATCACATTGTGGTTTGTGGGAGATTGTGTGTATTGGTTGTTGTATTTCTTACATCACAACAACGATCACACTTCAAAAGGTACTTCACTGACAGTAAAACACAGATATCCAGTGATCATGAAAAATGCTATGTAAATGTAACTCTCTTTTCAAATCATCTTTTGTCGCCAATTTATTAAATTTAACATTGCAATTTGCCATGGTAAAATTGGTTTTTCCGATTCCTGGATTGTTCATCCATACGTTTTTCATTGTTCAGGTAGCAAGCTAATACTATGCACCAAAGTAAAGCAGATAAATGACAGAATGAAACAGAAGGACATACTTGTTCAGGTTATCTTTGAACTGATGGGAGAATGTAATAACTTCAAGCATATTTGTGAATATTTCACAAAACTTCAGCCCATTATAGGAACCAGAAGATGAAACTGTCATCTTTTGTGCAGTGTAATGCCACTCATTCAAGAGTTTGCAGCTTTCAATTTGGTGCTGTCTGTTTGACACAATGGAGGCTCCTTCATTATTACAAAAGCAAGATACTGCGAATGCTGGAACTCCAAAACGAAATCAGAAAATGTCAGAAATACTCAGCAAGCCAGGCAGCATCCATGGAGAGAGAAATCATTAAAGTTTCAATTTGGCGACTGTCTCCATTTGTTTAATTTCAATCTCAGAGAAGCTTTAGGATCTTAAATATTTGACAGAAGGCAAACAATGTGTTCCAGTGAAAGGGCAACCTGTAACCTTAACTTTGTTTCACTCCCCATAGATGATTTCTGTTTCTGTTTCTTCTATTATAATTTTAAACTGGCAAGCTTGGATAAAGAATGGGTAAATGACAGTCAAACTGAGAAGAATAGGAGTGACGGGATAATAAATGAACAGATGCGGATGGCTTGGGTTTGAAAGTCTGTGAAAAGTGACGTGAAGGGAATACTGGAGGGAAGTATGACACTCCACAGTTTCGAGGCTCTTCAAAGCAACAAGGGAAAAAGATTCGAAGACCTGAATGTTATAAGAACATAAGAAATAGGAGCAGGAGTAGGCCAACTAGCCCTTCGAGCCTGCCCCGCCATTCAATAAGATCATGGCTGATCTGTCGTGGCTCAGTTCCACATTCCCGCCCTCTCCCCATAACCCTTAATCCCCTCTCTTATCAAAAACCCATCAACCCGCGTCTTAAAAATATTTAGCGAGGTAGCCTCCACCACTTCAACGGGCAGAGAATTCCAGAGATTCACCACCCTTTGAGTGAAGAAGTTCCTCCTCAACTCCGTTCTAAACTGCCCCCCCTTTATCTTGAGGCTGTGCCCCCTAGTCCTACTATCCTTTCTGAGCGTGAAAAGTCTCTCCACCTCTATCCTATCCATCCCATTCATCATCTTATACGTCTCAATGAGATCTCCCCTCATTCTTCTAAACTCTAACGTGTACAAGCCTAATTTATTCACTGCTGTGATAGACTGCAAACTGACAGAAGGGCCCCATCAACAGGAACATGTAGTCAAACCTGTTTTTAACAGACCTGCTTACAATATTGATTTTCAATTGAAAATAGACCACTTACACAAAGTAAACTTAGTGGCAAATCATATACTGCGGCCTTCATTTTTCTTAAAGGAACCAATAACTGTAGAATGTAATTGCTAAAACTTCCCAAGAAAACAAAATTTCAGTTATTTTGTCATGACAATTCAGTGATAGTGAGTATGAGGAACAGTAATTGCTTTATTATAGGCAAGGCTAGTGATTTCATTTCACTTGAAATACAGATACAATCACATGATTGTGAATGGCAAAACAGTCAGTAGTTCCCAAGTGTCTCAAACATCACAGGTTTGATGGATTTAAATCACTATCATTATCTCAACAAGTCTCATGAGGTGGGCTTCTTAGAGTATGAGCTCCCTGATTGAGGTAATGATTGCTTGCCCAATCAGGGAGACTCACCTGTGTATACCATGAGGGGTATCAGGTCCACTGGCACTCTGGATTCTGACTTTGTACCTGAAGCATTCTCAGGAGTGGAGATAAATTTGTAAATAAAGGGAATCTGGTGAAGGCACACTGGCCTCTGAGGAACTATTTTAAAAACCTTGGTCAGTGGTGCAAATGCTGACATTAACAAATTCGAACCAGTCACATATGGAAATAAGTGACAGTCACAGTGTATTCTTCCTGACTTTCTTTTAGCGGAGAAATCCTGATAGGTATATAGACTGTTTCCTCTTTTTCCTAAAAAGTGATCCTCTTGCAGTTTCCAGTAGTTGTAGTGAAGGTACATTAACAAATCTGCATAAGAAACTGTGGACACTGTATTTTTAACACTATTTCCACTGATCTGTAGTAAACAATTCAACTGATGGCAAGTACGGTAATTGAAGTTGTTGCAATGAACTGCGTGCAAAATTAGGGAATTTAATTTAAGTCATTTCATACATGTGAGCAATAGAATAGCATTTTTTTTCCTTTATGGTTACGTTAGTCTTCTCAATTTGTGCTGCATTCCTGTTATGAAGAGGATGATTCTCCCACAGGAAGATGATTAATGTTTCTTAAACAAAAAAATTAAGAGACTATCTCAAACCTAGATGATTATATTTTTACACACTTTTTACTGTAATACAAAGCAACTATTTTTAAAAATACAATTCCCCATTAAATCCTGTGCCATAAAGTTCCCACCTGCCTCACTGTGCCCATGCTGGCTGCTTGAAAAGTTCACCAATATTTGCAAGATTTTCAGCAGAGGGGCTTTATAAAAGGCATCCATTTCAGGAAAGGACTCACTGTCACATTGTGGAATAATGGCTGACAGATACACTCCTAAATAACTGCAGTGATCAAAGTCTGCCAGCATCCAAAGTCCACAGAAGTCACGGGGAGGGCAGTTCTCAGATTCTACCACCTATTTAGAGTTCAGCTCAAGGCATCAATGCCAAATGTAATGCTTGACTTGGCTGACCCATATGAAGACATAGGAGATGAAGGTCAAAGCCAGTTAAAACAGTCTTTAAATAGAAAACCTTCTGAGGGAGCAGGCAGAAAGGAACCTTGATGAAAGAAATGTCCCATGTGATCTATAACTCTGCAGGAAATTTTAACTGTTCAGTAATAATACTCAGAGCTGTGGTGGCTTTAAGAGCAAATTGCAAACCTCTTGAAAATGAATTGGGCAAATGTGTCTACTCACATATTAATGTAATGCTGTGTGGTTTATGCAATTGAGCTTCACCAGAACATAGCAGGTTCCTTAAATAGAAATCCACATTCTCACCAATAAAGCAATCAATTAGTCTTCATAAAGTTTGAGCTGCCTCTTGTATCTCAAGGCAAATGTTCTGGTACAGCATTAACACCTGTTGAAAGTCTTAGGACAAATGGCTGATGATCAGAACAACATCAAGCTTACAGAACCAGAGTGGATATTGAAAATGGAATTGATGAGGTGATTCTGGTAAAGGCTAGAACCAACACAGAGGCTGCCCTATCTGGCTGATGCCACATTCCAGGCTGAAGCTCAGAGGATAGGATCGGAGGAGGATGAGAGGCAGGCAAGCTAAATCTCAAATAAACAGAAACCATGTTGCAGTTGGAAAGCTCCTGAATAAAAGTAAAATTGAAATTTTTATTTACAGCTTCTAAGTGCTGCATTGAATTTAAAGCGAATAGTTTTCAAGTGCAATAATCAGAAATGAAATGAAAATGCATTCACTTCTTTTTGCCAAGCTGCAGAAGTACAGGATTCAATTTTATAAGATCAGCATGAGAAATTAATGGTATATTTGAACAAACACTTCACAATACTGGCAGATTTTATTCATCAACATTACACAATGTATGTTTGATTTCTTTAACTAAACAGGCTGAATAAAATAGTAGAAAAGGGAAAAATAAACCATGCATGGTTATATCACTCTTGCTCAGATAATTAATGAAAAGGTGCAGAGGATCCGTTACTCAACATATTAAGCAACAAGTTTTCTCTAAATTTGCCAGGGAAATTGATGGATTATTTTACATTTCCAAGATGCTTTTGTCCAATTATCTATCACAATTTCATTCCTCCATTTCAGAGATATTGCTGCAACCTCAGCTAGCATTACAGCTCCTTTTCTTGGCCTGGAATACACTCTGGGCTAATCAACCTTCCGTGCTAATCAACCTACCACGTAATGATGTTTCCTTCACTTGTACGTATAAGGGCGCAGAATATAAAGGCAAGAAAATTAAGTAAACTGTTATAAATCACTGGAATATCGTGTTTAATTCTGGGCATCACACATTAGAAGGGATAACAAAGCCCTTGGCGAAAGTGTCCAGAGGACCTGGGGTCCTTGTGCACGAATCGCAAAAACTCAGTCTGCAGGTGCAGCGGATATCAAAAAGGCGAATGGAATGTTGGCCTTTATCGCGAGGGGGATAGAATATAAAAGCAGGGAGGTCTTGCTGCAACTGTGCAGGGTACTGGTGAGGTCGCAACTGGAGTACTGTGCGCAGTTTTGGTCCCCTTATTTGTGAAAGGATATATTGGCCTTGGAGGGAGTACAGAGAAGGTTCACTAGGCTGATACCAGAGATGAGGGGGTTAGCTTATGAGAAGAGATTAAATAGACTGGGCCTGTACTCGGAGTTTAGAAGGCTGAGGGGGGATCTTATAGGGACTTACAAGATAATGAAGGGGCTAGATAGGGTAGAGGTAAAGAAATTCTTTCCACTTAGAAAGGAAACCATAACTAGAGGGCACAGCCTCAAAACTGGGGGGGGGTTCACTCAAAGGGTGGTGAACCTCTGGAATTCTCTGCCCACTGAAGTGATGGAGGCTACCTCGTTGAATATGTTTAAGTCACGGGTAGATAGTTCTCTTGTCTATCAGAAACCTAAGGGTTATTGGGAGCAGGAGGGAAAGTGGAACTTCAGATCAACCAAGATCTTATTGAATGGCAGGGCAGGCTCGAAGGGCTAGGTGGCCTACTCCTGCTCCTATTTCTTATGTTCTTATGTCAGAGGAGGCAGTAGCCTCCTCCAGCAGTTGTTACTGGACTAGTAATCCAGAGACCCAGACAAGATCTTGAGACCAGATCCCAGCACAAATGGTGAAATTCAAATTCAATAAAAAAATCTAGAATTAAAAGTCTAGTGATGATCATTGTAAAAACCCATCTGGTTCACCAATGCCCTTTAGGGAAGGAAATCTGCTACTTTCCCTTACCTGGCCTTCAGCAGCATGGTTGACTTTCAAATGCCCTCTGAAATGGAGGGCAGTTAATAATGGAAAGCTTGCAATGCCTTCATCCCATAAATGAATAAACAAAACAGCAGAGTTCAAAACTAAGAGGAAAAGATAAGAGGAAATAGAAGCATCTGTTTCCAATGGCAACCAGACTCAGATTTAAGATAATTGGCAAAGAAGAGAAGATAAGATGATGAATGGTTTGTGCACTGAATAATCACAGAATCGTACAACGTGGGAGGGGGGCCATTTGGTCTGCACTAGCTCTCTAAATGAGCAATTTACCTAGAGCCATTCCCTTGCCTTCTCCCTACATTCTTCCTTTTCAGACAAGTCTAATTCCCTTTCAAATTCCCATTGAACCTGCCTCCACCACACTCTCAGGCAGTGCATTCAAGAGCTTAACCAAGTTTTTCCACACATCACCTTTGCTTCTTTTGCCAATTGCTTTAAATTTGTGTCCTCTCATTCCAGATACTTTCATGCGAGGGAACAGTTTTTATCTTATCAATGCTATTCAGGCCCCTTCGCGATTTTGAAAACTTCTATTAAATCTCCTCTCAACTTTCTTTTCTGCAGGGAACAGTCCCTGCTTCTCCTAACCAGCTTCATAACTCAAGTTTTTCATCCGATGAACAATTCGCATGAAGTGCAGTGCCAAGAGATAAATGCAGTACTCCTGCTGAGGCCAAACTAGTGTCATATACAAATTCAACATCACGTCCCTGCTTTTGTACTCTATGCGCCTATTGTCCTCACAATTGAAATGTAAAAACAGACACAGTAAAGTCCCACAAACAGCAAAGAGACAGTTTTAATTTGCTTTAGTTGTGTGGGTTGTGTGGGTTAAGGAACAAATGTTGACCAGGACAGTATGAAATACTTCCCTACACTTCTTCAAAAATAATGCCATGGGGTCCTTCACATCTATCAGATGCAGCAGGCAGGGCATCAGTTTAGTGCCTCATCTGTAAGGTGGCATCTCTAACAGTGCAGCACTCCCTCAGTTCTGCACCGATGTATCAGCCAGTCTCTGCAGTGGCACCTTCTGACTCTGAGGCAAGTATTACCACTGAATCGCAGCTGACATCTTAAAACATCTTATGGCTGCTCACTCCACCTTTACTTTTCTTCACTGTCTTATTTATAAACAGATATAAAGTGCAGTTTATGAGATCAAAGTTTGCAGAAAACTGTTCCATTGGCATTTATTATTCTGATATCCCAATCTGATAGCCCCAGTAAACACAGATTACAAAGGTAGTTAGCAAGTCATTAAATGCTATTAGTCATGTCCCATTTGGCTTACGGTGACAAGAAATTCTTGAACTCTGACATGTGGCTCAAGAGGGGTGGCTCAGTGTCACAATGGTCAGCACTGCTGCCTCACAGCACCAGGGACCCAGGTTTGAATCCTGGCTTGGGTCACTGTCTGTGAGGAGTCTGCACATTCTCCTTTTGTCTGCGTGAGTTTCCTCCAGGTGCTCTTGTTTCCTCCCGCAGTCTGAGAGACGTGCTGTTTAGGTGCACTGACCCGAACAGGCACAGATTGTGGTGACTAGGGGGATTTCACAGTAACTTCATTGCAGTGTTAATGTAAGCCTTACTTGAGACTAATAAATATACTTTAAAAAGAGGGGCACTGCAATGTGCTAATCACATTTTTTTTTTGCAAAATACTATAAAACTAAATTTATCTCAACTGGCTGTGCAAATTATTTAAGAATGCACTGACCCAACCTTAGAAATTGCTTACAAGTAAAATCTAAAATAAAAGCAGAAAAACGTTAAAGACTCAGCGAACCTAGCAGAATCTGTGGAGAAAGAAAGAGCAAACATTTCAAGTCCAAGAGGAAGAATCATTCAGATTCGAAACATTAATGCTATTTCTCTCCACAGATGCTGCCAGATCTGCTGAATCTTTCCAGCGTTTTCTGCTTTCGTATCAGATTTCCAGCATCCACAGTATTTTGTGTTAATACAAGTAAAATCTGCTTTATTAGAATATGCTAAATTGTAACTTGTGCCACTTTTTCCTCCTGAGTTCTGAGTACATTACGCCCCCATATCATTAGGGAACAATCCTTTGTCTTTCCGAAATGGGGAATTTCAGTACAATGCAGAGGCAACGTGGTGATGTCACAGATGCTGGGTGGGATTTTCCAGCCATGCTCACCCCAAGACTGGAAGAGTTCACTCATTGTCAATGGGCCTTTGCCACTTTTCCCACAGCAGGCAGGACGGTAAAATTCCGCCCACTGTCTTTCAGCTGATATTTGAAACAAGAACCTGTCTATAGTGCTCAAAATACTTAAAATAAAATCCCTTCACATTAAACAAAGAACAGGTGAATTCTCCACTGTTAAGGCTAACAATCAGACTTCAACTAATACCATCAAGAAGATAATTAATTGACACTTACGCTGTTACTATTTGTGGAATCTTGCTGAGAAAATTGGTTGTCAGGTTGCCCTGCAGTAACTATACCTCAAAAGTAATTAAATAATCTTAGGATGGCATGAGGACATGAAGGCTGGTTTATAAATGCAAGACCTTTGTTCACTTCATCATCCGTGTGGTTCAGTTATTCAGTGAATAAACCTCCACATCCAGCCAAGGAACAAACTGTTAGAAGCCATTCATCTCGTCTCAACTTCCTGAGTGAAGAAAAAGAAAGATGGTGCTTTTTATCTTCAACCTGTGGCTCGCCATCAGGTTTGAAACAACGACAGGCCCAATTATTAGCACATTTGGATACTTTATTGCAAAAATATGAGTTGCATTTTCTAGCACTGCAATTAAATACCAATAGGTACAGAAATTTTCCAATTCACATTTCATTGGCTGTAAAAGCTGTACACGTTTTAACAGTAACGTTTTGCAAGAATATCAAGCTTTTACTAAGCAGACAAGTATGAAATTACAGTAAAAATCTGTAAACAGTTTTCTACAATAAAATTTCTTAATCCCACATCTGTACACCTATAACTTATCATTGAGAGATCTTGTAGGATATACACAAGGGTGTGAATGACCTGGTACTCATTGCAGAGAAGTACCTCTCCATACCCGTTCACCAGTGGCATGATCAACATTGTGAATCTGCACACATTACAACAGCATTTACTGGTGACAATTCACATGGATCTTCAGCAGTTCTGGATACCGGCAAGTCACAACAAACTTTACAGACTGCCACAAATAAAATTCAGAATCATACATATTATAAAAATAATGGACGAGTAGAAGGGAATTAAAGGCAGAATCAGACCTCGTGTGGGCCTGCAACTGAAGCTTTACTCTAATGGACGAGTCCTCTAAATATGACTGTCTTGCTGCCTTGTAACGTCCTTCCAACAACCCAATATTCACACATCAACATTAACTTTTCCCAATTTCTCAGACCATCGCACTCATGCCCAATGACCAGATACACACGTACTTCTTCAATAATCAAATTTTAACTTGCATCCTTCATTTCATTTTATTTTTTACAGCAGCTTCTCATCACTGGTGGCCCTCAGTGAAACAGTACCTATGTGCTGTCTCTCACATCGGACCTACAATCAAGTAGAATTTCAATTATATACATATATGTGGGACAGTGAATAAAGTGTCAAGGTGTCTTCCACGTGGACAATCAGAACAGACACATTTTAACTCCTTCATGTGTGTTATAGAAAAGAAAACAAGTTTTTCCACAGGTGGTAAATACAAGCACTACCTCAGGCTGCAACCAAATTTGAACTACAATTGTATTAAACCTACACTGAAAGCAGAATTATTTTGTTTATTGTTCACCTTTAAACCCAATTCAAGCCCAAGAATTGACAAAACAAAGTTGCAGGTGAAGCTGACAATTTCCCATGCAGACGCACACTAAAATAATTAATAGGGATCAAAAGCAGAACAGCCAAACCACAAATTACAGAAGCTGAATGGATCGATGCAATTCCTCCCCCCACTCTTTTAGTGAAACTTGGATGATAGTAAATGGTGAACACCTCTACTAAACTAGCAGACAGCAATTTCAGTGGAACATGTTAAATATCCATAAGCTGGGATCCTGCTGCATAGGTTTAAGGTCACCTTTAATAACTTTTGAGATATTGGAACCAAGTCTTAAGCAGAATTTGAGGTATCAGTTAAAATACAACACCTGCTGGTATTTATTTTCATACATAACATTTCAACTAGGTAAGACTGGAATGAGTGAAATGGGTTATTAAATTGGCTCCACTACAATTACATCCGAAAATGCCTGTTGCAACTTGACATGTAACCCACGAATGGCATTTAGGTCAGTATACTGCAGTACACAGCACTGCATGTTTTGTATCAGCATAAAGATCCAAATTAATAGAGGGGCTAGGACTGTGATACAGTAAATATCAATTCTGTATATCCACATGAGAGCAGTGCAGTTATTACATCCAACATCAGAACTATAAACACAATCCCTAACTAGTAACTGAAAAAAATGTCAGGTTTTATTATTTAAATACATTCAATCTTTAGCCTTCATCATTTTGCATTTATACTAACCCTCAAATGCACACTCCTAATTTTCAACATCATTGTTGATAAGTGATCAGTTTTTCAGTGTTAACCCACTCAGTTAGTGGCAGTACCAGTGTTTAGTCTAAGCATTAGCCTACTTTAAGATAAATTACCTCTGAGATGACCACTGGTTTTGGCTAACCTTAACCACGAAGGGTCAGTGTTGTGGCTTAAACCGTGCCATGTACGCAGTACAGTTCCTGCAATAAACCATGGCTGCATCGATGAAGACCTGCTGGCATAAAGCACACTGTCGCCGCCTGGTGCCTGGCTGTGGAGTCATTGGCTCAGTCATTAGTCGACCAACAGATGGCCGCCTTGTACAAACACCAGTACCACTGGTCCTTGCTGTAGTATGAGAGGCCAATTGCTTCCTCTCAGTGGGCTGAGGATGAGTATAAATTGTTTTTCTCCAATCCTCATCTGGGGGAACATCAAGACGGACTGGACCAGGAGTGTTGGAGTGCGATGATTTGCTACAAAAGGTTCTTTGAAGATTTAAGGTATTTGCCATATTGCTGTTTTTTGGAAGAGAGTTTTGGCCAGTACCATGCACAGCTCTATGGTGCATAGCAAAATGGTCAGAGTAACCATAAGTATTGTATAACTCAGCCCTAGTCTGGTGCGGAAGCCTGTTCAATGCTGATACACTGGATGGATCTCTGCGAAGTTGCTCAACTGTTCTTTTGTCTGGCAGAACAGCTTGGTTGCTGTGAGCCAATCTCTGCTTGATGGTATTCTTATTCTCAACATGCATTTGCTCTTTCTTGACGGGTCTCTGTCCTTTGGTCCAATTCTTCTGAAAGCGTGGCAGCGTCCCATAATTCACTGCAACACTCTGGTAGTTCTCATGTTTGAGAGCTTCACTCCGGTCAAACAAAGCCAGAAATTTTTCGATGTTCTTGTCTGCTTTCACAAGAAACAGAGGGAGTTAAGCTCATAAAATTATTGGCGAATTTTGATTAGGGATGAAACTGCTTTAGTTACACATTCAAAAATCCAGCACAAGAACTTTCACGTAGATTCCCAATCAACAATTATAATTTGGGTAGAAAGATTGAAGAAATGGCTGTTCAAAATGATCTTCTGCCAAAGTTACGGCAAATCATAAGAATCCTCACAGAAATTCCAACCCTGGTCTATATTTTGCATGCATATTTCTTTTCAAGTTATTTTTATACATTTTTAATCAGGTGACATATTCCCAACAGGCTCAGGTTTTTCTGTGATATCCTACCAGACATTTTACCACCAAATTCCTCACTCAGTCTGGCTCAGTACACAGCTGCCACTGTTGCTGTGCTGTTTGGTGTCCATTACCATGTTAGATATGAGCACAACATGTCACCTGCATTCATCAGTGTTAGACCAATTAAGAAAGAGGCACTATTCAAGTCCTTCACTTTTACAGATTGCCTTTTAAATGTCGATCAATAGCATTCATCACCCGACTTCAGCACAGAAGACAACTTTTTGGTCCGTTACACCAACACTGGCTGTCAGAAAAGACTGTCGACTGATCTAGAGTCTCCTGCCCTTTTGATGCACTCTCTCAAATTTTCAAATATTTATTCATTTCCATTTAACAAGTCACGATAAATCCTGTTTCCATCACTGTTGCTTCAAATGCAACATTTCATGTTCTGACAAATCTGTATTTAAAACCTTCTTCTAATTCCTCCTCCCTTCACCTCACCTCAATCACTTCATGATTTAAAGTCAGGATTTGTAGTTACTGGCTAACTGAACACTGGAAATTTTGTTTATACATTCCTTTAACATCAAACAACTTAATCAGATTTCCTTTCATTTCCTCTGCTGTGTCAAGCCCCACGCTAAAACCTCTCATTTTTGGTCCCATCTTAATGAATCTCACAATATAAAGTAGTTTGAAATTTGTTTCACAATATCCAAATGATAGCAATTTCAGAGCAGACAAGAGATAGTAGCAGCAGTGGACCAAGCAGCCTGCTCCACCATTAAACATGATCATGGCTCATCTTGGGTTTCAATTCCACTTTCCCACTCGCTCCTTGTATCCCTCAATTCCCTGAGATAGCAAACATCTGTCTGCACCAGCCTTAAACACTGTCAACGTTGGAGCAACCCTCTGGGTGGAGAATTCCAAGAGATTCACAACCCTTGGATGAAGTAATTTCTTCTCTTCTCAGTCCCTTATCCTGAGACCATGCCATGTGTTTTGGAATCCCCAGCCAGTAGAAATAACCTTTCCGTATCTAGCCTGTCCAGTCCCTTCGGACCGTTTCAATGAGATCACCTCTCATTCCAGGGACTAATCTTGTGAAAGTTTGCTGCACTGTTTCTGATGCAAGTATATCTTTCCTTCAATATGAAGACCAAAACTGAACAGTATTCCAGAAGTGCTCTCTGCTAAGCCCTGCGTAATTGTAGCAAGACTTCCTTATTCTTGTACTCCAACTTCTTTGCAAGCCGACAAACAATTCTGATCAACTCACTATGCTATAACATTGAAACTAATTACAATGCATTAGATTTAACCTGTTGCAAACTAATGATGCTTTGTTCTTGAATGATTTTATACCTATAATAATAGTTCTTGTTTATCTGAACTGTTTTAATTGGTTGAATGTTGATTCAGAGAAATTTTGTACATGGTGGGATGACAAGTGGCAAATATTATGTTACTACGGCATTAAAATACCATGCGCATTGAGCTAACAAACCTTCAACTGAACTTTCCCCTCTCCCTGCCCGCACCCCCAAATCCATTCATCCCACACTGAGAAGAGAGACATTTCAACTTCTTCTGATGAATCTGTTAAGATCAGAAAACACAGCTATGGACCAAGTGTGCTGGAAAATTGGGATTAAAATAGATCAGTGTTTGATGGCCTGCGCAGGCACGATGAGCCAGGGGGCCGCTCACTGTGTTGTAAAACTCTATGACTCTGAAACATGAGGAGTAGAGCTCGAAGTTGTGTATGTTCCTTCACTCACATCCCCCTCAAAAATGAATCTTACTTTACTTTGAGATTTAGTTACTGGTTGCTGCTCTGTTATTGACAGGGGCGTGAGAGTCTCATGTGTGGCTGCCAACAGTCCTGACAACAGCAGAGTGAAAGATGTTAGTGGAGGAAAAAGAACTGCTGAAAGTACAGAGAGTCTGACAACAAAGTGATTCCAGCTAGAGGATTGGTGGGTAGGGGGTCAGGTGTGGGAGGTACAGAATAGGAAATGTGAATAGCATAGAATGACACGGTGAAATAGATGATGATCGAGAAGGTTGAAAGGATGGGATGGGAATGATTTAAGAGGGATAGAATGACATGGGATGGGAATTTAAAGTCCTGTTGCATAAAGATACTAATTTCACCAAGAATATTTACAATTGGCAAGTATATAGCATAGAAAACAGCAAATGCCAAGAATCTATCAGAAATAACAATGCATTAATGTTTTTCGAATTGCTGCCATTTGCTGAATCTGATTATAACTATAAAATCTTTGTGCTTCCATAGAATCTCTACGGTGCAGGAGACCACTTGATCCATTGAATCTGCACCGAGACTCCAAAAGACCACCTTATCGAGCCCACCTCCCTACCCTATCCCCATAACCCTGTGCATTTACCATGGCTAATCCACCAAACCTACACACTAAGGGGCAATTTTGCATTGCAAATCCACCTGACTGGCATATTTTTGGACTGTGGGAGCACCCGGAAGAAACCCACACAGACATGATGAGAACATGCAAACTCCACACAGATTGTAACTCAAGGGCAGAATTAAACCCAGGTCCCTGTGAGGCAGCAGTACTAACCACTGTGCCGCTTGGTGGAACCAATATTATTTTATTGGCAGTAAACATCAAGACATAGTCTATTATTGTAAAATACACTTGCAATGCAAAGTAAGTCTCCCAATAACTTCATTACCATGTTGATACTTTCATGTTGGAAGAGCAGCTCAGATGACAGTACAACATGGAAGGGAAACAGCCAGCCCTGCAATCTTATACACTACGGATAACCTTACGTACACAAAGGGAAACACAAGTAGAGAAGCCAAGATTACCTGATGCTCTGTTTGCCTCATCAGCCTTGCTTGGCCACAATGGATCAGACGAAAGGTGCTGTGATAGGTTGGGATGGTGCTGAGGGATAGAGGTAAACACATGAGGATCATGGGAGGGAATTTGGAATGTGGTCAAGGAAGAGGAACTGACCGATCTTTTCCAAGGCTCCACGTGTTTTCTCAGGGTTTTTGTTTCCTTGCAACATAAATGGACATGACTGTTATATCAAAGAATACTCTTAGTGACAGAAAGAAAATCTGCTTCAAATTTATTCCTCTAAACCTCTCTTACAATGTTAAGCAATTCACTAAGGGTTCATTAAGATGCTAACACCCAATTGCACAAAACATTTCATTGCATTTACAATTCTAATATTACTCAGGAAATTTACTTACAACATTGTGAGAAGCAGCCACAGGGTTATCTCTGTTAGCAAGAATCGTTCCACTCAGACTGCGAGCAATACGTCGGAAATTCTCTGCACTGTAATCATCATTTTCCTCATTATGGCTTGGAGCAAATTCATTGAATTGCACCTTCTAAGGTTAGAGGATAACAATAAATGAGACTGATTTAACACGCAAGTCCAGCTATGGAAGGCATACAGCAAAGTGAAAATGTACGTCCTTTCAAATACAGGAGCTCAGAATAAATTCAGCAAAGGCCAGAGACTGGTGATTTTGCCAGAAATTCATTTATTTATACTGGTCATAAATGAATATAGCAGTAAATTTAATATGCTAGTGCTTACAGTGAAAGGAAGCATCTAAGTAGTACATAACTGGAAAATAGCACAAAAGGGGTAATTTTGAACTGCATCTGGATCATGCATGAACTAATCTGACTGCTTTATGCAGTAACTACATGTTATTGACCTGTAATCACAATGCATTGCAATTTTATATTTTTGCATTTTGATTCTGCTTTGCTCTTGACTTTAAAAGAACCGGCATTGAATTTTTAAATGTTAATTTGTAGACCTTGATTTAAAACTACGTGTGATTGTGTTTTATTTAAGTCAACTAATTAATCAAAAGTAATCAGTAGGGACATAATTAACTTGTTTTCTCCCCCAAGTCTTTGTTTCACGTTGGTCAGGCCATGTTCCCAGCTTTTGTTCTGTCTATACTGCTTTTCCTTTCTGTGCTCGATCTGCCAAAATGAAAGTTGTTTACTATTGTTTGACAACAATCACTTCTTATTGCATTCGATGACCCTTGAACTACAAGCCAGGACAATGGATAATATTGTACATGGGTGGTCAATTATGATGTGGAATCAGAAGAGGGTGTTTGATTGAGGGGCAGCATAACCTGATTGATGTCATGTTGGAGATATCATCAAAGAGCTGTGTATTGCAAAGACTGGAAACCTCAGTGTCTGCGAGAAGAATTTGATAAAGATTCATGATTTCCAGACTCCTGTTTAAAGAAAGTCACAGAAGTTTCAGAATGGAAACAGGCCCTTCAGCCCAATTTGTCTATGCCACCTTTGTGTTTTAACCTCTAAGCTAGTTCCAATTGCTCACGTTTGGCCCATAACACTCCATACCCATCTTACCCATGTAATCATCTAAAAGCTTTTTAAAAGACAAAATTGTATCTACCCCTACTACTACTTCTACAGCTTGTTCCAGCCACTCACTACCCTGTGTGTGAAAACATGCCCCTCTGGATCCTTTTGTATCTCTCCCTTCACCTTAAACCTATGTCCTCAAGTTTTAAACTCCCTTAGCTTTAGGAAAAGGTCTGGATGGAAATCTTGTAAGATTGGGATACAACCAGAAATTGGATTTAAAAGGGGCACAGCACTTAGCATTGGGTCAGCAGCTGGAACAGAACAGTTAACCACCGAAGGTTACTGAGTAAGGGATGTTAAAGGAGTAACATCCAGGGGTCGGTGCTGGGGCCTCAGCTTTTTACCATTTATATAGATGATCTGGAGGAGGGAACCGAGTGTAGGGTGTCGAAATTTGCTGATGACACCAAGATTGGGGGAACGGCAAATTGTGCGGAGGGTGTGGAGAGTCTGCAGAAGGATCTAGATAGGCTGGGCGAATGGGCCAGGAAATGGCAAATGGAATTTAATGTTGGCAAGTGTGAGGTGGTCCACTTTGGTAGGAAGAATGGTAGGAAGGATTATTACTTACGTGGCGAAAAATTGCAGCAGGCGACGGTCCAGAGGGACCTCGGGGTCCTTGTGCATGAGTCGCAAAAACCCAGCTTGCAGGTGCAGCAGGTGGTCAGGAAGGCGAATGGGATGCTGGCCTTCATAGCGAGGGGGATTGAATATAAAAGTAGGGAGGTCTTGCTGCGGCTGCATAGGGCATTGGTGAGGCCGCAGCTGGAGTACTGTGTGCAGTTTTGGGCGCCGCACCTGCGCAAAGATATTTTGGCCTTGGAGGGAGTGCAGAGGAGGTCTACTAGGCTGATACCAGAGTTGAGGGGGTTGAGCTATGAGGAGAGGCTGAATAAACTAGGCTTGTACTCGTTAGAGTTTAGAAGAATGAGGGGAGATCTCATTGAGACGTATAAGATGATGAATGGGATGGATAGGATAGAGGTGGAGAGACTCTTCCCGCTCGAAAAAGACAGTAGGACTAGGGGGCACAGCCTCAAGATAAAGGGGGGCGGTTTAGAACGGAGTTGAGGAGGAACTTCTTCACTCAAAGGGTGGTGAATCTCTGGAATTCTCTGCCCGTTGAAGTGGTGGAGGCTATCTCGCTAAATATTTTTAAGACGCGGGTTGATGGGTTTTTGATAAGAGAGGGGATTAAGGGTTATGGGGAGAGGGCGGGAATGTGGAACTGAGCCACGACAGATTAGCCATGATCTTATTGAATGGCGGGGCAGGCTCGAAGGGCTAGATGGCCTACTCCTGCTCCTAGTTCTTATGTTCTTAACTGATCAGACAGAACATCCCCTATGCAATAGTTATTCGTTGACTTGGTGATGCATGAACAAGATGAATTATACCATTTTAAGGATCTGTCTCAAACAGACCATTTTGGGGTTGTTATACCATTTTGAGCAATTGTATTGAACAGACCAATTTGGGGTTACAATTTTTTCAATAATTAAGTTGTCTTTAAAATTATTGTTTTCACACATTATTTGCTATGGAGTCATTCGTTCCTGCATGGGGTACAGCTTCAAACTGAAGTGAGACTCCACAAAGGACTCTGACACCCAACAATGTCAATCTTAGTAGACCATAAGACATAGGGACAGAATTAGACCACTCAGTCCATCGAGTCTGTTCCACCATTCAATCATGGCTGATATTTTTCTCATCCCCATTCTCCTGCCTTTTTCCCATTACCACTGATCCCCTTATTAATCAAGGACCTATCTCTTGTCTTAAAGACACTCAGTGACCTGGCCTCCAAAGCCTTCTGCGGCAGAGTTCCACAGATTCACCACTCTTTAGAGCATAGAGCATTACAGCGCAGTACAGGCCCTTCGGCCCTCGGTGTTGCACTGACCAGTGGAACCAATCTAATGATCCTCTAACCTAAACTATTCCAATGTTATCCATATGCCTATCCACTGACCATTTGAATGCCCTTAAAGTTGGCGAGTCCACAACTGCTACAGGCAGGGCATTCCACGACCTTACTACCCTCTGAGTAAAGAACCTACCTCTGACATCCGTCCTAAAATTACCACCCCTTAATTTAAAGCTATGTCCCCTTGTGTTAGCCATCACCATCCGAGGTAAAAGGCTCTCACTGTCCACCCTGTCCAATCCTTTGATCATCTTGTATGCCTCAATTAGGTCACCTCGTAACCTTCTTCTCTCCAATGAAAATAACCTCAAGTCCCTCAGCCTTTCCTCATAAGACCTTCCCACCATACCAGGCAACGTCCTGGTAAACCTCCTCTGCACCCTTTCCAATGCCTCCACATCTTTCTTATAATGCGGCAACCAGAACTGTACGCAATACTCCAAGTGCAGCCGCACCAGAGTTTTTACAGTTGTGACATGACCTCACGGCTCCAAAATTCAATCCCTCGACCAATAAAAGCTAACACACCGAACGCCTTCATAACAACCTTATCAACCTGGGTGCCAACTTTCAGGGAACTATGCACATGTACCCCGAGATCTCTCTGCTCGTCAACACTACTAAGAGTCCTTCCATTAGCCCTATATTCTGTACTCCTGTTACTCTTACCAAAGTGAATCACCTCACACTTTTCCGTATTAAACTCCATCTGCCACCTCTTGGCCCAGCTCTGCAGCTTATCTATGTCCCTCTGCAAAATGTAACATCCATCCTCACTGTCTACAACTCCTCCAACTTTGGTGTCATCAGCAAATTTACTAATCCATCCTTCTACACCCTCATCTAGGTCATTTATAAAAATGACAAACAGCAGTGGCCCCAAAACAGATCCGTGAGGTACCCCACTTGTAACTAAACTCCAGGTTGAATATTTCCCATCAACCATCACCCTCTGTCTTCTATCAGCTAGCCAATTCCTGATCCAAACTGCTGAAATCACCCTCAATCCCACGCACCTGCATTTTCTGCAATAGCCTACCATGGGGAACCTTATCAAAAGCTTTGCTAAAATCCATATACATCACGTCAACTGCCTTACTCTTATCCACCTCTTTGGTCACCTTTTCAAAAAACTCGATAAGGTTTGTGAGGCACGACCTACCCTTCACAAAACTGTGTTGACTATCCCTAATCCATTTATTTCCCTCTAGATGATTATAAATCCTATCCCTTATAATTGTTTCCAAAACTTTGCCCACAACCTCACTGGTCTATAATTCCCAGGATGGTCTCTACTCCCCTTCTTAAACAAGGGGGCAACATTTGCTATCCTCCAGTCTTCCGGCACTATACCTGAAGCCAATGACGACATGAAGATCAAAGCCAAAGGCTCTGCAATCTCCTCCCTAGCCTCCCAGAGAATTCTAGGGTAAACCCCATCCGGCCCAGGGGACTTATCTATTTTCACACTCAAGAATTGCCAATACCTCCTCCTTATGTACCTCAATCCCGTCTAGTCTACTACCTATTTGGCTGAAGAAATTCCTCATCTGTTTCAAAGGATCGTCCCTTCAACCTGAGGTTGTGCCCTCTTGTTCTAGTTTTTCCAACTAGTGGAAACATTTCTTCCACGTCCAATCTATCTAGGCTTTGCAGTATCCTGTAAGTTTCAATAAGATCCTCCCTCATCCTTCTAAACTCCAACAAGTACAGACCCAGAGTCCTCAACCGTTCCTCATACGACAAGCTCTTCATTCCAGGGATCATTCTTGTGAACCTCCTCTGGGCCTTTTCCAAGCCAGCACATCCATCCTTAGATACGGGGCCAAAAGCTGCTCACAATACTCCAAATGGGGTCTGACCAGAGCCTTATATAGCCTCAGAAGTACATAATAGGATATAGTGCAAGTTATTAATCTTGATTCATCTACTGTCAATAGTTATCGCTGGTTTTTCACCAGCTTTTAGACAGATTCCACATACTAATGAAGTGCTACATTTCTGCAGGATGCTGATAAGGAGACAGGTCCATTAAAGCATTGGTTGCATTACCCAACTGAGCAAGACCTAACCTTAACTTTCCCAATGGTAAAGTAGTTCCAGCTGCTGCCATGTTGATGCAAAGTCACACTCCCACTGAAATAATGGAGTGACTCTTTGGTTAGGGAGAATATTGGTTCTGATCTATCAGCAACATTGCTGGAGCAGCTAAGAAGTACATTTCTACCAGAAGAAACTCAAAACGTTTATTTTGAAAAGAAACTTTTGTTTTCAAATGGTAGTAATGGACTATTTTGAATTAAACAAATTCCATAGAATTTGTCTTTTGCTTTAACTTCAACTTAGAAGTGTACCCTTTACCCTCAATTCACCATGGTGGTATTTCCAAACCCCAGACCACCCATACTGATTTTAAACTGTCAGTTCAATGTAAATTAGTATACGTAATGGGCAATATTTCCCTTCATTATGAATTAGGATAGAAAAAGAATTTCTATTCACAATTTGTAAAGAAAATGGACAAAAAGTATTTTTCCTTCTGAAAAGTCTTCAGTACCTTTGTACTGACTGGTACAAGTGCCCCATAGGATACTGCCGCATAAGCACTGCGCTCAAGCTCTGCGGTTGGAGTCTTCGACCGACCTCTTTCAGGCAAAGAGGAGTGTTTTCTTGTAACTGTAAATGCAGAAACTAGAGGAGGTACAAAAATCAGGGAGAGGTTAATACAAAATGAATAAATATTAATAGATATTGAATATTGAATAGATATTAATGAGGTTAGCTGTCTAGAAACAGCCTAGTTGTCAAAGGGTGGCATATTCTTCTTTATTACTGAATTCTCAAAAGGTTAATGAGATGCAAGAAGTTTATCAAGTCTCAGTAATTCTATGCAAACCTTGGTATACAGTCAGTATCCTGTGTTTTGATAAGGTTTTGGAAATTCCTGTGTTTCGTAGACCCTAATTGTACCTGGCCATCTTCGATCACAATGTTGCTTTGGTCATCCTCTTCTTCAGTACAGTCTAGAGGAAGCTGATTCAAAAGGTGCCTCTGGAACAGAATCTGGCCAGTCACACTTGTGAATGCAGCCCACAATAGTTGTCCAAGGCACAGGGAGGGATAGCCAAGTGGATCTGAAAGACACTGTAGGACTGTTTGTCCAGTCATAGACTGTTTTGCTACTGATAGGTAACTGTGCTCTTGCAGCCTCTCTTCTCCCTGGAGTGATCCTATCTGTAAATAGGTGACGTGGGGAGGAACGGAATACGCATGGATAATTTTGCTATACATTTCCTAACGCTTACAGGCAGAGCTCACTTCATCTGTTCCTACTCAGTTATGGTTTACAGGAGGAGCAATTGAGATAAACTACATTTCTACAACAGGAGTAGAAACTCTCACCATTAGTCAACCACTGAATGCCATTGAATCCATGATGGCAACTGCCCTTGATTTCAGGCAAGAAAAGGCGGCGGCCATGTTTTCATAAGTTGCACATATGTTTACATAATTTATGACTTTTCTTTTGGATATTTTGATACCAAGCTAAAGGCAAAATCCTTACTGCAGAGATGCAACAGGGCTGGCATGAATTATAGTTATGGATTTGGAAAGTGACAACATTTTTAGGAACCCAAGAGATTTGAAATGAGGTGATAGTGTCTTTTTTTTAAGATGATCAGAGCAGTTTTGAAAGGGAGGAGATTTGTTACATGAAGAGGGGGAACCCTTTACATGTAAACTAATGTAGGGCCAGGAAAGTGAATTTGGTCATCAAACTGTACAGAGAGACTGATAAATATATGGTAGCCTGCTTTCATTTGCATAATGCACAAAGGACTTGTAATTAATATGCTAAACAGCTCAAGGATGCCAAGTTATGATTTGATATAAGTAACTAAGGATGTCTTGGTGATGACACTTTAATTAATCATGGTAATTAACCTTTCTTGCACTATCAAGCTGATGCACTCCTCTCTACAAACTTTGCTAGTTGCAGCCAAATCTCATGGCTCAACCAAAATATTCAATAAATGAGCAATTTATTAATTATTAAACACCACAAAAGATGAATTCAAATCTTGATACACTTTTCAGAAGATTGGAGTGCTGCTGCTTGTTTACCACACTGAGTCCTCTTACCTGGTTTAGCGCTGCTATGTCTGGTGGTGTTTTCAGCCAACTGTCTCCCTGGTGAATATCTGGTATTCTCGGAAGCCTGCAAACTTGCTTGATACAGGCATTCCAGCTCGGAAAACTCCAGTTCCATATCCTGGTTTGTACCCGGAAATGGTTGCACTTGTTGTTTTCCATGAGTCTGCGTGTTATTTTCTTGACTGTGCAGATTACCACATTGGTGATGCTGTTCAGTGTTTTTGTAATCTGGTTGTGACATGTGATGTTCTCTATTGACACCAATCCATTTGTCTATAGGCACAGAAGCAGTACTAGTGGAAAGCTCATCTTGATGTCTCACTGGTTCAGAGGTGTTGCTGGAACTGGTTTCCCTGAAAAACGATTGAATGGCAATTTGGCATTGCTGTTCGTATTCCTTATCCGTCCAAGTGTCAGGTAGAAAACCTGATCCTCTGGAGTGAGTGTTTACAGCAGCTGCAGCATCAGTGTTTGCTCTATAAGCAGACACAGATGGATTAACAGGCACCTCAGCTTTACTGTCCAAAGGTCTATCTGAAACCCGAGGAGAATACAAGCTTTCAGAAGACCATTTTGCACTGGCCAACTGATCCATGCCATGGAAAGCCCCAACCTCGTGATGTAAAGTCAGAGGTAGCTGGGATACTTCTTGATTAAACGTCTTTGGCGGGGAATTTGAACATGCATTTCTAAAATTACCTTCATGATTTCTCTGGCCCAACTTGACATTTAGGCTTTGAAAGTGTGCAGTCATTGACTTTACATTAACCCTATCAACTGTCGGCTCGGACCTGGGTGCACAGGTACCATCAAATACTGCTGAATTGAAATCCAAGCTTAAATTACTTCTATCTGATTGATAAGTACAAGATTCAGGGGACCAGTTCAAGCTTGCAGAAGACAAAGTTGTACATGGAACAATTTTGGTATCAGTTGTGTTAAACTGTGTTGAATTGCAATAAACTGTATTGCAGGTTACAGAAGAATAAGAACTGCTGTTTGAATAGACATCTATTTCATCCTGTTGAGTTAACACCTGCATGTGGGGAGATGGTGATGGAAATGTGAGACTCATGTCTCTGAATTCAGCTGCAAGCAATGGCAAAGAACCATGTTTGTTCATTGTCAGTTTATGGTTGAGTGCTGAATGGTTCAATTCTTCCTTTTCTTCCACTGGTTCATCCATCATCTTCATCTGATGTTTGGGCATTGCACCAGTTACATATTTCTCCTCCACCTTCTCCCCAGTGAGAAAAGCTGGAACCCAACTGCAATTGCGGGGAGATGAAAGCTCGTTGGCATTTCTGGAGGTTTGGTTTTGTTTCGGTTCAGAAGCCAATGAAGCAGAAACTTTGCCATGCAACTCCGAATGAGGGTCATGTAACTTGGATGCATGTTGAGCAAGTTGGTGATGGGTGGCTGATAGGACTGGGGAAGATTTGGGCCTGTGATCTGGTTCACTAATGGGTTCCATTTCTCTCTCTGATGTTAACAGTACTTGGACCTGGCTAGCCTGCATACTGTAATAAAAAAAAGAGTTATTTATAAAGTTGAATATTAAAGAAAAATTCAAAGCCAGAGTCAAACACATACTGTGTGTTCCTATCAATAAATACAAGTTTTAATTGAATACTACATTTAAAATCTCACATCAGCACTTTATGATTTACTTCAGACAGAATAATTTTGAATTCTACGTACTCTCTCATTAAGGAAATATCATGGGGCAAAATGGGAAAACTAAGAGTCAAACTCAAAGTTAAGATTCATGAGAAAATAAGACCATGCACAACCTCTCTAAAATATGATCAGCATGCATACTAAATATCTCCTGCAAATGTTGTTTGCAAGGGGCTAGAAATTAAAATGAATCTCAGAGTTGCCAACATCACACCATCCTCTGTGCAAGTCACTCAAATTTATTGAAGCATAACTAATATTTGTTCCATTACAATTTTAACCCAAAAGAACATTTCATAGTAGTTTTTGCAAATTCCTTAATAAAAAATACTGTAATAAAGATGTAATTTGTATGGTTACTGAACATTGTGCCCAACACATCAAGTTCATTTTCTATAAAATAAGTCTTATTTTCAACACATTATTTGCAATATCATTGCATAAATGGCTTCTATCTGATATTTTGTCCCTTTTGATCCTAAGATACTACCTTTTGCATTCAGTCACAGGGTTCCCTGGTGGAGGGGAGTGGATGGATTGTTGCATGCGCTCCTGCAGACTTCGAACCTTCTTCATGCAAACATGGAGCTTCTTATCAGCAAGGGCTTTGCTGTGTGTGATGGCACTGCCTTCATGCATAGCAAGTCTTAGTTTAGCTAAAATGCAAAACAGCAGAAAAAAAAATGCACACGCAGACCCAAACAACATGCAGTTGTAAAACAGAAGTATGAGAAACTCACAAAATGTTCTGATGAAATGTTAAGCAGTGATTTCTAACAGCAATGTGATACAGCTTTAATTACAAAAAGGTGTTGTGCACACAGAAACTTATCTAATGTCACATCAAGTGCTTATTGAATCACATATCCTACAAAGAATATGCACAGCCACACAGTTAAGCAAATGTCAAAGTAAAGTGAATGGGTGGCATAATCATCACGCTGGCCCTCATTAACTTATAAGAGTGCTCAAAAACGTAAATAAAATTGAGCAAAAAGCAATCCACATTTATTCAGTTTACTGCACTGAGAATCTGCACACTCAAGCAAAATTGAGCATCATCAATTTTTATATTGCCTGTTAGGTGCATTACTGCAAATACAATTCAAGTAAACTGTAGTTTTTAATACATATTTGGCTAAAACCAAATGAGAAATTAAAATAAATCACAATTTTGAAAAGGTTTGGGCATTTTAGAATAGACATATAACTGAATTTTGAACTAAATTCAAATGATAAGAAGTTTAAAATGTTTCAAATTTGAAAGTCTAGATATTCATTGCATTAATTATATTTTTAAAATATATTCCATGAGAAAAAATTCTCTGAAATAATTTCAGGATCATTTTTGGTGATCAAAGGATTTCCTCATTGGAACAAGGCAAGCATGTAAAGAAGAAATGGACAACTGGTAAGTTTGCTTCAGTTTCCAGCCAAATAAAGAACAATGGGTGAAATGTTATAACTGGTTAGAAGAGCACTTAGTCTGCAAGCAGCAGAGGCAGTTAGGCTTACTTACACACAGCTTCATTGCAGAGATTGAGCGCTGCAGCCAAGTCATCCTTTTGTTCAAGGCGGAAAGACTGTTCTAACAGAGAGTCTACCTCCTGCAATGACCTTTCAAACTTGTCAGTCTTCCCTGCAGAAGCAACACCAAGTTTTTTTTACATGCATTTAGTTAAAGAATGTCAGCAGTGGCAGAAATTGATTACACAAGAACAAATTCAAATAAAAAAATTTGGATAACACATTGATATAAGTTTTGTGAAATCTGAGTGCTGTCATTCCAATTAAGAGTAACAAGCATTTATTGAGAGATGTTTTATTTGTAAAGATGTAGCATTTTCAGGCTATTGTTTTCAACTGGAGACAGAAATATAAAAATATCTTCCAATCTGCATATTTCTGTCACCAAACAGCAACTAAACTCAATCTTGTGGTATCACTATTTAAATGAAATTACTTTAATGACCTTAAAGGGAAAAGCAACTTAAACAACTGAAGATTAGCAGCGCATACACTGTTAGACAATTTAATGCTTCCTTCAATAAAATACTTACCGTAAGCAATGCCATGGGATCTGCTGGGCAGCAGAAGTGCTGGACTCCCCGTGTAATACAGAAACAGAATTGTAATTAAAGAGGAGATGAGGGGATCAAATTCTGATCATTTTGCTTAGTGAGAGCTAGCATCCTCAACCATATAGAAGGTTCCCCAGATCGTTCATTTGTGAATCTGAACAATCATTGGTGCTAGCTTGATGGGCCAAATACAATAAGAATGCGGCAGCCGCAATGTTCTAACACAAATACACCCTTAGATGCTACATAAAAACAGTTTTACCAAAAATCTAATGTAACTACTATGTTACTGAAGAGTTTTAGTTCCGAGAGCCATAGCCATGGCGTACCACGGTTTGAGTTTTATCACTTTTGAAAACCCAGAGGATGACCGGGATGCACCAGAGGTGAAGACTGGAAAATCCCTTGATCGGCAGCAGATTCTGGTGGACCATATCGAGAAAAGATTGGGAGTTGGAGGCTACAGACGTGGGTGAACAGGCGGCAGCTACGACTCTTCTGGGAGATAGCTACTACCAGGATTGGGGAGGCAACACCTATGAAGGAGATAGCTCCTACAACATGAGAGATTGATCCTTGGTCATGTTCTGAGAAACAAATTCCTCCCTGTCAGATACAGGCATTTTTGTTTTTTTTATTATTTAGGGGAGAGATGGAGATCTGTTAATTTACCAGCTTTCCCCTAATAGGGTCAATTGGTCCCTATTTTGCTCTTTAATCACTCTCAGCTCAGAGATTGCCCTTGGAGAAAGGGCAATCTCTTCCAGGAATTCAGTCCTGTGAAATATCAAAAATGTTCCTTAAAAGTCTGCTCTCTTTGCTTTCCTCCACAACATATTGGACAGGGAAGTGCATGTTCAAGTGATTTCACGCAGCTAAGGGGAGTAGCCAGCACCAACTGTCACTTTACAGCCCAATCACTTTCATTCCATACGACTGACATTTCTGGTAAAATAGTAGTATATAAAAACGGAATTCCCTGTACTACCAAAATCAAATTCCTTTTATTACATGGATTTAAACAAAATCAAACGTTTCGCAGATCACATTTTATAACTTGTCTAATATCCGCTGAAATCCGCAAACCGGGGGGGATTAAATTTGCAAGGCATTTGCACCAGCTGAGAGGTATGTGTGCACAAATTGGTGAAATTGCTGAAAGGATCCCGCACTGTATAGAGTAAAAAGTCTCACAACACCAGGTTAGAGTCCAACAGGTTTATTTGGTAGCAAAAGTCACAAGCTTTCAGAGTGCTGCTCCATCATCCTTTAAAATAATGGTTGGAATGCAAGTCTTTACAGGCAATCAAGTCTTAAAGGTACAGACAATGTGAGTGGAGAGAGGGTTAAGCACAGGTTAAAGAGAAGTGTATTGTCTCCACTACACTAACTGTCCTGTCTGGAGACAATACACATCTCTTTAACCTGTGCTTAACCCTCTCTCCATTCACGTAGTCTGTATCTTCAAGACTTGATTACCTGTAAAGACTCGCATTGTTTTGTAAATTGAGTTTGTGTCGTTATGTGCCCTGTTTGTGAACAGAACTCCCACTCACCTGATGAAGGAGCAGCACTCTGAAAACCTGTGGCTTATGCTGCCAAATAAACCTGTTGGATTTTAACCTGGTGTTGAAAGACTTCTGACTTTGCTTACCCCGATCCAATGCCAGCATCTCCACATCATGTATAGAGGCAGAGAGCACGAAAGGAGAAAGGACATGATGAAATTTTATGAAACACTGGATTGGTCTTAACTAGAAAATTGTGTGCAATTCTGGGCACCCACTTTAGGAATTACATAAAGCCTTCAAAGAGAGTGCAGAAAAGGCTGAATGGGTCCCAGAATGGCCGAGTAGAAGCGATGGGAGAAGATTTGATAGGGGAATCCAAAATCTTGAATAGAGATTGATTAAACAAAGAGAAGCTGTTCCCAATGATAAAAGGGTTGAAAACAGGAAAACAGAGCTTTAAGGTAATTGGCAAAAGAACCACAGTGATACGAGGAAAGCATTATAATGCAGGATTTGGAATGCACTGCCTGAGGGTGTGTTGGAGGCCAACTCAATTGTAGCATTCAAAAGGAATTGGATAAGAACCTGAAAAGATACGGAGGACTATGGGGAAAGGGTGGCAGAGCAGAACTAGCTGAGCTGCTCTTGCAGGCCTGGACCTCTTACTGTGCATTATCCATTCTATGATTTTATAAACACAAGAATACTCAGCAATATAACAAGAAGCTTGCATAATGATGCTGCCAACAAATGGCAGGAACACAACATTCTCCACATAAATGACACATTTTAAAATGAAACAGGCAAACTCCAAAGATCATGGGGTCCAACAGCTAGATCAGAATCACTCCAACAGAGGAGTGGAAGCACACGAGCAGTATAAAATTGAAAGCAATGATGGTCTCTACCATTTATTAGAACCCCAGCAATAAGTTACAATGCCTTTAATTAGTTGCCCTTAATGTAGACCTGAGGTAAATGTTGGGAGCAGGCAGTGGGCAAACACTCACCCTGATTCTGTAGCTCATCCAGGTCCATGAATTTACTTGGTCGGGGGTTGAAAACCATAGTTGCTTCCTTTTCCCGCAGTTTCTTTCGCCTCAGTTCCTCCTCTTTGGTTCTTCTTTTAATCTCCTCTTCCAGCTCATCCAGCTCACTTCGCATGGGTTGACTGTAGTTTTCATCTTTATGAAGCAGATTTAACAATTGGCCAATAACATGAGACACATTTGTTTTTGTACACATATTCTGTTCAAATTTACCTTTCAGTAACTGTATCCAGTTACTGGGGGAAAAAACATGGATTTAATTTAGTTTCACTAATTTCTGCATGTTGCAGCTCAATGGTTTTCCCATCGTAAACACAAAATCAGAATGAGGATTTTGAGAAGCTCGACCAATTCGAGAACATTCCAACAAAATTAAAGGAGATTTTAGTTGTTTCAATTAACAGGTGAAAGGCCTTTCAAAAATTGGCCTTTCAAATCCTTTGTTTAGTCTGTAGGCAACAGCATATCACTGATTTGACCCATCTTTCAGTGTGCTGTTAATTTTGGATGTAGAGGGGGAGGCAGGGAGTTATTTCCCCATTATTTATACTGACCATTTGTCAGGGGTAGCTGCTGAATTGCTCTTCCAGGAAAGCTATCAACCAGTAGACTGCATGGGCCAATTATTCCACCATTCAGGGACATGGAAGCTTCCCAAAGTATCGGCACAGTGTAAAACAGAACCTCAACACCAGTGAGCTCATCCCAGCAAATCTGGTATTATAGTTCTATTTTTAGTGAGTACTGTGCAATATTTTCAAAGCATAATTTAACCCAATTTCGGCCAAATCAGAATCTTCATCTATCGACAGAATTAAAAATCGTGTTGAAGTTTTGTGCAAATTTCTTCACTCAAAGGCTAAGAAACAAAAATGGAAAGAAGCATAGTTTTCTGACTCCCTGCCACGTTCTAGCATCAAGAATGGGATTTACCAGCAGCATTTGCCCCAAGGCTGGAAATTCCTGTCCAAGGTCAATGGAGCTTTGCATTGGTCTATCCCTACCCATTACCATGGGATGGAAAAATGCAGCCCCAAGTTTGGCTCTCATTTGATGAAAGCTATCTCCCAGGTTGTAGGATCTTAGTATAAATTATCAAATGGCGAATGCCCACATTCTCCACTCTGATTTTGGGCGGCACGGTGGCACTGTAGTTAGCACTGCTGTCTCAGTGCCAGGGTCCCAGGTTAAATTCCAGCCTTGGATCACTGTCTGTGTGTGGAGTTTGCATGTTCCCTCCGTGTCATAGAGTCATAGAGGGTGTCTGCGTGGGTTTCCTCTCACAGTCAAAGATGAGCGGGTTAGGTTGAATGGCCATGCTAAATTGACACTTACTGTAAGGAGGATCAGCAGTATAAATAAGAGGGGTTATGGGAATTGGGCCTGGGTGGGATTGTGGTCGGTGCAGACTTGATGGACCAAGTGGCCTCCTTCTGCACTGTAGGGGTTCTATGAAATTATGATCAAAGGAAACTAGAACAGCCGCCTTCTGGGTTACACAGCAGGATGCTTTCAGCTGCTCAGGATACTCGGCAATAGCTTGGGTATTTGATCAAAAAACATGAGAATTAGGAGGAGTAAACCATGTGGCCCAGTGAGTCTGTTCTCCTATTCATTACAATCATGGCTAATCTTTAGCTTCATCTCCACACTATCACCTGCTGCCCAAATGCCTTGATTCCCTGAGACACCAAAAGTCTGTGCATCCCAGCCTGTTATATTCAATGCTGAAGCATCCGCAGCCCTCTCGAGTATAGAATTACAAAGATACATAACCCTTTGATTAAGCAAAGAAACCTTTCCTCAACTCGGACCAAAATCAGCATTCCCTTAACAGGAGCAAAATCTCAGACTGGTATTTAGTGAGGTTAGTTTGTAAAGCTGTGCAGCAGCATCCTAACAACTCAGCTTTACTTTATTAAAATGAAAACCTGGGCAAGTCTGAGAAAATTATCAGGTTTATAATGGAAGCATTGTTAATGATCAGAGTTGATTACGTCGTTAAAGGTACATATTGTTTGACTAAGGACAGGGGGTATACAGAGTCAGGTGGGACACTGGGTTAACAGCTAGGAGGCAGAGATCAGTAATTTGCATTCTGTGAATAAACCTTCACTTGGCTTGGGTCCATGTAACAAATATCTAACAGGGATGAGCCAATGATTATGGTTGAGAAAAACAAATTTTGCACATCATATCCATTTAGTCTCGGTGTGATTTGTGTGCCAATGTGTAATATTTATGATTATTTAGTTCCACTGCAGACCACACCAGACACTGGCTTGAATTTTCCTCCTGTTGACAGCTTCACAAAAGGACATTCCCACAAGCCATCAACATGAAACCACCTCTAATCTGCTGTAATAAAAACAGGAAATGCTGGAAAATGCCAGCAGGTCTGACAGCACGCGAAGAAGGAACAGAGCTAATGTTTTGTCATCCAGACTGGAAACGTTGGATGGCAAAACATTAACTCAGTATCCTTTCCATAGGAGCTGTCAGACCTGCCTGGATTTTCCAAAGTTTTCTGTTTTTGTTTCAGATTCTAGCATTTGCAGTAACTTGCTTTCATCTAATCTGCTGTAATTTCCTCCCAATGTTCTTGCTAGCTATTAAGGGAACGTAAAAACAGGATTGGGAGAAAGTTACCAAAACTCAGCACAAAAAAGTTCATTTCTTCGGAAGTTCAGTGCCACCAAGAAGTCTGGAAATATTAAGTGAGAGTTATTTGGAGGATCAGTCCAGATGTCTGAAGAGCAGGAACCCATCAGCATATTTGAGTGACCCACACCTCCTCCTGAGATTTGTACTTCTCTATGTAACCCAACCATGACAGGCGCTACAGCATAAATGTACAAGTGTATCATTCTCATATCCAACATTGAGCTAACGTTTTTGATGTTTCTGTTATGACAAGTTACATGGTTTGTCCATCAACCACATCCTCTATCACTCTGGTAGAAGGAACTATACTGGACAGCTTGCAACATACTAGTCACAGATGTTCCAAAGTCCAAGATCAAATACTAGGCTTATACAGCACTCACTGCTGTTGGAATGAACCAGTAAAAACTTTGTATTGGATGTTAAGTGACCAATGGGAACAAGCTGTAAAGGCCAGCTGACCCAATAAACCATGGAACCAATTAGAGTGATATAATCATCAGCTGACCAGCTGATTTACTATAAAAAAGGAACTATGTAGAATTGTGGGGAGCTAGGAGTGGCCCAGAGTCAGGCCCTAAGTTTGGAGTAATGATGATTCGTTATCAAATCCTTCCTTTGATTTATAAATTGGAGTAAGTTTTGTTGTTGTTTAATTAATTGTATTTTGAAGAGTTCCTTCTGATGAAACAATTGCTTCACATAGGTCTTGTGCGAGTGACTTTCATTAAGATGTGAGTGCTGCTTTTTCTATGATGCAATAAGAAGTCTCACAACACCAGGTTAAAGACCAACAGGTTTATTTGGTAGCAAAAGCCACGAGCTTTTGGAGCGCTGCTCCTTTGTCAGGGAAGTGCGAGTTCTGTCCACAAACAGGACATATAAAGACACAAACTCAATTTACAAAATAATGGTTGGAATGTGAGTCTTTATAGGTAATCAAATCTTAAAGGTACAGGCAACATGAGTGGAGAGAAGGTTAAGCACAGGTTAAAGAGATGTGTATCGTCTCCAGCCGGGATAGTTAGTGACATGAACCCAAGATCCCAGTTGAGGCTGTCCTCATGTGTGCAGAACTTGGCTATCAGTCTCTGCTCAGCAACTTTGCACTATCATAAGGCCACCTTGGAGAACACTTACCCAAAGGTCAGAGGCCAAATGCCCGTGACCGCTGAAGCGTGCACCTACAGGAAGAGAACACTCTTGCCTGGTGATTGTCAAGCAGTGTTCATTCATCTGTTGTTGTAGCATCTGCATGATCTCACCAATGTACCATGCCTCGGGACATCCTTTCCTGCAGCATATCAGGTAGATGTTGGCCGAGTTGCAAGGGTACGTGCTGTGTACCTGGTGGATGGTGTTCTCACCTGAGATGATAGCATTTGTGTTGCAGAGGTTGTGTGGTCTCGTGGTCACCGTTCTCCTGAAGGCTGGGTACTTTGCTGCGGACAGTGGTCTGAGCACCATCCACCAGGTACACAGTATATACTGTTGCATCTCAGCCAATGTTGTCTACCTGATACGCTGCAGGAAAGGATGTCCCGAGGCATGGTAGACTGGGGAGACCATGCAGACACTACAACAATGGATGAATGAACACCAGGCAAGCGTTCTCTTCCTGTCAGGGAACACTTCAGCGATCACTGGCATTCACCTCTAATCTTTAGGTAAGCGTTCTCCAAGGCAGCCTTCACGGCACACGACAGCACAGAGTTGCTGAGCAGAGACTGATAGCCAAGTTCCGCACACAAGGACTGCTTCAACCGGGATCTTGGGTTCATGTCACACTATCCGTAACCCCCACGACTTGCCTGGGCTTGCAAAATCTCACTAACTGTCACAGCTGGAAACAATATATATCTCTTTAACCTGTGCTTAACCCTCTTTCCATTCACATTGCCTGTATCTGTAAAGACTTGATTACCTGTAAAGACTCACATTCCAACCATTATATTGTAAATTGAGTTTGTGTTTTCATATGCCCTGTTTGTGAACTCCCACTTACCTGACGAAGCAGCAGCGCTCCGAAAGCTAGTGGTGTTTATTACCAAATAAACCTGTTGGACTCTAACCTGGTGTTGTGAGACTTCTTACGGTGTTTAACCCAGTCCAACACCGGCATCTCCACATCATTTTCTATGATGCTCAGTGGAATAAGCGTGGGCTGAATGAGGAATAGGCACATGCTGTAGTAATTCTCCACCAGTAGGTGGTGCACGTGCCTTTGCTATGAACTATTCCAGCGTTTTTGTGGCTGCAGCTAAATGAAGGCAAAAACTCAACTAAAGACAAATTCAACACCAACTAACACCATCTGGGAGACTGGGAAACAGTGTGTGACTTAGCAAAACATTCACACCATCAGATACTTGTGCAATGGGGATAGCTGTGATGTATCAGGAGGATTAACAGTTACAGATGTAGCTAGAGCTCACCTTGCTTACAGTAGAAATTGTTTTAAAAAGTACATATGTTTCAAATAATAAAACTGGAACCAGAATTATTATAGTCAAGTCTTAATTCCTGGGGAATAAATGCCTAATTCAAGCAACACTGTTAGGGAGCTACACTCCAGATGATACAAGGAGACATGTGGAGGATTTAATGATTCTATGAAAATGCTCAGCCCTGGCATTATCTCATCTTCACGTCACTCATGGATGGTTTGTTTCATTCTCACCTCCAGCTGCATCAGCTGACCGTGTTACTGTACAAGCAACTGTCCAGCCTTCAACATGTCTCAGTCAAAGCTGAGAATTTGTGGTCTGCGCTTTGTGGTTTTAAAAATAAACATAATGAACTAGAAGACAAACAATGGAATTCTTCCAAACCATTTTGTGCGAGGGGGCACGGGATTAAAAAAAAAAATCAGGTGTGGCTGCTCTGCCACATGAATAATTTTAACAGCTTAAAGTGTACAAGCCTTAGAGACTTTATTACTGACTGTCATAGTCAGCACAAGATGCTTACTTACTCAATCCATGGGTGTGTCCTTGGCAGTTATTGTTATAAGCATGACGCATAGATTTAGCAATGACCTGTTAAGGTCGTTACCAAAAAAACTCAAAATCACTAACTGCTGCAAGTATCAGACTAAATCACAGTAAGTCTCAAGAACAGTGGCACACTGGTTAGCACTGCTGCCTCAGCGCCAGGGACCCAGTTTCAGTTCCTGGCTTGGGTCACTGTCTGTGTAGAGTTTGCACATTCTCCCCGTGTCTGCTTGGGGTTCCTTTAGATGCTCCAGTTTCCTCCCACAGTCCAAAGATGTGCAGGTTAGGAGAATTGGCCATGCTAAAATTGTTCCCTAATGTTAAGTAAAAAGGAGGGCCAGTGGTGACAAGGCAGTTGCTCCTTCAGCACAGCAATCAGAGTTTAAATCCAATTACTGATGAACTAGGTAGCCCATAGAATCCCTGCAGTGCAGAAGGAACCAGGATTGTGCACAGCAAGGTGACTTCTTACAAGCTGTGCCCAGCATACCTTCAAATTCTATTACTCTCATTCTATGCTTCTCAAACTTCATTCTGTTTTAAACTTTCTAACAGTGCTCATCTTTCTCTACACCCGAGCTATGACTGTAACACTACATTCTGCACTCTCATTTCCTTCTCAATTAACAGTATGCTTTGTTTGTATAGTGCACAAGAAACAATACTTTTCACTGTCTACTAATACACATAACAATAATAAATCAAAACAAATCCGGCACATTGAGTCCTTGAAAGTCAGCTTTTAGGGGTGATCGTGATACAATACCTCCGGCATTGGCCAACCCATACAAGTCAATCCATTATTACAACAGGCTTTGCATAGTCTTAGAATATAACTCAAGTTGACATCAATTTGAAAGGAAAATTGCACTTGTTAAAAAATGATAAAAATAATCCAAGTGACTAATTGTTGGAACGGATGAAAGGAATTTCATGACTGGCATGTTTTCTCCTGGATCACAGAATCCTTTAGTGCAGAAGGAGGCCATTCGGCCCATCATGTCTGTACTGACCCCAATCCCACCCAGACCCTATCCTTATAACCCATGCATTTACCCTAGCTAATCCCCCTGACTCTAGGGGACAATTTTAGCATGGCCAATCCACCTAACCTGCACATCTTTGGATTGTGGGAGGAAACTGGAGCACCCGGAGCAAACCCATGGAGATATGGGGAGAATGTGCAAACTCCACAGTGACCCAAGGCCAGGTATCGAACTGGGTCCCTAGCGCTGTGAGGCAGTAGTGCTAACCTCTATGCCACCCAGTTACTGCTCCTCAGTTGGGATGAATAAATCAGTCCACACCCGCACTCAGGGAATGTATTCTGTTTTTTTTAAACTTTGTAAATAAATTGCATGCATTTTCAAACCATGATGACATTTTTTAATCAAATATTTTGCTGAAAGACTTCAGGGAGGGAAAGAGGGAAACGCTACAAATGATTTTGTTACGACATCACATGCAAGTGAGACACAGCACTCTGTCAGCACAATTTACCTTCATCAGAAAGAAGCAGCATTAGGATATAAAAAGTTTTCTTACTGAAAGTCTGCTGCAAAGTCACCCAGCTCTTAGAGGCTGTGGACGATTCCTGTTGTAAGGCACTGCTGCTCTTGGACTTGGGAACAGTTTTCCAGGAAGGACCGGAACTGATGGGTTTCTTGGCATTTGTTTCCCTTCAAAGAGAGCAGCATATACAGAGCACCTTAGAGAAACTGACATTTACTGTAAGGCATAAAAGTGCCCACTTAGATAGACGGATTATAGCAATTACCACAGGTATAATGGAAAATGAAATAAATGGAGGCTACCAGCAGCCAGCAGTGCAGCCTTGCAATACGGAATGGAATGCAAACTTAAAGACAAGGCTGTATTTTTATGATAAACCATGTTGCGTCCTATCATTTATTTAGTTGCAATCTAGTTGTTGCAGAGCGATGCTTATAATTTATGGTATCAAATGTATTAAATGGTTTGTACTATGTACATTCACACACATGCAAGCCCTGTTAAAATTAATGGTTTTGCCAATATATTTATTTACTGACAGAAAGTGAAAATTAAATTATACTTCAATCATAACTGCCAGTTAAAGAAACAAAGTCTATTAGTACAATAAAAATCCCACAGTGCTTTTGCCAATCTTTCTGCTACTACTGGATATACAACCCATAATAAATGTATCAGACATTAAGCTGCACACACGATCAAGCTTGAATCTTATTTGCACTTAGAAATATTGATATTGGAAAAAACATAGGCACTAAAATTTTTGAAAATGACTAGAAGCTTTCTACAAGGGGAAGTTCTTCAACATTTGTAAATGAAACTTATGACCAAGAAGTGCTAAGTATTCAAACGCCTGATTTTACCTGAAAGGATTTGTATTAGAGTTGTGCACTGCTGCTGGAATCCCATCAGTAACTGAAGCATCCAAACTCACTGGACTGTTGCTGTTGCGCTCACTGCTTTCATAACCAGATTCCATTCTCTGAATAAAACATTCATTTTCTCCTAAACTATGGGTCCCAGTTTGTTGCATACCTTTACCAAGATTACCAGTCTTCTCATATCTGTCATTACTTAAGTGTACGCTTTTCACTTCATTCTTTGTATTGTCCAGTGTCAAAGAGGCTCCTCCAACTCCTACTGAACTTTCGGTCTTATTGTGGTTACAATCTTTAGTGTCATCTTCGAACGTTGCATTCATCTGTGTGTAACATGCAACCTTCCTTTTCTCCTTTGTGAAAATACTATCAATATTGAGGACCTCCCGTTTGGGTTTCCACAAGTAAGTCTTTGACCTGTTCGATAAGCTCGATTTGGATTCGCTGCTCGTGCTTTCCATTTCCCAGTCTCGCGACTGTCCGCCTGACATTCGGAAGCAGTCATTTTCAACAGGCTCAATCGCCTTTGCTGGAAATAATTTGCTGTTACTCTGGTCTTGGTTATGCGACGGTCGATTATGAATAATATTGCTCATGGTTTCTCTGAAGTCCTTTAATCTACTAGTAGAAGGTTTTGGTCCAGCTCTCGGGGCTTGCTTTTCTTTCAGTGTTTCACCTACAATTTCAGACACGAAAGACACAAAAGGCTAAAGCATGTACAAGAGCAACACCCCACTATTCACAGGCACACACCGCCCTACACTTGCAATCACTATAATGTTTCTAAATAGATTCCTTTCCTCACCTTCACTGTGATAACCACAGGATGGAACTTCATCTGATTTCTCTGGTTTCCCCCGATTATCAGGGTGCCTAGGCCGGCTGGAACTCCGTCTTCTATCCACAGAAATCCCTTTTTTGAAAGGAGGTCGGTGATTAGATTCACTGTCTGTATGATGTCCTGAGACAAAATATCAATTTCTCAAGATAAAAAGAATAATTTATAAAGAAGATGGCAGGGACAACTTCACAGATCCCCTGCCTCCAACTTATTGACTAATAGACAACTGTTAATAATGTTGGTGAAAATATTACCTGATGCACAATAGCAACATTTCAGCATCAAACCACACTGTGTCTTTGAATGTAATTACACTGCAGTTACTGATCACACATCTCAAATGCATTGAGGTTCCCTCACTACCGAGAAATTTAGTTTTGAAAGCATGAGAGCCTACACAAATATATATAGTTTCAAAAGCTCTACTGGAAATTGCAAAAAAAAATTTCTAATTTCAATTGCCTATCTTTATTATCCATTCCAAGCTTCCCATGTCATATGAAGACATAGATTTTCTGTTCCTTCACTGTCACTGGGTGAAAAGCCTGGAACTTTCTCCTAATTCAAGAAGGTACCTCACAACCACCTAGTCTAGGCAATTAAGGATGGGCAATAAATGGTGGCCTAGCCAACGATGCCCACATCCCATAAATTAATAGGAGCAGGAGTAGGCCATTCAGCCACTGGAGCTCATTCCACCATTTAATAAGATTGTGGTCTTAACTTTCCTGTTCATCACCCACATCTCTCTGATGCCTTTGTCAGTCAAGAGTTGATCTAACTCAGCCTTATGGTCCAGCCTGGATTGCTCTTGGGGGAAGAGAATTCCACAGTTCAATGACCCTGCGAGGGAAAAAAAATTCTCCGCATCCCTGTCTTAAATGAGAGAATCCTTACTGTTAAACTGGGTCCCATAGTTCTAACCTCTCATACAAGGAAATATCCTTGCAGCACCTCAGGATCTTATTGATTTAATAAGATCACCTCATTCTTTAAACTCCAATGGATGCAGGCCTAACCTGACCAACCAACCTTCTTAAGGCAACCACTTCATTCCAGTTTTCAGCTAAATGAACCTTCTTTGCACTGCTTTTAATGCAGTTTTATCTCTTCTTAAATATGGATATCAAAACTGTACAATACTCGAATGTCCTGTACACTGTACATAACTTCACTATTTTTATATTCCATTCCCCTTGCAATAAACAAAAACATTCCATTGCCTTCTTAATTTCTTGCTGTACAGCAGAATAAGTTTTTGTGATTCATGTACCAGGACACCCCGATCCCTCTGTATCTCAGAGTTCTGCAACACTATCAATCTAAATAATATGATACTTTTCCTGTCACGAGGACAAGTTCACACTTTCCTAAATTATATTAATCTGACAAATTTTTGCCCAATTAACCTATCTCAGTCCCTTGCAGAATTTTTATGCCCTCTTCATATCTTAGTCTCCTACCTATCATACTGCATTTAATTGCTTTTACATGTGCAATTTTGTCCTTGAAAAAAATCACCCTTAAAAAATTCTACACGTTCCTTTTTTAAAAGGGACAGTCAGCCACTTGCTCAACAGTCAACGAAATCCATCATCTTGGTCAAAAATGTTCAACCCAAGCTACTAACAAATCCACACAATCTCCAAATCTGTGCCAATGTCCACTGTAAGTCCTGCCCGAGTCTCTGCAATCAGGTTCCCACCTACTACAGCAGCAAAAAACTACCAATTAATGTCGTCATCAATAGGCATTAGGCTGCCTTACTCTGACTATAGTCTTTCTGCTAACATTCCACAGCACATTCCTCTTCTAAAGCTTCTACTTGGTTGTCCAGCTCATTGGAGGTGTCCTCATCCGATTCTATGCTTAGATAAGAGTAGCCAAGGTACATCCAACAACAGTTTCTCTTTCTCATTCTGTGTCCTCCCTTCCCAAAGTCCCAATGATCATTTCCTCCTTTTCTTCAGCAATATACTGCTCATTAGTGACACCAACACCAGATATAGGTTCAGCTTTCACATGTGCTGATGACATCATTTCTACTTTTCCGTTGCTCTAAACTCCTCCAGGGTCTTTGTCCATAAACTAGATCAGTCATGATTTCCTTCAGTTTTTGTTGAGACTGGTCTTACTGGCACCTTCAGCATTTACTACAAATTCTACACCTATGCCACTGTTTCTGCCTGCCTCTGCAGTTGAACAAGATTTTTATAATCTTGTTGTCCTCCTCAACACCAAGCAAAGCCTCAGGCCCAATATCATCATTACAAAGGCCAGCTTCTTCAACCTCCCGAATTCCTTCTGCAACCCTCTTCCGAACGAATACTTCTTCGGCTTGGCATTCTTTTCTTTCTATTATACCTTTGAATGAATTCAACATTTTTTAGGTTGCATGATTGTATAATTGCAAGAGCTGTCTTGAGAGTTACACACCCTTGATTTATTAACCACAGAGAGCTTAGGCAAGAGTTGGTACAGATGTACTGCTAAACTTCAGCCTAAAGCCATGCGAGTTACTAATACAAAGGATCGATAATTTTTTGATTGCCTGTGCAATGATGATCACCTCATCAATGGGGGATTGAGTTTACTGGATTCCTGCGGCCTCATTAGAAAACTCCCCACTTCCCAATGATTAGTTTACCATTCCCAGTCCCTCCGGCTTGTCAAGCTGGCTGATCAATCAATAATGTCCATAACACAGCAAGCAGTGACCCATTTAAACAGCATCAAAACGTGCAAGTGATTGCAGAATAACTAACAGATATGGTAACCACTTGTTAAAGTGACCAGGTTACTGATACTCAAGAAGTTTCCCCGGACTTTATGGAGATTATTTTGGGTGATTAAAATACTTCAATTTCAGTTTGACAGTTAATATACTGGATGAAGTGACATGCCTATTCCATACTACAATGCATTAAAAGTATTAGCTAATTTCTCTGAACCCATAAGTATTTTTTAAAGAAAGGAAAATGCAAGATTTAACAGGTTATGTACTCAAATATGACTGACATTTTCAAATGTTCTTGAAAAAAAAAACACCTCTGCTTAAAGACTTGGGTGGAACATTTAGGAGAATTGAATCAATTTCTTTTTCAGTTTTTAATTACATTTCAATTTATGGTAAAAATTTCCTTTTCTAAATTTACAATCCTTTATTATCTTAATTTAATCCATTTTGCCAGGATCTGCACTGCCAGGGATTGATTTTCCATTCTTAAGGCGACGCATCAGTTTTCAATTTATAGTACCTGTGTCCCTGCTGCTCTGAGAGGCTGTATCATTCTCCATGTTATAAATCACTGTACCCTGCGAGTCAGAGGAGAAATGGCTGACCGTAGACTCATGATGACTGTGTTTGTAATGGTAGCTCTCATTAGAAGAATCTGTCCTGCTGTCGCTTGATATAGACGGTTCTCTTCCTGCCAAAAGACAAGCCATAAAAACATCAGCCAGTAAGACTATCCAGAGCATGTCACAAATTCCAGATATACCTGTCATTTCAATTGGCTTTGCTGCAGACCAGTTGTGGCAAACACTTTCAAGGGAGTGAAAGCCAGCAGAGGAGACAGAAACCTTATCTTTTTACAACAGTTAGGCACCAACGAATCAAGTCTTAATCTAAGCACAAGGCTTTCAAAATTAGCAACTTTCAAGGAAAATAGCTTCAAAACACAATTGCTACATGTTCACCTTTATCAGTAAAAGCAGGAAACCAAGAACTGTGCTTAACAAAAACACTTGATACAAACTTTCCCCAAACAAAATATATCTAAACAATATTAAATCCTTAATTCCATTATCAGCACTGGGAGATGGAAAAAATTACAAAAAGAATTGCAATAAACGTTTGTGTGCTTTGATTATGAATATATTGGTTGGAACAATGACTGAATATGACAAATGCAGGGGAACTAATGAGCAGAAATACAGCAACAACAACTCCCTTCTCCATATTCTCACCTCTCCCTACCTTTCAATTCCAAAACCTGCCATTCCAGAGAAACTAGCGACCCTCTTACTGTGGCCTCAACAACTAATGCCATGATCAGGCCTGATTCTACTATTAGTCAGTCAATGTTCTCTTGCGCACTTTCCTTTTGCTGAATCTCAGTCTAACCAAAAGTGTAATGGCAAACTGAAGTGCCACCTGAAATCTGCTACTACAGTTGAGAGTGGGGGATTAAAATTGTGCATCTCAGTAACACTGACACTGCATTTACTAATTTAACATTTCTAATGTTATTTTTCAATTTGTTCTCATGGCTCCACTAATGGCATTCTGAACAACTTTCAAAAAAAGGCACGAGAAAGTCTGGCACTAACTCTACACAGAAAGACTGCTCTCATTCTCACCAGCAAAACCTAATTTTTGGAATAAACATGAAGTTTCCAGAGGAAGTTGGTGAACATTTGGAATAACTGACCATTTCACAATAAATGAATATCAATTTCAAAACACAAAGGCTACATTAATACTTCAGTTTCTAGAATTAGTTCACAGAATAATAGGTCACTGATGGCAAGAACTGCATTTACTGCCCATGCCTATTTTCTCTTGACAACTTGGTGGTGAGCCACCTTCTTAAGCTGCTGCAGTCCATGTGCTGTAGGTATGTCTACAGTGTTGTTTGATAGGGAGTTCCTGGATTTTGATCCAGTGACAATGAAGGAATAGCAACTTACTTCAAGACGAAATGGTGAGCGATTTGGAAGGGAACCTGGAAATAAGACATAAGACATTCCAACAGACCCATTCCTCCATCTGGTCATGCTGAACCAAATGTAACTGGGGATTTTTTTTTAATCAATCAGAAATATTACAGCACAAAAGGGGGTCATTTAGCCTGTTGAATATGTACTGGCTCTCTGCCACATTAGTTTAACTAGTCCAACTGTTCGGTCTTTACCCTATAGCCCTGGAAATTTTGCCCCTTCAGCTGCTGATCCATTTCCCTTTTGAAAGCTCCCACCTACCAAAAAAATCTATCAGGCAATATATTCCAGATCCTAACCACCTGTTGCACAAAAACAATCTTGTGTCGTCTTTTGCTTTAAATTGGTGTCCTTTACTTGTTGACATTCCTGTCAATGAAAATAATTTCTCTTTATTGATCAAGATTTGTGATAGTTTGGAACACCTCTATCAAACCTCTTCTCAAATCTTTCTTCCCTGTGGAGAACAACCCCAAATTCTCCACCCTATCCATGGAACTGAAGTCTCAATCCCTGAATATTTACATGCACTCACTTTAAAGCCTTTAAAATAATAAGTCATAATTACCTGAATCCTCACTGTCATAACATGTTCTGCTGTACTGATGAGAATCTGCCAGGGGCAGATCTTGTATAGACACAGGAGTGCCTCTTGGATCTGCATACAAAAGGAGCAATGGCTGATAGTGGCTCTTAATGCATCTGGTCACTACGTCTTTCCATTTGGGTCCAATCTAAATTGAAAGTACAAAGAATTGCAACACTAGTATTGTTACTGTATTGCATTATTCACAAAACAGTTTCAACTTCTGTTACTCTGGCATTCATAATTTGAATACATCTAAAAACATGGCCTTCATAGAACTTAAATTGTACTGATCTTGTTATGTGTTAACCCATTTATGTTTGTGCGGGGTCAGGAAACTGGAGCAATTTACACTTTGCAACAATAGCAAACAATGCATTCATTCATTTCCATTGAGAAATACATTGATTAAACATGATTTCTCTTTCATAAAACAATGTTGACTGCCTGATTACCTTCAATTTTTCCAAAGTGTCCCACTATCTTTAATAATGGCTTCTTAACATTTTCCCTATGAATGATGTTTTGTGCTCTGTTCCTACCCCCACCCCTTTTGAATAAAGGAACAATATTTGCTATCTTCCAATCAAATGGAACCCTCCCAAATATAGAGAATTTTGGAAAATTAAAACCAACGCACTTACTATCTCATTAACCACTTCTTTCAAGACCTAAGCATGAAGTCCTTCCAGACCTGGGGATTTGTCAGCCCACAGACCCTACAATTTACTCAGTACCACTTAACTGGTGATTTTTATTTTTTGCCAGTTCCTCCCTTCTATTTCCTGATTTACAGCTATTTCTGGGAATTTACTTGTGTCCTCGAAGAAGACTAACGGAAGACTAAGACTAACGGACAGTGAAGACTAACGGAAATTAATTGGCCTGCCGTAGCCCTACTTTCCATTACCAGTTCCCCAGACACGCTTTCCATTGGTCCGGCCATCATACCGTTAACGGTTTTGTTATTTAAATAGCTGTAGAAACTCTTAGTAGCTAGTTTTGTGTTGTGCTTTAGACTTTCCCTCCTTATTAATCTTGTCATTCTTTGATGTTCTCTATATTCCATCCAATCTTCTGACCTGCCGGTCATCTTTGCACAAATATATGATTTTTCTTTAACTGTAATACAGTCATTAACTTTAAGTAACTATGGATGACAGGTCCTCCCCTTGGAATTTTTTTCTCGTTGGAATGTGTGCTGAGAAGCAGCTTCAGAATTGGTGGGGCGGGGCCGGGGGCACTGTGTGTGGTTGCCTTTCAGCAACATTCATTCAAACATGACTGTCTAAAACAGTTCAAACATCATTCTAAATCATATACAGGGGAAGCAAAGACATGAGCTAAGCGTAAGACAGCTGAAGACAAGGCTGTCAAGGTTCCTTTATTCATGCACTGAATGCAGTTATCCCCTACCCGGAGCTAAATCATCACTGAAATGTCAGTAATACCATGACTCAAACTAAAATACATCAATGCAAAATTGCAGCATTTTGGGTAAAGAATTCATACCTCTTTCACATGGGCATCATCAAAATACATCCATTTGCGAATCTTTGTTTGGAAGAAGAAGGTGGAATAGTGTTTACCATAGTAACACACCATCCCTACCAAATAGAGCTCTGTGTGTTTAGCTTTGTCATCTGTCACCCGATAAAACAGCTGTAAAATATAAAGAATATCCATAGGACCCAGATGAAATTGTAATGGACTACATCTAAAGCAGCTTTAGTTTACAAGGAAAAGAAATATCTGCATCAATCCTTGCTTCAGTTATTCTAACCTTTCAGAAAACAAAACGGCAAATCTCATCAACAAATGTACAAGATGAAACACTGATTAAATTATCTGGAATCAAACAACATTGTGCAAGTCAACCTTCCTATTTTAGAGGATAGCATGCTGAATTTGCTTGCAGTGTGACTTCATTGGAAACCACACTATGTTGCAACTACCAAGGCTCCTAAACATTCTGGAAGATACTCAAGGGGGTTTACAGGTCATTCATTAATGAGGGAATTTTAAGAGGAAAATTATTCATAGAATTGGAGGAAAAGTCCAAGAGGGACATAAACAAATTTTGTGGCTAATATTAAAGAGTTTCTACATTCTTTACCTTTTCCATCTCACTGTAGACTGGCCAAGAGCGAATTGTGATAGTCTCATATCATGAAAAAAAGCAACTCAAAAGAAAATCCACTTTACTGTTAATATCCATCAAGTTTGTCAGATATTTTTGGTTCAATATTGGTCAGACAAACTTGATCGATGAAGGTTTTAGACAATGGACTAAGACTACATTTACACAACAACTGGTGCGAAGTGATTTCAGTTTCTAATCTGAATGAAGTAGTACAAATATAGTTTGAGGCCTAGAACAAAAACTACAATTCATTTTTAAATTCAGTAAGAGTTTCATTTTTTGCTGTTTCCATAGGACTGAAATAATACACGATCATCAAGAGTGGAATGTGGAAAATAGGCTCAAATTGACAAGACAAGACAATTACTGAGAAGGAACATACAGTTACCATAACAAATGCTGGGACTGCTGAGTTATTTGGTCAGTTTCTGACTGATTTGATTTCTGCATTCCAGACTGTAATGCTACCACTTAGAAAAAAAATGCAATGCAATTAATGGATATTTCAAGACTTAATTAAAGCTTCAGATCTGTGTCAAATGTTTTAATAAGTAAAATGTCATTTAAAAAGAAAGCTGTAAGCTTTGCTGCTGCTAAGGTAACCAGCAAACAATTATTCCCATTTTCCAAACATGGAATTGAAACATGGCACAACATTGTAAAACAGCTTCACTTTCACGAAATCTAACCAAATCACAAATAAAATCCCCAGACTGACCCTCGCACAATAACAGTATTTTTAAATCTATAGTAGCAGAATTTGAGAACCACATCAGTACGCAACGTTTTACAGAATTCCTGCAGTGAATGCTGCCAAATGGCTGATGCAATAAATTAATTCAATATTTTTTACAATGATGAAAGCTTTCAACAAAATTAGCCTGGAACTTCTGTTGCCAAAACCTGCTCCAAGATGCAAAAAAAAAGTACAAAATAGGCTGCTGGTCAATAATCTCAAAGCTGATTTCCGCCATAAATACATTGTGTAAGAGCCAAAATAAAAACTCTTTCTTCAATCAAGAACACAGTCTAGCTTCGCATCTTTACTAACTCCCAATATTCTACTTATTCTATTATGTATGACCAGGATAACAAAGTTTTACAAAGGATAGTTCTCCACAAACCAGCTTGCAAAACTGTAAGCCAATTGATCTGTATTTGAAACAATGAGTGGTGAAAGAAGCAGCATTAATGCAAAATAAATAAACTGTATTACAACCAAAATCACATGGACACAAACTTGTTTTATGAGTACAATTGCTAACAGACTTTCTACGATCCAAAAATTATACTTGGTAAGTTTTAGCCTTTACAAAAATTAAATGTCGACAAAACACATCTTCAGCTAATAAATGAAAAATGGACAGTGTGGCTCTGTCTATCGTACACATTAAAACATAGGAGCAAGAATTGACCATTCAACCCATCAAGCCTGTTCTGTTATAACAAAGGGGCACAGTGGCACAGTAGTTAGCACTGCTGTCTCCGTGCCAGGGTCCCAGGTTCAATTCCGGCTTCGGTCACTGTCTGTGGGGAGTTTGCAAGTTCTCCCCACATCCGTGTGCATTTCCTCCGGTTTCCTCCCACAGTCCAAAGACGTACAGATTAGGTTCATTGGCCGTGCTAAATTGACCCATGCGTCAGGGGAATTAAATGCATGGGTTTCTGGGAAAAAGGGCCTGGGAGGGATTGTGGTTGGTACAGATTCGATGGGCCGAATGGCCTCCTTCTGTATCATAGGGATTCTATGATAAAGCAAGACACTGGATTCTGGAGATCTGAAATAAAAATTAAGTGTGAGGAAATTTCAGCAAGTCTGTCAGCATCTTCGCGAAGGAAGCAGTTCACATTTTGAATCCAATCTCTCTTTATTGGAACTCAAACCCAGTCCCAAAGAAAAGTCACACTGGGCTCAAAAGGTGAACACTGTTTCTCTCTCCATAGATGCTGCTAGACCTGCTGAGTTTTTTGAACACTTCCTAATTTTAGTCTTCTTCTGCTATTGTATTAGGTCCTGGTTCATCTCCATTTCCCTGTCTCTAACCCATATCCCCTGATATAATGACCCCAAAAAAAAAATCCAGTTGAACAGTCATCCATTCCTTTAAGGGAAAAGTTTCAGATTTCCACTACCCCTCTGAAAGTGCTTCCAGATTTCACTCCTAAAATTCCTAGATAAAATATTAAAGATTGTGCCCCTTGGTTTTGGATTTTCACACCAGTGGAAATGGCTTCTTGCTAGCTACTCACTCAAATACGTTTATCATCAAGTTAAAGATTTCAATCAGGTCATACCTGAATCTTTTAAACTCAAGTTTATGTAACCTGTCTTCCTCGTCTGTTCCAATTACTTTGTGAGCCTGTGCACTAGCTTACAATGGTTCCTTACAGTTCTAGTTTAATCATTCTGAAAACATTCCAATTTATCTTACTGAAGCCCATATTGAATTCTCTCACATTTCTCCACTCTGAACTCTACCCAATACAATTTTGTTCATTCACTTTGTCTCTATCTCTTTGTAACTTCATGTTCCCATCTATACAGCTTATTATGCCCCTTAGCCTAGAAGTACAAATTTTGACTCCTCCATCCATATGATGTAAAGCTGAGGCCTCAGTGCAGAATCCTGAGCAACACCACCTGTCGCATCCCTTCAAGCACAAAATATTCATTCTTCTCCCAAATCTTTTGTCTCCCACCTATGTATCAATCTACGTAAAAAAAAAATTGTATCCAGTTCTGTCTGCTTTCATTTTTGCTATCTCTTGTACAGGACCTTAACAAACATATTCTGGAAAGCCATTCAGGTAACCACTAAAGAACGTCCCCTGTCCACTTTGCTCTTGGTTTCAAGAAATCCAACAAGTTTAGGCAGATATGATATACCCATTATTAATCCAATTCAAGCACTCAGTTGCTGATAACTTCCAGTAACTAATCCCTCGTCCCTTCCATCCTCCTCCCCCCCCCAGCTGATGTTAAACTGATGGGTCTACTCTTCATAAATACAAGTATGCTATTCATAATTCTCCAATCAATCAAAAGGCACACTTCCTGAATCTGGAGACCTTAAGAAAATTTTGGCAAATTTTCTAATTCACTCACCAATTTGTTTTAAATTCTTTGGGGTGAAAATAATCAGATACTGGACATGTGCCTATCTTAAGTCCCATTATTTTCTCCTTTGCTTCAATTAAGTTCACCTGCTTGACCAGGTTTAGGTTCCTTGTTACTGCTGGTATTTTCTAAAAATGGATACAAAGTACTCAATGTTTTTCCTACATTGTCCAATAATAAACAATAATGACCATCTTACATCTCCTAGTTTGAGGCACGTTCCTAAGCTATGGATGACATCTTCAGCGAGATCAGAATGATCCGAGTCCCAGACCAGACCAATAGTGATTATCTCAGGAGAGTTCATCAACACTTTGCGGATTCTGATCTTCTCACCACAGTTGCTCTGTAAAGGAAATCAAAAGTTTTAAAAAAAAAGTTCCCTACATGATATCTATAAAACCAAAATAAACAAGAACAGCACAGAGTTTATGCAGTGCTCACTGTAAGCTTAACGTGAAGTTTCAGAGTCATAACTGACAGAAGGAATCCATTTAGCCCAATGAGTCCTTGCCGGCTCTCTGTAGAGCAATCCAAACAGTCCCATTTCCCCACTCTATTCCCATGGTCTCGCAGTTTATTTGCTTCAAACGTTCATCCAAATTCCCATTGATATCATTAATCGTCTCCACTTCCACCATTCTTGAAGACAACAGCTGCAGGCCATTATCACTCTGGGTAAAAATGCTTTTCCTCGCATCTCCACTTGCCATAACTTTGTTAAGACTCAGGAAAACGTTCTTGCTTTTCTATTGAAGCTGAAGATCCCATATACTTTGCTATTTACTTTCGCAATATTCCCTGTCCCCATCTTCAAAGATCTGGGCACATGAAACCTTGAGTCCCACTGCCTGATACATTAGAATGGTGCCATGAAGTCTAAATTACTGCCTATCCCTTCTGCCAAAATACATCATCTCATGCCTCTCTGTATTCAATTCTATTTGCCACTCGTTAGCCCATTCTGTTGGCCTATGTCCTGTTGCAATTATCTGAACACAAGAAACAGGAGTAGTAGACCATAACGCCCATCGAGCCTGCCCCATTTGAGATAATCATGAGGTTTAAACTTTCCCACCCGCATCCCATATCCCTCGATTCCCTGAGAGATCACAAAGCTGTCTATCCCAGCCTTAAAACTCATTCAATGATGAAATATTCATAATTAGTCAAGAATGATCCACATTCTAAAATATGTGCTGCTGATATTTAATTGACCAGGCCTGTATCTACTAGGAATGTCCTTATCCCCTTCTTCAATAGTTTTGTCAGCATCCTCTTCCTTAGTAAGACAGGTACAAAGTACTCATTACTGAGAGAGGCAAGGGAGGAAATTGCTGGGGCTTTGAGAAACGTTTGTATCTTCACTGGCTACAGGGGAGGTCATGGCGTGGAGATGCCAGTGTTGGACTGGGGTAAGCACAGCAAGATGTCTCACAGCACGAGGTTAAACTCCAACAAGTTTATTTGGCAGCACAAGCTTTCAGACTGCTGCTCCTTCATCAGGTGAGTAAGGAGCTATGTTCACAAACAGGGCATATAAAGACACAAACTCAATTTACAAGATATAGTGGTTGGAATGCGAGTCTTTACAGGTAATCAAATCTTAAAGGTAAATACAATGCAAGTGGAGAGAAGGTTAAGCACAGGTTAAAGAGGTGTGTATTGTCTCCAGCCAGGACAGTCAATGAGACTTTGCAAGCCAGGCAAGTTGTGTGGGGGGGGGGGGGGGGGGGGGGGGGGGTTACAGATAATGTGACATGAACCCAAGATCCTGGTTGAGGCCATCCTCATGTATGCAGAACTTGGCTGCAAAGCGATTCTGCACTGTGTGTCGTGAAGGCTGCCTTAGAGAACGCTTATCCGAAGATCAGAGGCTGAATGCCAGTGACTGCTGAAGTGTTCCCCAACAGGAAGAGAACACTCTTGCCTGGTTATTGTCAAGCGTTATTCATTCATCCGTTGTTGTAGCATCTGCACGGTCACTCTGGGCAGGAGTGTTCTCTTCCTATTGGGAAACACTTCAGCAATCACGGGCTTTTGGCCTCTGATCTATGCGTAAGCATTCTCCAAGGTGGCTTTATGACACATGACAACACAGAATCGCTGAGCAGAAACTGATAACCAAGCTCTGAACACATGGACGACCTCAATCAGGATCTTAGGTTCATGTCACACTATCTGCAAGCCCCACGACTTGCCTGGGCTTGCAAAATCTCACTAACTGTCCTGGCTGTAGACAATACACGCTTCTTTAACCTATGCTTAACCCTCTTCCCACTCACATTGTCTGTACCTTTAAGACTTGATGACCTGTAAAGACTCGCATTTCAACCATTATTTTGTAAAATGAGTTTGTGTCCTTATATGCCCTGTTTGTGAACACAGCTCCTCACTCACCTGACAAAGGAGCAGTGCTCTAAAAGCTTGTGCTACCAAATAAACCTGTTGGACTGCAACCTGGTATCATGAGACTATCTACTGTACAGGGGAGGTCCCAGAAGATTGCCGAATAGCCAATGTGTTTCCTTTGTTTAAGAAGGGTAGCGAGAATAATCCAGGTACTTCACAGGCCAGTGAACCTTACATCAGTGGTAGGAAATTATTGGAGAGGACTCAGACAGAATTTCTTCCCATTTGGAAATAATTAGACATATTAGCAAGAGGCAACATGGTTTTGTGAAGGGGAGATTGTATCTCACTAACTTGGTCGAGTTTTTTGAGGAAGTGATCAAAGATGATTGTTGAGGATAGGGCAATGGATGTTGTCTACATGGACTTCTGTGAGGCCTTTGACAAGGTCCCTCATGGCAGACTGCTGCAGAAGGTGAAGTTGCATGGGATCAGAGGTGAGCTGGCAAGGTGGCTATAGAATGGGCTTGGTCATAGAAGACAGAGAGTAGCAATGGAAGGGTGCCCTTCTGAATGGAGGGCTGTGACAAGAGATCAGTGCTGGGACCTTTGCTCTTTCTAACATACAAAAATGATTTGGAGGAAAATGTAACTGGTTTGATTATTACACTTGCGGATGACACAAAAGGTTGATAGATTTGCAGATGGTGATGAAGACCATCAGAGGATACAGCAGGATATAGATCAGTTGGAGACTAGGGCGGAGAGATGACAGATGGAGTTTAATCGGGACAAATGTGAGGTAATGCATTTTGGAAGGTCGACAGGATAGGAAATATACAATAAATGGCAGAACCCTTAAGAATATTGATAGGCAGAGGGATCTGGGTGTACAGGTACACAGGTCACTGAAAGTGGCAACGCAGGTAGAGAAAGCAGTCAAGAAGGCATACGGCATGCTTGCCTTCATCGGCCGGGGCACTGAGTTTAAAAATTGGCAAATCATGTTGCAGCTTTATAGAACCTTAGTTAGGCTGCATTTGGAATATAGGTGTTCAATTCTAGTTGCCATATTACCAGAAAGATGTGGAGGCTTTGGAGGGGGTACAGAAAAGATTTACCGGGAAGTTGCCTGGTACGGAGAGCATTAGTTATAAAGAGAGCTTGGAGAAACTTGGTTTGTCCTCACTAGAATGATGGAGGTTGAGGGGCGACCTGATAGAAGTCTACAAAATTATGAGAGGCATGGACAGAGTGGATAGTCAGGAGCTTTTTCCCAGGGTTGAAGAATCAAGTACGAGGGAAGCATTGGCATAAGGTGCAAGGGGCAAGATTTAAAGGAGATGTATGAGACAGGTTTTTTTGCACAGAGAATGATGGATGCCTGGAACTCGCTGCTGGGGAAGTAGTGGAAGCAGATACGTTAGTGACTTAAGGGGCATCCTGACAAATACATGAAGAGGATGGGAATAGGGGGATATGGTCCCTGGAAGAGTAGGGGCTTTCGGTAAGTCAGGTAGCATGATCAGTGCAGGCTTGATAGGCCAAAGGATCTGTTCCTGTGCTGTAATTTTCTTTGTACGTTTTCTGGCTTTGCTCTGTAGCTTAAAGCATTCTTTGCCCTCTTTGTCTTTAACAGGGCCAGCCTTGCCACTAACTAACTATCTGCTGACTCATTACGTGCTGGTAGATGATTTTTGGATTCCCTATGTTAACTGCTGTCACATTCTGATATTTGCACTTTGTCAGTCTTATTTTCCTCTTCACTTTCCTTCTCAATTTATCGTACTTGGTCTTATTCTCACTTGAAGAATTCACCTGACAGGCATCATGCGCCCTCTTTTTGTTTTATTATACTTCATCTCCCTCTTCATCCAATGGCCTTTAGTTCCCCTACCTTGTTGGAATGCACTCAGCATGTCTGTAAATTTCCTTGAAGATCACCCATTATTATTCTGTTCAAATATGAAACCTTCTTTATACAACAGTACAGCCTACAAACCCAAATGTGCTGTGTCAGCATAGACAGCTGCTGGTTCACTCCCACACTGTGCTTAGTTTCCAATTTCATTCATCTAAAGGAGGCATCTGGTGGAAACCAAGTATCTCTCACAACAATGGGGGAGAAAAAGAAGAGTTGACAATGAAGTAGCAGGACAGAGGTAGATGAGAGGAAGTTGCTCCAGGTGATTCCTTTGCACTCTCATCAGATTTAGTTTAAGTCAACATTAAAGTTACTGTAATAACATACTATTCAAACAACTGCAGTACATATAAATATCTTTTCTTCCTTTTACTAGTCTACTGAAGACGCAGTGAGCACAAAGACCAGAAAAGCACCAGGTTCAACTTTCAGCCTCAGCCAGGTCTACTGAATGTTGCAATAACGTTTATTGCCCAGCACAACGAAGGTGGTGGAAACTGGTCAGCAAGTAAAAATGACTATTAATCCCCATTCAGAGACTCATGGCTGATGGAGCTTTCAGCTGTTTGTGGGGGTGGTTGATCAAGAATCAATCTGACTACAAATTTTAATTAACTTAAAAAAATGTCAGCAGTGACTTACATTACAAGATTAGTATTATGAAAGCTTTGTGTGTGATTAAAATGGTACACTCGACCACTCTTCTCAGACTTCATAGAATAATTGAAAAATGTACTCAGCTGCAAAGCTGAAAATAATTTGTTACGCTGACTACATGTTGAAATGGAAAGACTATATTAGTAGAAGATCAAAAATACACTGGGCAGTCTCAAGTTTTGTTTGGTGTAACTGAGCAAAAGTTCAAAACATTGTTCATTGAATATTCATAAAATAAGCACAAAAACTTGCAATTTTCATTATAAAACTATTAATAACTGAAATGTACAGTTTCTGTTGAGCCAGCTACACTGACCAATAAGAGGACATTACTCATTGTGATATACTACATGCATGTTCAAAAGTAACGGATACAGTTGTCACATCTTTTAAGGCAGTCTTTCCAATTTCTAATTAACTACGGGCAAAGATCGATTACCAGTCAAGAGCAATAATAAGCTCAGCATCAATGCAATATATTCTGAATGCGAACTTCAGGATTCATCTTCCTGATGGGCAATTTGATGAATTTATTCACTCAGTTTGGAACACTATATTACAGTAGGTAACATTTAACTAATTTAATGCCTACAGGTCTGGTCAATAAAATATTCCCGTCTAATCAAACACTCACGAGGCTAATGTCAGGGGTAGGAAAGTTGCTGGAGTCCATTATCAAGAATTTCATTGCACGACATTTAAAAAGCAGTGGTATAATCAGATAAGAAGTCAGCATGGATTTACAAAAGGGAAATCATGCTTGACAAATCTACTGGAATTCTTTGGGGATGTAACTAGTAGAGTTGACAAGGGAGAAACTGGTGGATGTGGTTTATTTAGACTTTCAGAAGGCTTTTGACAAGGTCTCACATGGGGTTCCAGGTAATGTCTTTAGAGTATAAGAGCTGCCATCTAATGCTTCAGTTGTACAGAACGTTGGTTAGACCGCATTTGGAGTACTGCTTCCAGTTCTGGTCACCTTACTACCGGAAGGACGTGGAGACCCTGGAGAGGGTGCAGAGGAGGTTTACCAGGATGTTGCCTGGCATGGAAGGACTGAGTTACGAGGAAAGGTTGGAGAAACTGGGGCTCTTCTCCTTAGAAAGACAGAGATTAAGGGGGGATATGATAGAGGTATATAACATACTGAAGGGAATAGATAGAGTCAATAGTGGTAGGCTTTTCCCTAGATTGGGGACAATTACGAGAGGTCACGATCTAAGGGTGAGGGGGGAGAAGTATAATTTGGATATGAAAGGAAGGTTTTTCACGCAGAGGGTTGTGGGGGTATGGAACACGCTACCGAGTAGGGTGGTGGAGGCAGGCACGTTGGACTTGTTTAAGGTTTACTTAGATAGACACATGAGCGAAACAAGGATGGAGGGTTATAGTATAGGGTATTAAATAGGGTCAGAGCCTTGGGACGACACCGGAAATATAGTATTACATGTTAACGTTTTGTCTTTTTATTCCACAGGTGTCAGTCCACCTTGTTGTCAAACGAGGGGCATGCACACGGTGGGTCGTGCATGGGCTGCTCTTGGAGGTTCCGGGAGTGGCCTAGTACTTGGTGTCGTTGTGTGTGCTTAATCCTGGACCAGCAGACGGGCACCACAACAGCTCAGTGACTATCACTGCTAGCTGTGCAGATACATGGATTTGGGCCTGTGTCTGTGGGAGTTTGCGCATTCTCCCTGTGGTTGCGTGGGTTTCCTCCGGGCGCTCCGGTTTCCTCCCACACCCCAAAGATGTGCTGTTAGGCTGATTGGTGTACCAAACTGACACTATTCTCCCCTGAATCTGGCTACATTAGGGGTTCCACTCACATATACACAGGGCAGGGTAGGTGTAAGAAGATGCGGCGGCGTGGGCTCATTGGGCCGAAGGGCCTGTTTCCCGTGCTGGGTTGTTCTTTGTTTATGGACAGAAAGCTGGTTAGCAGACAGGAAGCAAAGAGTTGGAATTAATGAGTCATATTCTGATTGGCAGGCAGTGACTTGTGGGGTGCCGCAGAGATCTGTGCTAGGACCTCAACTGTTCATATTTTATATTAATGATTTGGATGAGGAAACTAAATATATTATATCCAAATTTGCAGATGATACAAAGTTGGGTGGAGGGCGAGGAAAAGGCAGAGATGATTCAGTGTGATTTGGACAGTTTGAGCAAGGGGGCATACGCATTGCAGATTCAGTATAATGTGGATAAACGTGAGATTATCCACTTTGGTAGAGAAAATAGAAAGGTGGATTATTATTTGAATGGATATAAATTGAGAGGGGTGCACCAGTCGCTGGAAGTAATTGCGCAGGTACAGCAGATAGTAAAAAAGGCAAATGTTTTGTTGGCCTTCATAGTGAGAGGATTTGAATTTAGGAATAGGGATATTATACTGCAGTTATATAGGGCTACAGTGAGGCCAACCTGGAGTACTGACTGCAGTTTTCGTGTCCCTTTTCTGAGCAAGGATGTTCTTGCGATAGAGTGAGTGCAGCGAATGTTTACCAGGCTGATTCCTGGGTTAGCAGTAATATGAGGAGAGGCTAAGTTGCTTACGTTTATATTTATTGGGGTCTAGAAGAGGGAGACAGTATCTTGTAGAAATTTATAAAATTCTAACAGGACTAGACAGGGTAGATTCAGAAAGAATGTTCCCGATGGTGGGGGATTCCAGAACTAGTGGTCATAGTCTGAGGATAAGGATTGAGGTGTGGATAAATATTTCACCTAGAGAGAGTGGTGAATCTGTAGAATTCACTACCACAAAAAGAAATTGCGGCTAAACTGTTGTGAGATTTCACAAAGGAATTAGATATAGCTTTAGGACTAAAGGGATCAAGGGATATGAGGAGGGGGGGGAAGAATCAGGCTATTGAATATGATCAGCCATGGTCATAACGAATGGTGGAGCATGCTCAAAAGGCCGAATGCCCTCCTCCTGCTGCTATTTTCTAAGTGTATTTCAAGCATCTAGATGAGTTGAAATGGCCACATTTTCAGTTGTTTTACCTGAAAATATTCTTGGAGCTGCTGTACACTGCTATTGATAAGGCTAGATACTGTCCTTCTCAACAATGAATTGTTTGTAGCATACACTCAGGATTAACATGATCTATGTACAGAGTTCAACTAATCAGCTTCTGTCAAGTTATGTCAATCTAAAATCAAATGGAGCAAAGGAAACTTCAGCAAATCTCAGAAAAATACTAACTATATCATAAGCACAATCTTTAATAATCAGAAAACAAAAGAGGGAAATCTTCAGTCATGGTCAATGAAAAGCCATTGCTTCTCAGCTTTACGGCTTCAGCATACTGGCTTGTTGCTAGGGAGAACAGCAACATTTCACAAGACAGTGCTGAAACTTAAATCAAGTTGAAACGAATCAACTACATTCTTATATTCAACACAATATAGGAGCAGACCCCAAATTAATCTTTAGTTAAGACTTTCAGGTACATTGGATGGATAGGGCAGCTAGGTGAAGCTAAAGCAATAGCTCCATATTTCATGTCTGTAGATGAAAAGTGGCATCAAATTCAACCTCAACTCGTCAGGGTTTTTAATCTTTTTGGGGGGAAGGGGGAGGTTATTAGTTCTTACAAAAATATGGCATTCTATTTACGCCTTTCAAAGTTAAACTGTGAATACGCCTTTAACTTATATGGATTTGTTGATTTACATTAAAATATTCATCCAAAGACAAACAATGTATTTTGCAAATGCACAAGGCACATAACATTTTAACAACAAATACTTGAACTGTGTTTATATCATGAAACCATTTCAATGATTTGAATAAGATTGAGAAGTATGCCACACTTTTTATTACCAGTGTTATTTGGGAGTCTGGTCAGGAGACAGAAACAAACTGCTTCCAGCCACTGAACTTCCCATATTCAACAATGAACTGTAGTCATTGAGATTCCACTTACATTCTCAAACCATCTCCAAAGGATGTAAGAATTACCATGGAGTTGGGCATTTCCAGCACAAAGGAACACCAATAAGTCATTAAGTTGCTTCTAAACAGGTTTCATAGTGGTGCGTTAATGACGCCAAAATACCGCAGTAGAGGCAAGAGACTTAGAAAACAAGTCTGAGAAAATGATTAAATTGCATCACAAAATTCTAATACTTTTATTTTCTGTTCAAAACTGTCCAATTTATTTCAATTTCAAAATTAGTTTTTTCTTGTACCTTTTCATCACAACTTATAGGTAAACACTGAACTTGCATGTCACCAGTGAATCTGCTAGCAGTTTGTACACACTGAAGAAATGCTGCATGGATATTCCCAGGCTAGGAATGTAGTATTCTGATCACTGCCCTATGCAGATCTTCCCCAACCAATGGGTTAGAACCGAGCAGCCAAATATCAAGTGGCGATTTTCAAACAAATTGTATAGAAACAAAGGAGCGCCTGCACAGTGACCGGACTGTTGTCAGGGTATTATTCAAACTACAACATGACAAACATTAATGCATTAGAGAATTGCTTTGCAGTAAAGCAGCTCTGTAAAATAATTGCATTATTAGATGATTTTCATCTCTTAAGGTGCGAAGTAAATGCACTCAATTGCAGTGATTCCTCTGTATTTAAATGATCACAGATAACGAGAAACAGGATTGAATAGACACACACCGGACAGTTCCTCAGATCACCCATTGTGCTTGCATTCTGCAGGAGCTCCCCAAACATGTCAGGCGTGGGTTTCTCACGTCTTTCCATCATACGGATTGCTTGATTACTGCACAAAAGGGACAAAACAGAAAGGAATTGGTTCCCATGAAAACCAACAAAGCTCCCACTCTGTCGGCATCCAACTGACAACTTCATCACTTATTTCTCCTGAATTAATAAAATTGCTGTTTGGTCATGTACAAGACTTTGCTATGTTATTCAAATTTAATTAGGTGCCTAAACAATTTCCTACGCAAGATAATTATGCACAACCCATCTTGATCATAATTGAGTTAGATGGCCATATTGTCCAAAGTATCTCTCACAATGTTTGAAAGCTTTGTTGGGAAACATTATCATGGCTTTTCCTTTAGGTTTGCACAATGAACTAAGATGTAACATTTAAATAGTGCACAAAACGCAGTTCACCCTTTACATCTTTCTAAAAGGCTCTCTAAAAGGTTTTATCTTTGAACATTATTTTGCCCCAAAACTATATACAATATAGTGGCACAGTGGCTAGCACTGCTGCCTCACAGCACCAGGGAGCCAGGTTCGATTCCAGCCTCAGGTCACTGCCTGCATGGAGTATGCACTTTCTTTCCATGTCTGCGTGGGTTTCGTCCAGGTGCTCCAGTTTCCTCTCTCAGTCCAAAAAAAATGCGCGAGTTAGTTTGATTGGCCATGCTAAAGTTGTCCCTCATGTCACGGGGATTAACAGGGTAAATGCATGGGGTTCTGGGAACAGGGCCTGGATGGGATTGTTGTTGGTACAAACTCAAAGGGCCGAATGGCATCTTTCTGTACTGTCGGGATTCTATGCCAAATTTATATTGAAGAAAAACATGTCAAAATCCTTTATACAGTGTCGTTAAAATCAATAATTACAATTTTCAGTATTCAGTAAGTTAAACATTTTCACAAGGCTATCTTTTGCAGAATAACAATGAGAAAAAACCTAAAATGAAGGTTTATTGTCAGGTGAAACCAAATCGTACGCTGTCCTATTTCAAGACAGCGCACAAACTGCAAAATATAACTTAATATCTCCCATCTCAGAACCATTTCCATCAGCAGTTCTGTAATCAAACAGTTTCCTTGGTAAAATTCTACATGCTTGTCTTTTTCTCAGATGACTTCAGCCACCCATCTAACTTATCTTGCAATCACCACATGTTCCGTTTCAATCACAGCTTCATGATTCTTGTGTAAAGAAGCATGATTATCCTGATCTCAGTCTTAAATCTCTTATTTAATCCTATATATATATGCCTCCTCATTCTAGACCCTTCAATCACTGGAAATAGTCTGTTTCTATCTATTTATATTAGACTTTCATAATTCTAAGCATATTCAATCATCCTATAATCTCTGTGAGCAAAACACAGCTCCAGTTTTGGACATCTTCATATTCATAGAATGCCTACGGTGCAGAAAGGCTGCACTGACTCTCCAAAAGAACATTCCACCTAGGCCCTCCCCTCCACCGTATCCATGTAACTCCACACGTTAACCAGGGTTAATCCACATAACCTATATATCTTTGGACTGTGGGAGGAAACCGGAGCACCCCAGAAGAAGCCTATGCAGGCAGAGGGAGAACATGTACTCTTTCTATTGCTTTGACATCCTTCCTAATGATGTGGCATCCAGGACTCCAAATTTTTATACAGGTATCAATTACATCTTGTATCGTTGATTTAATATTTCTTACCATTGGCTTCTATCTTAAAATGGCTTTACCCACTTGAGATGGTATTTTACATCAATATGCGTCACTCTCACAGTTATGAAATTGAATTCCATGCGTCACATTTTTGCCTTTTCCATCATCTTTCCAATATTTTTTATAACATCCTTTGGTTCTCAAAGTGGGTAGAACAACTGGACCATTTGTTTGTACCCCTCTATTCCCAGTCTGTTCATGTGGCAAAGTCTTAAACAAACCCTGCATGTCCGCCTCAACCACCTTGCTTGGCAGTGCATTCCAGGCCCCCATCACCCTCTGTGTAAAATACATCCCCCGATATCTGTGTTGAACCTTGCCTCCCTCACCTTGAACTTGTGACCCCTTATGTTTGTCACCTCCGACCTGGGACAAAGCTTCCCACTGTTCACCCTATCTGTGCCCTTCATAATTTTATACACTTCTATTAGGTTGCCCCTCATACTCCGTCTTTCCAGGGAGAACAACCCCAGTTTACCCAATCTCTCCTCATAGCTAAGACCCTCCATACCCAGGCAACATCCTGGTAAACCTTTTCTGTACTCTCTCCAAAGCCTCCACGTCCTTCTGGTAGTGTGGCAACCAGAACTGGATGCAGTATTCCAAATGTGGCCCTACCAACGTTCTATATAGCTGCAACATCTTATGCCAACTTGTATACTCTATACCCTGACCAATAAAGGCAAGCATACCATATGCCTTCTTCACCACCCTCTCCACCTGTGCTGCCACCTTTAAGGATCTGTGGGCTTGTACCCCCAGGTCCCTCTGTGTGTCTATACTCCTGATGGTTCTGCCATTTATTGTATAGCTTCCCCGTACATTAGATCTACCAAAATGCATCACTTTGCATTTATCTGGATTAAATTCCATCTGCCATTTCTCAGCCAAATCTACCAGCCTATATACTGCTGTATTCTCTGAATGTTCATCACCATCCGTAACTCCAGCAATCTTTGTGTCGTCCGCAAACTTACTGATCACACCAGCTACATCTTCTTTCAAATCATTTGTATATATATCACAAACAGCAGAGGTCCCAGTACAGAGCCCTGTGGAACACCACTAGTCATGATGTGGGTATGCCGGCGTTGGACTGGCGTAAACACAGTAAAAAGTCTGACAACACCAGGTTTTAGTCCAACCTATTTATTTGATAATATACTCACTAGCTTTCGGGTTAGCCTCTTCGTCAGGTGAACTCTCCATTCACCTGACGAAGAGGCTAACCCGAAAGCTAGTGAGTATATTATCAAATAAATAGGTTGGACTAAAACCTGGTGTTGTCAGACTTTTTACTGTGAACACCACTAGTCACAGATCTCCAACTGGAAAAGACCCCCCCCCCACCCACTGCTACCCTCTGTCTTCTATGGCCAAGTCAGTTCTCCATCCTTCTAGCTAGCTTATCTTTATCCCGTGAGATTTAACCTTTTGCACCAGCCTGCCATGAGGAACCTTGTCAAACGCCACAAAATCCATATAGACCACATCCACGGCGCTTCCCTCGTCAATTGTTTTTATCACCTCCTCAAAAAACTCAACCAAATTTGTGAGGCGTGACCTCCCTCGTACAAAACCACGCTGTCTATCGCTAATGACATTATTCAGTTCTAAATGTGCATATATCCTATCTCTTCATATTCTTCAACAATTTCCCGACCACGGACTTCAAGCTCACCGACCTATAATTAGCTAGGTTATCCTTGCTACCCTCCTTAAATAACGGGACCACATTTGCTATCCTCCAATCCTCTGGGGCCTTAACTGTGTAAAAAGTCTGACAACACCAGGTTTTAGTCCAACCGATTTATTTGATAGTAAACTCACAAGCTTTCGGGTTAGCCCCTTCGTCAGGTGAATGGCGAGTTCTGGCCTCAGACAAAGCATATAAAGCACAGACAGTTTAGAGATTACTGATTAGAATGCGAATCTTTACACCTAACCTGCTGTTCAAGTCCTGAAATGGCTGACAATGTGTGTGGAAGGAGCACTGATCACAGGTTAAAGAGAGGTATATTGTCTCCAGACAGTACAGTAAGTGAGGTTTTGCAAACCCAGGCAAGTCACGGGGGTTACAGATAGTGCGACATGAACCCCAGATCCCTGTTGAGACCGTCCTTATGTGTGCGGAACTTGGCTATCAGTCTCTGTTCAGCGACTCTGCGCTGTCGTGTGTCGTGAAGGCCGCCTTGGAGAATGCTTACCCGAAGGTCAGAGGCTGAATGCCCGTGACCACTGAAGTGTTCGCCAACAGGAAGGGAACAGTCTTGCCTGGTGATTGTTGAGCGATACGAACATCGCTCGACAATCACCAGGCAAGACTGTTCCCTTCCTGTTGGCGAACACTTCAGTGGTCACGGGCATTCAGCCTCTGACCTTCGGGTAAGCATTCTCCAAGGCGGCCTTCACGACACACGACAGCGCAGGGTCGCTGAACAGAGACTGATAACCAAGTTCCGCACACATGAGGACGGTCTCAACAGGGATCTGGGGTTCATGTCGCACTATCTGTAACCCCCGTGACTTGCCTGGGTTTGCAAAACCTCACTTACTGTACTGTCTGGAGACAATATACACCTCTCTTTAACCTGTGATCAGTGCTCCTTCCACACACATTGTCAGCCATTTCAGGACTTGAACAGCAGGTTAGGTGTAAAGATTCGCATTCTAATCAGTAATCTCAAAACGTCTGTGCTTTATATGCTCTGTCTGAGGCCAGAACTCTCCATTCACCTGACGAAGGGGCTAACCCGAAAGCTTGTGAGTTTACTATCAAATAAATCGGTTGGACTAAAACCTGGTGTTGTCAGACTTTTTACTGTGTTTACCCCAGTCCAACGCCGGCATATCCACACCTTAACTGTGTCCAGTGAAGAGACAAAGATTTCTGTTAGAGGCCCAGCAATTTCATCTCATCTCCCTGAGCAGTCTAGGATAGATGCCATCAGGCCCTAGGGATTTGTCTGTCTTAATGTTTCCTAAAAAAAACCTAACACTTCCTCCCTTGTCATTGAGATTTTTTCCAACAGGTCAACACATCCCTCTGAGTCAACATGTCCCTCTCCTTTGTGAATACTGATGCAAAGTATTTGTTTAGGATCTCACCTACTTCCTTGGGTTCTAAGCATAATTCCCCTCCTTTGTCCCTGAGGGGTCTGATTCTTTCCCTGACAACCCTCTTGTTTCTAACGTATGTATAAAAATGTCTTAGGATTCTCCTTAATCCTGTCTGCCAAGGACATTTCGTGACCCCTTTTTGCCCTTCTAACTCCCTGTTTGAGTTCTTTTCTACTTTCTCTGTATTCCTCCAGCACTCCATCTGTTTTTAGCTGCCTGGACCTTACGTATGCCTCTTCTTTCTTTTTGATTGGACCCACAATTTCACTGGTTATCCACAGCTCTCAAATCCTACCTTTCCTATCCTTCTTTTTATAGGCACATGTATGTCTCTATAAGATCCCCCCTCAACCTTCTAAACGCCAATGAGTACAGGCCCAGTCTACTCAATCTCTCCTCATAAGCCAACCCCCTCATCTCCGGAATTAACCTGGTGAACCTTCTCTGCAACCCCTCCAAAGCCAATATATCCTTTCTTAAATAAGAGGACCAAAATTGTACACAGTACTCCAGGTGTAGCCTCACGAGTACCCTGTACAATTGCAGCAAGACCTCCCTACTTTTATATTCCATCCCTCTTGCGATAAAGGCCAACATTCCATTTGCCTTCTTGATCACCTGCTGCACCTGCAAACAGAGTTTTTGTGATTCATGCACAAAGACCCCCAGGTCCCTCTGCTCAGTAGCACGTTGTAATTTTTCATCATTTAAATAATGGTCCATTTTACTATTATTCCTTTCAAAGTGGATAGCCTCACACTTATCAACGTTATACGCCATCTGCCAGATTCTTGCCCACTCACTTAGCCAAACCAAATCTCTCTGCAGACTTTGCTCTTCTTCCACGCAATTTGCATTCCCACTCAGAGGTGGGGTACCAATAGACAATCATGTCCACTGCACACTAACTGATCTTAACTTTAATTCTCCAGTTTCCTTGCTTCTAACCATTATAAAATCCAATTTCCTCCTGACCACAAAATTCTTTAACCTCCAAGAAGTCTAAAGGTCCATATCATCCACTACGATTACATATCCTCCATCCAGTATATCTGTCACTTCCTCAAATAATTTAATCAAGCTGGTCAAGCATGAACATCCTTTCAGCAATTCATGCCGGCTCCTTCTAAAATATTACCTTTTCATTAAAATACTTTGTAATTTCATCTTAAAGATTCCATTTTTACCACACATCAGGTTAGTTGATTCTGTAAAGTAATCCCATTGGCAGCTTCCAAGTCTTCCACTCTGTGGACTTGAGGCCATTCAAAACTCTGTTACCCATGTCCTAATGTGAACGAAGACCAGTTGAAAAATTACTCCTGCTCCCCAAAAAGCCTTTCTTCTGAAAATATTGCACAATCATGGGCAGTATCTATTAACACAACATGATAGAAGCTGAAGGCGGGAATTCAGCCTCTCGAGCCTGCTCCATCATTCAAGGCTGATCTGATTGTGGTCTCAACTTTCTTGCCTGCACCCCATAATCTTTGATCTCTTGCAGATCAAAAATCCGTCTAAGCCAGTCAGAAACATATTCAAATAACAATTTCCACTGCTCCCTGGGGTAAAAAATGTCAAAGATTAACAATCCCCTCTCTCGTTCATTTTCCTTCATCACAAATGGTTCCATATGACAGTTAACAACTCTAATTGTGGAATGTAGAAACATAGAAAAGGAACAAACAAGCCCTTCAGCCCACAAGTTGCGCCAAACATGTCCCTACCTACTAGGCTTACCTATAACTATCTTACTAAGTTCCACGTACTTATCCAAAAGTCTCTTAAAAGACCCTGTCGAATCCGCCTCCACCACCACTACCGGCAGCCGATTCCACGCACCCACCACCCTCAGTGAAAAACTTACCTCTAACATCTCCTCTGTACCTCTCCCCAGCACCCTAAGCCTGTGTCCTGTTGTGCCAACCATTTCAGCCCTGGGAAAAAGCTTTTGAGAATCCATTCAATCAATACCTCTCAATATCCTATACACCTCTATCAGGTCACCCCTCATCCTTCATCTTTCCAAGGAGAAAAGACCGAGCTCTCTCAACCTATCCTCATAAGACATGCCACCTATCCAGGTAACATCCTTATAAATCTCCTCTGCACCCTTTCTACGGCTTCCACATGCTTTCTGTAATGAGACAACCAGAACTGAGCACAGTACTCCAAGTGGGGTCTAACCAAGATCTTGTTGCAGCTGCAACATTATCTCCCGGCTCCTAAACTCAATTCCTCGATTGATGAATGCCAGTACACCATACACCTTCTTAACTACAGCCTCTACTTGCGCAGCTGCTTTGAGCATCCCATGAACCCGAACCCCAAGATCCTTCTAATCTTCCACACTGCCAAGAGTCTTACCCTTAATATTATATTCCGTCATCCTATTTGACCTGCCAAAATGAATCACCACACACTTATCTAGGTTGAAGTCCATCTGCCACTTCTCTGCCCAGTCTTGCATCCTATCAATGACTCGTTGCAACTTCTGACATCCCTCCGCACTATCCACAATACCTCCAACCTTTGTGTCATCAGCAAACTTACCAACCCATCCCTCCACTTCCTCATCCAGGTCATTTATAAAAATCACAAACAGCAAAGGCCCCAGAACAGATCCCTGGGGCACTCCACTGGTGACCGACCTCCATGCAGAAAAAGACCCATCTACAACCACTCTTTGCCTTGTGTGGGCAAGCCAGTTCTGAATCCACAAAGCAATGTCCCCTTGGATCCCCTGCCCCCTCACTTTCTCAATAAGCCTGACATGGTGCACCTTATCAAATGCCTTGCTGAAGTCCACATAAACTACATCTACTGGTTTTCCTTTGTCAATGTGTTTAGACACATTCTCAAAAAATTCAATCAGGCTCATAAGGCATGATCTGCCTTTGACAAAGCCGTGCTGACTATTCTTGATCATACTATACCTCTCCAAATGTTCATAAATCCTGCCTGTCAGGATCTTCTCCATCAACTTACCAACCACTGAGGTTAGACTCACTGGTCTATAATTTCCTGGGCTATCTCTTCTCCCTTTTTTGAATAAAGGAATCACATCCGCAATCCAGGAACCACATCCACAATATTTTACAGCTCCTTTAATACAAGATTCTTTCCTCATACTATCTCCTTGTCAACCATACTGACTTTGACAACCCCATTTGTTTCTTCTCTTATTTTTAAATCATGCCTGTATTACATGCACTTCAATCTTATGTTTAATTAGTCTTTATTTGTTCAAGATATCCTAAACGTTTACTCCTTTTGTTTTGGGATGAAATGATTCACCTTGAACCTGATCGCTTACAATCTCATTTTTAGAAATTCACTGGGTTGATTTACAATCCTTTCCGCCAATTTATCCTTTCACCACACCTCAAAAAGCTCAACTTTCCCAAACCTGCCATATTCCAATTGGTGCACTTGTTTCTCACTTCTCACTATTTCTCTTCCTCACTATTTGTGCCTTAAACTTATCATATTGTGATCACCACTCTCGAGTTTCTTCTGCACTTTTAACTCATATCTACTGGAATTATTAACTTGATCTGGCAATGGCTCTTCCTCTGCAGGCAAACTGGCATACTGTTCAAGTAAGGCACCGTGTACTCTTTTTAGAAATTCCTTTCTCCTCCATTTCCTCTTTTGGAGGACTTCACCATCTTTTGAACACAATGCTATTTTAGTTATGCATCGAGAGTAAAGTGCAAGAGATGCTACATAACAGTGAGAAACTAAAGATTTTATTAGAGTAAAGTTGCCAGCATTTCAAAGGCACTCCTTATTCAGAGGCTCTTCAGCATCCTGCCAAAACGTAGCAGAAATGCTGCAACGTTTAAAATTAGATAAGTTGTTTTTTCAGCAGCAAGAAGCATTCTCCAGTAACTGCAGCATTTTAAAACATTTACTACAATTTGTCTTTTGTATTTTGGATTGTCATCTTCCATTAAGAGTTGAGCAGACTCTGAAACCTGTCAGTTTTTACTCCAATACATAAATCTGTTTAAAGTCAAATGTTCGTAGTTTCAGTATTTGAAATTGTAAAGAGAGTGGCCCGATTTCTCAAATTGTCAACAAGGAATGTAACATACTACTTAGCAAGCTTCTTCATTTTTCATAACATTCTAGCTCTTTTAGAATCTTCATGCATGAGAAAGTCACTGCATAAAACTCAAGGTTAGTGCAATTATTTTTAGTAATGGCTTACCACAATGCTGTTGTGGAAATGTAGTTCACCATTTGGATAAAAGGCAACGGATCAGATGTTGCGCCACAGCTGGTACAAACGCACTGCAAGAAAGAATTGTTCTGTACAGTCTATCAAAGAGGACGAACTTACTACTAAGTTTCCAATCTAACTGTTCAGTTTTCATACATCACGGCAGGTGTCACAACAGTAGAAGGTCCTTGCTGAATATTGGAATATTATTTACAGGATTTTAAAAACTGGCTATGGTTTATGGAGACAATTACATTCAACATTAAGCAAAAGTGAAGGCTTCCAATTTCAGTTCATACTTAATAAATTGCACTGCACATACACAACCTATAATTTGGGGAAGGGAAGGAAAAATCAGGCTGTTACACTACCTTTACTAAAAAACATGCACCAGACATTTGAAGGGATGAGGTAGAGTTTTATACTTTAGCACTTTTGAACAAAACGTCCTACATGGAACCTTTTTGATTGATTGTCCTATTCTATCTTGGGTCTATCGCCAGTAAGTATGGCAGGAGGAAGAATTACCTGACGAAGGAGCCGTGCTCCAAAAGCTAGTGGATTTTGCTACCAAATAAACCTGTTGGACTTTAACCTCGTGTCGGAGACTTCTTACGGAGGAAGAATGACCAGGAAAGGTTTTTAGATATAGCATATACATAATACATTAATTACCTTGATGATTTATGTAACATTTCTTAATCTGAGGTTGCTCAGTTATTTAAAAGAAATATCAACTCAAGTTTCTCAGGCCCAAAGTTAAGACACAGTTTGGTAATAAGGAGACTTGGTTTAATGTTGGACTGAACCATATGTTGTTAACAATCAATTTTTTTTTAAACCTGATCCACCTGTGGAACCGTCACTGCTTTTATAAATTCTATCACAATTTGGTGCAGAGTGAACTGGAAAACATTAAAGCTCTGTCCTTTATGTCTCTCAGATTTCAGCCATTGATTACTGTGTCCCAGCAAAAGGTTTCCTGCCAAACATCAGCAAAACCGTCCTAGGCAGGAAAGCTCTCCCCTACAGGTAAAATTGCAAATGCTTCAAAAACATACATCAAAGCTTTGGTTCTCAGCATTGAGATTAAGATCAGGTACACATTTCTTACATTATTCATTCAGGACACGGGCCTTGTTGATTGCCCTAAATAGATGGTGATAGTCCTGACACATTTCTGTGCAGTGATAATGATACAACTCAGTAACTTCTCTGGGTCATAGTGGAGGCCAGTTAACAGTCGTTTACATTGCTGTGAATGGGAGTCACAGGCAGGCTAGTCTGGGTAAAGATGGCAGCGTTCCTTCCTAATCAATTTTAAAGCAACTGAAGAGGCTGATAAGTCAGAAAGAGTAACACATTTTCTGACACGAGTCCAAAACAATTGAGGCATGGGGACATCACCTCAAAATGAGGTCAGGAAGCACTTCTTCACAGGAAGGGTAGTGGAAATCTGGAACTCTTGCCCTCAAGTGAGCTATTGAGGGTATGTCAACTCAAAAGTTCAAAGCAGAAAGATAGATTTGTTAGGTAAAAGGCTGAAGAATGTGGATCAAATGTGCGAGCAAATGGAGCTGAGATTAAAAGGTCAGCCATAACAAGCTCAAGGGGCATAATGACCTACTTCTGTTTCTAAAAAGTAATAAACATGACAACAAAACACAGCACAATCAAGTATTCCCAAGTCATGATATTTTGGCCCCAACTATTTTCTGTGAAAGCAAATTCCATAGGCTGACCATTTCCTGGGTGAAGAAATTTCTCATCTCTGTCCAAAAATGTCTATCATGTATCATCAGACTGTGACCCCTAGTTTTCGACACTCCCACCGTTGTTGGCTTGGCCAGCATTTATTGCCCATCCCTCGCTGTCCTGGAGGTGGTGGTGGTGATAATGGTGGAGGATGGTGGTCCCTAAAGTGCAGGTACACTTACAGTGCTCATAGGGAGGAAATTCCAAGATTTTGATCAAGTGACAATGAAGGAACGGCGGTATATTTCCAAGTCAGGATGGTGAACTGGAGGCGAACTTACAGGTGCTGGTTTCCCCAGATATCTTCTGCCCATGTCCTTCTAGATGGTAGTGGTTGTGTGTTTGGATGGTGCTGTCTAAGGAACTTGGTGAGTTGCTGCAGTGCATCTTATAGTTGGTACACATAACTGCCACTGTTTGTCAGTGGTGGAGGGAATGAACACTTGTACAAGGGGTGACAATCAAGCAGGCTGCTTGCTCCCAAGTCCATGTAGAAATTAGTATTTCATGATGGAGGCAGTCTCTGGAAGTTCTTCTTTCCAGAAAGCACATGGAACCAGAGACTTTTTCCATCCAGGTTGAAAACATCATTTTAAAAGCAATTGATCAAGCTGAACATCTTCATTTGGTTGCCTTCTTAATTTAGCTGTTACTACTTTATTCATTTTCTGCACTACATAGGAAACATAATACTGCAACAGCACTCAAAAGATCGTAGTTCCATTTCCAAAAAAAAACTGTTTTTAACTCTGTGGTAATGGAGCATTTTTAGGCTATTTTTTTAAAAAAAGCAATAATGTCATTAACTAGCATTTTTCACAAGCAACTATTTTACACCATTGTCATATGTTGAACATCCATGAATGCCTAATATATCTTTTGGAAAATGTCAAGAAAATTAAGCATCAAAAGAGTAAAACTTCAAACTCAGCTTAAAAGATAGCAGAGACGAAATTAAATTCTTGTAGAGGATATTTTAAAACCTATCCTTATTGCTGGCCTCATGAACATTTCCTACCTGTTCAAATAAAGTCATTGCAAATTTCTGGTGAGGAATGCAATGTTTCGCTGTGCAAATGTCCTCTTTTGTTTCATCTGCGATGTGAAAGTGTATTCGCATGAGGATATTTTCCTATGAAGGATATAAAAAAGTTGTATGGTGCATTTGAGCTTTTGCATTATTTAAATCAACTCATTAAATATTGAATTTCAACGCATCAACTATCAATCATAATGTCTCAAAATAAGAGTAATGTCTTAATTATACGTTTTTACTTTATTACAGGCTATATTAGTGCTGTTGAATAAGTTGGCCACTAGCCACATGTGGTGAGTTAGGAATCCAGACATGACTAATTGAATAAATAAAGAGCAATGGACACCATTGATGGGTATGTTATCTCAATACTTAAAGTAGCAAATTAGGAGCAGATCTGATGTATCTCGTCGAGTGAATCAACAATCACTCTGATGGTAAAAAATAGAGCTCATAACCGGTGGATGAAAACCCAGAAGCTGCACTAAGATATGCTGTTCTATCAAATACACACCTGAGCTCAAAATATGGTACGTCAGTTCCATATCACAAGCATAATGCATCTTTTGCTCTGCAACTTTCTAGCCAGTTCCTGCGAGCATGCATCTTGTAATTTTCATACATAGCTTTAATGCAAGATTGAAACTGTGAGAAAAATAATGCCCACATCTTGTAGCTTTTAAATGAAGCAATAAATTGTTCAATAAAATATCCTGTCGTTTTGAAACCAAAATCCACAAGTCATGTATGTTGACATGTTTTCTTTAACTGCTTCAATGGAAGGCAGGCCAGATAAGGCAATCTGCCTGAATGAACGATGGAAGAGAGACAGTGTTAAAGAAAAGAAATATGATTTTGAAATGTTACCCATTACCTTTGATTGAATTCGAAGTTTTTTTTTGTTCAAAATGACCATGACTAAAAGGTTAACAGTATATTGATAATTAAATTGAAGTAACTTGCAATGCCAGCAACTGGGGCAACAATATTTACTTTCTTTTGTGGGCCTGCACGAACAGTCTAAAGCATGCAAGGGGCTTCATGGAAATGATTTGGTTCAAGTTTAATTATATTCCTTCCTATACATCACCCACTTCAACTAAAACACCCAATCAAAAATTGGATTCCGGGGAAGTGCCAGAAGATTGGAAAGCGGTTAATGTTACGCCGTTGTTTAAGAAGGGTGCCAGGCAAAAGGCAGGGAATTATAGGCCGGTTAGTTTAACGTCTGTTGTAGGTAAAATGTTAGAATCCGTCATCAAGGAGAAAATAGCGAGGCATCTTGAGAGGAATTGCTTGATAGAGCAGACGCAGCACGGTTTCGTTAAAGGGAAGTCGTGTCTGACAAATTTACTGGAGTTCTATGAGGATGTGTCTAGGGCGGTGGATAGAGGAGAGCCGGTGGATGTGGTCTTTCTGGATTTTCAGAAGGCTTTTGACAAGGTACCTCACAGGAGGTTATTGCAGAAGGTCAGGGGACAGGGAGTTGGGGGTAGGGTGTTAGCGTGGATAGAGGATTGGTTGTCAAATAGGAGGCAGAGAGTGGGGGTCAATGGGTGCTATTCGGATTGGTGGATGGTGACTAGTGGAGTGCCCCAGGGGTCGGTGCTGGGGCCTCAGCTATTTACCATTTATACAGATGATCTGGAGGAGGGAACCAAGCGTAGGGTGTCGAAATTTGCTGATGACACCAAGATTGGAGGAAAGGCAAATTGTGCGGAGGGTGTGGAGAGTCTACAGAGGGATCTAGATAGGCTGGGCGAATGGGCCAGGAAATGGCAAATGGAATTTAATGTTGGCAAGTGCGAGGTGGTCCACTTTGGTAGGAAGAATGGTAGGAAGGATTATCACTTATGTGGCGAAAGACTGCAGCAGGCGGCGGTGCAGAGGGACCTTGGGGTCCTTGTGCATGAGTCGCAAAAACCCAGCTTGCAGGTGCAGCAGGTGGTCAGGAAGGCGAATGGGATGCTGGCCTTCATAGCGAGGGGGATTGAATATAAAAGTAGGGAGGTCTTGCTGTGGCTGTATAGGGCATTGGTGAGGCCGCAGCTGGAGTACTGTGTGCAGTTTTGGGCGCCGTACTTATGCAAGGATATTTTGGCCTTGGAGGGAGTGCAGAGGAGGTTTACTAGGCTGATACCGGAGTTGAGGGGGTTGAGCTATGAGGAGAGGCTGAATAAACTAGGCTTGTACTCGTTAGAGTTTAGAAGAATGAGGGGAGATCTCATTGAGACGTATAAGATGATGAATGGGATGGATAGGATAGAGGTGGAGAGACTCTTCCCGCTCAGAAAGGATAATAGGACTAGGGGGCACAGCCTCAAGATAAAGAGGGGGCGGTTTAGAACGGAGTTGAGGAGGAACTTCTTCACTCAAAGGGTGGTGAATCTCTGGCATTCTCTGCCCGTTGAAGTGGTGGAGGCTACCTCGCTAAATATTTTTAAGACGCGGGTTGACGGGTTTTTGATAAGAGAGGGGATTAAGGGTTATGGGGAGAGGGCGGGAATGTGGAACTGAGCCACGACAGATCAGCCATGATCTTATTGAATGGCGGGGCAGGCTCGAAGGGCTAGATGGCCTACTCCTGCTCCTATTTCTTATGTTCTTATGTTCATTCCACAGAATGCTATTAGATTGGAGTTTAATCTCATGTAACATCCTATTGTGATAGGAAACAACAACTGGAAAAGGTGCAGTAAGTTATCATAGGTATGGATGGATTTCCAATGATGCAGATTGTTGTGGTGTAATAATGTTTCACTTAAGGGCCAAGTGAACAAAGAGGAAAAGATTTCACTACAATTCAGTTAGGTACTGTTAACATTTAAAAAGTCCAAACACCTTGTTTTAGCCAATAGAACTATGTCATAAGATTTCCCTTCATTTTCAACAAAACAAACTTTATTGTACAGTTTAAGTTTATTTAGTGTCACAAGTAGGCTTACATTAACACTGCAATGAAGTTACTGTGAAAATCCTCTAGTCACCACAGTCTGGCACCTGTTCAGGAACACTGAGGGGGAATTTAGCATGGCCAATGGACCTAAACAGCATGTCTTCAGACTGTGGAAGGAAACTGGAAAATTTGGAAGAAAATCACGCATACATGGGGATAAGGAGCAGACTCCGCACAGTGACCCAAGCCGGGAATTGAACCCGGGTCCTTGGCACTGAGGGACATCAGTGTTTGCCACTGTACATAAAAGGAACTAAGTACTATTTAATCTAACAATATGGTGATAACTATTTATGTTGTACACTCAAGTTTCTCTCTGATTTCCCCCAAGAGTTCTCTTAAATTTATCTGCTTCTGTAGGGATTACCCATAAGTATGCCTAAGTCCTCAGGAGAATGCTCCTCTGCTTCAGCTATCCTCAGGAGGTAAAATTTTCATGTACCACCTCTTGATTGTGGAGGCCTCAGTCCCTGGGTCTGGTTACATTTCCAATACTTCCAAACTAATTTGCCTGTTGCTTTCTTTAGCACAAGACTCTGTGGAAGACGACTGTGGATTCTTCCACTAGCTTCAAACTAGGCAACTTTCAAGCTTACGTTCCCTCATGCCGTTCATACCGAGATAAGCCTCAGCTGACTTCTGCATGGTGAATAATGAAATTGTTTTTTATTCTGCTTGCAGTGAAGGCTGATCTAACTGCCATTTACAATGACTATCTTTTCTTTGAGTTGCAAACCACACAGGGTCCAAATTGCAATTACCTCCATCAGCAAAACACTCAGGTAAATTGAAACCAGAGGACCTCCCTGAGCTCCACACATCTCCATGACAACATACCTTGCTCTGGGATGTCCTGAAATCCCAAAAACCCCTCATTTACAATTTCCGCTTTAATCTGATGAAATAAATGGGTTTTATAATCTTTCAGGATTTACTGAATGCTTTTAAATTAATCTTGCTCCAACTCCCAAAACAAACATCACTCGATAGATTAACATTACTACCACCACTGCAGACATCACGTCTGCTGCTTCGCAGCTAAATAAGCCCACCTGCTGTTTTCACGATGTTACCTTTTTGGCTGTTAACATTTTAAGTCATCACAGTCCCAATGTTTTACTGGTAATAGGTTTCAAACTTGCTTTTACTGAATTTATCCCATTTTCTACTGTTAAACTTTAATTCCTAAAACTAATAAAAATGTCCAAATATCAACATGAGCCAAGAACTATCAATTTGCAACACTGAAGAAACATTAAGATATCAAGCATACTACAATATTTTATTGATAAATCACATATGCCGGTGACCCTTAAAGCTAAGTACCCACAATGTGGCAGGATGTCGCATCATGAACAGGGAACAAAATCAGTGTCTGGTTTTACTAATCAAGGTAAAAAGTCTGACAACACCAGGTTTTGTCCAGTTTAGTTGGACTAAAACCTGGTGTTGTCAGACTTTTTACTGTGTTTACCCCAGTCCAACGCCGGCATACCCACATCTTTACTAATCAAGGACAGGGGGAACTTACGGCAGCTGTTTAAAGATGGGCTTGCTGTTGACTGCCAAGAAAAATTTGGACAGGGTGAAATTCCTATTTGTAAATAAAATTTGAGCTGTCAGCAGCTTTCAGTACTTTTAACAGCTTTTGTTTTTGAAATAAGCAGCAAGGGGGACGTGCAGAACTCTTTTCCTCACCAATGGACTAAGTTGCACTTTTCCACTATATATGCATTCCAAAAATGGAACAGTTCCTCTCCTGTGAAGTGCATTTCCTATTAATGTACAAAGAGAATCCAGGTAGTTGTCACCTCACTTACAAAACATTCTGCTGCATCATCCATGATCCCCATCTGGAAACGCTGTTCATCCTGAAAGGTTTTGGCAAGAGCGCTACGCAAGGCATCAGATGGCAGCACCTTTTCTTTGCTGTATTGGAACTGAGTGAAGATTCCCTACAGGAAATAAATTAGAGTTGGTGTATTACAAAATCGACTATCAAAAATATTTTCTGGCATTTGATGAAGCAGAAAATGTAGGGACATATGTTTCAAAATAATATTCTCTTCAAGAAAGATCGATTAGTGGGAATTTTTCTGAGACGAGTACCCTTTCATACAAATAATTCTCAAATACTTTCTTTAAAGCAGGAAATGCTGGTTCTGCAATGACAGACTAAATGGAGGCATTATATTTCACATATAGATCCTTCATCAAAATAAAAGGTCCATTCACACATATAAAATATGAAGTCCTGGTCTCTTCAAAGAGGTTTGTAGCATTTTTAATTTAAATGTAGAATTCCTTTCTCCTTTAAATCATCATCATGCTGGTTATTATCGAACGACATGTTTGTCAGTACAAACAACATTTTTAGAAGAAAGTTAATTCGAAAATAACATTTTAAAAAGTTGATAGTTGGTCAATTATTTTAGTTTGCTTATATTTCTGTGAAGACCCCTGGGACTTTAAGTTAAAGATGTTATGCAAATGCAAGATGTAATGGTTTGGATATTTACATGTTTGTAACCAAATTAGTGTTGCAATGAAACAACCAAAACAGGAATCAAGAACTGAAACAAAAGCTCTAGTCTGGATTTGAACACCTCGATTACATTTTTAACAAAAAAGAAAATGCTGGAAAATCTCAGCAGGTCTGACAGCATCTGTGAGGAGAGAATAGAGCCAACATTGAGTCTTGGTGACCCTTCGGCATGGATACAGAAGGCGCTAGAAGTGTCCATTAAGTTATCAGAATGTGTGAATGACAGGACAGAGGTACAGATGGTTAAGGGACTGCCTGAAGGGGCAACTATACTTCTAAGGACTGTACCAGCATTTCTAATAAACCATTTCACAATATGGCTTCCACTGAAAATCGTCCCTTGGAATTTTTGGCTCATATCCTTAGACGTCACCAAAGTTCAGAAAAACAGTTCCAGTATAATGATGTCTGTAGCTAAATTGCCTACATTTATGTACTTGTGGTTTAATTTTTAAATTTCAAAATAGAATCAAACTGCTGTATTTCACTATTACCAAGTAAACAATTAGTTTAGTACCTGGCTAGGCACCCATGAGGTTTTGTAACTAGGTGACAAATAACTAGGTGCGGGTGGGAGAGCAGGTGTTTCTACACAATGCAGTCTACAGCAGAGTAGCCGATCATCACCTTCACAAGGAATAACTGCTGGTCTTGCAAGTGGTGCCCACGTCTCACAAATAAATTGATCCAAGAAAAACTGATCTGAAGTAAAAGTTTCAACTGTGATTAATAGAAAATTTTATTCCTGACTCTGTTTGCTTTGTGCTAAGCAATTTCACTTTCTGTAAAGTGAGTTAAAATTCAAGGGATTCAGGCCAGTTTTTAAATACAAAGCAATAGTTTGCATTCTTTGCACACAGTCATCATTTGCTGATAACTGCTTTCACATTTGAAAAACCTAATAAAATGGTTCAAAAGTTTGCACTGAAAATCGCAAATATTAATTGTTTTCAGATTATATAAATTTTCCCGCTCAAACGATCGGAATAAAAATGGTTTGTAGCCTAGAAATTACCATTGATTTTAGCAGGCAAATGTTCAATATATTTGTGATAGACCTCTGCCCTCTAATTTAACATTGACCTTAACTCATTTTCAATGGGACAATGCCTCCTCTAAAATGTTGGGCAAAGAATAGCACACGATTAAATATCCGAAAGCAAATAAGCAAGCTATTCAGCCCCTCCCACCTGTCGAAGCATTCTACTAGATTACAGCTGATCGTTACCTCAATTACACTTACACAACTTAGGTCTGTAACTCTAACTACTCTTGCCTGATAAAAATCTATGTAATTTTTGAATTTTCAATAAACCTCAAACTCAATGGCATTTTTTTGGGGAGCAGGAATGGGGAGAACATTCCATTGCTTGTGTAAAGAAGTGCTTTTTGATATTGTCCTGAACATCTCTAATTTTAAGGTTTTAACCTTCTTGTTCTGGGCTTCTGCACTAGGGGAAATAGTTTCCCTCCATCCATCCTGTCAAGTCATTTCACCATCTTAAACACCTCAATCAGATTGCACCTTAATCTTCAATATTCAAGGGAATGCAAGCCTAATCTGTGATACCTGTTCTCATAATTTAGCCCTTTTAGCCTCAGTTTCTTTCTGGTAATGCTCCAAAGTACAATCAAGTTTTTATGCATTCTAATCTTCCCAAAGAGCTTAGCGGAATGCACCGCACGTTGAAAAATCACATTTTAAAATGAACACATTTCTCTTCCTTCACATTATCCCAACCAGCGATAATTTAACTTTTACTGATGATCCATAAACAGTGCTTAAAGATGCCAGTGTGTTCAATAGTTTTCTGCAAAAATTCATTGTCAAAAGTTAACAACTGTTGTGTGCCGGCCATGGTTCAATGATAGCTCTCTTGCCTCTACGTCAAAACATTGGGGGTTCAAGTCCCATTCCAAAGACTTCAACATATAATCTAGTCTGACGTTTCAGTGCAGTACAGAGCATCAGCACATTCACCTCTCAGCCAACATCTGAAACAAATTATCTGGTCATTTACCTTCTCGTTTGCAGCGTCACATACATACAAATCTCTAACAGTAACTTAAATGATGCTAGTTATCATGAGACAATCTGAAAGTCCTGAACGTTGTTGGGTTAATGGTTGAAAGCGTAGCCATTTTGTTGCCAAGACATAGCACAATAGCAATAACTTGTCATGGAAATAAATGACCCTGTACCTTGAGTTAACAGTTGAATCTACAAAACTGGAATTTACCAACAGCACAAGTGCTATTTTTGGGCTCGGACACTTGCTAAATACAGATCTTTCTAACACCTTTCATAAACCTCCTCTAATTGAAAGTCAAAGTTTGCTCCTTATCCTGATGTTTCAGTGAAAATTTTAGCAATGACAACTGCAAATAGCACAAGAATGAGAAAGCTTTAGAAATTATGACTACAAGGGCAGGAAAAGGTGGCATGAGACAGAATGCTGTCAGGGGGAGGTTGGGTGGAGAATAAAGTTCATATAGTCATTAATACTGTGCCTGAATACACAATGTAGAGCAATAAATGTAAACATTTTAATCCCAGGGTTTTGACAATTATTCATTCCATTCCTATCTATTGTGGGCAAGAGGAAAAGAACATAAGAACATAAGAACATAAGAAATAGGAGCAGGAGTAGGCCATCTAGCCCTTCGAGCCTGCCCCGCCATTCAATAAGATCATGGCTGATCTGTCATGGCTCAGTTCCACTTTCCCGCCCTCTCCCCATAACCCTTAATCCCTTCTCTTATCAAAAACCCATCAACCCGCTTCTTAAAAATATTTAGCGAGGCAGCCTCCACCACTTCAACGGGCAGAGAATTCCAGAGATTCACCACCCTTTGAGTGAAGAAGTTCCTCCTCAACTCCGTTCTAAACCGCCTCCCCTTTATCTTGAGGCTGTGCCCCCTAGTCCTACTGTCTTTTTTGAGCGGGAAGAGTCTCTCCACCTCTATCCTATCCATCCCATTCATCATCTTATACGTCTCAATGAGATCTCCCCTCATTCTTCTAAACTCTAACGAGTACAAAGAACAAGCAGATAATAGGTTTTTTCTTTCTTCATTCAATACTAGGTGTCTTTAAACTGAAATACTATTCAAACACTTCATGAGGCAATTTGAATAATAATCTGAATATACATGGTCACGTGATTAAAATCAGACTCCTGCATAATTACATTATGTAACAATGAGCGGTTGATGGGGAATTGCGTTTACTATAACCAATTCAATAGCCTTACAAACAGCACATATAGAGCTTCATACTGAGACCCTGAAAGTGAGACTGACTACCCTTGACATCAAGGGAGCATTTGATTTGAGTTCAGGATTAAGGAGCCTGAGCAAAACTTGAATGGGAATCAAGGGGAAAACTCTCCACTGGTTGGAGTCATGCCAAGCAGAAAAGATGATGTTTTTTGCTGCTGGAGGTGAATGTGAAGCATACTGATTGTAAATATTGTGCTGCCCAAAGGAAAACTCAAAACTGCTGCCAAAATGATTTTTGCAATTTGTATATTATGAGGTAGTTTTCTGAAATCAGGAAATGGCCTCTCCAACCAATCGTGTTGATTTTATATTAAAAGTTTCTTAAAATAAAGAAAATAAGTAAAATTATACTTAAACACAAGAATAGCTTCACATAGTTAACTTTTTGGACACAGTTCCAAGAAGATCTTAGCTTAAACTACACTGAGCTAACCTTTCCTTTGCTGATGGCAACAGTCCTTATAGATTTTTCAAGCTATAAACTTCTTTAACTTTGCCACAAAATGCCCTGTTGGCTTTAGGGTGTCTTCCAAAAGTGACAGCAATCTGGTATTTCAGGTTTGGCCTTGTCCACACCATACTTTCCTTCAGTTATTACCAGATACTACACTACCTGCTTGGAGATATTCCAGTTTCCACGCTGACTTCTGAGAGCGCTGTCCAGCTACCACACTGTCCTCTGGGAGGCGTAAGCAGCTACCCCCTCACATAAACATCAACGTTTTCTTAAATGTATTTCTTTCCTACTCTCCATTATAGTCTCTCAGAGGATTGTTTTCCCTAGGGCTGATCAAACTCCTTTTGTTATTTTACAGCACATATTTTAAAAGATAAATTTATCCTATTTTTGCTTCACTTGATTACAATCTTACAACTTGCATATATTTCCCTTTGAACTAAAACAACCCATTTCAAAACTGCTTGTTTTATTGCACTATGTAAATTCTAATTTCAGTTCCTTCTGGTTCTCTCTATTCATTAACATATCAAACCCACTTCTTATTGATGTTTAGGTCCTTGCAGTTTCTCTGTCTCTTAATTCAATTGCACCAATCATACCCCACAAGGTTGTTTCCCAGTATATGAGAAATAATTACCTCCTCATTTTTCTGTCATTAATCATCTCAGTCCCAGGATACATTGCAGGAGTTCCTCAGGCCCAACCATCTTAGCTGCTTCATTAATGATTTTCTATCAAATATGGTCAGATTGCACAATGTTCAGCACTATTTGTGACTCCACAGATACTGAAGAAATCTGTGATCATCTGCAGCAAGACTGGGACAACATTCACTTCGGGCCGACAAATGGTAAGTAACATTGATGCCACAAAAGTGCCAGGCAATAGCCATCTCCAACAATAGATAATCTAATCATCTCTCCTTGACATTCAATGGCATGACCATCACCAAGTCTCCACTTTCAACATTGAGGGTTACCACTAATGAGAAACTCAACTGGACTTGCCATATTAAGGCAAAGATAGAGAGATTTTTAAACAGTAAAGGAATTCAAGGTTATGGTGAGCAGGCAGGTAAGGGGAGCAGAGTCCACGGAAAGATCAGCTATGATCTTATTGAATGGTGGAGCAGCAGGCTCATGGGGCCAGATGGCCTACTCCTGCTCCGAGTTCTTATACATGTTCTTGTATAAATACCGTGGCTGCAAGAACAGTCAGGGCCTGGGATTCTACGGACTGTAATTCAACTCCCGACTCCCCAAAGCCTGTCCACCATCTATTAGACAGAAGTCAGGAGTGTCACACTCCTGACAGAATACTCTCCACTTGCCTAGGAGTACCCAAAAATATTTTCTAGAAAAGTAATATTAACAGATTATAAACCAGAACTAAGATTTAAGGTGTTAAGACAAGACTAGTTTGACAATGCAATGAATATTTTAAAGATGTCAATTGCTTTTTATCACTTAGGCAGTCAATAAATAAATCACCCAGGCAGTTGTTTTGCTCAGTTGTTGGCACGCTGCTCTCAGTCAGTAGGTTACAGATTGAAGGCTGATAGTGCATGGCATGGATCTTGTATTTTAAATGGAATGTTAAACCAAAGTCCTGTCTGCCTGTTAAAGTTAATGCAAAAAAAACCCCCATGCCTAGTAAATCTTCCTGAAAAACAATGACTGCACCTCAAAAATAATATTAACTGAGTCATTTGGACGGAAGGGAATACTAAAATTGAAGTTCTTTCCTCAAATTGGTCAATATGCAGAAGGGTATCATGGCGATATCTTCTCTTTTCTGGGCAAGGGGGACCGAGAACAATTTCAATTTTTCCATGAACACTGGGCACTAGCTAATGGAAGAAAAATTTCACAGTATTTACGAGGCAGCAGCAACTGTGACAAATATGAGTATCAGCTTCAAGGAAATAAACACCATCAAGAGAACAGCCAAAAACCTGTTACTAACGCAGCCACAAAGTATCTTTGTTTTATGAACATATGAAGAAACAACAGGTGGTGGACATTCGGGCCCTTGTACCAACTGGGCCATTTGATAAGCACAGTAAGAAGTCTCACAACACCAGGTTAAAGTCCAACAGGTTTATCTGGTAGCACAAGCTTTTGGAGTGTCGCTCCTTCTTCAGGTGAGTGAGCTCACTCTAACTTGGACTTTAACCTACTGTTGTGAGACTTCTTACTGTGCTTACCCCAGTCCAATGCCAGCATCTCCACATCATTTGATACGGTCATATTGATATGGTTATGGCCTCAGTTCTTCCTGTACACTTGGCTCCCTGGTCAATGAAGAGTCTAACTAATATGCCCTTAAAAATGTTCAATTAGTTCCCTCCACTGTTCTGAAGGAAGAGACTTCTACAGAACAACAACAACTCTGGGATTTAAAACAAAATATCCATCTGAATGGGAGGACCCTTTTTTTAAGCTCTGCTCTCTGGTTCGAGCCTCTTCCGGTAGGGGAAAACATCCTATCAGCATCCACTGTCAAGACCTCACAGGATAACTTCTCAATCTTTTGAAGCCCAATGGATACAGACCCAACCTTTCTTCATAAGACAACAGGGTGGGATGTCTGGTGGAGGTCAAGGTGGGAACTGTCTTGGGAAGGACAGTGCCAAACGGCACCGGAAAGTTCTCCGCGATAACATCCAGTGAATAACTAAGCCTGCTATCCGTCGACTCACTCGGTGTAGGGGCGTTAAGCACGTTTCAAGCCTCATCTACGAGGAAACCCACGGAGTCCTGAAGGTTTTCTTGGAGAAGATCATTCGGGACTCGGTTACCGATACTAAACACGCCAAATGCAAGACTGTTACTGCCATGGATGTTGTGTATGCCCTGAAATGTCAAGGATAAATCCTCTAAGGTTTTGGTGGTTGAAAACGTAAGACTCCTTCATCCCAGGAACCAGTTGAGTGAACTTTCTCCGCACTGTTTCTGATATAATTATATCCTTTCTTAAGAGGCCAAAACAATACACAGTACTCTATACGTGGTTACACCAATACCTGGTACAGCTGTAGTGAGTAGAGGCAGGAACACTATAGCAATAGCTTTTGCATACATCATACCCGTCCCTTGAAACTAGCAGCAGCCTATTCTTTTAAAGTGTGACTTTTCTCTGCTCCACTGCAATCTGACAGCATTGATGTTTAAACTGCAACTTCCCCATTCAAATTTGGTACAAGTTCTCAATGTCACTGAAACAGTCCAGCAGGATAGATAAAGGGAGACCAGATTTCAAATTGGTAACCAAAAACCAAGGCTCGGGTTAAGAGGGAGAATGGCCAGTTAAGCATCAAACTGCTGGCTAAGCAAAACAACGGCTGAAATCAATGTACTGGCAACTTATTTATGGACAACAGCTGACATGAACATTGAAAGTATGTATGGGTGACCTTGACCTTGTAAACAATCACAAATGTGTGTGGAGTGGAGTGGTTAACTTGTTCATGCTGCATCTTATATCCAAGTATTTGCTGTGAACATCAGCAGAATCACTAATTAGACATAAAGAAAACAGGGCTTACTATATTCATGGTAACAATCCTTCCCTTCTTAATCAAACAAGTTGGCACGAACTTGAAGTTTCATTAAACCGGTAGAAACTTCAATTCCTTTTCCTATAACGGTGACATGTGTCAAGTAGAAGAGATTGACTATAAATCAGTTGGGATAACTCCAGCCAATAAATTCACAGCTCTGTAGAACTGCAATTCATACTGCTTGAGGTTTACACATTGATTGCTGGGCAGTTTTGCATCCAGCATCTCAAGTTCTCTTGTATAAGTGAAATACATTTTGTTAGTATTCTCCATAAAAATCTAAATTGAAAATGATAACCCAACAGTTAGTTTTATGTCAAAGCATTAACACCCGAGTTTTGCACAGCTTGATAACTTCTAAAGGTAATTGGAACCATAGTGGTTTGCACTCAAAATTCAGACCCGTTCAGACCAGTAAAAAGCAAATAAAACTGCTTAAGAGATAGATACAGGAAGCTGAACATTTGATTTTACTGCATTTTGTTAAAGTAAAACATTGCTAAAATGTTTCCTATTTACTACTTGAAAAAATTCATCACCTTTGCAAACAAGAACAGTTTAGTAAAAACAATCTTACAACTGTCCACAGGGTGTCGACCAAGAGGTCACACCAGATTACATTCTGAAATTAAAATAAGGATTGTACAAACTTCTAAATAGTTGTGTTCATAAACTAAAAATTATAACACTGAATTACACATACATGGACAAGGCAGCCTGCTTGATTGGCACTCCAACCACCACCTTCAATTCACTGCTGCCACTGCAGGCAGTGGAAGGAGTCTCTTATTGCCTACAAGATGCACTGAAGCAACTCACCAAAGCTTCTTCAACAGCGCCTTCCAAACTCATGACTTCTATCACCAAGAAGGACAAGGGCAGATACATGGGAACAGCACCTGAATAGCTTTGTCATTTCTTTTCGGAAACCAAGTCCTGTATAGATTTATTTTCGCAATATGAAAAAATCAGTTTTGTCACTATTGCTTCTGTTTTAGTTATGTCAGCATCACAGACTAAATGCTAGCTATGCCAGGCACGAGCTGCTGAGATGGTAGGTCTGAAAATAAAAACCTATAAAAGATTTGTCTTGAAGATTTCAAGTCATCGCACTTTGAGAACCTCCCTTGGCAACTTGTTCCATTATGGGAATATTCTTGGGAAGAAAAATTGTGATAGTCTGTCTTAGAAACAAACGATCTTTGTAGTTTGTGTGGATGGCTACTTAGTGTTTCGTTACTGCCAGAGGAACCTGGCATTTGTTTCTGTCAATTCCCACCAGTCCATTCTCTATTTTATAGAACATGGTCAGTCTATAATCCCCCTCCTTTGCAGTAGTGATTCCCATTCCAAATTTTTGATCACTGTTTTTCCATTCTGATTTGTGCAGAATCATCCTCCACACTTTCGGATTGCTTCAATCTTATTTGTATTTTTCGTCACAAGAATCCCACACAACGTGCAGAAACTAGGAATAAATTCAGAAAATGCTGGAAAATCTCTGCAGGTCTGGCAGAACATAAGAACATAAGAAATAGGAGCAGGAGTAGGCCATCTAGCCCTTCGAGCCTGCCCCGCCATTCAATAAGATCATGGCTGATCTGTCGTGGCTCAGTTCCACATTCCCGCCCTCTCCCCATAACCCTTAATCCCCTCTCTTATCAAAAACCCATCAACCCGCATCTTAAAAATATTTAGCGAGGCAGCCTCCACCACTTCAACGGGCAGAGAATTCCAGAGATTCACCACTCTTTGACTGAAGAAGTTCCTCCTCAACTCCGTTCTAAACCGCCCCCCCTTTATCTTGAGGCTGTGCCCCCTAGTCCTATTATCCTTTCTGAGCGGGAAGAGTCTCTCCACCTCTATCCTATCCATCCCATTCATCATCTTATACGTCTCAATGAGATCTCCCCTCATTCTTCTAAACTCTAACGAGTACAAGCCTAATTTATTCAGCCTCTCCTCATAGCTCAATCCCCTCAACTCCGGCATCAGCCTAGTAAACCTCCTCTGCACTCCCTCCAAGGCCAAAATATCCTTGCGTAAGTGCGGCGCCCAAAACTGCACACAGTACTCCAGCTGCGGCCTCACCAATGCCCTATACAGCTGCAGCAAGACCTCCCTACTTTTATATTCAATCCCCCTCGCTATGAAGGCCAGCATCCCATTCGCCTTCCTGACCACCTGCTGCACCTGCAAGCTGGGTTTTTGCGACTCATGCACAAGGACCCCGAGGTCCCTCTGCACCGTCGCCTGCTGCAGTTTTTCACCACGTAAGTAATAATCCTTCCTACCATTATTCCTACCAAAGTGGACCACCTTGCATTTGCCAACATTAAATTCCATTTGCCAGTTCCTGGCCCATTCGCCCTGCCTATCTAGATCCTTCTGCAGACTCTCCACACCCTCCGCACAATTTGCCGTTCCACCAATCTTGGTGTCATCAGCAAATTTCGACACCCTACACTCGGTTCCCTCCTCCAGATCATCTATATAAATGGTAAATAGCTGAGGCCCCAGCACCGACCCCTGGGGCACTCCACTAGTCACCATCCACCAATCCGAATAGCACCCATTGGCCCCCACTCTCTGCCTCCTATTTGACAACCAATCCTCTATCCACGCTAACACCCTACCCCCAACTCCATGTCCCCTGACCTTCTGCAATAACCTCGTGAGGTACCTTGTCAAACGCTTCTGAAAATCCAGAAAGACCACATCCACCAGCTCTCCTCTATCCACCGCCCTAGACACATCCTCATAGAACTCCAGTAAACTTGTCAGACACGACTTCCCTTTAACGAAACCGTGCTGCGTCTGCTCTATCAAGCAATTCCTCTCAAGATGCCTCGCTATTTCCTCCTTGATGACGGATTCTAACATTTTACCTACAACAGACGCTAAACTAACCGGCCTATAATTCCCTGCCTTTTGCCTGGCACCCTTCTTAAACAACGGCGTAACATTAGCCGCTTTCCAATCTTCTGGCACTTCCTCGGAATCCAGCGACGTCTGGAAAATAACCACCGAGGCATCCACTATCACCTCCGCCATTTCTTTCAGAACCCTCAGATGTATTCCATCCGGTCCTGGCGACTTGTCCACAATCAGCCCCTCCAGTCTGTCGAGCACCGCCTCTCTAGTAACAGTAATGTCATTAAGACCCTCCAGTCCTACCACCTTTCCATCTCTAACACCCGGCAAATTATTCACGTCCTCCTCCGTGAAGACAGAAACAAAAAAGTTATTCAGGACCTCAGCCATATCCCCATCCCCTACCACTAAGTCCCCCTTCTCATCCTCGAAGGGACCAATGTTCACCCTAGCCAGCCTCTTCCTTTTTATATATTTATAAAAACTCTTGCTATCCTTTTTTATATTAAGCGCTAGCCCAGCTTCATAGTTTCTCCTACTCTTCTTTATCAACTTCTTTGTCAATCTTTGTTGACATTTAAACCTCTCCCAATCCTCTTCTCGCCCAGTACTCTTAGCTACTCTAAACGCCTCCGCTTTTAATTTAACACTTTCCTTCACCTCCTTCATTATCCACGGCTTATTACCTCTCCTCCTACTGTCCTTTTTAACCATCGGAATAAATTTCCGCTGAGCACCAAGAAAGATCTCCTTAAAGATCCTCCACTGCTCCTCAGCAGACCTACCTTCCAACGCGCTCCCCCAGTCCTCATTCGCCAATTCTTCTCTCGTCCTACCGTACTCCCCTCTGTTCAAACAAAGGACGCGTGTCCGGGAACCCACTTTCTCCTCCTCCATCTGCACCAGAAACTCCACCATACAATGATCACTCTCCCCAAGAGGATCCTTCACCGCAAGGTCCCTAATTCTACCCGCCTCATTACATAACACCAGATCCAAGATAGCTCGCTCCCTCGTCGGCTCCAACACACACTGTTCAAGGAAACTATCCCGGCAGCATTCCAAGAACTCCTCCTCGAGCCCACCGCGTCCAACGTGGGTCGACCAATCTATATGTAGATTGAAATCCCCCATAACTACGGCCGTCCCATTCCTGCACGCTGCACTTATTTGCGCGTTAACAGCCCGCCCCACCTCCAGATCATTATTCGGGGGCCTATAGACGACACCCACCAGCGTCTTCCTCCCTTTGCTGTTCCTAATCTCTACCCACAACGATTCCGCTTTCTGCTCCTTGGCTCCAATGTCATCCCTTGCTACCACCCTGATGCTATCCTTAATCAGCAGAGCTACGCCCCCCCCTTTTCCCTCCCGCCTATCCTTCCTAAACACTTGATACCCCTGGACATTCAGCTCCCAGTCCCTGTCACCTTGCAGCCACGTCTCTGTAATGGCCACCAGATCATATCCATTTGTGCTGATCTGCGCCACCAGCTCATCCACTTTATTCCTAATGCTTCGTGCATTCAGATAAAGTGCCTTCATCCCAGCCTTCACCTGGACCCTATTTGCCGTAACGCCACCAACCATACTCACGCCCCCTACTCCCTCTATTATTGGGACATCCTCGGCCTCTTCCCTTACCTGTACCCTCTCCTCACCTTTAGACCCCGTAATGTCACCTACCCTCGCACCCTCCCCCCCCTAATTAGTTTAAAGCCCTGTCTACAGTCCTCTTTATTTCGCCAGCACTCTGGTCCCAGCACGGTTCAGACCAACCCCATCCTGCCCGAACAGGTCCCACCTACCCCAATACTGATGCCAATGCCCCATAAATTCAAACCCATTCCTCCCACACCAATCCCTGAGCCACCCATTCACTTCCTTAATCCTATCAACCCTACGCCCGTCTGCACTCGGTTCAGGCAGTAGCCCAGAGATAACTACCTTGTCGGTTCTACTCTTTAATTCCATTCCCAGCTTTTCATATTCCCTCCCCAGATCCTCAGTTTGCATTTTGCCTACGTCGTTGGCACCCACATGTACCACAACGACCGGATTCGCACCCTCCCACTCCAGGTTCCTCTGCAGCCCAGATGCGACATCCTGGACCCGAGCACCAGGCAGACAACACACCCTTCTATGCACTTTGTCGTTGTGACAAAGGACAGTGTCAATACCCTTCACCCCACTATCCCCAATCACTACTACGTTCCTTTTCACCTTCTCCTTGCCTACGTCCTGCTGCATCACTGTACCGTGTGCAGTTTGCTCATCAACCTCACCTCCCTCGTCCTCATCCACACTGGAAGCAAGAGCCTCAAACCTGTTATGCAGATTGAGAGGCTAAGGCCTCCGCTCCCCACCCCCCTTCCTCCCCTCCCCCCTTCCTCCTCTCAGCAGCCCCCTCTTGTTCCTGACCCTTAGAGTTAGCCTGTCTGGGGGGGGTGGATGTCACTTGCACCCCATTGACAATGGCACACTCTCTCCCCCTGATGAGCCTCAGCGTCTGTAGCTCAGAGGCCAGCTCATCTACCTTGAGCTGGAGCTCCTCCAGCAACCTGCACTTACTGCAGACATGGTCACTGGGAAGGACCCTGGGGTCCACCAGCTCCCACATCATACAGAAACAACACATCACATGCCCCTCCATTATTCACTGTAGTAGTATTGAAAATTTCCACACGAACTTACCTGGCCCTGCAAGAATCTGCAATAGAAAGCTGAGTTAACATTTCAAGTCCTTTGGCTCTTTGCCAGAACTGAAGTAATGGTGAATGAGTGAGCAGTGAGAGGTTGCAGCAAAAAGTAACAACTTGAAGAACAAAAGAACAAAGTCCTGGTGTGGGAGCGAGAAGCAAGGGGATGCATTGAGGCAACAAACGTACAGGATATTAGGATGCAGCACCTAATCTGCAACACAATGTTGCAACACAACACTGGGATGACAGCTTTAGATTTTGAACATTTCTCTTCCATCATAAACCCTTTTCTCAAATGCTGCCAGGCCTGCTGAGTTTTTCCAGCAACTGCAGATATTGCATACTCTAGGTTTGGATGATCTATTCTTTGATAAGCTAGAACTCTGATATTTTTGTTGCAATACCAAAGATTTGTCCTATTTGCTTCAGATGTTATCTGCAGAATTTGGAATCTCAATTCAAAATTGTTTTTAAAATGAACTCCCAGGTATGGCTGTGCATCTACCTGCTGAAGAATTTGTTTACAGAACTTAAAGCTATTCTTCAGCAGACTCTTGGTGATGCACATGACACAGTATTTTTTTTGATGTTCAACGCTATCACCCATTGGTCCTGCCATTCTTGCAATCTCAGATCATCATCTTGCAGTGATCTGATATGACTGAGTTTACCCCGATGCATAAACCACGCAACTATGCGCAAACAGAGTTATGGTAGCACAAACTTGACAACAGGTAAGGAAATAACTTCCTATATTACCTCTTCCACCTTCATGTCACTATAATGCATCAGTTTTCATCAATGTTTCTTTATAACCAATTAGAGTCATAGAGATATACAGCATGGAAACAAGCCCTTCGCCCCAATTCACCTACGCCAACCAGGTTTCCAAAACAGAAAGAGTCCCATTTGCCTGCATTTGGCCCATATCCCATAAACCATAAACTTAAAATTCCCCTAAATCAGTGGCAGTTTAAAATGAAGCTTTTATATTTTCAAGTTAGCTTAGTCAAATACATTGCAGATAAAGCATTTCACAATTTTAGTACAAGCTTGTGATGTATTTTGAAATTTCTTAAATTACAAATAAAACATGAGTACTGTTGTCCATAACAAACTCAGTGACAGGATCAAACAGGTTCATGCCCAATTTGAGTACATGAAATTGGCAAACCTAAACTGGATTTTCATTTTTGAAAAACATCCCTCACTGGATCATGTCTCGTTCACTATTATTAAAGTGGCAGGTATGATCAGCTCACAAAGAACAAACTACCTGTCACTAAGGTTCAAAGTTTCATTTGTTTGATCACTCTGTACTTCAAAATTGTTAATATACCAGAACTTTCTACGTTTTCCAAATCAGAGCTCTGTTCACACTGCATTCCTCATGGTGCATTAAATACTGAACTTCCAACCACCTCAGCAGTGGCAGCAGGTCCTAACTCCAAACACATCTCCCAAAGTCTTCTCCACTGACCCATAAACACCAAGATGCTGCCAACCGACAAATAATCCCCTCCAATGCGAGTCCAATTCAGTTTTTGCTGTGTTGACGTGATATTACCTTCAGAGGCAGGAACCAATAAGTGCGGCGTGCAGGAATGGGACGGCAGTAGTTATGGGAGATTTCAATCTGCATATTGATTGGTCGACCCATGTTGGACGAGGTGGGCTCGAGGAGGAGTTCTTGGAATGCTGCCGGGATAATTTCCTTGAACAGTGTGTGTTGGAGCCGACGAGGGAGCGAGCTATCTTGGATCTGGTGCTATGTAATGAGGCGGGTAGAATTAGGGACCTTGCCGTGAAGGATCCTCTTGGAGAGAGTGATCATTGTATGGTGGAGTTTCTGGTGCAGATGGAGGAGGAGAAAGTGGGTTCCCGGACACGCGTCCTTTGTTTGAATAGAGGGGAGTATGGTAGGATGAGAGAAGAATTGGCGAATGTGGACTGGGGGAGTGCGTTGGAAGGTAGGTCTGCTGAGGAGCAGTGGAGGATCTTTAAGGAGATCTTTCTTGGTGCTCAGCGGAAATTTATTCCGATGGTTAAAAAGGACAGTAGGAAGAGAGGTAATAAGCCATGGATAACAAAGGAGGTGAAGGAAAGTGTTAAATTAAAAGCGGAGGAATTTAGAGTAGCTAAGATCAGTGGGCGAGAAGAGGATTGGGAAAGGTTTAAATGTCAACAAAGATTGACAAAGAAGTTGATAAAGGAGGGTAGGAGAAGCTATGAGGCTGGGCTAGCACTTAATATAAAAAAGGATAGCAAGAGTTTTTATAAATATATAAAAAGGAAGAGGCTGGCTAGGGTGAACGTTGGTCCTTTAGAGGATGAGAAAGGGGACCTAGTGGTCGGGGATGGGGATATGGCTAAGGTATTGAATAACTTTTTTGTTTCTGTCTTCACGGAGGAGGACGTGAATAATTTGCCGGGTGTTAGCGATGGAAAGGTGGTAGGAATGGAGGGTCTTAATGACATTACTGTTACTAGAGAGGTGGTGCTCGACAGACTGGAGGGGCTGATTGTGGACAAGTCACCAGGACCGGATGGAATGCATCCGAGGGTTCTGAAAGAAATGGCGGAGGTTATAGTGGATGCCTTGGTGGTTATTTTCCAGACGTCGCTGGATTCCGGGGAAGTGCCGGAAGATTGGAAAACGGCTAATATTACGCCGTTGTTTAAGAAGGGTGCCAGGCAAAAGGCGGGGAATTATAGGCCGGTTAGTTTAACGTCTGTGGTAGGTAAAATGTTAGAATCCGTCATTAAGGAGGAAATTGCGAGGCATCTTGAAGGGAATTGCTTGATAGGGCGGACGCAACACGGTTTCATTAAAGGGAAGTCGTGTCTGACAAATTTACTGGAGTTCTATGAGGATGTGTCTAGGGCAGTGGATAGAGGAGAGCCGGTGGATGTGGTCTTTCTGGATTTTCAGAAGGTGTTTGACAAGGTACCTCACAAGAGGTTATTGCAGAAGGTCAGGGGACATGGAGTTGGGGGTAGGGTGTTAGCGTGGATAGAAGATTGGTTGTCAAATAGGAGGCAGAGAGTGGGGATCAATGGGTGCTATTCGGATTGGCGGTTGGTGACTAGTGGGGTACCCCAGGGGTCGGTGCTGGGGCCTCAGCTATTTATCATTTATATAGATGATCTGGAGGAGGGAACCGAGTGTAGGGTGTCAAAATTTGCTGATGACACCAAGATTGGGGGAAAGGCAAATTGTGCGGAGGGTGTGGAGAGTCTGCAGAAGGATCTAGATAGGCTGGGCGAATGGGCCAGGAAATGGCAAATGGAATTTAATGTTGGCAAGTGTGAGGTGGTCCACTTTGGTAGGAAGAATGGTAGGAAGGACTATTACTTACGTGGCGAAAAACTGCAGCAGGCGACGGTGCAGAGGGACCTTGGGGTCCTTGTGCATGAGTCGCAAAAACCCAGCTTGCAGGTGCAGCAGGTGGTCAGGAAGGCGAATGGGATGCTGGCCTTCATAGCGAGGGGGATTGAATATAAAAGTAGGGAGGTCTTGCTGCAGCTGTATAGGGCATTGGTGAGGCCGCAGCTGGAGTACTGTGTGCAGTTTTGGGCGCCGCACCTGCGCAAGGATATTTTGGCCCTGGAGGGAGTGCAGAGGAGGTTTACTAGGCTGATACCGGAGTTGAGGGGATTGAGCTATGAGGAGAGGCTGAATAAACTAGGCTTGTACTCGTTAAGAGTTTAGAAGAATGAGGGGAGATCTCATTGAGACGTATAAGATGATGAATGGGATGGATAGGATAGAGGTGGAGAGACTCTTCCCGCTCAAAAAAGACAGTAGGACTAGGGGGCACAGCCTCAAGATAAAGGGGAGGCGGTTTAGAACGGAGTTGAGGAGGAACTTCTTCACTCAAAGGGTGGTGAATCTCTGGAATTCTCTGCCCGTTGAAGTGGTGGAGGCTGCCTCGCTAAATATTTTTAAGAAGCGGGTTGATGGGTTCTTGATAAGCGAGGGGATTAAGGGTTATGGGGAGAGGGCGGGAAAGTGGAACTGAGCCACAACAGATCAGCCATGATCTTATTGAATGGCGGGGCAGGCTCGAAGGGCTAGATGGCCTACTCCTGCTCCTATTTCTTATGTTCTTATGTTCTTATGAGATGTCCACAGCTTCCAACAACAGCCTGACACTCACCAACTGCTTTTTTTTTGACTCTAATACTTTCATGACAAAATGTTAGCCTCCTCCACAGATTTCTCCTGGGACCTCCACCTTTACCTTTGCGATGTTCTAAGCCTTAAATTGCCATACATGTTCTTTCATCATCTAACCTCTAACACCCCTTGCACCCTCCCCATCTGCACTACTGACTTAAGCATATCTCCTCAAAACCTACCTGTTAAATCTTCAGAGAATAATAGAAGAATCATAGAATCCCTTCAGTGCAGAAAGGGGCCATTCAGCCCATCAACTCTACACTGACAACAATCCCATCCAGGCCCTATCCCGTAACCCCATACATTTACCTTGCTATTCTCCCTGACACTAATGGGCAATTTAGCACAGCCAATCAACCTAATCTACACATCTTTGAACTGCAAGAGGAAACAGGAACACCCGGAGGAACCCACAGGGAGAATGTGCAAACTCAACACAGAAAGATGCTTGAGGCCAGAAATGAATTCACGCCCCGGCGCTATGTGGCCAGTGATAACCACTGTGCTGCCATGCCACCTTTTTGCCTTCATTCATTCCTCTCCAATTCTTCCATCAGTCTTCAGTAATTTTTACGTCAGAATTTCATTGCATCAAGATCAATGTTTTGCTCTTTTTGTCTAATCTGCCAGCAGTGGACAGAAAATACGGGAAGAGATAAAAGCAAAGGGAAATATAGCACATTAGTCTCAGAGAAGTAACAAGAAAGAAAATCTGGGCTTGCAAAACAAGTGGCCATCAGCTACGGCAGTCCACTACCATCTTTAATAAAATGCAGAGAAAATAATGGAAATATGGAATTAAAATGATAAGTGTCGGAAGTGCACGCTTCAATTAGCTTTCAGCGAGAAAACAGTTCTGATAAATTACACACCCAAAATGTGACAATTAACAGATCCTGATTGGCCTGGTGAAAATTTCCAAACTTTTTGATGAGACGTCTTAAAAACAGGTATAAAAATTACTTTAAAAGCCAAGAGCATCTTTTTATGAAAATTAAGATTAATTAATGTCTTTGACACATTTGATTCAACTGAGCTGATGACTCACTACTGACAGCTCTGTAGCTATACCTAACAACTTAGATCCTCAATTTATGATAATGTAGTATAAAGTATCTGTGTAACATCACAAACCCAACTGCCAGCCATTAAGAATTTGGGAACTAGGCCCATAAGTCCTAGGTTGGACATTTATAGATGCTTTTATAATGCATTTAGTGGGGTCAGTTCCCAACATACTGGTCTTGCAACTGGATTCACTAAGAATAGTCTATTGGAAAACTTAGTGCAAAATTGCTCTTATCTGTCCACAACCATGTCAAATGTTGCAACTGAATTTTGAAGATATTCAATTGCAGCAGTCCAAAGGGAGCTCAGCTATTATCTGAAAAAGGAAGAGTGTGCAGGGTTACAAGAAGTAGGCAAGAGAGTAGCACTAAAGGAACTGTTCATTCAGAGAAATTGAATGGCCTCTTTCTGCATTGTAACAAATCTCTGGTTCTGTGAACTGGACCTCCGATTGATTCCACCTAAATTAAAAACTATAAAATGCAACTATAGGATATAACATTGCATTGCCTCAGAGTTCACCGAGGAGAACACAGCATCCAGCTGACCCCTCTGTTAATCTCTTGGATCTAATGCTTGCATCCTAAGATCTTAAAAACATAAAAAATGCATTGAATGTAATTTTCCTAAATTCCCTACATTCTGAAAAAAATTCCAGTGGATTAGAAAACTGCAAATGTCCTCATTCAAGAAAGGAGAGCGACCAAAAGCAGGGAACTATTGGCTAGTTAGCTGATCATTTGGCATTGGAAAAATATTGTAATCATTATTAAGGAAGTAAAGAAACAGCAGCAAACCATTGAGAAAATCATAATACAATCAGGCAGAGTCGAACATGGTATTGTGAAAAAGAAATCAAAATGAATGCCCCTTAGTGTCCAGGGATGCATAGGTTAGAGGGATTAGTGGGTATAATATTTAGGGATATGAGGGTAAGGACTGGGTGGGATTGTGTTCGGTGCAGACTTGATGGGCCGAAGGGCCTCTTTCTGCACTGTGGGGTTCTATGATTTAACAATTAAGAGTTCCTTAAGACTGTAAAAAGCAAGGTGGATAAAGGTAAACCAATAGATAAAGTACCTAATTTTCAGCCCGTGTTTGCTGTCAGAGAAAATGACTACACGGGCTCAAAGTGCAGAGAGAATCGGGAAACACTATTCTTTCTAGAGATTGCATTTTAGGATTTTCCTTACTCCTCACTGATGACATTGTGAGGTTTAGTCGAGGCCTCCATCAGATTAGCTACGATCCTGCTGAAGACCGAATGGTCTACTCGTGGTCCTATTTTATTTGGTCTTGTATGTTTTTAGCAGTTTCATAGTCATAGCTTTTTATTCTGAATTAACTAAATTCAAACTTTCTAGTTGCAGTGATGAGACTCAAACTCATCTATTTGGATCATTAACTTTGGTCTTTGGATTACTTGTTTGGTAAAATAACCATTATGCTACCAGAGTAGTTAGTGAAGGCAAAATAAACATCCTGAATGTTCTCGTCAGTTGTTTCTTTTTTTGGAAAATCCTCAACAGTTTGTTTGTTGCAATAAAAATTATTTGGAAAAAACAGGAAGGGATGTGCACAATCCTACAATCCACTTTGCATCATGTCAAAGTCAGTAAACACTCAAATTTCTTCAATTCACCTACAGATAATCCAATGCAAATACCACAATATAATAAAATTAACTCACAAAAAGAAACAATGAATTGCCTCAGATAACACTGAAATATACTCTGTTTATCAAACACACTGAACTAATACATAGAACAATAAGGTGTGACCAAAGAACCTGTTCCAAACCTGACATTTGCTCAGTTGAGGTTTTGTTACCTTATGTTACCCTGCTCTTCCATTGGTACTGACTCTATCAGAAACCAAGAGCAGAAATGGCTCTCTGCTCCATGTATCATGTGGCTAATCTTCAACTTCAAACATGTTGGTTACATGATTTTCATAGGTCATAGATTCAGAGGAGACCCTTCTGTCCATTGAGTCTGCACTGACATGTGAGAAACACCGGACCTCCCACCAAATCCCATTTACCAGCACTTGGCCCATAGCATTGAATGTTATGATGTGCCAAGTTCTCATCAAGTTATTTTTTAAACGATACGAGGCAACTCTTCTCCACCACCCTCCCAGGCAGCACATTCCAGACCATTATCACCCACTGGGTAAAATGTTTTTCCTCACATTCCCCCTAAACCTCCTACCTCGCACCTTGAGGCTATGTCCCCTCATGACTGACCCTTCAACTAAGGGGAACAGCTGCTCACTACCCACTCTGTCCATGCCCTATGTGCTGACAAGCAACCCTCCCGGGCTATTTTAAACAGCAATTTAACTTCTTTAGTACTTAATTGGCTGTAAAGCACAAAGGAGCATTCGAGGATGAGAAAAGCATGGTACAGGTGGAGGTTATTTCTTGTTCTGTTTGACTTCAATATTCCTGGGTTAGAGGCACAAATAAAAACAACTCAAATAGCCAGAGTTCCCATTCATTGGTTCCTACTTCAAAGTATTGATGTCAGATGAGGATGGAATCAGGATCAGATGCAATTCCTTCTGCAATTGAATGTAAATGTTCTCCATGTTAATCAATGGCAAGGGCCTGAGTGAGGCAAGACTGCTTAGCCAAGCAGCATTCTAACTGGGGAATGGCTGTGCTTGAATCTGGCCACAGACAAATGATTAAGATTGGAGGTTCTTAACTTTGGACTCTTTACAGAATCAATACTCTGATTAATAATTTCAGATGATCAGCTGCAAAATAATTTCATCATCTGAAGGGCTGACAACACTGCAGTTCATACACATTTGGAAAAGAAAGCACTTGTATATAAACTAATTATAAGAACCATCAATAATTAGTGATCTAGGATTAACTGGAGCACAACACCACACAAGTCAATACCAACCAAGGTCACCATACCTCAGGGCAGCTTGCTTATTCCTGTCACCTTTCAAATTTAAAATTGAAACTTCACATCTTAATTGCTATATAACCCAATCTGTACCATCAATCATTAATGAGAAACCATTTATAACACACAAGTGCTTGAGTCATTCCTGCTGACAAACTCTAATGGCAGCAATATGGAAAAATATAAAAAGGAGCATCTCAAACATTAATCATTGATGGCAAACCTTTTATAATTAAAAAGAAGACTTCTTTATTCTTGCAGATACATTCTAAATTCTCATGTAGCATAGGCAGTTAAAAAAAGACTCATCTCTTCCCACTCGCCCCACCAATGCTTTTAGAGAGTGTTTTATTTCACACAGGGTATTAAGATTCTGATTGAAGAAGTTTTCTCTAGCCACCCATTTGTTAATTAAGAAAACATATTTTCACTCAACTAAGTCAACTAGTCTTTCCTGCAGGTCATCGCTGGAATATAGGAAAAGCCTCTGCAGCTGGTTCCTATATTAAGTTGGATCATGGCATTCCTATATCTCAACCTCATTTCTGTCCTTTGATATATAGCCCTTGAGACCTATATCTAATAAAAATCTGATGATACCTGTCTTGATAAGTTTAATGGAACAAAAATTCATAACTTTTGGGGAGGACAGAATTCCATATTTGTAAAAGCAGTTCTTGATTTTACTTCTCAAAGGTACAACATTAAGTCTTTGCTCCTTTAAGGGGTAAAATTCTTATAGAGTACAGCAGGGAGGCGACACAGTGGTTAGCACTGCTGCCTCACAGTACCAGGGTAAGAAGTCTCACAATACCAGGTTAAAGTCCAACCAGTTTATTTGATAGTTTACTATCAAATAAACTGGTTGGCCTTTAACCTGGTGTTGTGAGACTTCTTACTGTGTTTACCCGAGTCCAATGCCAGCATATCCACATCACCACAGTGTCAGGGACCAGGATTTGATTCCTGGCTTCAGTCACTGTTTGTGTGGAGTTTGCACATTCTCCCCAGGTATGTGGGCGTTTCTTCCGGTTTCCTCCCACAGTCCAAAGATGTGCGGGTTAGGTGGATTGGCCATGCTAAATTGCCCCTTAGTATCAGGGGGACAAACTAGGTAAATGCATGGGGTTATGGAGATAGGGCTTAGGTGGGATTATTGTCGGTGCAGACTCGATGGCCCACATGGCCTCCTTCTGCACTGTAGGGATTCTATGATTCTACAGGAGCAGAGGAAGCTGGTTGTACATGTGCACAGACTATTAAAGATGGCAGGACAGGTAGAGAGAGCAGTTAATAAAGCATTAGGCATCCTGGGTTTCATTAAGAGGAGCATAGAATACACAGAGTTAATGCTGAACTCATCTCAGCTGAAACACTGGGTACACTACAGGAAGAATGTAAACACATGGAGAGAGTACAAGTGAAGGGTTACAAAAATGGTTCCAAGGATGAGAAATTTCACTTATACGATTAGATTGGAGAAGTTGGGACTATGCTCCTTGAGAGAAGAAGGTTAAGAAGAGATTTAATGGAGAAGTTTAGAAGAGAGAGCTGATTAGACAGAGTAGATAGGGCAAAACTGTCCCCACCTCATAAAAGGATCAAGAACTAGAGAGCACAGATTTAAGGTGATTTGCAAAAGAAGCAAAATGTGGTGAAAGAAAAATCTTTTTCACGCGATGAATGATTCGGGTCTCAAATGCACTGCCTTGAAGTCTGGTGAAAGTTCAATCAAGGAATTCAAGAGGGAATTAGATGATTAATTCAACAGAAACAATGTGCAGAGGGATGGGGAAAAGGCAGGGGAATGAATAGCACTTCGTCAAAATGCTCACTGGTAAGCCAACGCAGACAGTGGGCTGAATGGCCTCCTTCTGAGTCGTAACAATTTTGTTAATCTGTTCTGGGCTTGCTGAGAGTCCAGAAGAGATATGATCTCCACATCTAACTCCTTTATCAATCCCAATTACATTGTCCTTCAATCATTTAGTCTTAAGGGAATGAAAGACATGTTTATGCAACCTGTGCTTACAGTTTATCCTTTGAAGTCCTTGTAGAATTCTAATAAACTTTCACTCTATCTCCTTCAGGGCCAAAGTGCCCTTCTTGGCCTATGGTACACAGAACTGAAAGCAATACTCCAGTTGAGGCCTGACCAGCTCAATACAACTGATGCATAACTCTCTCCTTTTGGTGGTTCCACCCTCTGAGATATACACCAACACTCGCTTCGCCTTTCCCATTTTGTACATTATCTTTTAGTGATCTGTACTTACAGACATCAAATTCCCTCTGATCGTCTACCATTTCTTCTCTCTTGTTACAAAACTATTCAAATATGTTTTTGTTGGATCCAAATGCAATGGGCAATGAAAAAAGGTTTATTACACGTGACTACAAAACATTCTTATTGTTGAAAATTAGAGAAATGGTTGCTGTACTTTGAGCTATAACCTATTATCTCAAGCTACTAGTATATTGCTTGGATACAGAAAAAAGTCTCAAGGAATTTTCGAAGGAGATATATAGGGTCCAAGTGAAGAATTACAAAGGGACCCAAGGAGTTGGTTGAAGAAATTGAATGAGATTTTTAAACACATAAATAAAAGTGCAGAGTGGTTTACAGAGAAAATTCAAGTAAGTGTGCAATGCCTGCTTTGTGTATTTAAACTTTCCTTCTTATAGCTATCATGTGTAAGTTACTAACTCTCTGCAATAACCCTTAAATAAAATCTGCAGTGTTTACATGTAATTGCACAGTCCTCTAAAGACTTCTTTGGCCTTCACTGCATTACTGAAGTGTAATTACTTCAGGATATTATAAGCTTAAGCTTTGATCAGATGCAACAAAATTCAACAGGCAAATTCGTTCCAATCTCCAATTCTACTTAATTACTTTTTTTTTATAAAAGAATTAATCCCCTAATGGGCAACGAAGCTTGACTGGTCTCAGAGTGCTTATTTCAAGTTTCTCCAAGATTACTGAAGCATTACTTTGATGCCTGACTAGTTTAATAGTACAGATCTCAGTCACTTTGTCCATGTGTATGGCTGGTTCATCACCCAAGAATTCCTTTACAAATACAATTGCTCCAGGGTTGAGGTTTACTTTTCAATGCACTCTACAGGGAGATTTAGTTAAGGAAGTCCAAGATCTTGAAAAATTGTCAAAAGCAGTTTACTGAGGTGCAAGCAATATCAATGGCAATGATCTGCCCCATAACTAAATTCGATTAGCAACCAACTGATGGAACAGTATGGCAATCTAAACTTTTTATATACAAACAAAACATGCCAGCAACCAGGGTGGACATGTGTGGGCATGATAATAATTCCATTTGATTGGTTAGCAAAGTAAAACAAATCAGCATTTAAAGTGGTTGCACTTTTCATTGCAGCAAATATTTTCTTTTTGTTATGGAACTGTTTTGTGAGTTCGAGAGTCAGTTGATATGCGCAGGTTGGAAATTAATTCCAGAAGGTTTTGCTGGTGATATTAAGACTCATGTTAATTACAGGAATAAATGATGAAATAAGCAGCAAACATTTATTGGTTAAGACAGTAATCCAGTTCTCCCATCCAACTTTCCAACTGCACATGTACTTTTAAAATTAGATTTGGAAGATACATCCTTTTGTTGATGGGAAGAAATTTCAATTTCAAGTTTTAAAAATATTTCAGCAACATCAGAAATGTGGGCAAAGACTCAAGTCTAAAGATATGTGGGTTAGGTTGATTGGCCATGCCAAATTGTCCATTAGTGTCAGGGGGATTAGCAGGGGAAATATATGGGATTACAGGGATAGGGCCTGGTTGGGATAGTTATCAGTGCAGGCTTAATGGGCCAAATGCTCACCTTCTGCACTATAGAGATTTTATGATTGCTTGTCTCAGAGTTCCACTCATCGTCTCAAATATTGATAGCTAAACTCAACCAGATTTACTCATGGTCATCACTAAGTTATGCTAAATACCTTCAACTTCAAGGCAACAAACTGATAGATAACACTAAGTTCCAAACTGTTATTACAAACTCTTCAGTTAACTGGCAAACAATTACTGCAAAATCTTATATGCAAGTCTTCCCCTCAAATGATTCTAAGGACCTGTTAAAACCTGTTCAGCAATATGGTCACCAAATGTGACCATAATGGCATCATTAAAATTCTACGCCATTATTTTCTAAATCATGATGTACAGCTAAACAAAATAGAAAGAATGAGGAATTTTAAATTCTTAACAAAATGAAGTTTAGATTACAATAAAGCAAGCATAATAAAATGTTCTTACCTTGAGAGCACAAAAGATGCAGGAATCTCCCATACATTTGTGAGTGGTCAACTGCCTGAAACTTCTTCGAAAAATATCAAGGTGCCAAAGAACCTTTGGAGAAGTGTTTATGGAAACAAGTTATTTAAATTCTTCCATAATTTAATCAATAACACTTTCACTATTCAATTTTACAGAAAATACAAACTGCTTGATACCTGTAATTAAAAAGAGAAGTCAAGTATGAGAAAGGAATTCACTTTCAAGTGAACCACATTTTCTGATTTCTTGATGTCTACCAACAATTTAAATAGAAACACAATGGGAAAGGAATACTTTCTTATCCTCCCATAGGAACAGGATCTAACATCCAAACTTAATCTCAGTGAAGAAGGGAGTGCCTCAAGGCGTCAAACTTTGCTGATGGTACAAAAATAGGGAGGAAAATAAGTTCGGAAGAGGATGTAAAGAGTCTGCAAAAGCATTAGGGATCAGTTAAATGAGTGGTCAAAATATGGCAGTTGAAATATAATATGCAAAAATGCGAACTTAGGAAGAGTAGACCATACAAAATTCTTGCAAGGCGTGACAGGATGTAAGTTTCAAATAAATCACTTTTCATTCCTTGAAATCTGAAAAGCTACAGGCCCAATTTCCTCTATCTCTCCTCATAAAACATTCCCAACATCCCATGGATTAGTGTGGTGAACTTTTGTTGCACTCCCTCCATGGTAAGTATATCCTTTCTGGCTAAGGAGACCAAAACTGCACACAACACCCTGAGCGTAATCTCACCAAGGTTCTATACAAGCCATCTTAACTTATGTACTCAAATCCCCTTGTAATGAAGTTCAGCATACCATGTGCTCTCCTAATTGATTGTTGCACCTACATGCTAGTTCTTACTCATGAACAAGGATATGATTAGTGAACTTGTCCACTTCGGAAGGAAGAATGAAAAAAAAAGCACACTATTTAAATTGAGACAGATTGCAGAACCTGAGTTTACAAAACAATCTGGGCGTCCTGATACGTGAATTACAAGTTAATTATGCAGCTACAGCAAAAGATTAGGAAGGCAAATGGAATATTGTTTATTACAAGAGGTGAGACTTCAACAAAGAGCACAAAGAAAGAGAGGTGAGACTTCAATGAAGAGCTCAAAAAGAGATATGAGACCTCAGTAAAGAGCGCGGAGGGAGAGAGGGGATACTTCAATAAAGAGCACAAAGAGGTGAGACTTCACCAAAGATGCATGGAAATTTGGCAAATAGGATCCTGAATTGGCTGAGTGGCAGGAAGCAAAGGGTGATCGTTGAAGGGTGTTTTTCTGACTGAAAGACTGTGTCTAGTGAGGTCTCACAGCAATCAGCGTTAGGTCCCTGCTGTTTGTGGTTTTACATAAATGATTTAGAATTTAATGTAGGAGGGTTGATCAGCAAGTCTGCAGATCCTAAGAAAATTGTTGAGGTGGTAATAGTGACAAGGATAGTCTTTGATTATATAGATGGGCTGGTCAGATGAGCAGATCAGTGGCAAATACAATTCAATCCGAAAAAGTGTGACATGGTGTACCAGGGCAAGACAAAACACGATGACTGGCAGGACCCTGGGATGTACCAAGGATCAGAGAGACCTTGATGGGTATGTATACTGGTCCCTTAAGGTAGCAGAACAGGTGGATAAAGTGGTTAAGAAGGCATGAGGTATATTTGCCTTTATTAGCCAAGGCACAGAATACAAGAGCAAGGAGGTATAATGGAGCTGTATAAAACACTCATTAGACCACACCCACAGTACTGTGTGCAGTTCTGGAATCTATAAGATACAGGAGCAGAATTAGGCCACTCGGCCCATTGAATGGTGGAGCAGTCTCAATCATGACTGATATTTTCTCATCCTCATTCTCCTGCCTTTTCCCCATAACCCCTGATCCCCTTATTTAATCAAGAACTTATCAATCTCTGTCTTAAAGACACTCAATAACCTGGCCTCCACAGACTTCTGCAGCAAAGAGTTCCACAGATTCATCATGTTCTGGTTGAAGAAATTCCTCCCTTTAGCTTGAGGTTGTGCCCTCTGGTTCTAGTTTTTCCTACTAGTGGAAACATCCTCTCTACATCCATTCTATCCAGGCCTCGCAGTATCCTGTAGGTTTCAATAAGATCCCCCCTCATCCTTTGAAACTCCAACAAGTACAGATCTAGAGTCCTCAAACATTCCTCATTGAACAAGCTCTTCATTCCGGGGATCATTCTGGTGAACCTCCTCTGGACCCTTTCCAAGGCCAGCACATCCTTCCTTGCTCACATTACTCCAAATGGGTTCTGACCAGAACCTTATACAGCCTCAGAAGCACATCCCTCCTCTTGTATTCTAGCCCTCTCGACATGAATGTTAACATTGCATTTGCCTTCCAAACTGCCAAATGAACCTGCACATTAACCTTAAGAGAATCTTGAACAAGGACTCCCAAATCCCTTTGTGTGTTTCTGATTTCCTAAGCATTTTCCCATTCAGAAAAGTCTATGCCTCTATTTCTTCTTCTAAAGTGCATAACCTCACACTTTTCCATACTGTATTCCATCTGCCACTTCTTTGTCCACACTCGTAACCTGTCCAAGTCTTTCTACAGCCTCCCTACTTCCTCAATACGATTCGTCCCTCTACATATCTTTGTATTATCTACAAACTTGGCAACAGTACCTTCAGTTTCCTCATCCAAATAGTTAATGTATATGGTGAAAAGCTGTGGTCCCAGCATCGATCCCTGAGACACACCACTTGTCACCAGCTGCCATCCTGAAGAAGACCCGTTTATCCCCATTCTCTGCCTTCTGCCAGTCAGCCAATCCTCTATCCATGCCAGGATCTTACGCTTAACACTATGGGCACTTAACTTATTTAACAGTCTCCTATGCAGCACCTTGTCAAAGGACTTCTGGAAATCTTGATACATCACGTCCACTGGTTCTTCTTTATCTAACTTCCTTCTTACCTTCTCAAAGAACTCTAACAGATTGTCAAGTGGAGGCCATGTGAGACCAAAGTCATGCTGACTCAGTCCTATTTTATCATGCACTTCCAAGTACTCTGTGATCTCATCTTTAATAATGGGCTCTAAAATCTTGCCGACGACAGAAGTCAGGCTAACCGGCCTATAATTTCCCGTCTGCTGTCTCCCTCCCTTCTTAAACAACTATGTTACATTAGCTATTTTCCAGTCCTCTGGTACCCTCCCTGCCTCCAGTAATTGCTGAAAGATCATCACCAATGCCTCCATAATTTTCTTAACTATCTCTTTTAGAAGCCTGGGGTGTAGTCCATCCGATCCAGGTGATTTATCCACCTTCAGACCTTTCAGTTTCCTTGGAACCTTCTCCTTAGTGATGGCCACAACACTCACCTATGCCCCCTGACTCTCCTGGAGCTCTGACAGCTCCCGCTGGTGTCTTCCGCTGTGAAAACTGATGCAAAGTAACTAACTATTCAGTTCCTCTGCCATTTCTTTATTTCCTATTTTTACTTCTCCAGCCTCATTTTTCAGCAGTCCAATGGCTAATTTTGCCTCTCTCTTACCTTTTATATATTGAAAAAAACTCTTCCTATCTTCTTTTACATTACTAGCTAGCTTACACCTATATTTCATTTTCTCCCCGCTTGTTGCTTTTTAAGTTGTCTGCTGCTTGCTTTTAAAGACTTCCCACTAATCTTTGCCACTTTCTATGCTTTTATCTTTTGCTTTTATGCTGTCCTTGTCTTCCCTTGTCAGCCCATGGATGCCTCGTCTTCCCTTTAGCATGTTTCTTCCTCCATGGGATGAATTTCTGTTGTGCCTCCTGAATAACTCCTGTCATTGCTGTTCCACGATCTTTCCTGTTAGGCTCCCTTTCCAATTAACTCTGGCCAGCTTCTCCCCGATGTCTTTGTAGTTACCTTTATTTAATTATAATACCGTTACATCTGATTCCAGCTTCTTCCTCTCAAATTGCAGGGCAAATTCTATCATATTGTGGTCACTGTTCTCTAAGGATTCCTTCACCTTAAGTTCCCTAGTCAAGTCTACCTCATTACACATCACCAAATCCAGAATTGCCTATTCCCTAGTAGGCTCTCCCACAAGCTGCTCCAAAAAAAACTGACATTCCACAAATTCCTTTTCTTGAGATCCACTACCTATACGATTTTCCCAGTCAACCTGCATATTAAAGTCCCCCATGATTATTGTAAGATTGCCTTTTTTATATGCCTTTCCTATCTCCTGATTTATTTTCTGCCCCATATCCTGACTACTGCTGGGGACCATACATAACTCCCTTCAGGGTCTTCACCTTTGTGATTCCTCAACTCCACCCACAGACATTCTATGCCTTCTGATCCTATGTCACTTCTTGCTATCGATTTAACTTCATTCCTTACTAACAATGCAACCATGTCCCCTTTGCTCATCTGCCTGTAGTTCGATAGGACACACATATCCTTGGATATTTAGATCCCAGCCCTGATCCCCTTGCAGCCATGTCTCTGTGATGCCCACAACATTGAACCGGCCAATTTCAATGTGCGCAAACTCATTTACCTTGTTCTGTACACTGCGTGCATTTAGATACAACACTGTCAGTTCTTCATTGTCCACCTCCCTTCTCGTACTTGTCACCATTTTTGCTCTGCCTGAGGTTAGATTCCCGCCACTTTCTATACTCTCTGTTCTATTGTGTGGTCTGGAAACTTTACTCACCTCTCCTGAGCCCTCAGCTCCATTAAACTGCACTTCTATCCTTTTTTTTAAACTTTGATTTTCTAATTTTCCATACAACTGAACTCTTCCCCCACCACTATTTAGTTTAAAGGCCTATCTAGAGCCCTAGTTACACGATTCGCCAGGACTCTAGCCCCAGCACAATTCAGATGAAGACTGTCCTATTGGAACAAGTCCCCTCTTCCCCAATACTGGTGCCAATGTCCCTTATAGGAGGGATAATCCACATTATTGGGGGGATGTGATAGCACTAGAAAGGATGCAGAGGAAATTTACCAGGCTGCTGGCTGAGCTGGAGAGTTTTATCTATGAAGAGAGATTGGATAGACTAGGGCAAAAATAGAAAATGTTGGAAAATCTCAGCATGTCTGAAAGCATCTGTGAAGAGAGAACAATGCTGACATTTCAAGTTGGGATAACCCTTCGTTACAGCTCAAATAGACTAGGGTTATTTTCCTTGGAACAAAAACGACTGAGAGGGTACATGATTGAGATGAATAAAATTAGGAGGGACATTGTGTAGACAGGAACAAACTTTTCCTCTTGTCGTAGAGATCAATAAGGGGGCATAGATTTATGTTAAGGGACAGGCAGTTTCGAGAAGATTTGAGGAAAAATCTTTTCACCCAGATGGTGTTGGGAATCTGGAACTCATTGCCTGATAGAGGGTGGGGACAGAGACCCTCATAACATTTAAAAAAAACAGTTAGATGTTAACTTGTGATGCAAGGCCTACAAGGCTACAGGCCAAGTACTGGAAAATGGGATTAGAATAGTTAGATGCTTGCTTTTAACTGGCACCGACACAATGGGCCAAAAAGGCCTTCCAAGTGCTTTAGACCCCTACAACACCGAGAGTACAGTTTACAGTTTTGGGGTTCATATTTAAGAACAGGCATAACTGCATTAAAAGCATTGCAGAGAAGGTTCACTCGACTCATTCCTGGAATGAGGGGAGTTATCCTATGAGGAAGTATTGTAAAGGTTGGGCCTGGAGCCATTGGAGTTTAGAAGATCAAAAGATGACCTTGTTGAAACAGATTAGATCCTTTGGGGACTTCTGTTTGCAGAAGATTGGGTCCTGAGTATGAATATATGTAGCTTTTAGCAACTAAGTGAGAGTCTTGTAAGCCTGACTGAAAATTCTAAATTAGCATAATACCCAGCATTCTACAGTTGTTCAGTTAAGTGCTACACAATCACAAAATCATATCTAATGTTGAAGACTGTGAGCAGAATTTTCCAATCCTGCTCGCCTTTTGCTGGTCCGTCAAATTTTCTGTCTCTCTAACTATGATTCCTGCGGTGGGTGGGACAGGAAAATTCCACCTTATGTTCTGAGTTTTGCAAGCAAGGGCGGATTGAGTACAGTCAATACTCTCCCTGTTGTGAACAGCCAGGGGGATGTGTTGTTTGATACCATTCACCAGTCATTTGGACAGATTTGTACGCCTGAAGTCTAGGATTTCGTTACTAAAACAATTCAGACAGACCACCAGAAATATTATAGCATTTTAACAGATCTAGCAATTATGAAATTTTTTCATTTTTTATATCTAAACAACATTAGCCTTTAAAATACATTTTGAAAAATCTACCTTTGCAATTAAAAATACATGGTAGTTTTTTGCAATTAAAAATACATAGCTGTTTTATAGATCATTTTTTAGTAATTTTAGAACACAAAGAGTTGAGTGTTTCAGATAAGTACTCAAATGCCTTGGCTAGAGCAGGTAAGATACCGGATATTTTGCTAGTGACTCATTCCAGGTTCCCTGAGCCTCTCTCTCTACAAGCTATTTGGCATAAGTGAGGAAGTGGTGGAATTCGCCACTTGCCTGGATGTATGTAGCTGCAACCTCACTCCAAAAGCTCAACAGCATCCAGGTCAGAACAGATTGCCTGATCGGTACTTGAGCAACCAGCTGAAACATTCACCAGAGGTATGGGTTGCAGAATGTACTGCAGAAATTTGCCAAGACATCACCGGCAATGCCTTTCAAACCAGTTCACCACTGCCCCGTAAGACCAGGATTGCAGATGCCCAGGTATACCATCTAATCCATAGTCCTCTATCAATCACACAACTAGAATTACATAATGTAAATATTAACCTTGAATGTGCACTTATATCGCATCTTTAAAGCGACAGTGCCAAGATGCTAAACAGAGAAAAAAATGACACCTGTCACTTGAAACATGGCCAAAAACAATAATTCACATGGAAACCAAAGCACAGGAGGCCATTTTTGCTAATATTGCTGCACCATTGTTCACTTCACTCGAGAGCTCTTATCCACAAGATCTCACTTCCTCTTCAATATTCTTCTTCTCCTCCTCCAAATGTTGGTCAAACTGAACCAACTTCAACAACTGCTTATAGTATTGCTTCCCAGAGTCAAATGAAAAAAATTCACCAACCTCCAACAACAACAACATTAAGCTTCTGGCCTTTTACTGATGACTCACCATTCGCAATTTAACTCTTCAATTTCAAGTCCCCATAACCTTCTTCGCTTTAGTGAACTAAAGCCAGGATTTTCAAGTTGCTAATCGTAATATACTTTTGCCTGACTATTATTCCAGTAAATGTAACTTAGGCTTTTAAACAAGTTTCTTTTTCCTTTATTTTCCACATTTCAGCTCTCAACAGCTCCAGCTTTGGCTGCTTTGATGCTTTCACAATCGTCAAATATTACAATTTTTCATGACAAATTATTGTCCCTAATTCATTACTTCACTATCTTCTCTAGACCCCAAAGAAACTGATACGTCCTCCAGGATTATTACCCGACAAATATACACCAAAACTCGCTGTCTCTACTGCAGCAATACCTCAATATAAATAATCCTGAAGACAATGTTAACGTGCCCTTTATTCTCCAGCTAGATTATCTAATAGCTGAACCACTGGCGTCAGGATGATGAGAAGTTGGCAGTGATCCATGGCAGAACTATCCCAAACGGAACATATGAAATGGTCCAGTATTTCACCTTGCATGTTATGTTAGCAAAATGGCAAAATTGCAAACAAGAATAAAAAGCTTCATTTCAGCCTTTGTAGATTTCAGGGTTAAAGAGTTGAGTGCACAGCTTGGGACTTTAGCTGTGTCAATGTTTCATCTGCATACAAACACAACTCCGTGACACCTACAGCTACTCAGAGGAGCTCTCCATCTCAATGGGGCTGTGAGCAAACAGTAAACAGGTTTCCATAACTGCAGACAAGAAAACTGGATGCTCATCAGTAACACAAGAGCACTGAGAATACCCTGGAACAGTTAGTCTGCCCTCTATCTGCCAAGGATGCACAGGCTCATAGATGCTTACAGCACAGGAGGCAGCAATTCAGCCTATCACGTCCACACCAGTCAACAAAGATCTGACCACACTAACCCCATTTTCCAGCACTCAATCTATAGACCTGGAGATTACGGCAGCGCAAGTGAATATCTTAACACTTCTTAAATGTTATGAGTTACTGACTCAACCACTCTTTAAAGCAGTGAGTTCCAGTCTCCCATTTCCCTCAACTCCCCTTTCAAGAGGGTCTGAGGCCAAGTAAATTAATTTCAACTGGTAGTAGGATTCACACCAATCTTAAATCTAGAATAGTTTACTGTTATAATGATACACATTTCGTTGGTAATTACAAATAAACATAAAAATGGCGAGCTTTTCCATCTTTTAGAATCTCGGCCAGGCAGTTAAGCAAAAATTCAAGTTTATTAAATCTTCAATTAATCAAGCATACATCGAAGTTAAACAAAATTTATTAGAATAGCAAGACAATGAGACAAAAAATTAAAACAATAGGCTCATAGGAGGAAGCTGCCTTTGAGTTTTTTGAAGTTGCAGACAGTTACATCAGTGATGAAATAATCATTCTCTTGGAGTATTAAGAACATAAGAAATAGGAGCAGGAGCAGACCACCTAGCCCTTCGAGCCTGCCCCACCATTCAATAAGATCATGGTTGATCTGAAGTGGATCAGTTCCACTTTCCCGCTCTCTCCCCATAACCCTTAATTCCCTTGTCTGCCAAAAACCTATCTACCCGCGACTTAAATATATTTAGCGAGGTAGCATCCACCACTTCAACAGGCAGAGAATTCCAGAGATTCATCACCCTTTGAGGAAAGAAGTTCCTCCTCAACTCCGTTCTAAACTGCCCCCCCTCATCTTGAGGCTGTGCCCTCTAATCCTGCTATCCTTTCTAAGCAGGAAGAATCTCTCTACCTCTACCCTATCCATCCCTTTCATTATCTTATACATCTCTATAAGATTCCCCCCCTCATCCTTCTAAACTCCAACGAGTACAGACCCAGTATATTTAGTCTCTCTTCATAGTCCAACCCCCTCATCTGCGGTACCAGCCTAGTGAAACCTCCTCTGCACCCCCCCTCGCGCCCCCCCAAGGCCAAAATATCCTTGCACAAGTGCAGCGACCAAAACTGCACACAGTACTCCAGCTGCAGCCTCACCAGTACCCTGTACAGTTGCGGCAAGACCTCCCTGCTTTTATATTCTATCCCCCTCGCTATAAAGGCCAGCATCCCATTCGTCTTCTTGATCACCTGCTGCTCCTGCAGACTGGGTTTTTGCAACTCATGCACAAGGACCCCCAGGTCCCTCTGCACCGTAGCATGCTGCAGCTTTTCGCCTTTTAAATAGTAATCCCTCCTACTGTTATTTCTGCCAAAGTGGATAACCTCACACTTGCTAACATTGTACTCCATCTGCCAGGTCCTCGCCCACTCGCTCAGCCTATCCAGATCCCTCTGCAGACTTTCCACACCCTCCGCACAATTTGCCTTTCCACTCATCTTTGTGTCATCAGCAAATTTTGTCACCCTACACTCAGCCCCCTCCTCCAGATCATATTGAAGAACAACATGGAACATACCGTACAGGAGCAGACTATTTATCATTGAATCCTTACAGTGCAGAAGGAGATCATTCAACCCATCGAGTCTGCACTAACCACAATTCCACCCAGACTCTACTCCTTTAACCCCACACAGTTACCCTGCTATTGCCCTGACACTAGGGTCAATTTAGCATGGCCAGTGAACCTAACCTGCACATCTTTGGACCAACCAGTCCAGGGAACTGTTTATTCACATTTGAGCATCCTTCATCAAACTCTCATCAGCATAACTCTTTATTCCCTTCCCCAAAAATTATCTGGCTTCCACTTAAATGCTTCTTCAATATTAACTTTAATCACTCTCTATGGTAGCAAGAATACACTCAGTTTGTTTTCCTGAGAGCAGAGGAGGCTGAGGAAAGAACTGATAGTGGTATACAAAATTGAGAGGTATAGATAAGGCACATCATAAGAATCTTTTTCCCATGGTTGGGTATCCAAGACCAAAAGGGCATAGATTTCAGGTAAGGAGTAGGTGGATCCAAGGAATTTTTTTTCACCCAGCAGGTGGTGGAAATGTGGAATATGCTGCCTGAGGGGGCGGTGGAGGCAGGTACTCTCAACATTCAAGAAGCATCTGACATGCACTCTGGTCCAATGCTGGTAAATTGGATTAGTAGAGATTGGTATTTGATGGTCAGCATCGACATGGTAGGCTGAAGGGTCTGTTTCTATGCTTTATGACTCTGTGGTTCTGTCTATGACTCTAAATTCAGCATTTCCAACACTCTAGGGAAACAGGCATCTTCAAAATGGCCCATTTGCTTTCTTGGCGACTACATTATATCACTGGCTTCTAGTTTCACCCTTCCCCACAAGTGAAGACTCATGCTCTGTGTTTACTCTATCAAACCCTTTCATAATTTTAATGACCTGTCTTTTCATCCCTCAATTCTCACTTTCAAAGAGAAAATAGCCCAGCTTGTTCGTCATTTCCTGATAGAAGGATGAAACTTGCAAAATTATTTCTAAGTCTTTTTTGCACTCCCAAGTGCCTCTATATCCTTTTTTTACAATGTGGCAACCAGAATTGTGCACATTCCACAAAGTGTGGTCAAGGTTTTTTAATTTCTTCATTCAAGGTATGCAGGCATTGCTGACACACCAGACACTCATTGCTCATCCCTACCTGTCCTTAATTGAGTGGCTTGCTAGACCACTTTAGGGAGCAGTTAAGAGTCAACAACATTGCTCAGATTCCAGAGTCAGACTGATCAGACTGGTTATGGGTGGCAGATTTTTTTCCCGAAAGAATATCAGTGAACCAGATGGCTTTTAAACAATCTAGTAGTTTCATCATCACAAATATCAATACTAGCTTTTTATTTCAGATTTATTTATTAACTGAATTTAAATTACCCAGTTGCCATGAAAGGATATGAACACAGTTCGCCAGATCATCAGTTGAAGTTTAGCATAACTTCTTTAATTTTCATTTCTACCCCTCTACAAATAAATTGCAGCACTTGGTTTGCTTATATTATGGCTATATTACTTTGTGTGCAACTCTGTTATTTGTACATTTTTGTACTCCCAGTCTACTCCGCTGCATCTCCACCCCACAGATTCTTATTTTCTCAATATGCCCGTACCTTATTTTTCCAAGCAAAATAAAATACCTCACACTTATTGATATTATAATTCATTTGCCTAACTTTCAAGTTTATCAATGCATTCTTGTTAAAATTAAAACCAAACAGTTAATCAAGTAATTGTGCTGTAAACATCTTGCAGTACCATGTATCAATAAGAGCTACTCACCTGCAACGCACTGTTCAGAAAGCAGCTATTCTGCCCAGGCTCATTCATCAATCCCTTACTTGCTGCAATAGAAGTTGTGCTGCGTGGCATAAACATACCCTGAAGGTTATTGTTTGGTGTGAAATAACCCTTCCTCCAAGACATCTTGGCCGAAGTCTTTTAGACTCTGATAGTAAGCGTTTTATAGCAGAACTGTCATTTTGACATTTAACTGAAAGGGAAAATCATCTCACATCAGATCACAAAAGACAAATTTAATGTTGTTCTGGCAGTCCCTCAAGTGGCCATTAAAAATCACAGCAGGGGGCAGATGTTCAGTGGTCGCTTCTCGAAATTCCATAATGAAACTATACTCCAAAACTAATACCCGAGCCAATACTTCCTTTTGTTACAGCACAAGTTTTAAAACAGTATCTCACAAAGCTTCAATCCATTTGGGAGTAATTTGTCACAATTCTCCGTGCACCATTGTGTGAGCAGTTGCTTATGTCCTGAATCCAGCCACAGTACTGTGGACTCACAGAGTAGGAATTCAGCTTTCGCAATGCCAGATGCAGAATTTATTTTCTTCCATTGTAACTAGATATTCCCATCACTTGGCAATAATTGTAAGCTAAAAGGGAGTCATAATTACAGAACTCAGCTGTCAGCACAATATTCTTCAAGTATTACAAAGCCAGTACCAGCTCGGAGATCTTTTAAAAACACAAACATGTCAGCTTCTGCCAGGACACTTTGTCAAATGTTGCGTCATGTATTCCTTATTTGTTCAGTGTTCTGCCAAATATTCAGGCTCGCCTTTGATTAAGCTTCCTTGATAAGATGGCTATGAACTCATTGTTTTGAACCTGTAGCCACAAGCTCCACAGTGTATCTTAATCCTTTTCTAGATCATTAAATTAATCAAGTGTTTGGAGTTTTATATGAGCCATGTCAGCATACCCTGACAGATTCTCTGTTATCCAGTGGAATCTGCTCATCTGCTAAACTGCTTGGATCAGCTGCTGTTCATTTGACAAAGATCTGTAAACAGAAAGAAAAACAACAATTAGGTTGTTTCTTATTGGTCATGTTCATAGCTCACTGCTTGTAAAATGTGATTTACTTTAACTTCAGCAGTTCGTACAGATGCTGCGCTGCCTATACTAAATATACTTTCACACGGCATAGATCTATTAGCATTACGCTCTAGTTTCCAGGAAGTACATCACACCATCCCAAAACATAAGAACCATTTAAAAAATACTCACTGAATTTTTTGAAACAACAGCAATTCGTCTATCCTATCAAAAAACAAACCAGTGTATTGCTCATACTTCCTTAAAGCATGTCAGCTTTCGCTGCAAACAATTGAAGCTTTAAACACTAACATCAGCCAACCAGACAGCAAGTCACACCACAATGAGGTCATCAGTAATAACATTTGACTACACCAGTTATACTGTGAATGTGAACATACGCCTGTGAATGTTTGCCCAAAGCACTGAAGATACTCAGCAGCACCAGATGGAACTTGCAGACACAAGAGGACTCTATTTAAATAACAAGGCAAAGAAAAGTCAACTTAAGCATTCGTGGACACTAATGAGACACAGAATTAGTTGCAAGGAACCAGAACGCAACAATAGGACACAACTCAACAAAGGTAGTCGTTAATCACCACATTACAATAACCACATCATTTTCACCATGTATATCAGTTTAGCTTCCTTATACTCCATAACCTCTCCCAGTCACCTCAGGTTTCTGAGCTAATTAAAGCAACATGAAATAAAAAAAAGTCTCAACTAAAAGCTTCTTCTCCCCAAAAAAGGCAATCATGTTAATTCTAAACAGTCTGCTCCTATGTTGTGCTGACGTTATCTAATAATTTGAATTGAGCAATGTAAATCACATAGCAAAGTGAAAATTTAGTGCTTAAAAACTGACATCATATAATTTGAATGCTGTAACTAGGAATTAAGATCAGACAGAATCTTATTATTTATTTTTCACTGATGTCTGCAACTCAAAATCTTTTGATTACTGTTGTGAAAACTGTATACACAGCACACTCAGCCTGAAGGCAATGTTACTCCATTAAAAACAATTCTCCATAGTTCTTTCACAGATCATTTTTAGGAACAGACCCCCCACACACTGCTAAGAACTATACTCGATCTGCTCTCCATTTGTTATCAACACAAGCATAATAACCTAAAAACGAATATATTTACTACATAACCACTTTTATAGCAGCAGTGAGTGTAGTGTAAGGGTATGGCATACTAATCAGTATTCTGTAAACTGAGTGTGTGCCTTTATATGCCCTGTTTGTGATCAGAACTCCCCACTCACCTGACGACGAGGCAGAGACCCGAAAGCTAGTGGCATTTGCTACCAAATAAACCAGTTGGACTTTAACCTGGTGTTGTGAGACTTCTTATATACAGGATGGACATGGATCTGAGAACAGTGCTGGCTACACAGTGATGTAAGAGAACACAAGCTACTGAGAAAGTGCAGAGATTTACAAGGATGCTGCCTGGATTGGGAAGCATGCCTTATGAAGATAGGTTGAGGGAGCTAGGTCTCCTCCCTGGAGAGACAAAGGTTGAGAGGCGACCTGATAGAGGTTTATACAATGTTGAGAGGAATAGATAGGGCGGATTCTCGGAGGCTACTTCCCAGGGCTGAAATGGTCGCTACAAGAGGACACAGGTTTTAAGGTGCTGGGAAGCAAGTACAGAGGAGATGTTCGGGGTAAGTTTTTCACTCAGAGGGTGGTGAGTGAGTGGAATCGGCTGCCGTCGGTGGTGGTAGAGGCGAACTCGCTGGGGTCTTTTAAAAGACTTCTGAATGAGTATATGGGATTTAATGGGATTGGGAGTTACAGATAGTTCTATGGCTTGGTAGGTATGGATGCGGTCAGTGCAACTTGTGGGCTGAAGGGCCTGTTTGTGCAGTAGTGTTCTATGTTCTGTGATGAACAATTAGGTGTCAAGGTGTTGTACAGAGCCATATGCACAAGCAAGCATACAGACAACCGCTGTTGTAAAAATGTACATAGATACTGTAGTTAATAAATACATACACCTAAACTGTATAAGACTACAAAGACTTCATTAAGGCCTACTGAATGGTTTCCAACAAGCTACAAGGTAGCAGCTCTTGGAAAAACCCAAAACGTCTAAAGCTGGAGCAGAAATTAAGAAGCTGGAAAATTAAAAGGAGCAGCATTGTGACCTGACTGAAAACACATGAAGTGAAGACAGAGAGGGAGATCGCTCCCTCTCTGAGTACTCTCTCCACTCACCTGACGAAGGAAGAGCGTGTGCCAAAAGCTTGTGGCGTTTACTATCAAATAAACCTGTTGGACTTCAACCTGGCGTTGTGAGACTTCTTACCCAGTTTGAATACCCAGAGTTAAAGGATCTAGCAGGGGTGAGCTTAAAATAAAAATCAAGTTTCTGGCCAGAACTAGTTAAAAAAAAGTTTGACTTCTAAAAGTCAGAGCAGCCTGTTTCTGGAAGCAGCCAGCCAGATTCCTGACTTGGTGCTTGAACACGTGGCATCCAAACTCACTCTCAGGAGGAAAAAATGAATTTGGAAGAATCGGATTAAAGAATCAGTTTTAACGACCAGAAAAGGCCAAGATTCCTCACTTTTGTAACCCTAGAACACTGAAATGGAGAAGTCTGCAGACAGGTGATCAAAGCAGCAGCAGTGGCTTTTTAAAATTTCCAAGCTGAGCATGAGCACCATTGCAATGGGAGCTTCCCAAAACAAGCGTGAGTAAAACCTGTCTTCAAATAAAAGGTACTGTTATCTTGAACATCAACAACTTTTTAAAGCTGAACCTACATTTTAAAATGTTTTAACCATGCATCAGGACTTGTGGATTTGAAATCCACTCATCCAGATGAATTTGGTTTATTCAGGGTCCAGTCATAGACTCGGAGGTTTGCAGCATGCAAACAAGTCCTTTGGCCAAACTTGTTCTTGCTGCCTAGCTAGTCCCAATTGCTCACATTTGGCTCATATCCCATCTTACTCATGTTTAACTGTCTAAATTCTTTTTAAAAGATGAAATTGCACCTGCCTCTAGCAGCTCATTCCAAACACACACACACACTGGAAAAATTGCCCCTCTGGACCTTTTTGATCTCTCCCCTTTCACCGTAAACCTAAGTTTTAGACTTCCCTACCTTTGGGAAAAGGTGTTGACTATCTAGCCTATCTATTGCCTCTCATTATTTTATAGACCTCTATAAGATCACCCCCAAGCTTCCTACACTCCAGGAAAAAAAAGTCCCAGTCTACCCAGCCTCTTTTTATAACTTAAACCATCAAGTTTTATAATATCCTTTCTACAACAGGGTGGCCAGAACTGTACACCTGTATTCCAAGTGTGGTCTTAACAACTTCAACAAGGCATCCCAATTCCTGCATTCAATGTTCTGACCAATGAAACCAAGCATGCTGAATGCCTTCTTCACCACCCTGTCCACCTATGACTCCATTTTCAAGGAGCCATGAGCATGTAATCCCACATCTCTCCTATAATTCTCTCCAATGTCCTACCATTAACTGAGTAGATCCTGTCCTGATTCGATCCACCAATTCTTCTCCAAATTTATTTTAAGACAGCCTCAAAATAAGGCAGGGGGGGGCAGTTTAGATCGGAGTTGAGGAGGAACTTCTTCACTCAAAGGGTGGTGAGTCTCTGGAATTCTCTGTCCATTGAAGTGGTGGAGGCTGCCTCGCTGAATATATTTAAGTCACGGGTAGATAGGTTTCTGATAGACAAGGGAATTAAGGGTTATGGGGAGAAAGCGGGAAAGTAGAACTGACCCACTTCAGATCAGCCATGATCTTGTTGAATGGCGGGGCAGGCTCGAAGGGCTAGATGGCCTACTCCTGCTCCTATTTCTTATGTTATGATTCCCTAGATACATAATTGCTTCAGGTCCAAATAAAAAGACAGAAACTGAACAAGTTAACACACTGCTTTATTTGGTAGGCCTGATAGCAGATGACTTTATTGTTAGTCAAGGAATCAATGAATCATCTACTAAAGTTGAAGCATTAATAAAATCATTCAATGTTTATTTTAACCGAAGCAACAAAATTCTCAAAAGGGTTAAAAATCATGCATGTCCAGCAGCCATGAGAACCTGCCAACTCATTCATTATTGATCGGTATAGGATAGATGAAGGCAGCAAATACAAAAACCTAAAATCTGAGCTTCAAATCAGGGATAGGATAAGAGTAGCAGACGACGCATTCTCAGTTAACCTACAGATGAAGGAAGATCTAACTCTTGAGAAAGCTATCCAGATAGTTAAGCATTCTGGACACTGTGCAACACAAGTCCATTTGCAGGGGAGAAAGTAAACTATGTTGCAACAGAAACCCCACCATCCTGTTAACAGCACAGAGACAGAGACAGGGAGACTCCATGCCAAGAGAAACAATACCCTAACCAACCAGTATCATGATCACCCCCGCACTGGTCAGACCAGCCAACCACTCACTCAGATCACTACTACAATGCATTCTGCAAAGGATAGACAAGGGAGCAAACAACCAGAAGAGCCTCAACCTTCGGTTTTGACAATTGTTGATAACACTGTGACCACAGAGTAAATGCTGCAACTCCCAGCCAGCTACAGAGCGCTACAGGCAAACTGGGACAATGGAGCTACTATCCATTGCCAATAGTGCACTATATACCCAAACGGAAAAAGGTGAGCTTACAAAAAAAAAATCCTCATAGCAGGAAAGGCCATCTTCCATCATAGATATTGTGACAATCCATACCACAAAAGAGAAGGAAAAAAATGGGATAGAACAACCACTGTCACTACAACTGCCAAATAAACAAAAAGCACGTCAATATCCTGGAATAGAAAAAAAGGATGAAAAGATACCAAATGCTAAAACAACCTCCAAATCAACAGAGTTTATCTGCAGCAACAGAGTCTACCATTCCTCCGACAGTAATGCCAATGAGATATTTAAGTGTTACGAGACCTCAAGACCACTTAAACCTATGAACTTAGCAACATGAGGGGGGAAATACGGTAATAATAAAGATGTAAATACTTAAGATAAACGAGAATAACTTTAAATATATCAGATAAAGAATTGGGGGAGGTATAGCATAAAGATCTGGCACATTTGGGTTGATGTGAGACTGAGGACAATACTCGGTGCACAAAAATGTAAGCGAACGCATGACAAGAGTCCACCTAGAGTTGGACAGAGACGTGTACACAAGTAAACATGGAGGCAACCAAGTTTGATCCCTTTACTGTATATTATGTACATAGTTCTTGTAGTTAATAAATACTTAAGTTAATACAGTTAAGGCTACTTGAGGACTTCATCAAGACTTTCTGAATGGGGTCCAACATCCTACAACAAATAAAGACTGTATAGTCCTGACTATCAGTCAGGTTATTAATATATGCTATGTTGTGAAACTCCACACTTCACAGACAATTCCACATCATTGCATTTTTTAATTGTGATTTCTTAAACTGCCTTGAAAGTGGGTATCTATTTCCCTCTCAAATGATTTTGTTAACTAAAATGGCTCCTTTGAAACCAGCTTTAGTAAATTTAATGCCATTTCTGATTTAACTGTTTCTGCACAGACATGAAAGCAATTAATTGAGAAAAACTAAATTACCAAACAGAATGCAATTTCCTCCAAAAAATTCAGTCAGTGAGAAAAAAGTTTAATTTCACATACAATAATTAAAAGCAACTACGCTTTTGTTTCTGCTTTGGATAGTAAAATTTACCTTACTTCAGCTCTGCTTTATAGGGTATCCCTCGTATCTCTTGAGAGAGTGGTGGTGAATTATCTTACTAACTGCTGCAGTCTGTGTGATGAAGGTGATTCACAAGTGAAGACACAATGCTGAGTGCCCTTCCACTCCAGAAACATCAAGACAAAGAGAAACAGTCTTGGCTGAAGTTCAAAAATGTAGTTCCTTGCTTCAAGCACGGAGTGACTTTGATTCATCAAGTCCTCCTTTTCACTCTTCACAAGTGACCTTGCAGATAATCTCACACATTGGAGCTTTAAGCTTCACTTTGCTTTCTCTCTACATATTTTATAAGTGCTTGCACACTGTAGGCGTAGCCTGCCTGTGTGCAGACTTTTGTCATTCCTATTGACTTCTCTCAATTATACTGACAGGTCAAGCAGACAGGAACTCAATTATAAAAATTTTACTGAGAGTCGAAGAGAAAATGCAAGCTGCAAAAGCTCATATTGCAGTACCTTAACTTGCCCATCTCAGCATTCAACTGCTCTGTACAGCATTAAATAAGATGCTTATCTGCACAACTGTCCTGTGAATTATTCCCAAAACAGTGCAAGGATGAGGAGCCATTTCAGGCAGAAATCCATTTCAACCTGTGAGCAACGTCACAGAATATTAACCTTCAAACACAGCAAAACATGGATGTTAAAAACAAAGGTTTGAACAAAAATCAGTTACTCCAGATTCCAAATCCACTGGTGTTAAAAACTGGTGACAGAATTAATTCGCAAGATTACTAAATCTGTCTAGAATTTTTAAAAAGGTGGCAACATCCTGTACAGCTGCAGTGAATTTAGTTTCCAAACCAGAACTCAAGACTCGATCAAATTGCACAAATCGACAGACAGCCACAACTACAATTTCTAAAACCATTTTCAGCTGTTAATGTTTAATGCAGCATATGGAAGTCAAAACATGTACACTCCAGCTTCCAGTTAACTGCAGATAAAGTGGTTTGCTGAATTCTTCAAAGAGTTGGCACAGGCACGATCAGGTAAGTGGCTTCTTTCTGTGCTTTATCATTTTAGTAGCTACAGTAAGTCAATAGAGCACAGGAGTCCCAGAATGAAAAAAGTGTAAATGCAAATTAATGCTATGGTTACATTTCAGCATAGTGCAGTTAATAAGTAGCACCAAGTTACACTGCTCTGCTCATAATTCAATACTTAAACAAATTTAAGTTCTGTAGATCTGCCTCCACGCTGTTGTGAAGTTTCAAATGCTAATTATGATGCAGTTCTCCTGTCATCGCTTTATTAACAAGAATGACCTAAAGCTACTACTGTCCAAGCACTCTGAACTTTCTGTAGCAGTCACAGATGTGGCATAATGACAAATTTCCCTGACACAGTATTTCAAAATTGTGCACTGGCCAAATTGTCACAGCTCGTTTGTACACGTGTAGAAGCCGAAAGGTGCGGCTTGTTTTTTGAGCTCAGCTAAGCTGACAGTCTACAACTAAATACAGAAGCACATATTTAAGCTGCACTCCCATGTCTCAGATTGAAATCTAATTGTAGTTTACTGTGTTTAAGCTCAAGTTTAAAGAGACAATAAAGCACACACGGTCATTATTTTCTTCCAGCTGAGAAGATTGAATACAGATCAGGGCCGGAGCATTGGCTGCTTTTGTCTCTTTAAGCTGAATTTACCAAAGCCAATTCTAGTGCCTCAACTGAAATTAACCAACAAAAACCAGATCAGATTCCTCTGGGCTAACTAATACTCAGTACCACTTCACAATTTATTAACTGGTGAGCTAGATCTAGAATTATAGAATCTGAGAATGCTTACAGTGCAGGAGGCCATTCAGTTAGTCATGCCTATGCCAGCTCTCTGCAAAAACATCTCCACTGGTTCCACTCTCCTGTCTTTTCTCTGTAGCCTCTCAATTTTTCTCCTGTGCTGATCCGATTCCCATATGAAAGCCACGATTGAATCTGCCTCCGCTAGATCCAAATCACTTGCTGTTGAAAAATGTTCTACTGCCATTCATCTTGAATCAGTGTGCACCAAAGACATCAAAGTTGACTGAAAACATACATACAAATTAGGAGCCACTTGGCCCCTCAAGCTTACTCTGTCATTCAACAAGAGCACGGCTGATCTCATTGTAACTTCAACCCAACATTCCTGCCTACCTCTAACCTTTCACCCCCTTGTTGAATAAGAATCTATCTGGCTCCGCCTTACAAATAGTCTAAGATTCTGCTTCCACTGCTTTTTGAGGAAGAGAGTTCCAGAGGCTCACATCCCTCAGAGAAAACAATTCTCACCTCCATCTTAAATGAGTGATCCCAGTTCTAGATGCTCCCACAAGGGGAAACATCCTCCCCACAGCCACCCCTCAGGATTTTAAAGGTTTCAATCAAGTTGCCTTTTATACTTCTAAATTCTAGTGGATACAAACCTAACCTCTCCAACCTTTCCTCGTTAGACAACCCACTCAATCCTGGTATTAATCTAGTAAAGCTTCTCTGAACTGCTTCAAAGGCATTTACACCTTTCCTTAAATGAGACCAGCACTGTACACAGTATTCCAGGTATGGTCTCACTAATGCCCCGTTCAGCTGAAGTGTAACCTATTTTTGTAATCAATTCCCCTCATAATAAACGATAACATTGGCTTTTCCAAGTACTATTGTAGCTGTATATTAGCCTTTTGTGATTCATACACTGGGATAACCCAATTCCTTGGTACCTCAGAATTTTCCATTGCTTGCCTTTTTGATAATAAGCTTAATTTGTATTCCTCTTTCCAAAATAGGCAATTTCACATTTGCCCACATTATATTCCATTTGCCAGATTTTTGTCCACTAACTTAATTTATGGTCCTTTGTAGCCTTCTTACAACTCTTCACAATTTACTCTCCAATCTATCTTTGTGGTGTCAGCAAATTTAGCAACCATATTTTCATCCAAATCATTTATAAAATGTAAAAAGTTGAGCCCCCAGCACTGATCCCTGTGGCACACCACTTGTTACACCCTGCCAACCAGAATAAGACCCATTTATGCCAATTTTGTTTCTCATCAGTTAGCCAATCTTCTGTCCATGTCAATATGTTACCCCTATACACCATGAACTTTTATTTTTCGCAATAACCTCATCAGTACATCCACTGGTTCCCCTTTATCCACAGCAGGGGATTCCTTCAAAGAGCTCCAATAAATTGGTTAAAAATGATTTCCCTTTCACAAATTGCCTTGTTCATGCACAGTATACTTTGTCTGTATTTGCTTTCTCCCTCAGTAAATACAACTACATTAAAGACAGAAATTCTCTGGTCATTTATTTCAATGCTATTTGTAGACCCTTTTATTCTTTCATGGCATTGCTAGCAGAGGCAGCATTTGTTGCCCATCCTTCATGTCCCTGGAATTGAGTGGCTTGGTAGGCCATTTTAGAGGGCAGTTAAAAGTCAATCATTTTGCTGTGGATTTGGAATCACATGTAGGCCAGACCAGGTAAGGATAGCAGATTTCCTTCCAGATGGGTTCTTATAACAATCAATGATGGCTGGCACCATTACTGAGACTAGCTTTCAATTCCAGATTTAGTAATTAAATTTAAATTCCATCAGCTGTTATGTTGGAATTTAATGCATATCCCCAGAGCATAAGCCTGGGCTCCTGGATTACTCAGCCACGACACTACCTTCTCCTTTGTAATGTTAGAACTGATGTGGTTTCCTTGCAGTGCAGAAAAGTGGAGAAATACTTAAAATGGGTTAAGTTTGTAGGGATATGCAAGGAGAGCAGGGAATGGGGCAAACTGGAATGCTCCTTCAAGCTGCCATCACAGGCACAGTAGCTGAATAGCCTCCTTTTGCACTAACTTATTCTACGATTACAGCATTGTTACTAGAGAGGCAGTGCTCGACAGACTGGAGGGACTGATTGTGGACAAGTCCCCAGGACCGGATGGAATGCATCCAAGGGTTCTGAAAGAAATGGCAGAGGTGATAGTGGATGCCTTGGTGGTTATTTTCCAAACGTCGCTGGATTCCGGGGAAGTGCCGGAAGATTGGAAAACGGCTAATGTTACGCCGTTGTTTAAGGGTGGCAGGCAAAAGGCGAGGAATTATAGGCCGGTTAGTTTAACATCTGTTGTAGGTAAAATGTTAGAATCCATCATCAAGGAAGAAATAGCGAGGCATCTTGAGGGGAATTGCTTGGTAGAGCAGACGCAGCACGGTTTCGTTAAGGGGAAGTCATGTCTGACAAATTTATTGGAGTTCTATGAGGATGTGTCTAGGGCGGTGGATAGAGGAGAGCCGGTGGATGTGAACTTTCTGGATTTTCAGAAGGCGTTTGACAAGGTACCTCACAAGAGGTTATTGCAGAAGGTCAGGGGACATGGAGTTGGGGGTAGGGTGTTAGCGTGGATAGAGGATTGGTTGTCAAATAGGAGGCAGAGAGTGGGGGTTAATGGGTGCTATTCGGATTGGCGGTTGGTGACTAGTGGAGTGCCCCAGGGGTCGGTGCTGGGGCCTCAGCTATTTACCATTTATATAGATGATCTGGAGGAGGGAACCGAGTGTATGGTGTTGAAATTTGCTGATGACACCAAGATTGGTGGAACGGCAAATTGTGCGGAGGGTGCGGAGAGTCTGCAGAAGGATCTAGATAGGCTGGACGAATGGGCCGGGAAATGGCAAATGGAATTTAATGTTGGCAAGTGCGATGTGGTCCACTTTGGTAGGAATAATGGTAGGAAGGACTATTACTTACAGGGTGAAAAACTGCAGCAGGCGGCGGTGCAGAGGGACCTCGGGATCCTTGTGCATGAGTCGCAAAAACCCAGCTTGCAGGTGCAGCAGGTGGTCAGGAAGGCGAATGGGATGCTGGCCTTCATAGCGAGGGGGATTGAATATAAAAGTAGGGAGGTCTTGCTGCAGCTGTATAGGGCATTGGTGAGGCCGCAGCTGGAGTACTGTGTGCAGTTTTGGGCGCCGCACTTACGCAAGGATATTTTGGCCTTGGAGGGAGTGCAGAGGAGGTTTACTAGGCTGATGCCGGAGTTGAGGGGGTTGAGCTATGAGGAGAGGCTGAATAAACTAGGCTTGTACTCATTAGAGTTTAGAAGAATGAGGGGAGATCTCATTGAGACATATAAGATGATGAATGGGATGGATAGGATAGAGGTGGAGAGACTCTTCCTGCTCAGAAAGGACAGTAGGACTAGGGGGCACAGCCTCAAGGTAAAGGGGGGGGGGGGAGGTTTAGAACGGAGTGAGGAGGAACTTCTTCACTCAAAGGGTGGTGAATCCCTGGAATTCTCTGCCCGTTGAAGTGGTGGAGGCTACCTCGCTAAATATTTTTAAGACGCGGGTTGATGGGTTTTTGATAAGCAGGGGGATTCAGGGTTATGGGGAGAGGGCGGGAATGTGGAACTGAGCCACGACAGATCAGCCATGACCTTATTGAATGGCAGGGCAGGCTCAAAGGGCTAGATGGCTTACTCCTGCTCCTATTTCTTATGTTCTTATGTTCTTAAAACAGAGTTTCATTCATATGTAAGTGGACCACAATTAAAATAAAATACTCTAAAACAATGCAAACCATATCTTGTCTTACTTTGTCTTTTTTCCCCCAATGGCACAGACTCATACTGGCAGTGAATGACTCCAGATACCTTCCTGCAGAGCACCTAAACAGTGAAAGATAACTGGATGTTCAATAGTGGGAATCATTGAGATAGAATCCCATACTTTGTTTGTCATTCATGGGATTGGGCATCAATGGCTGGGTCAGCAATTATTGCCCATCCCTAATTATCCTTCAGCTGAGGATATTTAACAGTTAACCACATATTGCTACAGATGTGGAGTCACATATCAGCCAGAACAGGTAAGGAAGACAGATTTTATTCCCTTAAGGATATTAGTGAACCAGATTTTTTTTTAACAACGACAATTGACAATGGTTTCATGGTTTCGTCATTGGGCTTTTAATTCCAGGCTTTTGTTGACTTCAAATTTCACCATCTGCAGTGGTGGGATTTGTACCCTTGGTTTCTGGATTACTAGTCCTGTAACAATATCAGAATGCTACTGCCTCCCCTCCTATCAATCTCACCTGACGACAAATTCTTTCAGCAGTAACTGAATAACTATGATTATTCAGGAGCCTTTGCTGATTTGCACCTTGTAAGATGGCTGGGCTCATTACAACAAATTAAGGACCAACCAAATTGAACTCAGCAGAAACTAACAACCAAGACTACAACATTATGGTTCAATATATGCTGCCTTATCAACAACCATCAAGGGAGCTGTTCTACTTTTCAATATTTGAACAGGGATTTATCTTTTTCTCTCTGGGGGAAATAACTGCTATTTAAAGCATTAGCACGTGCTGCATTAATATTTCTGAAAAGTACAATTTATCATTAGACTGATGATTTTAGTCTATCAGCTTAATATCTGAAGGGCTAAAACAATCAAATAAGCAATCTGGACAAATCCCTGATGAGTAATTGTTCGTCACTAGTCCTAGATTTCACCAATCTCATTGGTGCATACATACCACCGATGGAAGGTAAACGTGATTTAATACAATGAGCTACATCTTTTAATGCAATTTAGTACAATAAGCCATATTTTTAATTAAAGTTTAGTGCAAATTTAGGCAATGTATATACTTTCTAAAATTAAACAGATTTGCAAAACAAAGCTTACATTCTCATTCCATTAATGGATTGAGTTCTTTATCTTGTCAATTTAAAGACAAATTTTATTCTCAGATAATGCAAATGATGTCAGCCATTTCATTGGCTGGCACTTCTTCAATCTGGAATGACAGAACAACAAAAAAAATGCTACAAGCCACTTATCCTGAACAGAAAGCACCAGCTTGAAGCACTTCAAACTGAATACAAGAGAGGAGAAAAACAAAATATATTTTATCTGAAGGTTAGCTTTAAAAGTCTCCCAAAGTATCAACAGCTGCTCAACTGAAATGTATTCAAGTTTTTATGAATAGTAATGGTGCACAAGAAGAAACCAATGGCTGAAATGCATTTCTTTGCATCTCTAGATTCCCAAATCCAAATGCCAATAAGAATGTTTTTCCCCAAACCATTTGTTATATGTAGCTCCAGTTCAGGCCTTTTCAGCCAAGCGGTTAGAATATATGTCCTAAACACATCAAGTTGTGTTGTTGCACTGTCTATATTAATACTATGCCTCGGAGAATACACTAACGGCAATTTCTACCAAATCACTATGTTGCTGCACAACACACTCAGTTCCCATAGAAACAAGCCTACAAAGCCACAGCATAAGTACAGAAGGGACTTGCGCCTGATACCCATCATGCAGCACCTCTCAAAGAATTAAACAGCAGCAACTGAAGGCTACCCAGATAGAACCACTCAAACATCAAATAAACAGCACAAAACTCAGATGATGCAGGGCAGGATAAAGAAATTTATTTAAAATACACTTCAACATATTTCACGAGTTTATGATTAATGATAGAAAGCAAGTCATACATTTGAATGACGAGCAGGAGAAGGCCACTCAGCCCTTCAAGCCTGCTCCGCCATTCAATAAAATTATGGCTGATCTAATTGTAACCTCCCCCAATCTCTGCTAATCTTTCACCCCTTTGTTTATCAAGAATCTAACTCTGCCTTTAAAATATTCAGACTTTGTTTGCATTTTATTGAGGGAGTTCCAAATACCCACTACTTTGAGAAAAAAGAATTTCTCCTCATCTCTGTCTTTATTGGGCGACCCTTTATTTTAAATAAGCCACCCCCAGAAGAGAAAACATTCTCTCCACAAATTCCTGTGGATACAAGCTGAAACTGTTCAGTCTTTCCACATAAGATAACCTGTCCATTAGTCTGGTAAACCTTTTTTGAATTGCTCCTAACTCATTTACATCCTCTCTTAGGATAAGGAGACCAACACTGCACACAGTACTCCAGGTGTGGTCTCACTTGTGTCCCGTATATTACCTCCCTATTTTTATGTTCAGTTCCCCTCACAATAAACAATATTATTCAATCAGCTTTCCTAACTACTGATGTACCTACAAACTAGCCCTTTGTGATTCATGCATTCAGACACCTCAAACCTTTTGAATCTCAGATCTCTGCAATCTTTTTCCATTTAAAATGTGTTTTTTTATTTATCCTGTCAAAATGGACAAGTTTACATTTTCCCACATTATACTCTCTTTGCTATCTATGGCCCTTTGTACCCTCTGTCATCTTTAAAATTTACTTTCCTATCTTTGTGCCACCAGCAAATTTAGCAACCATACCTTTGATCCCTTCATCCAAATCATTTCTAGAAATTGTGAAGAGTTGATGCCCCGGCACAGATCATTGCAGCACATCACTCACTACATCTTACCAACCTAAAAAAGACCCATTCATGCCTCTCAGTTTCCTGTCATCTAGCAAATCTACACCAATATTCACCTACACCATGAGTTATTTTATGCAATAACCTTTGATGTGGCACTTTATCAAACGCCTTCTGGAAATCTTAGTATAGTACATCCACCAGTTCCTCTTTATTCACAGCATGCGACTCCTTAAAAAAAACCAATAAATTGGTGAAACATGCTTTCTTTTTCACAAAACCATGTTTATTCTGCCTGACTGTCTTGAATTTATCCAAGTATCTTTAATAGCTTCTAATGTATTCCTGATGACAGATGTTAAACTGATAGGCTTATGGTTTCCTGCTTTCTGTCCCCTTTCCTTTTTGAAAAAGGGAGTTACATTTACTATTTTCCAATCAAATGGACTTTTCCTGAATTGGAAGAATTTTCAAAAATTAAAACCATTAGCCACTTATTTTAAGACCCTCGATGAAGTCCATCAGCACCCGGAGATTTGGCAGCCCTCTCGCTCCAAATATCTGCTCAATGCTGCTTCCTTCTTGATAGTAATCTTCCTCCCATTTCCTGATTTACAGCCATTTCTGGGATGTTATGTGAACGCTCTATAATGAAAACCCTAGCAAAATACATGTTCAATTCATCTGCCATCTCCCTCATTTTCCATTCATACTTCTGCAGAATCAATGCTCACTTCATTAATTATTTTTATATTGACCTATCTATAGAAACCCCATGTTTTCTATGTCTAGCCATCTTTCTCTCATACTCTAATTTTTCCCTCATTAATTTTTTAATCATTAGTTACTGTTCTTAACGTTCCATCCAATCTTCACCCAATAATATGCTTTCTAAGTTTACTTTTACCTGCTCAAGTTTAACTTTTTAGTTAACCATGGGTGAGGGTCCTCTACTTGGATTTTTCTCTCAATGGAACCTGTCTATTCTGTGCAGTCTGAAATATCCTTTTACACCTTCCTGACGCTGTATCTCTACTGACCTACCCCTTAACCTCATTTGCCTGTTCACTTTAATTAGTTTTGCTTTCATGCCCTTAAATTTAAAATATTAGTCTTGGGTCCACTCTTCTCTCGCTCAAACTGAGTGCAAAATTCAATCACATTATGATTTCCCGACCTAAGGGTGCCTTCACTATGAGATTGTGAATTAATCTTACTTTGCTGCACAATGGCCAACATTTTTTAGCAATCCACCCCATTTTGAGTAGCTTAATTGGACCTGGCTCTGGTGCAGAGCTTGGTCACCGATGGGTCACTGCTGCAGACAGCAGGCACTGGGCCTCCCGGCAGCACTTAGAAAGCCAGAGCTGAAATCAATCTCAGAAAATGAAAACATATTTGGAAAAACAAACTGGTCCAAAAACCACAAATAAGACACTTGAAATAGTGTAGATGTCATTTACGAGGCTAGTATTCCAGGTTAGTATGTTGGCCATGAAGTGGGAGAGGCCAGGAAGATTTATAATGAGCTTAGCCTATGCCATGATTAATCTGTTATAAGAAACATAAGAAATAGGAGCAGGAGTAGGCCATCTAGCCCTTCGAGCCTGCCCCGCCATTCAATAAGATCATGGCTGATCTGTCGTGGCTCAGTTCCACATTCCTGCCCTCTCCCCATAACCCTTAATCCCCTCTCTTATCAAAAACCCATCAACCCGCGTCTTAAATATATTTAGCGAGGTAGCCTCCACCACTTCAACGGGTAGTGAATTCCAGAGATTCACCACCCTTTGAGTGAAGAAGTTCCTCCTCAACTCCGTTCTAAACCGCCCCCCCCTTTATCTTGAGGCTGTGCCCCCTAGTCCAACTATCCTTTCTGAGCAGGATGAGTCTCTCCACCTCTATCCTATCCATCCCATTCATCATCTTATACGTCTCAATGAGATCTCCCCTCATTCTTCTAAACTCTAACGAGCACAAGCCTAATTTATTCAGCCTCTCCTCATAGCTCAACCCCCTCAACTCCGGCATCAGCCTAGTAAACCTCCTCTGCACTCCCTCCAAGGCCAAAATATCCTTGTGTAAGTACAGCGCCCAACACTGCACACAGTACTCCAGCTGCGGCCTCACCAATGCCCTATACAGCCGCAGCAAGACCTCCCTACTTTTATATTCAATCCCCCTCGCTATGAAGGCCAGCATCCCATTCGCCTTCCTGACCACCTGCTGCACCTGCAAGCTGGGTTTTTGCGACTCATGCACAAGGACCCCGAGGTGCCTCTGCACCGTCGCCTGCTGCAGTTTTTCTCCATGTAAGTAATAATCCTTCCTACCATTATTCCTACCAAAGTGGACCACCTCACACTTGCCAACATTAAATTCCATTTGCCATTTCCTGGCCCATTCGCCCAGCCTATCTAGATCCTTCTGCAGACTCTCCACACCCTCCGCGCAATTTGCCGTTCCACCAATCTTGGTGTCATCAGCAAATTTCGACACCATACACTCAGTTCCCTCCTCCAGATCATCTATATAAATGGTAAATAGCTGAGGCCCCAGCACCGACCCCTGGGGCACTCCACTAGTCACCATCCGCCAATCCGAATAGCACCCATTGACCCCCACTCTCTGCCTCCTATTTGACAACCAAACCTCTATCCACGCTAACACCCTACCCCCAACTCCATGTCCCCTGACCTTCTGCAATAACCTCTTGTGAGGTACCTTGTCAAACGCCTTCTGAAAATCAAGAAAAAAATCTGTGGAATATTTATCATGTTTTAGAAAATACCCACAGTAAAGAATTGAAAATAGTAAAAATGTTCCAAATGGGTTTCATGTCCAACATTAAAAAATTGGTCTGGCATTGTGCAGCAAGATAAGATTAATTCACAATCTCATACTTAAGGCACCCGTAGGTAGCGAAATCATAATGTGGTGAAATTTTGCACTCAGTCTGAGCGAGAGAAGAGTGGACCCAAGACTAATATTTTAAATTTAAGTGAGGGCAATTATGAGGGCACGAAAGCAAAACTAGTTAAAGTGAACTGGCAAATGAAGTTAAGGACTAGGTCAGTAGAGATACAGTGTCAGGAAGGTTTAAAAGGATATTTCAGACTGCACAGAATAGACAGGTTCCATTGAGAAAAAAATTCCAAGTAGACCAATAATTGACAGAACATTAATGCACAATGACAATTTTGGCACTTTGAATTCAGCTTTAAACTGTTCATGAAGCTGCTGGATTGTTTGCTGACAAGAATTTAATTGGTTCATATATCGTTTAAGGAAAGAAACTTGCCATCTTGTTGTCAGGCCTATATGCAATTCCAAATCTTCCACTAACACGAACAATTCTTAACTGTCCACTCAGTTGTATCAAATCACTAAAATCCAAGTGCGCACCATAGCCCAGAGGACAACTTGGAATGGGCAATAAATGCTTACCATGCCTACTCCACCCACATCCCAAAGGCAAAAAGGAATCAGATTCACTAAGCCTCAAATACTTTTTGAAACCCATCACAACAGATCAGCAATTAATCTGTTGTGCAAGAAATAATTTTAATGAGTCACGAAGGAAGAATGAGAAACCATTCTAAATAAATAGCACCTTTCCTTCATTTGTTACTAAATGCTGAAAGTACCAGAATTGAATACCAAAAAGGTAGTCACTCAAATTGCTTGGAGTAATTTTCCCATTTATCATTTGCTATTCAAGCAATTCAAAACCACAACAGATAGTGCTAAACAAAACAGACAAGGGCAGCTCAATGTGGACATAAAATAGACATGGGTCATTCAGAAGGAAAGAACTTTTGGATAGAAATGATGAAAGGTCTCCAAGAGTACAACATCTTCAGTGAGCTTGATCAATTTAAATATAATTCTCAGTAGGTATGATTCCACAGCAAAACCTGGCAGTAACTAACAGATTCAGTGATCCATTACAAAGATAACAACAGGGGTGTTCTCCAGCAAACAAAAATAAATCTCCCTGATGCAGTAGCATGCACTTGTTAGACTGGCATATATATTTGTACAATAACACAGGAGCAACATTCCACAGCAACTAGTTTGTGTCAAGCTGAACCTGAATGTTAACAGAACCAGTCACAAGATCCAAAACAAAAAGTAAACTTTTCCTCAAGTTACTAATTTACTGTCCCGTTTAAAGAACACAAGCAGGGAAAATTTATAACCAGTGAATGAGCATGAACAGTTCTTAAGTAGACCAGAGTTGACTGCTTTCAATGACTTTTTGGAATACAGCAAAGTGATCAAACTGTAGTTCTACAAATATGGTCATACATTTCCAGTCATTTTAATACAGTGGTAGAACAGGAAAAAAATTAAACATCTCTGAAACAGTTAAAATAACCTTTGCCCTCACTCTGTCATATGATGGCATTACATTCAGGGCATTTAAATCACCATAGCTGCACTGGATTTGAAAGCAAAGAGCTGAAATAGAACATTATAAATAGCTCAACAGAATACAAGACCTAAATAAACATGATTCATCTTGTGGAAAATAATTACTGTAGTTTTTAGTTGTGAAGTCACCCAAATCTTAAACTGGATTGCATCCTTAAACAGCACTGTTCTCAGAAACTACTGCTTTACAAGTTACCAGTGCTATATCGTTGCACATTGTGCCTGTTAAAAAAAAATGGAAAATCCCATTTCAGTTTGCTGACTATGATAACAGACGGCAGATGGTGGTACTACATGTAGACAAATTAATCAGAAAAACTCTGTTCTGCTAGATTTCATCACCTTGTTTTACTATAAACTGTTGCCAGAGTCTATAAACAGGCACAGGCTCCCTTTTTAAATGATCTCCACTTCCCACTCAACTTCTAGTTTGCATTACAATCCTGGCAGTATAGAATTCAGCAGAAAGTGGTACATTCTCAACACCTGTGATATGATCTAAGAATGCTTCGGATGATACAACTTCAAGGCTCCGAAAAAGCTACCCCTTCAAAGGAACGTTTGATTTAAGTGGAGACTTCTAGAGATCTGCAGACAATAATGATCTTTTAATTCCAAGTCTGCTTTGGAAATATGCATCATTTTGCTAATTTGTACCTGCAGATTGAACGTTTGGTAGAATCAAAATAGATTCACAGAAAATTCTCAACACTGAACAGGTCATTCATTCCATCATGTCAGCTGACGAAGAGCTATCCAGCCTACTCCCACCTTCCTGCACTTGGCCCGTATCCTTATGAATAATAACATTACAAGTAGACATCTAAATACTTTTTAAGTGTAACGAGTTTCAATCTCATCCAGCCTTTCAGACAGTTTTCCAGGCCCCTCCAATCTTTGTGTAAAAGAACGCTTCCTCATCACCCCTCCAATTAATGTTAAATCAATGCCCCTTGGTTATTAACCTCTCGAGGGCACAGCCTTAAAATAATTAAAGGAGCAATAGTGATGCGAGGAAAAACTTTTTCATGTTGCAAGTGATTAGGATCTGGAGTGTGTGGTGGAGGCAGGTTCAAGGTTTTGAAGCATTCAAAAGGGAGTGAGATAGTTACCTGAAAAGAATGTACAGCGTGACAAGGACAAGGAGGGAGATTGGAACAAGGGCAGCACAGTGGTTTGTATTGCTGCCTCACAGCACCAGGGACCCAGGTTCGATTCCCATGCTTGGATGACTGTCTGTACAGAGTTTGCATGTTCTCCCCACGGGTTTCCCCTTGCGTGGGTTTCCTCCCACTGTCCAAAGATGTGCAGATTAGGTTGATTGGCCATGGTAAATTGCCCCTTAGTGTTGGGGGGTGGACAGGGTAAATTACCTGGGGTTACAGGGATAGGAACTGGGTGAGATTGTTGTCAGTGCAGGCTCAATGGGCTGAATGGCCTCCTTCTGCACTGTAGGGATTCTAAGGTGAGCTGCAGAGCCAGCAGCTGCTTTCATAGTATACAAGGTTGGTAAAAGGTAAACCTGTTGGCACTTGACTAAAAGGCAGTCAAAATGAGCACATCTTCCTGGTCACCAGTTGTGCCACCACCCTGTAGTTACAAATCAGTTTGTTTTTCAATCAGATTTGAGAGTCAGCAACTGCAAGACTCTTTTGGTGCTAATTTTACTGTTTATCCAGATCTTAAAATTTGCTGCTAATATATAAAGACTGGATTTCAGTGGCACACAGACATAGTATAAGTGTCAAGCTTGTGAATATTAAAATTACTTTATATAGCTGGATTATAGCCAAAGCTACACCTCCAAGAACCAGATCATTAACACATCTTACACAACATAAAAACAGCCAAAGGTTTCAGCTCCAAGTGTCGTTAGTTTACATGCTCCACTGAATCATAAAGGCATAGCTGAAGGCCGATCAGCCTATTAAATTAAACGATCTTATGAAAATTTCACTATGATAGGTGAAAATCGGAAAAACTACGTTGACAGGGCAGCATTGTTTGTGGCATTGCTTATAAATAAGCCCATCTGCTTTGGAGTAAAACAGGTACAAATTCAATCACAAAGCCTCGTCCTCTTGTTCCCGCATCCCCAAATCAATAAACTTTGAAAACAAGTTTAAGCATTGAAAAGAAACTAAAACGGTATTCTTCACATTCATTTCATTATCTATTATTTTAATATTGATAAAAATTTTGTTAAATTTCTAAAGCAGTTGTCTGAAGTGACAGCAAATCATCAGCACACAGGATCATATCAGACCCAAATGAAGACCGAGTTCCAGCGGCGAATAAAAACTTTTTTAAAAAAAAATCAATAAACTTTGAAAAACTAAGTAAAAACAAAATATTCAGTCCTACATTTATGTTTTTAAAGAAAGCATCAAAAGAGCAATTGGAATGATTTCTGAAATATCTAAGCTCGACAACTAAAATATTCTAAACCCAAAAGGCCCACATACAAACTAGCAATGATAGCAACAGCCTTGGAGACCCATCCTTCACATCTATGAATTACTGCAAAAGGGTAATTTATTTTTATACAACGAATGAATCAAACAGGAGAGTACAAATCAACCATTTTCCAAAATTTCAGCAGTATCTCACTCACAACAATTTATTGTGCAGATTTAATTCATATTTTCTGGTCAAAAAATGTTGACACATGGATTGAAAACTGCTGTATGTTTAAGAATTTGATTGATCTCATCATCATGACCATTCTGTAAGATCAGCTGTGTACCTCAGATACACACAGGGATACCTCATGGACAACTTAAATATAACAAGTGCAGTTAGGCTACACGCTTACAACAGTCTCAAAAATGCAATCTTCATAGACAATGCAATATAATTGATGAAACAAGCAAAAAAGTGATTCCATCATACCTTTTGCAAACAATAAATCCAAACGACAGAAAGAAAATTGGGCCACGTTTAAGAAATTCTTGAAACACGCACAAAAATGCATTGAACCAAAACATAAATGATAAATGTTCTGAGTCAGGTGTCTTTTCTCATAGGGTTTTTTCAAATGGAAGCATCCTCTATTGCATCAGGTTGACAACAGGTAGCAGAAAAATCAGTGACATTTGTTTGATTAAATTGCCATGTCAGCAATATTTCTCCTTTCCAGTGCAAGAAAGATTATGGATTTGCAGCGATGCACTGAAGTATACCAACTCAGAGAAATCAAGCAGCAAGATTAGATGAGACTCTGGCATTCTGAGACTGCCTAGATTAAGCATAATAGTGACAAGCTTTCTTCTTCACCAGCATCTTTGATGTATAGAACCTGGACCTGATTCTCTAAGTAATTTCAAAATCTTATTCAAGGATTTAATTATTTCAACATCCTGGAGTGCAAACCAAAACAGAAAACAATCTTGCCCCATCCAAAAACATGCACATTAGTCAATCAGCTGGGAGAAGGAACAATTCCATCAATCAAGAAAGCTGGCATTGAGAGCTGCAGGGAGATGACATCTCTCAAGCTCCACCATAACGTGCAAACAGTAAAATAACAAAATAGTCTTAAATTGAGCTAGGTGTCTGTAGCATAGGATGGACCTTGTTGTATTCTCAGCTATCAGATCAACGGGTAACGGAGTAATTCACAAAAGTAAACATCTTCAAGATCATGATGTGGAGACGCCGGCGTTTGACTGGGGTAGGGTTAAAGTTCAACATGTTTATTTGGTAGCACAAGCTTTCGGAGTACTGCTCCTTCATCAGGTGAGTCAAAAGCCTTGAAAATTGTGACTGAATCATTGGTACAGAGTGCTTTATTTTAAAACTATTCAATTTAGGACAAGTCTAAATGTTTCCAAGTAGCACTTTCTCTGGTTCATTTACATTGTAATCCACATAAACTGGCCTTTGAGGAAAGGGAGCACGATGGCACAGTGGTTAGCATTGCTGCCTCTCAGTGCCAGGGACCCAAGTTTGATTCCAGCCTTGGGTGACTGTCGATGTGGAGTTTGCATGTTCTCCCCACGTCTGCGTGAGTTTCTTTCAGGTACTCTTGTTTTCTCCCACAATCCAAAGCTGTGTGGGTTAAGTTGATTGGATACGGTAAATTAATTGCCTTTTAGTATCAGGTAAATATGTGGGATTACAGGGATACGGCCTGGGTGGGATTGTTGTTGGTGTGGGCTCAATGGGTGGAATAGCCTCTTTCTACACTGTAGGGTTCGATGATTCTACAAAAAGATGCGTATATTAATGACATTTTGATGTCTTAAATGAGTTAGGAATTTAAATTTACAAAGGAACAATAACTAAGTTGGCATTTGCTTTGAAACATTTTACCTGATGCTCTGTGAGTCTTTCATTCAGTTATTGCTGTCGATGCCTTGGAGTTTCTGGTTTGTAATATTGTGTTATTGGCTCTTCTAACATTTGGTGAATCATTTAGTATAGATTTTTAACTTCATTTGTTATTGTTATTTAACACATGCAGCAGCCTAAATCTATTTTTGTTACTGCTAGAGAGGCAGCAATGCAGAACAGCATACCTTCCAAGCAGAAGTCAATATAGAAATCCACAAGTAGCCTGAGAATTTTAATAAGACTTCAGGAATTTTTCGCTATACATCTGAAGGACAGAAGAATTATAATACAGCTCATCATGAAGAACATTGTATAATCCTTCACAGTTCAAAGTGAACTTAAGCTTGATGCAAGATGTCCATGACAGTAGAATATGATAAAGTAGTTTCAATGGTCAAAGAAGATGAATCCCATTTCATAAAACAATACACTCTAGAAGGAGGTTTTTCCACCAATTATATCTGCACCCACCTATTAGTTGGTCCATCCTGCCCACCTTCCCCAAAGTCCAGCAAATATTTCCTCTTCAGAAAAATGATCCAATTTCCCTTTCAAAACCTTTAAGCGTACCTCCACCACATACTCTGGCAATGTTTTCCAGAACTGAACCATTCACTGCATTAATAAGTAAGTTTTTCCTCATGTTGTCATTGCTTCTTTTGCTAATTACCTTAAATCTACCAATGAGAACTGTTTGACCCTAGTTAGACTCCTCATGGTTTTGAATAACACGATCAAATCTCTCTCAACCTTCTCTTCAAGGAAAACAATCTCACTTCACCAATATTTCTGTGCAAATGAAGTTCACCTGATCAAACAGCAGCGCTCGGAAAGCTCATGATACCAAATAAATCTGTTGGACTTCAACCTGGCGTTGTCAGACTTATTAATATATATCAGAAGAACAGGGATCCGAACAGAAATTCCTGGGACTCCACTATGAACTCTCCTACAGTCCAAAATACACCCATTCACCACTATTTGCTTCCTGTCGTCGTCAATTGCGTATCTTTTGTGCTGTACTTGTTATTCAATGAAATATAACTTTGCCTACAAGTCTGTTGGGTGGCACTTTATCAAATGTCTTTGAATTCCACACAAACTTCAACATCATTTTCCTCAAGCATTACCCAAATCAACCTCAACACCATTACCCTCAACCTCAAAAAAAGCAAGCAATTTAGTTTAACATGATTTGCCATAACACATCTATACTAGGGTTCTTTAATTAACTGGCATTTACCAAATTTTGTCCTAAACTATCACTTCCAAAAACTTTCTAAGTTAATGATAAGCCCGGCATGTAATTGCTCGGCTTACCTTTACCCTGTTTTGTACAAGGGGGCAACATTTGCAATTCTTCAGTCCTCTGGCACCATCCTGAATCTAAAGAAGATTTGAAAACTATGAACTATGTCTCTAAAAATTCCACTCTCACTGCCTTTGGCACCATTGGAAACATCTTATCTAGTCCTAGTGCCTCATCAAGCACAGACAGCCTACCCAATACCTCTTCACCAATTTTAAACTCTTCCAAGTTTCTGATCTACCTCCTCTTTCATCATGACCTGGGCAGCATCTTTTTCCTTGGGAAAGACAAATGCAAAGTGTCCATTAAATATCTTAGCATGACCCTTGGTTCCTTACATAAATCTCCTTTTCAGTCCCTTATCAATACCACACATTTTACCACCGTTAAGACCAACAGAAGACTTCTGGATTCCCTTCAATGTTCTCATATTCTCTCATGGTTTTTATTATTTTCTTTCTCAATTCCCCACTTCTATATTCGGCCTGGTTCTTAATTATATTATCCATCTGACATCTGCTATAAGCACACTTTTACTGCTTCATCTTCTCTCTATTTGCTTGTCATGCTGGGAGTTTTGGATTTGTTTGTCCTACATTTCTCTTTCATAGGAATTTATCGTGACTGTGCCTGTCTTCCTTAAAGGCAGTCCACTGTTCAGTTATAGTTTAGCCTGCCAATCTTGGATTCCAAAACTCTTCAATTTTGAGCACCTCCTCAGAATATCCCTTATTATGGACGGCACATTGGTTAGCACTGTTGCCTCACAGCGCCAGGGACCTGGGTTCGATTCCTGGGTTGGATCACTGTCTGGGTCGAGTTTGCATGTTCTCCCAATGTTTGCATGGGTTTCCTCCAGGTGCTCCAGTTTCCTTTCTCAGTCCGAAAGATGTACTGATGTGCATTGACCCGAACAGGCACCAGAGTGTGGCAATTAGGGGCATTTCACAGTAACTTCATTCAGTGTTAATGTAAGCCTTACTTGTGACTAATCAATAAACTAATCCTCTCAGCTCCAAGGAGGACAAACCCATTTTGTCTCATCGCCATAAATCGCTGACAATATGACTTCACGGTCAACTCTTCAAAAAAGTCTATTTACTTGCCAGACCTTCCAAAACGAATCTCTGCCAGCTAAATTTAATTATTATAGACTTCTCTCAATATTCAGTAAATGTTTCAAATTGTAACTTTACAAGTAAGTTGTCCACAATTTGGTCAGACAGAGGTTTCCGTATTTCTTCCAAAACTGATCCTCAAAAAGGGAGCTGACCAACCAGCTTTTACACCTTAAAAGAAGTTTTAACACAAAACCAAACAGTTGCAGTATTTTCTCAACAGGTTATCAATGTGAAATGTAAACTATGTTTCTCTTGCCACAGAGGCTGCCTGGCCAGAGTATTTCCAGTATTTTCAGGTTTTATTTTCAGAAATATTATATTTGCTGAATTTCTAAACTCTATTTTCCCATTTTTAGAAATAAATTTATTAGATGCTTTGGGTTATTAAGTCTGACCTGTACTTAATTCCACCTGTCTGGATCAAATATGTAATATAACACAAGACAGCTCAAATAATTACAACAACAAAAGTGCTGTAATTATTAATCAAGTGGGGCAGGTTATATACAGGATGTAAAGAAAAAATACAGTCTAAAGATTATAGGAAAGAAAGGGGGCTTAAGTAAACCAGAGTTAAACAATTGAGACAAAAGCCTATTCAATAAAAACTCAAAACTACGACATAATCAATGGCTTAGATCTCTGGCCTAAATACATTAAAGAGAAAGGAAGGAAACCTATCTAGTAGGTATTTGAAATACTTCATTTCACAAAGACAAAAAAGGTGAAGCAGCGACCAGAAAACCCGTACGTCCGTTTCACACACCACACAGGAAGTACCACCACAGAACGCCAGTACAATACACAATGCGCAATTAACAAAAGCATTTTTTCTCATTGGAATACTTTATGTACTCAATTTTCCCTGCCATTATGTGAATTACATTAATTAAATCCAGCCCAATTTTTTCAGCCAAATGTCCATTTAGTCGTATCTTTACAATTGACACCAAGAATGTTCACTTAGTGAAACAAGAACCAACATTAATCTGCACAATTCAATGCAATACAATACTGATTCAACCAAGAGAAGTAACAGTTTTCTAACCACATCCAAATGTGCAGAACAAAATGTCCACTGAAGGCAGCTTATTTGTAGTGGGAAGCTGCTTATCTAAATACCATTTATCCAAACCAGCTGCACCTCCCAGCATGCCTACTGCACTTAATTATTTCCTCATACTGTGCATCAGTTTCCATGCTAAATTAATTTTGTTTTATGCTCCATTTATTCTGAAGGAGTTTAGCTTGTGCCAGCTTTCATTTCCACTCTTCTAGACATTTTATTTTAGAACAGCACTCATATAAAACGGTCTTCAAATTGTTGACTGTGACCATCATTTTGTTCAGTGGGTATAATGTATTATTCTCCCCGCAGAAAGATATGCAAAAAGCAGTGTTTCAAGTTAAAACTCCATTAATACCAACAGTTTGCCCAACTCTTTACTATTTCATTATTTATAGTGGTTTGACACCACAGGACTCGATTAACAATGCTCTCCTTTCTTTGGTTGTCCTTCATTTTACGGTCAAGTAACCTCTGTTGAACGAAAATACAGGTCGAGAATTCTGCATTTGTTCTCCAAGGACTTATGTAGAAAAGTAGAGTGTAGCATGGCTAAAAAATAGGCCAAGTCCAAAAGCAAAGAAAACAGAACATAAGCTCACTCACCATTCTGAAACTGGGTTCAGCACAAATGCAATGTAAAACACTAAGTTTTCCATAATCACAGTCACAACGTTAGCATCATTATTATCTCCTGCCTCAATCACCCAAACTCTCAAATTTTTTCAAGTCTCTTGAGTGTTGCAGGACTACATTCATCCAGGCAAGTGCATGCCTGGATGAGGCACTGCTGCCTGACAGCGCAGGGACCTGGGTTAGATTCCGGTCTTGTGTAACTGTGTGGAGCTTGCATGTTCTCCCCGTGTTTGTGTGGGTTTCCTCCATGTGCTCCGGTTTCCTTCACAGTCCAAAGATGTGGTTAGGTGGAATGGCCATGGTAAATTGCCCTTAGCGTTCAAAGGTGTGTAGGTTCAGTGAATTAGCCATGGTAAATGAGCAGGGATAGGGTGGAGGGGAGGGCGTAGGTGGGATGCTCTTTCAGAGAATCGATGCAGACTCAATGAACTGAATAACCTCCTTGTGCACTGTAGGGATTCTATGGTAGTATTCCATTCTATCAGGAGGTGAGTTACTCACCTGGGCCCTCTGTAACCTGGTACAATCCACCCATGTTTTATGCATGAAACACATCTGGACTGCACAACCAACCTCCAGCATAACCAATGCATTTGTCACAATAAACACTGAACAGGCACTTGATGATACTGCGCCCTTTAAGAAATATATTTCTATCATGTTCCTTGTAGGGGGTATGTTTAAAATTCAGCTGTTTTGCAGGATGGCGATTTGACTAGGAAAACGTTGAAATTAGTAGTTCGGAGAACAAGTACTCATTTTAGACATAATTTTCCTATCGGCCATGGGAATTGTAGCAGGCAGGGACAGACCATAGAAATGTTTGTTGGCCTCAGGTGGGATTTTCCACTTTTGGGACAAGCGCACCCAAAAACTCCTGCCTGAAATGTTTGTTTAAGCAGAGTTAATGCATCTGTATTTACTAGTTTCCCCTTGGGGTTTCAGAATAGACTTGTGATTAGGTTGTTTGATGTGGAGATGCTGGCATTGGACTGGGATAAACACTAAGGAGACTCACAACACAGGTTAAAGTCCAATGAGTTTATTTGGTAGCAAAAGCCACTAGCACTCACTACTCCTTTGTTAGGTGAGACTCACCTGACAGTGATAGGTTAACAGTTAAGAATTATATCTTGTCATGTTTAAGTATTGCTCAAGCCAATTAATTTATTATAAAATTAAACTGTGTTATAAAATAAAGTTTGTTTTGAAAGAAGTTTCCCAGTAGAATTGCACCTGGAGAGAAACATCATATCCTCACACTAATGCCAAAGTACTAAATTGTTGGCCTGTAGTCTTGCTTCATAATACACCTTGGGATTTTGATCTGCTACCTTAACAGACTCATACCAGAAGAATTTCTGACAGTTTTTGGCGCATCATTCCTGTACTTGTCAAACACAAGGTTATCAGCAAGACCCTCGAATAACATGTAAATTACAGAAGACATCAATTGTTCATTTTAACTCTGCATCCAACAGACTTTACATAGAGTCCTTTAATTACAGGTGGAGCAGACAAGCAAAATCTGTAGCCTGCGCTGTCCAAAAGCAAGATTAACCTAACATCTTTGATATACAGCTCACAATTACAATTAAGCAGCTGCAAATAACCATGTTTAAAAGTGTATTTTTAAAATTAATCTATGAAGTAATACCACTTTAAGATCCATGACTGGAATCCATGGAAACCACTGCTGGTCATAACACAAGTTGTGCCAGCACAACAGCAGGACTGCTTTCACAGGCACCACTCAAAACCAATTCCACAGTTCACAAAAGGTAGATACCCTCTGTTTATTCAACCACAGCTAAAGACGTATATACTGTGTGCATGTACATAAATATACATACACATACACACACAAAGTAGCAGTGAAACAGCAGACAGCTGTCAAAGGTAGAAGAGTATGGATTGGCGTGTCGAAGGGAGAATGTAAACCACAGCTTCATGTCACTGCATCTCTAAAAGCTCTGTGGACCTCTAGGATCTCGAGTTCTGCCTCCTGGTTATGATTCAACAATTCCTACCTGAAGTATGCACAATTTGAATTCATTAAAAGAAATGCTGGCCAAAGGCATGCACTCAGATTTGAGGCATTTGTCCACCAAAAACCCAGCACTCAAACTATATTGAGGTCTCAACTGAGAGCAGTGCAGTAAGGGCATTCATTTCACTTTAATTGTATAATACATTTGCAACCTGCTATTTACAAAACAATTTTACTTAGATACGCATGATAAAGAAACACGTGAAGCCTGTCTGAATTTTCTGAATTGTCCTTCATGCAAAACAAAAAGTAAACACTGATTTTGAAAGCTACATGCAACAAATGTATTGAAACAAAGTGACTCATTTTGACAAGATATCCATTTGTTTAGTTATCCTGATAGTCAATAAAACTGTAATGAATTATTTGTAAACAAAGAAATGAGACAGATTTCACCCAAATTTGCACCACGATAATTCAATTGTACCAGTTTTTCTTTTACAGAATAAACTATTAAGAGTACTTAACAAACAAGCAACTGATGCTAAAAATTAAGCTGGCACGTGCCAGCTTTTAGTTGCTAAAAAACATTCATAAAGCCAATCACTGAGTAAGATGCTTCATCTCTCAAATTTCCCCAAGTTTAATGTGTTAAATTCTTTCTAATCCTGTTCAAATCAACAAATCAAAAACATTTTAAGATGTGCAATGGAAGACTGCCAGTTCTCTGTTGGTTGTAGCTTCATTTGTTTGGGCTGAAAAATTATTCATTGTTGCCTTTTGTACAACGTCATTTTGGGATAAAAGCAATCTTTAGCAAATCAAGATGTCAGCTAATATTTGCAGAAAAGTGGACACAAATGTTGATACAGCAAAGTTCAGCAATTATTTACCAAATAACCAAACTTTAGTTTAATAGGGGAAGGAAATCATTTCTCCCCTCGATTTCCCGGTAGACCCTTACTGAGCAAAAGGGTCCTGTGCTTCTTTATTCTTTCAAGGAATATGGATAACTCTGAAAACACCAGTATTTGTTGCCCATTCCTAATCACCCTTGAATCGAATGACTTGTGAGACCATATCAGAGCTCAAGAGTGAACAACATTGCTGTGGTCTGGAGGCACGTGTAAGCCAGGCCAGGAAAGGATGACATTTTCTTCTCTAAAAGGTCATTAGTGAACCAAATGGGTTTTTCAAACAATGAAAGTTGGCACTGCCACCATTACCAAGACTAGTTTTATGTTCCAGATTTATTAATTGAATTTAAATTCCATCACCTGCCATGGTGATATTTAAACCTTTTCCCCTTGACATTCATCAGCCTGAGCCTCTAGATTACTAGCCCAGTAACATTGTCACTGAGCCGCCATCTCCCCAAAGTGGTCCTTTTCAGCCAACTTATTCTAGCAAAAAAAATCTTTATCGTTATACAAAATATGTTCATTGGCAGTAAATCACTTGAGCAACTGTAAAAACAGAATCTTAATGAAAAGGGGGAGAAAAATGGCTACAAAGAAGCTATAACCACAGAATCTAATCGTAACAACAAAAATACTGCAAAATAAAAAAAAATTAACTGGAAAATGGCTGTCAGCAGCTGTCAAAGGGCCAACATCTGCCACCATTACCAAGACGAGTTTTATGTTCCAGGTTTAAAAAGACATCTTTATTCTTTTCAAATCTAATAAAAATTAATATTTCCAAGATAATCTGTTTCTCGAGTCAGAGTGTCATACAGCACAGAAAAGGCCCTTTAGCTCATCAAGTCTGCACTGACAATAACTAGTACTAAAGGTGAGCTAATCCCATTTTCCAGCCCATGTTCATATCCTTGAATGTTATGATGTTTCAAGTGCTCATCTAAATACTTTTTTTAAAAAGGTTGTATGGTTTCCAGCCTCCAGTTGAACCTACTATACAGGCAATCACTTTGTTCATTGAGAGTGGTTTACGTTCATCACTGAACAGTCTGACTGACCATCAATTTCACACATCTGAACAAAAGTTAATTTACAATGGCTCCCAAAATGCATCAGGAAATTTAGCCAGTGACTATCGGAACCATACAAAGCATAAAAGGGCAGGATTTATTTCCTGGTGTGCAAACTGAACTCAGTCAACATGGCTACAATTTCTCTGAAAGATTGTCATTGGAATAATAACTGTATCTGGCAAGGACAGGTTCAGGCTCAAATGTGATGCCTTTGTAGTCAAATACCATCGATAAGGCCTTTATATGAGCCATCATTGTGGTTTTGGTACCACAGGGAAGGGAGAACCCGTTGCAAGGAGACTCACTCTTCAGCCAAATTACAGAAAGCTAACAGGAAAAGACAGACTTCTGTTTGATGATTGATTGACTTGCCTCCTCATTTTCCTTTTGCTGGACTAACCCACCCCATTGACAGCATGATTAGGAACTCACCATGTGGCAATCACTCGCCAAATCTTTTTTAAACTTGTTTAATCAACTTTAACTACAACTTAAAAATTTGAATATCAAATACGTCAATGCTGCAAGTAATCAGGATTATGTTCACTTGAAAGATGCAGCACAAGGGCAATCATGGAAATGAAAGTAGGAATCTAGTTATTTAGATGTTGTATGCAGTATGCAATGGGTATGCGTGACCGACACAGACATTGGTGACTCATGTTTGAAAAAGTCAACAAAATACACCCAAGTACTGTTGTTTGTGTAAATATTTTTTTCAAGATGAAGTTGCTGATACCAATCTTACAATTATCTTCTAGTTTGAACCCATGTCTGTGGCCCCACTCAAACTTATTCTCAGTATCCTGAATTAATTTTTCCCATTCCATTTATTATCTTCATGTCATCATCTCTCAGATACCTCATTTTCAAGCTGCAATGCCTAATCTTTCATAACAGACCCGTGCCAAGATATAGGGAGCAAAGATAAATGGAGCAGAGGAACAGATCAAACATGATCTGATTCAAAGATTGAACAATCCTCAGGGAATGAATAGCAAACCCCTGTTCCTACACGATGCTTCAATTCTAAAACACTTAACATCAACAAATCCTTGAATGGCCTTGCCCCTTATCTCTAATATTCCGAAGCTTTACAATCAACTGAGAACTGTGCGTCCCTTCAAATTTGGCCTTTTCTGCAGGTCCCACTGCTACCAGTGACATACCCTAAGGTTCAGTGCTGGGAACTTCATTGTTGTCATATACATAAACAATATAGATGATAATGTGGGGGGGGAACGATAAATAAGTTTGCAGGTGATACCAAGATTGGTTAATCGTGAAGGAAGTCATCGTAGGTTACAAGAAGATATAGATGGGTTGGTCAGATAGGCAGAGCAGTGGCCGATAATATTTCATAGGATCCCTACAGTGCAGGAGGCGGCCATTTGGCTAATCAAGTCTGCACTGACCACAATCCCATCTATTGCCCAGATAAGTGTGAGATGGTACATGTTAGAAGAAACAAGACAAGGGAGTATTTAATGAATGACAGGGCACTAGGAAGCCCAGAAGAACAGAAGGATCTTGGGGTATTTATTCACAGATCCTTGAAGGTGGCAGAGCAGGTGAATAGGTTAAGAAAGCATATGGCACACTTGCTTTCATCAGTCACAGCATAAAGTAAAGAGCAAGGAGGTAATGTTAGAACTATACGGAACGTTGATTAGGTCACAGCTGGAGTAGTGTGTCAGACCCAAAAGTGAGGTGCAGTTTTGGTCACCTCATTATAGGGAGGATGTGATTGCATTTGAGGGGATACGGAGGAGGTTCAGTAGAATGTTGCCAGGGATGGAGCATTTAAGCTATAAGGAGAGACTGGATAGGCTTGGGTTATTTTCTTCAGAGCAGAGAAGACTGAGAGGGGACATGATTAAGGTGTATAAGATTATGAGGGAATGGACAGAGTGAGTAGGGACTCCTTGGTTGAGGAGTCAATCACAAGGGCACAGTTTTATGAAGAAGTTTTATGATTCAGAGGGGGAAAAAAACCTTTTCATTCAGAGGACAGTGGGAATCTGGAACACACTGCCTGGGAAGGTTGTGGAGGCCAGAAGCTTTACAACTTTTAAGCAGTATTTGAATAGGCGCTTGAAACATTATAACATTCAAGGATATGGGACAAGTGCTGGAAAATAGGATTAGTGCAATTTTAGTGGTAGTTATTGTTGGTGCAGACTCAATGGGCCGAAGGCCTTTTCTGTGCTATGACTCTATAATGACCCCAGGAGTGGTGTCATACCTTCAACTATCTACGTGCTAAGCTCCAAAATTCCCTCCCTAAACCTCTGTGCATTGTTTTCCTCTTTAAAATGCTCCTAAAAACCCAACTCTTCCTCTCCTCCTTTGACCCTGTGTCAATTTTTGTCTAAAAACTTTAGCCGAGTGTGGGGTCATGTGATGCAAGCATGGGCACAGCTGCATTTTCACGAGCTCTGGCACAACTCATCTTTTAATCTTATTTTATCCTGTTGCACAACCCATAATTATTTGATCCTGATGTGTATAATCTGTGCATTGTTCCTGGAAGACCTTGGCTAAATTTTGACAACAGGGGTCTGAGTTAAGTCAAGAAAATCCTCATTTGATTGAGGTAGTCAGTGAGGGCTGGGATGAAACCCAGCTTGCAATGGAGGTTTCACTGTGAGTGGGCCTATGCTTTGGCAGTGTCGTCAACACCGAGATGCTGGCTGCCATTTGGGGGGAAAATTGTGGATGATGGTCTCGGTTCCACAGCACAGATTATTGGTGTTTGCACTGATGAACTACAAGATATCCTAAAGACAAGAAAATCCTGTCAGTTGAGTGGGTGGTTTCCTTGTTGGGGGCTCACCTTTAGTTCTTCAAAATCCTGCTGCATGGCATGTCAAACATCCCGGTCGATTCAGGAAGATAGGGCCAGAGAAGGAGTATCTGTGTACCCAGTTTCCCGAGAGGGGCTGGGGGTGATTTCCTCTCTGAATTTGGGAACTGGTTGCTATGCTTTCACAATCTCGATTTGAAGGTTGGGTGCTTTGAATTCAATGGCAAACAAAGTATTTGGTTTTCGAAGCCTGGGGTCAGTCAAAGACTCCAACCACTAGTCTTACATTGTGTTGTCCGCAGCATCCATTGAGAAGGCTGGCGCTGGTCAAATGTGATGGGTCTTCACCACCTGCTGGGGCCCAGGTTTCTCTTTACCAGGGCTTCAGGATGACAATATGGTGGGGGTGCAAAGGCTTTGGTGAAACTCCAGGTGGATCCTGGGTATTGCTCGATGACCCTCTCACGGCTTTGGCTTTTTCAAGCTCCATGAATTGTTACATTATCATGCTGTTCATCATTAATCTTGAACTTTGTTCCCTTGTGACATTATACTCCTGACAATGATATTGTCTTTTATCCTGACAAGTGTGTACAATAAACGAGCACGGATGTGTTTGTCGCCTATTATCCTATCACACTGCAAAAACCAGGATTCATTAATGCGAGAGTGTAACCCCTTGTGTTGATTCTGCACTGTCCTTTTTTCATAGTGATGGGGACAACCCTGGAACTGAAGTCTGAGGCAAATTTTGCCAACTACCCTGTTTAGAGTTGAATGTGTCCCCTGTAAATTAATCTCCTATTTGATCCTGATTTTTACTCGTTATCCTGGGGAACCCAGTGACATCCATTTGCTAAAGCTGAGAGATTTTTACCTGTCTTCTTGTCTTATAATCCTGGGCACTTATGTTTGTGGACATTTTCGCCTGATATCCTTTATTACAATTATGATTAGTGTGAGTAACACCATTGCAAGGAGGTGGGCAAGTGGTTTAATATGAAGGGCTCTACAAATCCTCACAGTTGAACTCATGGGCTTACAAATTTTGTTTTGTATTTCAAGGATGAGCTGCACAATTGTAATAAGACTAAGACTGAGCTAATATATTGCGGTTGGTGAAGGTATGCTCCCCAAATGCCCTCTTCACTTGTTAAGTTCCTGCAAAGCACCTACGTTTTCAACAACTTGCTCTGACATATATAAAGCTTATATAGTTGTATACATAAATACAATTTGATGTTATTGATATTCCCTAACACTGAAGGATATCTGGCCCTTCTACGCACAAAATCCTACACTTGAATACATCCATTGATTCTTAATGAACAGAAGATGAGGACTGATCATAGTAATATATAGTTTACTGGTGGTATCCACTGATTTGTATTCCACTGCTGTAGCTAAACATTCTGTTTGCTCTTCAATGGCTGTACATATTGATCACGAAGGATTCTAGTCAGGATGTTACGGCCGTTCACGTGGCATGAAAGGCCAGCAAAGTCGTGCGCTCTAGCTCTCGTTCAACAATTAAACAATTTTAAAACTAACAAAACTGAATAAAGACCTGATAGCCTCTGAATTGTAAACTAAAACAAAGCCTATTCACTGAAAGACCCACTCCAATTTAAAATCAAAGATTTCATTTATATGTTACTTTCGCCTTGCAGAATTAAAACTGCCTCAACGCACAATGGTTAGCACTGCTGCCTCACAGCACCAGGGACTAGGGCTCAATTCCAGCCTTGGGTCACTATCTGTGTGGAGTTTGCACATTCACCCCGTGTCTGCACGGGTTTCCTCCAGGTGGTCCGGTTCCCTCCCATAGTCCAAAGGTGTGCAGATCGGGTTGACTGACCATGCTAAACTGACCCTCGTGTCAGGGGATTAGCAGGATAAATGTGCGGGGTTATGGGAATAGGGCCTGGGTGGGACTGTGCTCAGTGCAGACTCAATGGGCTGAATGGCCTCCTTCTGCACTGTAAGGATTCTATGATTTATCTAAACCTGAAGAACCAAATTTTTTTGCACAAAGGAATTGCTAAATATTAACCAGTCACCCAAAGAATCATTCTATTGCACAACAGTTACTTCAAATCACAATGTGCTTTCAGTGTTTCTGGGAAGTTTTTTGGGAATTCCATAGAATTGAATCTTCTTTGAATTGTTTTGATGAATTTAGTTAAATGGCTCATTACTCAGTCAAGAGACACTTGTGCACTGTAAGAAATAAACTAAAGATACACAAGAGTTAAGCAAATCTTTTGACACAATCAGGCCTTCATTTAGTATTCATACCAATACAACAATTTGTTCCAGGCAACTTCAACAAACACTCGAACAAACAGAAGTGCTAAATTACCTCAAACAAGTGCCACCTTTTATTCAACATTTTGGACATGTTTACGCTTTGTTTAGAGCCTGTTTTTAGCACATTTACATTGCTGGTTTGCTGCTAACAGTATCTCTACAATCATCTCCAAATGATGATTGAAACAAGGTGGTGCCTGTGCTACCAAAAGCAGAGTGCAACACCATGGTTTCACATTTTGCCTGCAAATATAGAAAGCAGATCACCAGACATCTAGCATTTTGGGTGACTGATACAAGTACTTATTCCGACTCTCTCAACGCCAACAAGGCACTACATAGCCTGATCCATTCTTATCATTATGGAAAACACAAAGCCCAGGAAGATAGCTATATATTGAGTAAGATGATTTTCCAGTTATGCAATGAAAAATTTGCTCCAGAAACAGCAGTGGCTTACTTAAAAGAATTCCCTCGAAAAAGCGATCACTTGCCATTTCAGGCATACTAATTTTTTTTGTTACAGCAAATTTTACATGGTGTAACCCGAACAATCTTCTCAATCAGTGTTACTTTCTCACCATGAAAACCTTCAAACTATTAGCATTTCTGTTTGTACAAGTTTATATGGTCCACTTTCTGTAACTATTGGAGGTGCATCTAAAAAGGTACAAAGTTGATGGCTTTGCCTTATATAATTTTTTACTTTAAGGAAAATGCAGATAATTCATTTAGTCTTGCAGCTGAGGGGTTGAGAGAGATAGCCCTTCAATTCTGTGTTCATTTTTTTCTGTAGTATCACTGCAGCAGAATAATCTGAAATCATTCAAGAAGTGATTCCAACATTAGCACAGCATAAAATATGGATTTATAAAGATTCTGTGCAGGGAAATGCTTCTTGTAACAAGGGTAGAAACATACCAGGGAACAATTGATAACTGATCAAACACAATTGGATGCGGCTCAGACTTGTGGTTGGAGAAGACCACAAGGAAAAGTAGAACAAATATTGAATTATATTATCCATAACTGTCCAAATTTGATTATCAGATGTTAGTTAGCATCATTAGCCACATCATCAGATTAGCATCAGACACAATACTTTCTTCGAGCTCAGGTGGGACAAGACACAGCTGACAACATATTAGCAAAAAATATTAGGAAAAAAGTGTGTAGAAGGGGTGAAAACCAAAGAAAGCTCATGGGAAATTCCAGAGGTAACTTGACGTGGGTGGGTTCAGAAATCACTGCTGAAATGCCAGCTTATAACCGGATAGATAAAAGTGGAACATTGCAAGGGCAAACCCTTCATGCTGGACAAGAGAGGTAGAATTTGGAGGAGGGTGATATGGTTGACCAGAGGTAGAAATGTCAAATGTGATTTGAATCACTGCTGCAGTGGGAACTTAACTAGAGAGGTTCAAACATGGAGTTACAGAAAAGACCAGCAGAAATTTGGAAGTAGTCCCTCCAATATCTCTCTCTCCTTCACGAATAGGAGAACGAGCAGCAATTTTCTCCAGCTAACAACTGCAAAGAGTGAAACCATTCATCACAAATTCTGTATCTTTACCATGGATTCATAACTTTGTTGTCCTTCCTACTCAATACCTCACTGAGCTCCCAATCCCCTATTCACTCCATCACAAAGATCGCCTAATTCCAGCTATTCAGAACACAGTGGTTAAAAAGAAACAATATAATGAAAACAAATTCACTGACAGCAATCAACACAAATGGAGTGGTGGTGGATGTAGTGATGCATAGGTATTTTGTAATGGCCTTGTGTATTTTCGCTTGGATGGGTTAGCTTACATACAGGTATTCATACAGAAACTGTCAAGTTTATTCACTGTACCTTACCTTAAAGGCAACTTCAGTCAAAAGCTATCATTTACATTGAAACCATGTTCAGCTATGTTGAATGAATATATTTAACTTCAAAAGATCCCACAGAAGAGCATCTCACTGCAACTAACTCTCAGAATTAATGCTTTGCAAATACAAGCTACGCTGCAGCAAAAAAGAACACCTACTATTCGAGTTCAATGATGCAGCTGTAAATTGAATAAAAGCATCCCCTGCAAGACTTCTCATTTCTGTAAAATGAGCAGCTGTGTTTCCCACCACCTCTATCCATCACTTGTGTTAATGTTACCAGTCTATGTAAAGTCTGCACTTCAAAATTCATGTGAACAGTTTGAAATAACTCAACATGATAAAGTATTAAATGGTTACAAGTATTAATTGCTTGAAACTTGTGTTTTATATTTCATAATTTATAACTGATGAACTAATTTGATCTATTAAAAAATGGGGAAAAAAGATTTTACCTTTATATCAGAATAAGCCCTTTGGTATGCACAATTGAATACAGCCTTCAGTTTGCATCATGCTGTGATTTTGTCACATCTATTCTCTCTTCCCTGTTTCGCTTTCAAGTTCCAATGAAAAACTACATTCCCACCCGCTGTCTCAGCCTCAGGATGTAGTATATTTTTCACAATAATATAAGCAACACAATTCCTAAAACTAGTTAGGTAAAAAGACAAGGAAAAAATGTTTGGTTATAGTAACAACCCGACATACTTACAGCCAATATTAATTGCAGTTATAGCAATGACAAACGGCTTGCAATTTCAGGGGGAAAATTATAAACTTTGAGCAAAATTCAACACAACTTTTTCAGCATCATCTTTTAGTATTAACAAGCATGACCAATTGCAATATTCTAACCAAGGTCATGCATTCAGATGACTAGAACAGGTATAAGCACAGAGCTCTCCCTAACTCTTACCAACTAGTAGCATAAAGAAAAACAAGTAACCTGGTGGTAAATTTCAATACTGTTTGCAAGATCTTTGCTTTTCAGAAGTTTAGAAATAACCAGCTGCCTTTTTGTTGGAATCTTAATTTAACATGCAGAATATCAAATATTAAGCACGTAACATATTTCCAAAAAAGTTAAAAACAGATTATATAAAATGTAATACTCATCAGAAATCAAAGCAGAAATATCTGAGAAAAAGAGCATTAGTGTTGTAATAAGTTTAACTAGCTGACAATATTTGATTTACTTAAGCATCATAGCCACTGAAAATTCTTTAGATTTACTACGTGAACTATGTACAATCTGCAATTCAAAGCATGTGACATCTGTCATAAAAACGTGCCAAAAAAATTAAAGCACTGGCAAAGCAAATTATTTCAACAAATATTTGCAAGCTACCTACCTATTACTTTTATTCCTCAATCCATCAATGCATTATGGGACAAATCAATTACTGGACAATCAGAAAGCACCCATGATCATTTTCCGAACTCCACAACATCCCAAAATGTGGGACTGCCGCCGACCCACTGAGTTCAGAACCTGGGACTTCAGCATTGAAATAAACGTGAATGCTGTAGTACTAATGACCAGTTCAACTTTAAGAGGCCTGACCCCAATAGAGCACATCATCCACATTACATTCAATCTCATATTTGCATACAACTCCCAACATCACATTTTTGTGCTTACTTAACGGCACTGTCAGTTTTACAACTCCCTAGCTCCTCAGCCTGCTTGACAAAAAACTGAATTCCACTTATTTGCTTCCTAAATTTCCCCAAGATTTGATATTTAAGCTAAACATAAAATCAGAACTTAATAAAAATAAAGGACAATACATACATCTGAAGCACAAGCTGAATTACACGTGCACAACCCTGGTCCAATTATTCCCTGCTCTCCAACTCAATTTCACCCCAAGGCTACATTTGACCGTCACTCCCCGAGTGTAGTACATCAGGAGATCAACTGGTCTTCAACACCATCATATTTTCATCTAACAATATGAATGTGGAGAATGTCAGCAAATTTAAGCTCCACGCCCCACCCCAAATTACTTTTTGTGGCATTTCTGATGACCATTACCCCATAACTGGAGTATTCACTGTAGTCACTAGTAGATTAAAACACGAAACAAAACTTTACAGATAACTTTAAAATAGGTTGCTAGTTAAAAAAAATGAAAGATTTAGAAGAAACAAGGGCAGAATTACATAGATGCTGGAAACCAGAAACAAAAACAAAATGTTGGAAATACACAGTGGAGAAAAGTGCAGAGGTAAATTTCAAATTGGTTACCTTTTGTCAGAACTGGGGAGGCTTTAGGCAAGTATGGATGTGGGGAGAGAACAAAATGGAAGGTGCTGGATTGCTGGAGAGATGAAATAGCAAAACTGATGATGGGACAAAATAAAAAGAGATAGTAATGGGTCAGCCATATAAAGAAACAAGATGGGTCTAGACAAGGTACAAACAAATGGGTATAGCAGAATCACAACCAACTACTGCTGTCTGAAAAATGAAAACGGGCATTATCATCGAAAATTGTTGAAATAAATATTGGATCTGGAAAGCTGTAAAGTGCCTAGGCAAAAATGAGTTTCTGTACCTCCAGCTTCATTGGAACAATTTGGGGAATAAGGACACAAGAGGTCAGAATGGGAGTGTGGCAAAGAACTCAAACAATAGGCAAACAGAAGCGTGATGTCACACTGAATAGAGGAACTCCGAAGCAATCCAGCAATCTGTGTTTGGTCTTCCCATGTAGCGGAAATCACATCATGAGCAGTTAATGTAACATGCCACACTGAAATAAGCACAACAAATTGTTATTCTCCCAAATGGTTTTGGGTGCTGGATGGTGGAGGAGTTAAAAACACAGGTGTTGGATTTCCTGCATGTGCGCAAAGATGCCATGGGAAGAGGGAGGTGTGTTGGGAGTGATTAAAGAATGGGCAAAAGTTCTCAAGAGAAACAGTCCCCTTCAAATGCTGAATGGGAATGGGAGAAGGGAAGATGGAAAGATGGAAACAGAAAAATAAAAATCACAAATGTGAATGTTGTTGTCAGGTCAGGGGGCTATGCACAAAACACTGACTGTCTTTATCCAACTTTGAAAGTAGAAAGCTGAAGGTGTCAAATGGTGTCACTTAAAAATATCTGGAATTATGAAGTCCATTACATGAAAACCAGCATTGCAGCCAACTTGCTCGACACCTCCCTCCCAAACAAGAACAGACCCCAAAATGCCTGCAAGCCAACAATAAATCACGACCAAAAATCCAAAATGGCCCCACTGAGGAGCAAAGTCAGCCCTGTTTATTGCAGAGGACAAGTGCAGTTTGCTAAGATCTGCATTATTGTATTTGGCCTCCTGAAATCCTACCCAAGATCAATACAGCCACAGCAGAGAGTGTGTTTACAGTGTGGGGAGGGCAGGTGGCTGCATTAACAGCAGAGCTGGGAGCATTGCTATGTACTCTTATCACTGACTTGTGTTGGGGGGGGGGAAGCTGGCCATTTGTACAGCTAACACTCAGCAGTGGAACAGCAAGGGCCGGGGTCAGGGGTCAGTCGCGCGCTCTCCATCCCCCATCTCCCCCCGCCCCGGGGTCAGGGGGCCGCGCGCTGCGACCGTTAACGGTCAGTGAGCGCGAGGCCAGTCGCCGAATCAAACGTCCCTACCTCATGGCCGGACTCCGGCCGCTGGTCACTCGCCCTGGATCCGGCCGCCGCTGCCGCCCGCTCTGTCTCTATATATATTTATCTTACTCTCTATCTATTTATATGTGTGTGTGTGTGTGGAGGCTGATGTTGGTCTACTCGCCCTCCCTCAGTGCCCGCTGTCTCTCCCTATCTCCCCCACCCCCCTCTCCCGGTGCCCGGTCTCGCACTCTCACCCTCTCTGTCTCCTAGTGTCTCTCTCTCCTGGTACCGGCTCTGCAGCTCTCTCTATCTATCGCCCCAGCTGAGCCTCCCTGTTCTTCTCTCTCTCTCCCTCCCCCGGTGCCAGGACTACAGCTCTCTCTCTCTCGCCCAGTCCCTCTCTCTGGAACTCAGCCACCGGCTCCGGCCGTCTCCAAACATCGCGAGAGCTCCAACATGGAGCCACACACATCTCGCGAGAGGTCAGTCGATCCATACAGAGGGGTGGGGTAGGTGGTTTATTGGGTTTGGTATAGGGTGGGTTTATTGTTGGGTATAGGGTGGGGTTAGCTGGGTGTGAGTTTTATTGGGTTTGGTATAGGGGTTTATTGTTGGGTATAGGGTGGGGCTGGGTTTATTGTTGGGTATATGGTGGGGTTGGCTGGGTGGAGGTGGTGTTTTACGGGTTCAGTGTAGGGTAGAATTGGTGTTTACCCAACCAACACTCAATAAACCCCATCCTCTATACTTAATCATAAACCCCAACTCTACCCAACAATAGAGTTGGGGTTTATGATTGGGTGTAGAGGATGGGGTTTATTGGGTGTTGGTTGGGGTGTATTGGGTATATAGGGTTTATTGTTTACTATAGTGTGGGGATGGATGGGGTGAGGTTTAATGGGTTGAGTATAGGTGGGGTTTATTGTTGAGTGTAGGATGGGGATGGCTGGGTGGGGGTAGGGTTTAATGGGTTGGGTATAGGGTGGGGCTGGGTGTGGGTAAGGTTTATTGGGTTGGTATAGCGTGGGGTTTATTGAGTATAGGGTGGGACTGGGTTTATTTGTTTTGGTTTTGGGTGAGTTTATTGTTGCATATAGAATGGAGTTTGGTATAGGTGAGGTTTGGTGGAGTTGGGGTTTATTGTTGGGTTTATGGTGCAGTTGGCTGGTGGTGAGGTTTATTAAGCTGGGTACAGGGTGGGGCTGGACGGGGTGAGCATTATTAGGTTGAGGTGGATGGGATTTATAGGGTGGAGCTGGGTCAGGGTGGGATTTGTTGGGTTGGGTATAAGATGGGTTAGGTGGAGGTAAGGTTTATTGGGTTGGGTCTAGGATGGGTTGGGTGGGATAGGGTTATTGTTGGGTATGAGTGGGGATGGGGTTTATTGGATGGGTATAGGGTGGGGGTGGATGAGGTTTATTGCTGAGGATAGGATGGGGTTGGGTGGAGTAGGGGATAGGGTGGGGTATAAAGTGTGGTTTATTGTTGGATATAGGGTGGGTTTGGGTGGGGGGGATTATTGAGTACAGGGTGGGATTGTTCCATACAATATAATCCTTACAATACAGAAGAGATCATTCGGCCCATTGAGTCTGCACTGACAACAATCCCACCCAGGCCCTATTCCCGAAGCTCCACATATCTACCCTGCTAATCCCTCTAACATAGACATCCCAGACACTAAGGGCTGATTGATCAATCAACCTAACCTGCACATCTTAGGCATATGGGAGAAAACCAGAATTGAATGTTTAGGTGGTGGATGGGATGCCAATTATGTGGGCTATTTTGTCCTGGATAGTATTGAGTTTCTTGTGTTGATGGAATTGGTCACATCCAGGCAAGTGGACTGTATTCCTTCACATTCCAGACTCGTGCCTAAAAGACGGTGAGTAGAATTTGGGGAGACTGGAGATGAGTCACCCGCCATACAAGTCCCAGCTGTGGGAAATTGCTGCGCTGTTGAAAGTTCTGTCTTGAGGATGTGATGGGAATGCGATGGCCTAGTGATATTATCACTAGACTATGATTCCAGAAACTCAGCTAATATTCTGGGGACCTGAGTTCAAATCCCACCATGGTAGATGGTGAAATTTGAATTCAATAAAAAACATCTGGAATTAACCTATTCATGACCATGAAACTATTGTCGATTGTCGGAAAAACCGATCTAGTTCACTAATGCCCTTTGGGAAAGGAAATCTGCCACCTTTACCTGGTCTGCCTACATGTGACTTCCGAGCCACAGCAATGTGATTGACTCTCAACTGCCCTCCAGCAACTGGGATGGGCAATAAATGCTGGCCAACCAGCAACGTCCACGTCCCATGAATGATTTTTTTTTTAATGTGATATTAAACCAAGACTTCATCCGATCCCCCAGGTTGTCCTAAAAGATTCTTTGACAGTGTTTTGAAGAAGGGCAAGAGTTATGCTAGGATTTGAACAACATTTGTCCCTCAGTCAACATCACAAAAATAGTCATTCGATCATTATTGCTGTTTGTGAGAGCTTCCTGTGAGCTCATTGGCTGCCATGTTTCCTTTCTTACAACAGTGACCAAACTTCAAAAGTAACTCATTGGCTTTAATATACTTTGAGGCATTCTGAGAGCCATGATAGGTGTTTATGAATGCAGATCTTTTTTCCTATTTATCACTGGCCACTATCGTTTATGCTTCTAAAATCCAATCTGTTTTATTTGAATTATTAAATTCCAGAAACGTAGCTGGGTTGTAATCTTTTCATGTAAAACATTTTTAAATGTCTTACTGCATAATGCAAGTTTTTGATTCTTAATTTCTGAATGTTACTCTGACCATTTCCCAGATATGTTCTGTATCTCTTAAACACTGCAGTTAAACCTAAGTCAAATATTCTCTGAAGATGAGGGACATCATACGTGGTGATTTACCTTAATGATTAGAGTTTCAGTCAAATGATTGTTAACTCGAAAGCATTTTGCTACATTCAAGGCTCTAACATAAATATAACTTCTTGTGGTAAGATAACAAATTTGTATTCATTGTTCAACGTTTATTCCTTGCATCCTGCCCTACGATTGCAAAACGTAGTTTTGCCTTTTAGGAGTGCAAAGCTGACCCTCATTCTTTTCCTCACTGTTCTCAATTTTTGAATGAAATTCCAACATTAAACAGATCCTCGTTATATCACAGTTGCTCTTTTACATTTGTGTTTAGGCCAATTAATGCAGTTATGAGTTATGGCAGCTTTTCATCAGTTGGAGTTACAGGCAGTTGTCTGTATTCACACAATTATCAACAGATCTGTGGAGCAAACTGACATGGTGCGATATTGACAGATGACAAGTTACCACTTAAATAAAACTCGAGTTGTCTTACTGTTTCAGCAAATAAATGAATCACTTTGTGTAAATATAGATCAGGAAGGTCGTAGGTCTGTTACTTCAGTTGTAGGGATGAATGAACTTTGACCATTTTGTTGCCTGGTCTGTTGTTAGTTGATTAACTGCAATAGATTATTATTTTGTAAACGCGGGCTGCAGAAAACAAGAGTAAAAGGGAGGCCTGCACTTGTATAGTGCCTTCACAACTTCAGAACATGCCAAAACATTTCGCAGCCAGTGGTGCACTTTTGAATTGCCATTACTGTTGTATTGTGGGAAATGCAACCATCAATTTGTGGACAGCAAGATCATATAATCAGCAATATGGGCATGGCCAGATAATCTGATTTAGTTGGATGTTGTCTGAGATGCAAAATGCTGGTTATGGGATCTTTTACGTCGATGAAAGAGGATGGTTAGTGTCATAGGTTAATGTCTCATCCGAAAGATTGCACCATCAACAATACAGTATTGTACTGGCAGTTTCAGCCTAGATTATGCACTGAGTAATGGCTTGCAATATAAACCCTCAACCTTCTGACTCAGACTTTACACTATGCACTGAACCATGGCTGAAATAAGATGCCACTGGCTGACAGACTGCAGGCAAGTTTGTTTTGGTAATAATGTTGTCATAGGATATTTCGTGATTTAATTACTGTTCTTATTATGTGATACACCCTATCCAGATACTCCACACCTCCTAACCACATAGCTATTTCTTACTCACTGTGATACTTCTAGCCAACTTGAACAGCCTGAGAGACATGCTAAGGCAGATTGTAAAACTGTATAAATACTGTATAAAATTTGAAACATCATCACAAAGGATAATAAATCTAACTCTACTATTATTTTGGTGACAAAATAATCACTCCACCCAGATCAGTGGCAGCAATACAATGTACAAAGTAAAGATAATGACATTGCAAGAGAAAAATACAAATATTTTGAAAAGGAGCATATGCCCACTTTGCTTAACTGGGGATTAAATTGACAAAGAACTTTGTTATTTATGACCCAACTGGTTGCATTTTTTGGATTTTTTACTTTTAAAAATAATTGCCTGTAATTTTCGGGGTTTGAGTTTTTTTTAAATTGAACTTTTTTCCTTTTTGTTAAATTGGATAAAAATCAAAAGCCTAATAATGGAAGGTGGAGGAACAATTAATGATCTTGTACAGTGATCCTTCCCTCAGTGCGGAAGTTTATAATGAAATTCCTTGATGTAATTGTTGGTCAGGAAGCGGAAGTGCATGGTTCCTGGGAAGCTCAGAATCATAATTGTACTTAAACCCTGGATAAAATCAACAGAAAAATGGGAGTCTGAGTAGAGGATAATAAGATGGTAATAACTAAAAACATAATAACCCTCAAGGGGGAAAAAAAAAGCAGGATTTTTGTTCAAGAGTAGATGAGCTATTACTAAAAGGCCCAACATATCAAAGAAGGGAACACTGCAGGAAAACTCAGTAGCACCATGACCCATAAACTTAACAGTTCTGAAAATCAAATAAGAAGACAAAGTAGTATAAGATAAAAGAGATTTACTCTTGACTCTCCAGAATCTCACAAGTCCCATACAATGATTAAAATCTAATTCAATTGAATAAGAAACTGGCAGTGTTACCTTACACGTTATGAGACCATGATTATTTGTGGAATTCTTGCGTTATCCTACAACAATTAGACGTCTTATGATTTGTACCAAGGAGCATCTTGGCCAGGGAATTTGAGCTGTGCTGGGATGAAGACATTTCCCCTGCTGTGTTAGGCAGCAGGTGTAAGTTAGAGTCCACAGTACCTTGGGTATTTCTGTCTATATCTAAGCAATTTGCCTTGCAAAAAGCTAGTACTGGCCCCAGCCAGCCAAACACTGGATTAAACACATACAAAAACATGTTTTATCTCATTGCTAAAGAAGGCTTTGAATACAATGTATTTCAATTGAATTGAGATAGAATTTTGTCCCTTCCAATTCCTGGGCAAAGGCACTGGGTGTGTACACAGAGGGCTTACCACATGCTCACAGTGCAGAAGACAGAGGCCAAAGGCTTATCTAGGAATTGGGCCTTCCATCTGACTTGAATGACCAAGGAAAGCTGTGGGAATTGTCTCTACAGAGTTAGCTTGCTGGCCATCATAGACATAGTTTGGCCTTCCTTACCTCACTGGTAGCTGACAACTATCCTGTGGGGAACAGAAGAGAGGTGGAGCATTCTTGCTCTGCCTGGCTCTACATGCAGGGGATTGAGGAAAAAACATACATTTTTGTTTGTGTCTCCATCAAACCCTTTACGCACTGGACACAGAACCAATGTCTCAGAGCAAACTCTGGGCATACAAGCTTCACGGATCTTCAAAGAAGTATTTCCCCTGATTCATACAGAACTCCAGCGAGAGACTTGGTTAATGGAAGGACAGGATTGGCAGCTTAACGTTCTAGGATACAGCTGTTTCAGGCGGATAGAGAGGGATGTAAAAGGAGTGGGGGAGTTGCACTACTGATTAAGGAGAATATCATAGCTGTACTGCAGGAGGACACCTTGGAGGGCTCATACAGCAAGGCAATATGGGTGGAGCACAGGAATAGGAAGGGTGTAGTCACAGTATTGGGGGTTTACTATAGGCTGCCCAACTGCTAGCAGAAGATATAAGAGATATGTAGGCAGATCTTGACAAATTGTAAAAGGAACAGGGTTGTTGTGGTGGGAGATTTTAACTTCCCCTGGGACTCACTTTGGGGCATGGATGGGGCAGAGTGTGTAAGAAGCATCCAGGAGGGCTTCTTGAAACAATATGTAAATAGTCCAACTAGGGAAGGGACCATACTGGACCTGGTATTGGGGAATGAGCCCAACGAGGTGATCAGTGTTTCAGTAGGGGAGCAGTTCAGGAAAGTGATCACAATTCAGTAAGCTTCAAAGTACTGATGGATAAAGATAAATGTAGTCCTCAAGTTAAGGTGCTAAATTGGGGGAAGGCTAGTTACAACAATATTAGGCAGGAACTGAAGAATATCGATTGGAGGGAAAATCAACATCTAGCACATGGGAGGCTTTCAAGTGTAAGTTGAAAGGGATTCAGGACCGGCACATTCCTGTAAGAATGAAGGATAAGTACGGCAAGTTTTGGGAACCTTGGATAATGAGAGATATTGTGAGTCTAATCAAAGAGAAAAGGGCTAGGAAGCTGAGAACACACAAAGCAAGTGTGGAATACAAGGAAAGAAGAAATAAACTTAAGCAAGGAGTAAGGTGAGCTAAAAGGGGTCACAAAAAATCATTGGCCAGCAGGATTAAGGAAAATCCCAAGACATTTTATGCATATATAAAAACAGGAAGGTAGCCAGGGAGAATGTTGGCACACTGAAGGAAAGGGGAAGGAATCTATATGTGGAGCCAGAGGAAATGGATGAGTAAATGAATACTTTGTTTCTGTATTCACCAAAGAAAAGGATTTGGTGGGTGATGAGTCTGGGAAAGGGTGTGTAGATAGTTTGAGTCATGTTGAGGTCAAAAAGGAGGAGGTATTGGGTTTTTGAGAAACATTAAGGTAGACAAGTCCCCAGGGCCTGATGGGATATCCCCTGGAATACTGAGAGAGGCAACAGAGGAAATTGCTGGAGTCTTGAGAGAAATCTTTGTTATCCTCACCGGCTACAGGGAAGGTCCCAGAGGATTGGAGAATAACCAATGTTCTTCCTTTGTTTAAGGAGGGTAGCAAGAATAATCCAGGTATTTACAGGCCATTGAGCCTTACGTAAGTGGTAGGGAAATTATTGGAGAGGATTCTTTGAGACAGGATTTATTCCCACTTGGAAATAAGTGATGTATTAGTGAGAGGCAATATGGTTTTGTGAAGGGAAGGTTGTGTCTCACTAACTTGATCGAGTTTTTTTCAAGGAAGTGATGAAGATGATAGATGATGATAGGCAGTGGATGTTGTCTACATGGACTTAAGTAAGACCTTTGACAAGATCCTTCATGCCAGACTGGTGCAGAAGATAAAGTTGTATGGGATCAGAAGCAAGCTGGCAAGGTGGATACAGAACTGGCTCGGTCATAGAGGACAAAGAGTAGCAGTGGAAGCATGTGTTTCTGAATAGAGGGCTGTGAGACGTGGTGTTCCTCAGGGATCAGTGCTGTTTGTAATATATAATGGTTTGGAGGAAAATGTAACTAATTTGATTAACAAGTTTGCAGACAACACAAAGGTTGGTGGATTTGTGGGATAGTGATGAGGACTATCGGAGTATACAGCAGGATATAGATCAGCTGGAGATTTGGGCGGAGAGATGGCAGATGGAATTTAATCCAGACATGTGAGGTAATGCATTTTGGAAGGTCGAATACAGATAGGAAATATACACTAAATAAAAGTATTTATAGGCAGAGGGATCTGGGTGTACAGGTACACAGGTCACTAAAAGTGGCACCACAAGTGGAGAAGGTAGTCAAGAAGGCATACGGCATGCTTGCCTTCATCAGCTGGGGCATTGAGTTTAAAAATTGGCAAGTCATGTTGCAGATTTTTAGAACCTTAGGCCACACTTGGAATGTAGTATTCAATTCTAGTCGCCACATTACCAGATGTGGAGGCTTTGGAGAAGGTACAGAAAAGATTTATCAGGATGTTGCCTGGTATGGAGGGCATTAACTATGGGGAGAGTTTGGAGAAACTTTGTTCTCACTGGAATGATGGTGATTGAGAGGTGACCTGATCGAAGTCAACAAGATTGAGGGGCATAGACAGAGTGGATAGTCAGAAGCTTTTTCCCAGGATGGAAGGGTCAGTTACTAGGGGGCACAGGTTTAAGGTGTGAAGGGCAAGGTTTAAAGGAGGTGTACAAGGCAAGCTTTTTACACAGAGGGTGGTAAGTGCCTGGAACTTGCTGTCAGGGGAGGTAGTGGAGGCAGATACGGAAGTGACTTTTAAGAGGCATCTTGATAAATACATGAATAGGGTGGGAATGGAGGGATACCGTCCCTGGGAGGGTAAGGAGTTTTAATTCAGTGAGACAGCACAGTCAGTGCAGGCTTGGAGGGCCGAAGGACCTGTTCCTGTGCTGTAGTTTTCTTTGTTCTTTGAAGTACTGACTGCGACAGGTGTCCAATTCTGTGATTATCATTTATCTGCCAATAGCTCACTCAATTTACCTTTCTTCATGTACAGGAAGAGAGTGCATGTTGGTGTTGGAGGGAAGTATAATGAACCAAATTAACTTCTCATCCCAATGCATGAATTGTTCAGATATGATCATCCGGTCATTATCAAGTTTTTAATGGTCAATTGATCTTATCAAGTATATTCTCTGAGCCAAAGGGACGATAGCCAATTATTTTACACCATTTAATTGTTACTCCCCAAATGCAGTCAACAAAGAACACAGTCTGAGGATCAAATCAGCCATTCTCTGTATGTGCCAAGTGATGGTCTATACACTAAGTAATCTGAGATCTGAAAACTTCGATTTTGATAGTTAGTGTATATAAAAGTAAGGCTTTATAGGCGAACCATGCTTTATTTAAAGATATAAATTATTCATACGTTCCTCTGATTGGTATAAGGGGCTATGTTAATGTCATTAACACTCTCGTTGTGATTCAGAGCAGTTGATTCTAATTGGGAAACGGTTTGAGCCCACATGTAAGAGCCAGTTTCCATCTGCGTGTGCAAGGGTTACGTGGGAGGGAAAGGTAGGCTGTACTTATGTTACACTGAGCTTTGAGAGTTGGCATGTGTTGAAGATAGACTGACTTCTGCTTCTTCCTTTGCCAGATGGATGTTCACCAGAATAGCAGGCTGCTTTCAAAATGAACAACTACATTTCACACGATACAGATTCATAATTTTATGATTCAGATGTCCCACAATCCATAATCACTCCTTAAAAAAGTTTGCTAAAAGAGTGACAATTGCCATAGGTTCCTGCCCGGCATTCTATGTTTACATGATTTAACGAACAAATTTTATATTAAAGGCTGAATCAGAAGAGCTGTGAATCCCAAGGGTAAAGGAGCTGTTGACCTGTGATGAACTGAATTGAGGGGAATGCTCCTGAGATAAGCAGCTTGAAAACAGACATCCAGACTGTAAGAACACAAGAATATAATTGTAGTTTGATATATTTAAGGCTGAGTTATAGATTTTTGATGACAAAGAAATCCAAAGTTATAGGCCCGTGATGCATTTTGCTTCACACTCAGTGGGAGAGTGCCATTAAGGCCACAATCCAATCAGCCATGATCCTATTGAATGGAGCAGGCTCAATGGGTCAACTCTTGATCCAATTTTTTTACAATTTTATTTCTTGGTAATTGCAAATCCTGTTTGGAATTGAATTATTCTTTGAATAACAAGATGTTTTGAACAAATCAATCACTGAAGTATTGTGTCACAGTGTTTAGAAAAGGAGTCATCTGATGCTGTGGCCATGATTATAATCAAGAAATTACTACTGAAAATAGAAACATAGAGACTAGAAGCAGAAGTAGTCCACTCAGCCCTTTGAGTCTGCTCCACCATTTGTTTTGATCATGACTGATCATTAAATTCGATATCCTGATTTCCCCCTCCCCACCCCCGTCTTCCCATATCCCTTGATCCCTTTACAGCTATACCTAATACCTCCTTGAAATCAGATAATGTTTTGGCCTCAACTACTGTAAACATACCAAGATGTGGAGATGCTGGCGTTGGACTGGGATGAATGGGATGGGCATGGTAAGAAGTCTCAGAACACCAGGATAAAGTCCTGGTTTATTTGGTATCACAAGCTTTCAGAGTGCTGCCCCTTCATCATTTGACTCACCTGATGAAGGAGCAGTGCTCCAAAAACTTGTGATACCAAATAAACCTGTTGGACTTTAACCTGGTGTTGTGAGACTTATTAATGTACCAAAGCTCCAGATTTACTCATAAATTCTGTGTCTGCAATTCTTGAAAAGGTGTTCACTTTTCTAAGCTAATGTGATTAACATTAATTTTTGGAATTATATTATTCAAATTCTCCCCACTGGATATAATTATTGTGTCCATGTGATGTTATGTTGGGAGCTGAAATATACGATTCTTCTCCAGTTCCACCCCGATCGGCATTCAGCCCTGCAAAGTAAAGATTCAGGAAGGTAGCAGTCAGTGTCATAACTATAATAAGTAGTTAGATGATGTTCAATAACAGCAGCAAAATTTCTCCTGGCACTGAATCACATCACAGTCATTTGGTATTTATTTATATGATCTGGCAAAGCCATGATCGAATATCTAACTCTAAGTGCATTGTTAGCAACTAAATATCAGTGAAATTCTGGTGACTCAGCTCGGTCTTACCAAACAGCCGACTTGTGTTTATCTCTAACTTGGCATTGTCACAAACCACAATCTATGTCTCTGTCTACGTCTGTTATAAATGAGATTCTGCAATGAAACAAACAGTTTCCAGGATGTAATCAGAAGTTCAGGAAGTTATCTGGGTCCCGCTGATAGCCCACATTTCAAAACCAAGCAGACCACAAGAGGTGAAGTTGCAAGTGTATTGTCACTTGCAGTATGGTCATTGTCACAGGACATCTAATGCAAAATTATATTGGGACTTCCCCCAGTGCTACAACTATAAAGGCAACACTGCTTTAGGAAGTCAATTACGTTTTAAATATATCTGTTTAAATTTAACATTTCTTGAGCCCTCGTTCATTATCAAAGTACATATTGTTCATGGAGGAGTCCAGACAGTGGATGCCATCAAACTATCCAAACATGGAGGATGTCACGCTCAGTCTGTTTTTTGTGTAACATCCATACATTCAGGAGAAACTTCTTTAACCAGAAAATGGGGAACTTGCCATCACAGGTGATTGATTGAGGCAACATGTATGTGAAGAAAAGTTAGATAAACATGAGAGATAAAGAAGTAGAAGGCTATGTTGACAGGGTGAAGTTAAGAGGGAGGTTTGTGTGGAGGATAAGTAATTGCCATGCTACAGGGCTTGATAATCTGATATTGATTGTTTTGATTTGGTGATCAACCTGCACATTGAGTAAATTTTGAAGCTATCTCCAAGAGCCAATTATATTCCACCTGAAGTTTCCCAGTATGGAGGAGCTCGTGGTTAGGAAAGTCAGTCAGCTCTTCAGCTTAATCTGGAACCTGGACGTTGAACCCCACAATTACATCGATGCTTCCACAGCTCACCTGTCTGAAGGGGTAGGAAAAAACTCCCATCTGCGACAATCATCATGGTATTTCACTTCTCTCCACAGCAGCAAAACATTATAGTAAGGGTTGATCTGAACAGGATTGTCACTCATCTTGCAGACTCAGTGCACCCAGATTTACAGTGCAGCGTTTGTGCTGGACAGTGCATGGTCAACACGATCTTTGCACACACACCCTGGAGAGCCTCCACCTGGGTTACCACTTTGCCCAAGTCTCCAAATGCTTCGGCTTTACAGTAAATCTGAGAAAGACAGATCTTCTCCAACCAGCTGCTGGATGCAAATTCCAACATCCTACGTCACAAATCAATAATACACTCCTCAACTCAGTTCAGAAGTGTTGCTATTTTGGGAATATCCCCTCCAGCAACACCGCCACATTAAATGGTGAAATCGCCTATCACCTAGCAAAACCACCGTGGCACAGTTGGTAGCACTGCTGCCTCATAGCGCCAGGGACCCGGGTTCAATTCCCGGGCTTGGGTCACATGTGGAGTTTGCACGTTCCCGCCCATGTCTGCATGGGTTTCCTCCTGCAGTGGAAAAGACGCTGGTTAGGTACATTGGCCATGCTAAATTCTCTCTCCATGTACCCAAACAGGTGCTGGAGTGTGGCGACTGGGGGAATTTCACGGTAATTTCATTGCAGTGTTAATGTAAGCCTACTTGTGCCACTAACAAATAAACATTAAAGGCAAGTTCAGCATCCAGCAGGCTCAGCCACAAGCAAAGAACATGGATTTTATCCCAAGACAAAGATCAAAATCTACCAGGCAGCGGTTCTCACATAATTCGCCATGGCTGTGAGAAATGGACAATTTACCAGTGTCACATAAAGCAACTAGATGCATTCCACCTTTGTTGCTTAAGACCTACCTGCAACATCAAGCAGCAGCATGAAAACAACATCTCTCCATTTCATAAGAACATAAGAAATAGGAGCAGGAGTAGGCCATCTGGCCCTTCGAGCCTGCCCCGCCATTCAATAAGATCATGGCTGATCTGTCGTGGCTCAGTTCCACATTCCCGCCCTCTCCCCATAACCCTTAATCCCCTCTCATATCAAAAACCCATCAACCCGCTTCTTGAAGATATTTAGCGAGGCAGCCTCCACCACTTCAACGGGCAGAGAATTCCAGAGATTCACCACCCTTTGAGTGAAGAAGTTCCTCCTCAACTCCGTTCTAAAACGCCCCCCCTTTATCTTGAGGCTGTGCCCCCTAGTCCTACTGTCTTTTTTGAGCGGGAAGAGTCTCTCCACCTCTATCCTATCCATCCCATTCATCATCTTATGCGTCTCAATGAGATCTCCCCTCATTCTTCTAAACTCTAACGAGTACAAGCCTAGTTCATTCAGCCTCTCCTCATAGCTCAACCCCCTCAACTTCGGTATCAGCCTAGTAAACCTCCTCTGCACTCCCTCCAAGGCCAAAATATCTTTGCGCAGGTGCGGCGCCCAAAACTGCACACAGTACTCCAGCTGCGGCCTCACCAATGCCCTATACAGCTGCAGCAAGACCTCCCTACTTTTATATTCAGTCCCCTTCGCTATGAAGGCCAGCATCCCATTCGCTTTCCTGACCACTTGCTGCACCTGCAAGCTGGGTTTTTGCGACTCATGCACAAGGACTCCGAGGTCCCTCTGCACCGTCGCCTGCTGCAGTTTTTCGCCACGTAAGTAATAGTCCTTCCTACCATTCTTCCTTCCAAAGTGGACCACCTCACACTTGCCAACATTAAATTCCATTTGCCATTTCCTGGCCCATTCGCCCAGCCTATCTAGATCCTTCTGCAGACTCTTCACACCCTCCGCACAATTTGCCATTCCCCCAATCTTGGTGTCATTTCTTGCAATGTGCTGCATATTTGGCATCGAGAACATACTCATTAAAGCTTAGCTTCACTGGATTGGCCATTTGGTTCACTTAGAGGATTGCCACATGCAAAACACAGCATTCTATGGTCACCTCAGCATAGGAACACAAAACAGAGGATGTCTCAAACTTAGATACAAAGATATCCTGAAAGCCAATCTCAGACCCTGGGTGTTGGAGTCCACTATATGGGGGAAAAGCCCCTGGACAAATCCAAATAGTGAAGTCCCTGTCACCAAGCAATCTGAAAGTTGCAGGAGAATGGAATAAGGAGCATGCTGTATTGCCAGCCTTCACCCTAATAGTGACTTCAGAAGTAGTATCTGCTAAACAAGATTTTATTTAATGTCACAAACCTAGACTGAACAGATGATTTTCCTGCTGAACACTCATCCATCAAAGTGATAGGAGAATCCATCATCAAACATTGGTGTGGGCCAGCTGGGCTGAATGACCTGCTAATGTAATTCTATATAAATCACCCGTGAAAACATGGAAGGTAAATTGGATGATTTGCTGTTGTATGACCAAAAGAGGGTTACATTATGCAATGCACTGGGTATGATTCTGTTTCTAAGGTAAACCGATTTCCCACCAAAACTACAAAGGCTAATGTTCAGATTTTGAGACAAGATTGGATTAAATTGCTTCCAATCGCCCTATACCTGATCCTCACTGGCCTATTGCTGCCATGTCAACGTGCGGGTGCTCACCACCCAGAGTGGGGCCTGACTGAAATCTAATGTTTGGTATCCAATGACATTGTTCATGCTGCCATGTTATTTTATCTCAGCATCTGTGTTGTGCGACATTGCCAGTGTCATAGTGATGGAAAGAAGCACCAAGACCAGAAGAAAGTTTCTTCAAAGGCAGGAGGAGTAAAGAGTATTCCTCTGGCCTCACAAGGGAATCTTGGGCCTTGTGTTTCATTCTCCCATGATGTGGATGTGCCGGCGTTGGACTGGGGTAAACACAGTAAAATGTCTGACAACACCAGGCTTTAGTCCAACCGATTTATTTGATAGTAAACTCACTAGCTTTCGAGGGGTTTCCCTCTTCTTCAAGTGAATGGAGAGTTCTGGCCTCAGACAGAGCATATAAAGCACAGACAGTTTACAGATTACTGATTAGAATGCAAATCTTTACACCTAACCTGCTGTTCAAGTCCTAAAGTGGCTGACAATGTGTGTGGAAGGAGCACTGATCACAGGTTAAAGAGATGTGTATTGTCTCCAGACAGTACAGTAAGTGAGGTTTTGCAAACCCAGGCAAGTCGGGGGGGTTACAGATAGTGCGACATGAACCCAAGATCCCTGTTGAGACCGTCCTCATGTGTGCGGAACTTGGCTATCGGTCTCTGCTCAGCGACCCTGCGCTGTCGTGTGTCATGAAGGCCGCCTTGGAGAATGAAGAGGGAAACCCCTCAAACTAGTGAGTTTACTATCAAATAAATCGGTTGGACTAAAACCTGATGTTGTCAGACTTTTTACTGTATTTCATTCTCCCAACCAGGATGTAAATAACCTCGCCTTTCTCTTTTTAGTCTTTGCCTATCCAGCATTTCCCACTTTTCCAGTGGATTTCCAGAGTTCACAGTTTTTATTTGTTCATGTAGATATCTGGTAATTAGCTATTTTGCAGCCTTCAATATGGTACAGAGGAGACGTTTGTGAGGGCTAGTACCCTTAATCCCCTGCCAAGCCATCCATCAAAAGGGGTGTGTGTGAGGGAAACTGGTGTCCCACAATTCTGCAACTCCCGCTTATGACTCCCAGGTAGCTGCTTTTGCAGACCCGCAGCAATACCCCAGGATCTCAACTCCACAGTCATGCGAAATAAAGTGAGGGACCAGTCAACTTTGGCTGGTGTATTGTGGGGACATCAGCCTCTAAAGTGCATGAAGACTGGAAATGGTGGATGAGTCAGGAGATCCCAACAAGACAATGGCTCAGAAGGCAGAGAGCAGCAAAGTGTGTGATTCTTCCATATAATTGCCGTGACACTTAGGACAGTAAATGGCGAGTCACCCACAGAAAATGTGGAACCTCATGCAGTATAAACCCCGTAGTTTGTCATGGAAAGTCATCCCGATACCATGCCCTAATAGGATTAGCTCCAAACTGGACAGGACAGCCTTCAATACACTGTATGTTGTAATTTCAGTGCCAATCACTGTGTCCCATCCCAATGAACAAAGAACTGGCTATTCATAAATTTTATTATTATTCCCTGAGGGCAGATGTCATCCTGCTTCTTAATGGCTATCACCAACCAGAGAAATAGAAGAAAATGGCATTAAAATTGTGAAATTTTAATATCATGAAACTCAAACTATAGACTCATGGGTTAATTCCTGGGAAATTAACTCCGTCTGATTTTGTGACTTTGTGTTGCTGAACAATCATTAGTGTTCAAGATTTATGGCATGAGCTTTCAGTAAGATCATTCCTTGCAATCAGTCCTGAACATCCATTACTCAATGTAAAATATATATTATCATTTACTCAGTAAGCAACTAATCTCTTTAATAACCTGTCAGTCATTGTCACATTAACATTTCAGAGAGCATATTATCACGTCAATTACACAGAACATAGCAACCATTGAGTCAGTGCTGATACTGTCAATGAATATAATGAGAACCAAACTGTGGATAAAATCACTGCCACACATTTTAAGATACGGCTTATGCACAGGACAGCAGAAATGTATTACAAAATAGCAACAAGAAAGGATCAATGTTGTACATTATTACACTCCTAGTCAAAGAGCAACTTTTGAAATGCAGTCATTGATATATTGTGGGCCAATGTGGCAGCTATATGCACATTGCAATGTCCTACAAACAGCAACAAAATTAACAGACTGCGAGATCTCCCTACAGTTCTTGAAGTAATGCACGGGACGATTTGCTTCTGAAACCTTAGGAACAGGCATGAGATCTGTGTGTTCATGTCACCTTTAAACAAAACCCCCCCTTACAATTGAGGCCATTTGATTCTGAGCAAGTCCTGGTAGAAAGATTCAATGTCTTGAGAATTCAGATTCAAACCACACACAGGAACAGATTTCTAGCCCAACACAGGCAGTTTATTTTTATTCTGTGTAAAGTTTTATTCTGTGTAAAGTCATTCTGTAACCCAACCTGCTTCCAGTGTCTAGAGCTCCATCTGCTGGTCCAACTCAAAGATGCAAGTTCAAACTCCCATCATTCCAAAGTATAGCACGTAGTTGCATCAAAATGTAAAGATATGAAGACGTGCGTTTATGAAGCTCTTTTCAAGACACTGGCCTCAAAGCACTTCACAGTTAGTCAAGTAATTTTTGAAGTGTAGTCATTGTTGCAATGTAGGAAACATGGCAACTAATTTGTACTCAACAAGCTCCCCCAAACAGCAATGTGATAATGACCATTTTTATTGTGATGTTGATGGAGGGATAAATATTGGCTAGGATACCTGGAATAACTCCCCTGCTATCCTTTGGGAAAGTGCCATGGAATCTTTTACATCCACCAAGCAGGCAGATGGAGCCTCAGTTTTCCTTGTCCTTGGAAAGACAGCACTTCCAACAGTGCAGTGCTCCCTCAGCGCCGCACTGGATTGGCAGCCATGACCTTTGTGCTCACTAGAATCATCCACTGAATTCTACTGCCTCACCCACCATGGAATCAGAGTGGGTGAGGGGCGGACAATAGAAATGGCCATTGACCTCAGCAGGATTTTCCAATCTCATGCAAGTGAGGCTGTAAAATCCTGCCATAGAATTTTACAGCATGGATACAAGCCCTTCAGCCCATTGTGTCCATGCCAGCCATCAAGTATTAGTTTAATTATAAAATTGAGTGGTTTAACCCACTATGCAGACTTGATAGAAACTGACAAGAACGTTGCTACAATGTGCTGCACTTGATTCATTTCCAGGTTGATAAAATTAAAAAGCAGCTATTTGTGGTAAACTTCATCAGGTCACTCTTGGAGTCCTGCGCATATTTTAAATAGTACATAGAGGCATTAGAGAAGGTGCAAAGAAAATCTACAAAAATGATACCAGAACTTTTGAGGCAGCATGGTAGCACAATGGTTAGCACTGCTGCTTCACAGCTCCAAGGACCTGGGTTCAATTCCCGGCTTGGGTCACTATCTGTGTGGAGTTTGCACATTCTCCTCGTGTCTGCGTGGGTTTCCTCTTCGTGCTCCAGTTTCCCCCCACAATCCAAAGATGTGCGGGTTAGGTTGATTGGCCATGCTAAAATTGCCTCTTAGTGTCATGAGATGCATAGGTTAGAGGGATTAGTGGGTAAAATATGTGGGGTTGTGGGGCCTGGGTGGGATTGTGGTCAGTGCAGACTCAATGGGCTGAATGGCTTCCTTCTGTACTGTGGGGTTTCTATGATTTCTATGAACTGAGATATTGTACCCAGCAAGAATGATTGTACAAGCTGTGATCATGTCCCCTCGAAAAGGGAAGATTGAGGCGTGCCCTGATAGCAGGTCTTGAAAATGATGAAGGGGCTCAGTAGGGTAGATGTAGAAAATATGTTTCCACTTCTGAGAGAAACTAAAACTAGGAGCCAGAAATATAAAAAAGTCACTCATCAACCCAGTGAAGAATTTAAGAGAAACTCCTTCATGCAGATGGTGGTGAGACTGTGAATCTCACTGCCACAGGAAATGGCTGAAGTGAGTAGATGTGAATAAAGGGAAATTAGATAAATACAGAATGGAGAAAAGAATAGAAGACTATGTTGTTTTGGTGAGATGAAGAGTGTTGCACGGAGGCTCATGTGAAGCATTAACATTGGCATGGAACTGTTGAACCAAGTGGCCTGTTATGTTGATGCTGAATGTTGATTGGGGGAGTGCGTTGGAAGGTAGGTCTGCTGAGGAACAGTGGAGGATTTATAAGGAGATCTTTCTTCGTGCTCAGCAGAAATTTATTCCAATGGTTAAAAAGGATCGTAGGAGGAGAGATAATCAGCCGTGGATAACGAAGGAGGTAAAGGAAAGTGTTAAATTAAAAGCGGATGCGTTTAGAGTAGCTAAGAGTAGTGGGCGAGAAGAGGATTGGGAGAGGTTTAAATGTCAACAAAGAATGACAAAGAAGTTGATAAAGAAGGGTAGGATAAACTATGAAGCTGGGCTAGCGCTTAATATAAAAAAGGATAGCAAGAGTTTTTATAAATATATAAAAAGGAAGATGCTGGCTAGGGTGAACGTTGGACCCTTAGAGGATGAGAGGGGGAACTTAGTGGTAGGGGATGGGGAAATGGCTGAGGCCTTGAATAACTTTTTTGTTTCGGTCTTCACTGAGGAGGACGTGAATAATTTGCCAGGTGTTAGCGATGGAAAGATGGTAGGAGTGGAGGGCCCGAATGACATTATTGTTACTAGAGAGGCAGTGTTCGACAGAGTGGAGGGACTGATTGAGGACAAGTCCCCAGGACCGGATGGAATGCATCCAAGGGTTCTGAAAGAAATGGCGGAGGTGATAGTGAATGCCTTGGTGATTATTTTCCAAACCTCGCTGGATTCCGGGGAAGTGCCGGAAGATTGGAAAACAGCTAATGTTACGCCGTTGTTTAAGAAGGGTGGCAGGCAAAAGGCAGGGAATTATAGGCCGGTTAGTTTAACATCTGTTGTAGGTAAAACGTTAGAATCCGTGATCAAGGAGAAAACAGCGAGGCATCTTGAGGAGAATTGTTTGATAGAGCAGACGCAGCACGGTTTCGTTAAGGGGAAGTCGTGCCTGACGAATTTATTGGAGTTCTATGAGGATGTGTCTAGGGCAGTGGATAGAGGAGAGCCGGTGAATGTGGTCTTTCTTGATTTTCAGAAGGCGTTTGATAAGGTGCCTCACAAGAGGTTATTACAGAAGGTCAGGGGGCATGGAGTTGGGGGTAGGGTGTTAGCGTGGATAGAGGATTGGCTGTCAAATAGGAGGCAGAGAGTGGGGGTCAATGGGTGCTATTCGGATTGGCAGTTGGTGACTAGTGGAGTGCCCCAGGGATCGGTGCTGGGGCCACAGCTATTTACCATTTATATAGATGATCTGGAGGAGGGAACCGAGTGTATGGTGTCAAAATTTGCTGATGACACCAAGATTGGTGGAACGGCAAATTGTGTGGAGGGTGTGGAGAGTCTGCAGAAAGATCTAGATAGGCTGGGCGAATGGGCCAGGAAATGGCAAATGGAATTTAATGTTGGCAAATGTGAGGTTGTCCACTTTGGTAGAAATAATGGTAGGAAGGACTGTTACTTACGTGGCGAAAAGCTGCAGCATGCGACGGTGCAGAGGGACCTCGGGGTCCTTGTGCATGAGTCGCAAAAACCCAGCCTGCAGGTGCAGCAGGTGGTCAGGAAGGCGAATGGGATGCTGGCCTTCATAGCGAGGGGGATTGAATATAAAAGTAGGGAGGTCTTGCTGCAGCTGTGTAGGGCACTGGTGAGGCCACAGCTGGAGTACTGTGTGCAGTTTTGGTCGCCGCACTTACGCAAGGATATTTTGGAGTGCAGAGGAGGTTTACTAGGCTGATACCGGAGTTGAGGGGGTTGAGCTATGAGGAGAGGCTGAATAAACTAGGCTTGTACTCGTTGGAGTTTAGAAGAATGAGGGGAGATCTCATTGTGACATATAAGATGATGAATGGGATGGATAGGATAGAGGTGGAGAGGCTCTTCCCACTCAGAAAGGACAGTAGGACTAGAGGGCACAGCCTCAAGATAAAGGGGGGGGGCGGTTTAGAACGGAGTTGAGGAGGAACTGCTTCACTCAAAGGGTGGTGAATCTCTGGAATTCTCTGCCCGTTGAAGTGGTGGAGGCTGCCTCGCTAAATATATTTAAGACGCGGGTTGATAGGTTTTTGATAGGCAAGGGGATTAAGGGTTATGGGGAGAGGGCGGGAATGTGGAACTGAGACACGACAGATCAGCCATGATCTTATTGAATGGCGGGGCAGGCTCGAGGGGCTAGATGGCCTACTCCTGCTCCTATTTCTTATGTTCTTACTGTATTGTAAAATGCTGTGTGTTTCTGTGCTGGGTGAATCAGTCTGAATAATGTTTCTGTTATAACAATCAAATTACGTAATAATCAGAATTATGATCAGGTCTTTCCTACCCATGGCAAAGGCTGCTGCCTCTTATTAGGATACAGTTCCACTCATAGCATGTGACGGTATAAAGCCCAAAATTCCATATTCCATTGATTTCCATAAAATCAATTGCTAACTTTTTATTTGTATAATGGAAACAAATTCTTACAGTATTTAATAATTTGCTTAAAAATTTTAGTTCTGGCAGTGCAATATTTTTCTTAATCATTTACAGGAATTGGAAGAATATTTAGTTATTTTTCTGGATGTGGGTGTTGCTGACAAGGCTAGCTTTTTGTCCATCCCTAATTGCCCGTGAACTGAATGGCTGGCTAAGCTATTTCAGAGGGCAGTTAAATGTCAGTTGCATTGCTTTGGGTATGGGGCTCACATGTAGGCCAGACTAGGTAAGATGAGGAACCAAAATGAAGATACAGTGAAAGACCACAGTATAGACCAGAGATGCTGCTGGACAATACTTATTGCAGAGGCAGAACAGCAATAGCTTGCACATATATAGAGTCATTAACGTAAGTAAAATGTCCCAAGGCTTCATAGGAGCATTGTCAAATAAAATTAGACATGGAGCAGAGACATTAGTATAGGTTACTAAAAGAAGAAACAATGAGGTAGGTTTTAAGGAGCATCATAAAGGAGAAGGGAAGGGTAGAACAACTTTGGAGATGGGGGTTGGGGAGGGTGGGAACATATTGACAGCTTTATGAACTAGTTCTTCCCCTTGTACAAAGCTAATCATTTTCAAAAATGTTGGTGCATTTTTTTTTTCAATATCAATATTTCTAAAGGGGAGTGCAAATAAAATTCAAGCTTGACCGTGTGTGCAGCTTCATGTCTAGTACATTTATCATGGGCTGTATATTCAGTAGTAGCAGAAAGATTGGCAAAAGCACTATGGGATTTTTGTTGTACTAATAGACTTTGTTTCTTTGACTGACAGTTATGATTGAAATATAATTTAATTCTCACTTTCAATCAGGAGATAATTTACTGGCGTGCACATGTGTGAATGTACATGATACAAACCATTTAATACATTTGATACCATAAATTATAAGCGTTGTTCTGCAACAACTAGATTGCAACTAAATAAATTCTGTGTGGAGTTTGCATATTTTCCCTGTGTCTGCGTGGGTTTCCTCTGGGTGCTTCAGTTTCTTCCCACAGTCCAAAGATGTATGGATTAGGTGGATTGGCCATGCTAAATTGACCCTAGTATTGGGGATTAGCAGGGTAAGTGTATGGGGTTATAGGGATAGAGCCTGTGTTGGGTTGTGGTTGGTACAAACTTGATGGGCTGAATGGCTTCCTTCTGCACTGTAGGGATTCTATGATTTCACAGACATGAATGCAAGCATTCCAGGTCTACCCCCTCTTTAAAATTGGCTCATTTAACTCATTTATTGCCTTTCCTCATTCATCCCATTGAATCTTACACTTCTGTGTTGAATTTCAACTGCCCCATGTTTGCCCCATTCCATCAACCTGTATGTGTCCTCTTGAAATCCATTACTATCTTCTCTGTTGGCTACATTTCAAAGCTTCATGACATCTGCAAATTTCAAATTTGTAGCCTGTGTCCCCAGGTATGAGTCAATAACAACAACAGAACAAGTCCAAACACTGAACCATGGAGGTCACTACTGTATGCCAACCTCCAGTCTAGGAAATGGCCATTCATTGCCATGTTGTGTTTGGGTCTGGACAGTGAACGGTAGTGAGATTATTTGTTGACGGCAAGGAATTATCCATTCTGGCCTACATGCGAATCCAGACCCACAGCATTGTAGTTGACTCTTAACTGCCCTCTGAAATAGCCTAGCAAGCCATTGGGCAGTAGGAGTGGGCAACAAATGCTGTCCTTGCCAGCAATCCCCTTCTTGCATGAATGATTAAAGAAAATGAAACTGCATTGTATCCTGTCTCACACTCACTAATTTCTCCTCTTCACCTTTGATCAGCAGAGGAAATCCTGGCTATAACCTTTCCTGAGCCCTCAGAACATACAGTAGGAATGACATTTCCTCTCTAGCTGCAAACTAGGCATAGACTGGAAATTCAACCTGGGACCATCTGCTCATGTTTTGTTAGGATTGGCTCACAAGTAGCACTCCTGCTTCTCAATCAGAGGATTGTGGCTTCAAATCTCACTCCAGAATCGTTAGCATATAATCTGTGCCCAGTGCAGTACTGAGACAATGCTGCATTGTCAGAAGTGCCAACTTTTGGATGATAAGTCAAACCGAGGCTTTGTCTGTCTTTTCAGATGGACATGCCAATATTTCAAAGAAATGCCCTCCCCTTTGTCCTGGCCAATGTTTATCCGTCAATCAACGTCTCCAAAATAGATTAGTTAGTCATTACCTCATTGCTGTTGGTGCAATCCTGCTCTATGCAAGTTGGCTGTGTATTTTCCACATTATAATAATAGCACTTCAAAAATTACTTCATTGGTTGTGAAGCACTTTTGGATGTACTAGGTTCATGCAAGGTACGATATAAATGCAACATGTTTCTTTCATTAAGAGATTACCCTCTTTTTAATTTCAATGATTATTATTGCTGTGTTACCAATCTTATCCTGATCCCAACAATTAAATGCTCATGGATATTAAACCCAAACTTAATACTGGAGATTACACAGTTTGTGTTGAGAGACAGCAGTGACTGCAGCCACTATTGCAAATGAATTATTTTCAATATTCTTTCTTATGACTTGTAACTCTGTCTAATTAATGACATCTTAAAATATATTCACTGCCCTCAGCATAGAGATATTTCAATTGGAAATTACCATGCTTTTTTTCTGAATCAGAGGAATAAAATTTGATGAAACAATTGGGATTGTCCCATTCCCAACCAGAGTTATTGCAGTACAGTCTGAACAGTAAACAGTCAGGAGTAATAACATAATGTACACAAGGGAGTACTGGGCTGAAAGTGTTTTATCTGCTCGTTTGTTTTTAATGTCCTGTCCAGGTCCCCCATGCCAACACTATAGTTAAGAAAGCCAGCCAATGCTGCTACTTTCTCAGAAGACTGAGGAAATTTGGCGTGTTGGCTACGATTCTCACCAGCTTTTACAAATGCACCATAGAAAGCATTCTTTCTGGTTGTATCACAGCTTGGTATGGCTCCTGCTGTGCCCAAGACCGCAAGGAAGTACAAAGGTCGTGAATGTAGCCCAATCCATCAAGCAAACCAGCCTCCCATCCGTTGACTCTCTACACTTCCCACTGCCTCGGCAAAGCAGCCAGCATAATTAAGGACCCCGTGCACCTGGACATTCTCTCGTCCATCTTCTTCTGTCGGGAAAAAGATACAAAAGTCTGAGGTCATGTACCAACTGACTCAAGTACAGCTTCTTCCCTGCTGCTGTCAGACTTTTGAATGGACTTACCTTGCATTAAGTTGATCTTGCTCCACACCCTAGCTATGACTAACACTACATTCTGCACTCTCGTTTCCTTCTCTTTGAATAGTATGCTTTGTCTGTATAGTACACAAGCAACAATACTTTTCACTGTATGCTAATACATATGACAATAAATCAAATCAAATCAATAATCAAAAAAATGCCAGGTCAAATTTTACTCATGAACCAATTTATATGCATTCAGCAATGTTGTAGTGCAGCATATCCAATGCTGAAGGGGTACTTCAGGATAAGCCAGTTTATGAAAATTTTAACTGAGCAATATCGAAATGGTCGCTCGGTATATGGTATCCAACCAAATTTACTTCAATGGAAAGGAAAAACAAGGTTTGTAATGTGTGGGATGTCTAATGGGGACTGTAACACAGGGGTAGTACAATGGATGGTATGTAATGGGGGCATGTTACAGACAGGTTGTATGAAATGTTGGTGTGAAATGGAGCATGTAATGGGTGTGGTATGTAACAGTGATTGATTCAATATTATCAATTTTACAACTTCATCCAAGAAGTGAAGTTCCTCTACTGTGTGCCAGTAAAAAAGCCATTAAGCTCAATGTTAGACACGCTGAAACTATTTGAACTATTCATGGGAGGCAGTGGCATAATGATATTGTCACTGGACTAGTAATCCAGTGTCCCAGGGTAATTCTCTGGGGCGCTGAGTTTGAATCCCAACATGGCAGAAGGCCTAATGATGAACATGAAAGCATTGTCGATCATTGTAAAAACCCATCGAATGTCCTTTAGGGAAGGAAATCTGCCGTTCTTACCTGGCTTGGCCCACATGTGACTGCAGATCCACAGTAATGTGGTTGACTCTAAGTGTGCTCAGGGATGGGCAATAAATGCTGGCCCAGCCAACATCCCGTGAATAAATAAAAAGGAATTACTGTCCAGGGTTGAGTCAGAGGACATGTAATGTCCATTTTGATGTTTTGTGCAGCAAAGTGGACATTTTTGTTGAGGCTTCTAATTGTTGGTGTAAGAAAATTTCAACCATTCTACATTCAGCATTATCTGTGCTGAGGTGTCTTAGCAAAACAATGCACATTTCAAACTGCTGGTCAACTGTTGGGAACACTTTGAGCTTCAGAAAACAGAATGCATGAATACAAAATTCAAATATGTTTCTTTAAGCGCTTCTATGTATCAGGACTGAAGGTCAGTATTTGAACCCAAGCTCCCCATTTATAAGAACATAAGGACACAAGGAATGGGAACAGGAGTGGACCATATGGCCTGCCAAGCCTCTCTGTCATTCAGTATAATCATGACAGATCTTAGGCTTCAATTCCGTTTTCTTGTCTGCTCAACATGTTCCTCAATTCCATTAGGATAGTCAGAAAGGATAGTATCCTTCAGAAAGGATAGTAGGACTAGGGGGCACAGCCTCAAGATAAAGGGGGGGCAGTTTAGAACGGAGTTGAGGAGGAACTTCTTCACTCAAAGGGTGGTGAATCTCTGGAATTCTCTGCCCGTTGAAGTGGTGGAGGCTACCTCGCTAAATATTTTTAAGACGCGGGTTGATGGGTTTTTGATAAGAGAGGGGATTAAGGGTTATGGGGAGAGGGCGGGAATGTGGAACTGAGCCACGACAAATCAGCCATGATCTTATTGAATGGCGGGGCAGGCTCGAAGGGCTAGTTGGCCTACTCCTGCTCCTATTTCTTATGTTCTTATGTTCTTATTAGACTAAAAGTCTATCTGTCCCAGTCTTATATTCAAATATGGAGCATCCATAGCCCTCTGGGTGGAAAATTTCATGGTGTGGAGATGCCGGCGTTGGAATGGGGTAAACGCAATAAGAAGTCTCACAACACCAGGTTGAAGTCCAACAGGTTTATTTGGTAGCAAACACCACTAGCTTTCGGGGCTTTGCCCCTTCCTCAGGTGAGTGACGGAGCAAAGCTCCGAAAGCTAGTGGCGTTTGCTACCAAATAAATCTGTTGGACATTAACCTGGTGTTGTGAGACTTCTTACTGTGGAAAATTTCACCCGTTGAGTAATTTCTCCTCATCTGTGTCCTAAATGATTGTTCTCTTACCCTGAAACTGTGCCCCTGTGTTTTAGATTCACCAGTCAGGAGAAACAATCTCTCAGCATCTACCCTATCGAGCCCCCTCAGAAATGTACATGTTTCAGCGAGATCACCTTTCATTCTTCTAAACTCCAGCGAGTGTAAGAGCAGTTTATTCAGCCTCTCATCATCTTTATATACCATTGAATTACAGAGTGTTTGTCAGGAGTGCCTTTCGCAGACATCACAGTATCATGTGGATGTCTCAGTGTTTGACATGGTTCCTCGAACACCTTTAATTGTTTCATTTTTCCCAGCTGTTTTCTCGGTCTCAGTTATACAACATCTGTATTTAACCCAAGCTTGGACAAGTCCTGTGTACTGAGACTGGGTCTTGCGCCTGAGATTCTCAATGAAAACAATGAGATACCAAGTCAGGAGGCACAGTGGTTAGCACTGCTGCCGCATAGCGCCAGGAACTCGGGTTCAATTCCAGCTCAGGTCACTGTCTGTGTGGAATTTGCACATTCTCCCTGTGTCTGTGTGGGTTTCCTCCAGGTGTTCCAGTTTCTTCCACATTGCAAATATGTGCGAATTAGGTTTATCGGCTATGCTAAATTGACCCTGGTGTCAGAAGACTAGCAGCTTAAATACATGGGTGGGATTGTGATCAGAGTAAACTCAATGGGCTGAATAGCCTCCTTCTACACTGTAGGGATTCTATGATTCTAAGTCACTGGAGCAGCAGGGTATTGGAACAAATTACAAAGGGAACTGGCTTGCTTGAGAGATTCACAATACATAGCCCTTTCCCATTAGTTACTCCTTTTTTCCATTCTCCTTCTGAAGATTATTCTTCACTTACCATCTTGCTGTAAAACATTACATTTATTCTTCAGAGCGGCTTTTTTTTACAGTGGTTGTCAAATATATTTGATGAAAGCATATGGAATGTGGCAGGCTGTGGGCACATCACTTTGCCTGTGATACTTGGATTTTCCTCATCCATGTTTCTCTCCCCTATGGGGTGGGGTGTAAACAGTGAGAACAATTATGATCACCCACTTTGTCCTCTCGCTCGAGAGCAATTGCACCTTGGGTGTTGGCTGAGAGATGAATGAATAACTGAGGAGTTCCTGTGTCTTGTTTCTAAAAAAAAAATGGGGTTATTTACCTGGACAGGCAAGCTGGAACTCATTTTAACATCTCAGCTGAAAGGTGGCTCCTCAGACAATTGAGTAGTCCCTCTGAGCTACACTGAAGTCTCAGGTGAGGTTATGCTCTCAAATTCAGGAGCAGGGCTTATCCTGTAACATCTGACCCTGGGACAAGAGACTAGAGTGCTACCACTGAACAGCCATATGGCTAATTGCATTTCTGACATTTCTGATGCATAAGATAAGTAAGAGCTATCCTGTTGGACCTGTGATCTCGGTATTAATTTTTGCATTAGATTTAATGTTTCACTATATATCACAGCTGCACAATACTCTTTAAGACTGCCTGTTTCTACCTCCCAAACATCACCCAACTCCATCCTTGTTTCAACTCCTCTGCTGCTGAAATCTTCATCCAGTCTTTGTTACCCTGAGACTTGACTATTCCAATGGACTCCTGGCCAGACTCCCATTTTCTATATTGTGAAACCTTGAGGTTTTCCAAGATCCATCACCCATGTTCATTGATTTGTATTGGATTGTGGTGAAGCAATTCCTCACCCTTATTTTCCAATCACTCCTAGGTGTTATCCTCCCTAACTTTAACTTCTTCCAACTTTACAACCCTCCAAAATAATCTGTCATCCTCTAAGTCTGGCCTCCAGTATAACCCTAATTTTAAATCCGTCTACTACTGGCAGCTATGCCTTCATGCACCAAGGCCATAATCTCTAATTCTCTCCATAATTTCCTCCCTCTCCTACCTCTCCACCTTGTTTTCCTCTTTTAAGATGCTCCTTAAAATCAAACTTTGACCAAATGCTTGGTTACTCGTGTCACAATGTCAAGTTTTGTTTGATTGTTGCTGTTAAGCAGGCTGGCATGTTTTACTACTGTATAAATAAAAATTGCTGTTGCTGGTGTTAAACTGAGAGAACCACTTCCGAGTGACTGGGTTTGGTACATCAAGTATAGATTTGTGAACATTGCTCTACAAGTTTCACAGCAATACAAAGAATTACATGCAGTCAATATTTTTGTTAACTTTTTATTTTGTTTAGAAAATAGTTGCCTGATAACATTACTGTCTTAGAGACATCCAAGCCAAAAATGTATCTCTATCACATTTTGCTTCGGTTACTCTTATTTAAACCCTGTAAACTGCAACTGTCATAGGAACCTGAGACTTGTTCTAGAAGAGTATTTGAGTAAAGTCACAAAATGTGTCAGTAATGGATGAGGGAAGAGGTTTTGAGAAGCCATCAGCTTTTAAAGACTACACATTGATACACTGATGATTCTAGCCAAATGTCACTTCTAATACAATGTTTTCAAAGTGCTCCTGAGCTAAGGCCAAACGAGTGCTCGACACAAATAAGCTGCTCGTCCAAGCCTCCTACAGGTCATCAGTTTCAGCATTGAACTCGAGATCTATTCCAAGGTTAACCAAAGAATCTGTACTCATTGGAGTCCAGCCCAGAGGGGTCCTGTTAAAGTTTGGCCGGCAGCTGATATCTTGGTGGAACACGACCACAGGCTCAGGTTCAGGAGGAGCTGTATCAAATTCTGGGAGCTGAAAAGTCATCAGTTTGGCTGCCTTTTCAAATCCTCCATATGGCATGGCAGTTCTGAAAAGAATTTTTGAACACAAGTTCAGTTTTAGGTTATAATCTGGACAATGCTTCAAAAAGGTAGATCCAGCCTTTCTTTCACCCACTATGGAATTACGCCTGCAGTCTCCCTGTGAAGTGTATAACAAACAGGCGACTCGGGCCAGAGTTTATTCAAGGACAATCAGTGAGGAGAGAATGAATGATTACAGATGCTGATAGGGTCAGGTGAAGAGTGTTGGGAGGAGAGCTTGTATGAACCAGTTGGGCAGAACAGCCTGTTTAATTGTGTGATATGGAGCACAGCTGTTATTGAAAACAGCTATATTTTAATAATGGTAATGGAAATTAAATATTTACATGCCCACAATTTCCCAAGATGCTGTCAATTGTGGAGTATTTGTTTAATCTGAAATTCAGCTCAGATTTATTTGAAAGTGCTTTCTTCTTCAAGTGGACTGCAGTCCTTTAAGTAAGACACGTTTGGCTGGAAGAATGTAGGCAGAGATTTCAGAACTGAGCTGCACTATTCAATGTCATGGCTGTATCAAGTCACAGAGCAACAGTCTAATTTAAGAAAGTTAATCAGCTCACTTACACTTACCAGAGATTTTGGGAAGTGTACGGTTCAAACACTCGCTGTCTTTTGATGCAGCTACATGTAAAACAGGCCCTTTCTGATCCTGTTATTTTTTAAACTGGGAAATATAATGACCACACTGGCCACTCAGCCTTGAATCACAGAATATCTTCTAGTTAAATGACCAGGTAGGTCGCTGGTCAGTCTGTCTATAAAAAGAACAGCTTGTGTAGACTGGCGACCTCAGACAGCTGTTTGAGAACTGATAAACAACAAAACTTGCAACTTCAGCATTTTCCGATTGCCAGTAAACATTAGCATGGACTCTCCTTGATTCTACCAAGGACACCCCAACTTGGTTGTTTATTGGCCCTCGATTGAACAAATAAGGATGCAGTCACCTGAGAAATATCCCTGTAATTAATTCTCTGTAAAGGGACTGCTTTGGATATTTATGCATAAATAAGAGAAATAGTCCATGGCCTCCAACAGTCTTCTGGTCTTATGGCTCACAAGTAAGATGCACTTAGTCCTTTCAGAGAGTTGGTGTAAACTTGATGGACCAATTAAGGCAGCACAGTGGCATAGTGGTTAGCACTGTTGCCTTACAACATCAGGGACTGAGGTTCAATTCTGGCCTCACTTTGAGAAAAGATGTCAAGACCCCAGGCAGGAGGTTTCTCAGGAGATATCAGGCATGAGTAACTCCAGTTAAATGGAGAGATTCACACTGGAGACACAGTGTGAAGTCTGTGGAATTTACACATTCCCCTTGGGTCTGCGGGGTTTCCTCCAGGTGCTCCGATTTCCTCCCACAATTCAAAGATGTGCAGGTTAGATGGATTGGCCATGCTAAATTGCCCCTTAGAGTCAGGATGCCTAGCTAGGGTAAATATGTGGAGTAACGGGAATAGGTTCTGGATGGCTTGTAGTCAGTGCTGACTCGATTTGCCAAATGGCCTCCGTTTGAATATAGTGATTCTATGGTTCTAGGTTCACCAACATTTCCCACTGGAGGAAGCTGAGCACAAGATGCCATGCAGAATGCTAAATGATTGTGCATCTCACATCATGAAGATCTACTCTTCCTTTATTCAGTGTTCATCACTATATGAGCTTTCTCTCTGTGATCTGGAGCAGCGTATCTGTTTGAATTTTACATTGGCTGTCAGGCCTTCCTTCTTGCTCCCTGGTCTTGATCTGATATTTGACAGAGATAGGAAATAGGCAATTATTCAAAAGACTTCTGTCGGGAATGTTTCAGCCTCGTGGACTATTCCTCTCAATTTATATGTTTTTGTCAATTTTGGAGGAATTTTATTTGTATGGGAAAATGGTCACTTTACTTAGTCTATCAAACCCCCTCACAATATTCAATTCCTCTTCTTGCCCTGAACTCTGAGGAAAACACTCTCAGCTTCTCTAATCTCTCCACTTAACTGGAGTTACTCATGCCTGATATCCTCCGATAAACCTCCTGCCCAGGGCCTTGACATTTTTCCTCAAAATGTGCTGCCTGGAATTACACACAATACTCCATCCATCTGAGGTCTGGTCTGAGATTTGTAACATTGAGCATGACTTCGTGTTTGTGTATTGAATGCCCCTATTTACAAAGTCAAGTATCCCAGATGCTTTCTTCATTTCCTTATCAGCTTGCCCTGCCACCTTCAAATACCAGTGAATATTTATCCCAGCTCCCTCTTCTTTCACCCCCCTTTTCCCTCAAAACCATTTCAATGTTGTTGCTTCTCTGTGCATCACTTCACATTTATCTACAATAAATCACATTGATCATGTATTCGCCCATTTCACCAGTCTATCTCCTCATCTCCTTCTCTACCCTGCTCACTAATCACTACATTGGCAAGTTTTGTATCCTCTGTAAATATTGGAATTCTATCCCAAGTGTCCAAATCCAGTTTATGAAAGCAATTGTCCCAACACAAATCCCAAAGGATCCCTGCACTCTACTCTCCAACACGACAACAACCATTATTTAGTATCCTTTGTCCTAGCCAGTTTCATGTACAAGTCACCACTGTCCTGTTGACACTTCTGCTTTTCAAAGAACCCTGTTGTAAGGTATTATTAAATGCCTTTGGAAAGTCAATTTGTACAAAGCATCTACCACACTTCAACCCTCTCTGCCATTTCATTACTCTAAGAAAAACATCCAGGTTTTGGTGGGATTTCTGTTATCAATGCTGGTGACATTTCAGTTCGCTCACTGTCCTCTCTCTGAATGTGAAACCATCCGTTGTGTATTGCTCTATGGCTCATTTCAATTGGGCTGAGTGAGACTGTATCTTTTTTTTAATCTCTTCCTATGCTCGTGCTGTACCCCAGATAACAAATTAACCTTGTAGAAATTCCTTAATTTTCTCCAGTACCTCCATTCTGGAGCCTGTAGGAGACAGCCCAGTGTCAACACAGAGAAATGTTTCAGTGTTTCCACTAACAATGGCAAGTTTTATTCATTTCAAATTCTTCTTTATTTATTTTATTTTTCGAGGCCCTTTGAACAATGCAGAGGCAGGTGCAGTAAATGGGCTGATCTGTGCGGGGACTTTCCATTTGTTGGATGCACTCCAGTAAATTGCACGTTACTCTGATTGTTTCCCTCGGATGGAAAGGTAAATTCCATATCCAGCAATAGGAACTTCACTGAGTGACAGTAATGCCCCTTTAACCAATGCTCCCAGCAATCGGATGGAAGATTTGAACATGATTAAAAGTTTAAAAGGAAGATTTTGTCTAAACTTGACAGGACATTAGACTTATCTGGATAGACACATGAACAGACAGGGAATAAAGGGATATAGGCAGTTGGTCTAGATAGGACAACGTGATCGGTGAAGGCTTGGAGGGCCCAAGAGCCTGTTCCTGTGCTGTACTGTACTTTGTTCTTTGACATTTTCGCAAGCTTCCATAATTGGCAGAGAAATTGTGGAAACCCCAGTGTGTGTGGATCTGGCTAGTACCGGCTCTGCAACCACCGATTAAATTGAGTGGGATTAATTTTCACCTTTTCCCTTAGGAGAGGTTCACTCACCTAACATATCTGGTTTCCATTTCATACCACTGGGTGATCCAATCAGCAGATAATCAGTTTGGGGTGGGAGGAGAGGGGAGGGGGAAATGAAGCCTTTAGTGGAATTCTAACTCATTCTGTTCTCTTGGGGCCAAAAATCTCACCTGTTGAAAGATTTATAAGAACGTAGCTTGCTTGGGGCAGATGGCAATTCCATATGCGTACTCATAGTCGCCTTCAGTTCAGGATCGTTACCCATGGCCTGCTCCCAGGGTGACACATAGGTTTTCAACACTGTAGTGTGCTTTTTCGCAGCTCCTCCAGCTCCCTTTCCACTATCAACTCCGCCATCAACTCCCCCTGCTAACAAGGAAATAGCAAAGGTCAGTGACTAAACCGTCACGGCTGTTACAGTGAAAACAGTTTTTCATTATAACTCGTTTAGTTCTGATAACAGAACAGTGATAACAGTATTAATTGTACAGATACACTGTATAGTCACAGTTAACCCTCTGCACATTCAGAAGGATGTTGCCAGGACTGGAAAACTGCAACATTGAGGAAACATTGGGTTGGCTGGGGTTGTTCTACTTGGAACACAGGAAGCTGAGGGGATTGAGATGTACAACATTGTGAGGAACTTGGATAAAGTGGATGAGAAGGATCTTTTTGGCAGAGAGGTGTGTGACCGGAGGGTATAGATTTAAAGTGATTGGTTAGAAAGATTAGAGGGGAAATGAGGAAGAATGTTTTCACTCAGAGGTCAGGAGTTCTCAGCCTGAAAGGGTGGTCGAGACAGAAACCCTCATCTCATTTAAAAGGTGGTTGGTTTTGCACCGGATGTGCTATAACCTGCAGGCCAGTGGACTGAATGCTGCAAAGTGGAATCAGGCTGAGTGGATTGTTTTCCGGTTGTGTAGACATGATGGGCCACGTTTCCTCTCTCTGTGCTGCAGCTTTTCTGAGATCTATAGACCAGTGCCTCAGGAAAATTTCATTTTCCGTATTAGTGTCACTCTTTATTAGAGTTTCCCACCTCAAACGTAACTTCATCTCTCCTACCACCTATTGTTGTACTTCATTCAACTTGTACTGTTCTCGTATATTGGTCAGCGATGGAAAGGCAGCTATTTTAAATTGAAACTGTACACTTAGTTTTACTGCATTGCTCTTAAGCTGTGGGGCATTTTAGAAGTGCTGTAATTAAATATTTTGTTCCTCTCCTGAAAATGTACCTATGTCCAGAGGTGTAATTGCAATGGTTACACATGAAAAGCCTGTGTCAGCTGTTTAAATTTTTTTCACGGGATGTGGGCTTCACTGGCTAGGCCAGCATTTATTGCCCATTTCTAATTGCCCCTTGAAAAGGTGATGGTGAACTGCTTTCTTTAACTGTTGTAGTCCATGTGGTGGAGGTACACCCACAAAGTTTTAAAGTTTATAAGTTTTTCAAAGTTTATTTATTAGTGTCACAAGTAAGCTTACATTAAAACTGCAATGAAGTTATTGTGAAAATCCCCAAGTCACCACTCCAGCACCTGTAGGGGTACACTGAGGGAGAAATTAGCATGGCCAATGCACCTAACCAGCACACCTTTCAGACTGTGGGAGCACCCGGAGGAAACCCACGTAGACATGAGGAAAACGTGCAAACTCCACACAGACAGTGACCCAAGCTGAGAATCGAACCTGGGTCCCTGGTGCTGTGAGCAGCTGTGCTAACCACTGTGCCACCATGCCACAGTGCTATTAGCAAAGTTCCAGGATTTTGACCTAGTAACAGTGAAGGAATGGTGATATTTTCCAAGTCAGGATGGTGAGTAGCTTGGAAGAGAGCATCCAGGTGGTGATGTCTGCTGCTGTTGTCCTTCTAAATAATAGCAGTTGTGGAGTTGGAAGGTGTTGGTTAAGGAGCCTTGGTGACTTCCTCTCCCTATCTCTGGGCTGCTGGAGGTAATTGCTGAATGAGAAACATTCTCACGTGTCTGGCTCAAGATTCTGTGGGAACTTCAAAGAGAAGGCCCAGTCCCACCTTCTTAAGTCAACTCTGGTTGGTCATGTCCCAGTATAATGATTTTTTAGTCTGCTTGCTGTTTGATGTCAGTTCGTTGAAACCTTAGAATTTCTTCGCTGTTTACAAGTAACAAACTGTAGAAACTATAGAAAATCCTGTCAAAAATATGATGCAGTCCTGAAAAAATGTGAACTTTTTTATCTAACTACTTCATTACTTCAGAATAAAGTACTTAATGCAAGGAGTATGACAGGTAAGGCAGATGAACTTAAAGCTTGGATTATTACATGGAACCATGATGTTGTGGCAATTACGGAGACTTGGATGAAAGAAGGGCAGGATTGGTAGTTTAGCATTCCAGGATTTAGATGCTCCAGGTGAGATAGAGAAGGTGACAAAAGGGTTGGGGGTGTTACCTTCTAGGGAGAATGTCACAGCTACAGAGATGGAAGACACCTTGATGGGATCATGCAGTGAGACCATATGGGTAGAACTCAGGAACAGGAGCGGTGCAATCACACTGTTGGGGTTGTACTACAGACCTCCCAACAGCCAGCATGAAGTGGATGAACTGAAATGTCAGCAGATTATGGGAAGATGTAAAAACAACAGGGTTGTTGTGATGGGCGATTTTAACTTCCCCAGCATAGACTGGGGTTCCTTTGGTGCTGGTGGCCTGGACATGGCAGTTTGTTCAGTGTGTCCAAGAGTGCTTCTTGAGGCAATATGTAGATAGTCCACCTTGGGAAGGGGCTACCTTAGACCTGGTTCTGGGAAACTAACCCAAACAGGTGATTGATGTCTCAGTGGGGGACAATTTTGGGAACAGCGATCATAATTCTATTTGTAGAAAAGGATAGAAGTAGTCCCAGAGCAAAAGCACTAAACTGGGGGAAGGCTGACTACAACAAGTATTAGGCAGGAGCTAGAGACTGTCGATTAGGGGTCGCTGTTTGAGGGTAAATCCACATCCAATATGTGGGAATCTTTTAAAAGTCAGTTGTTAACAATTCAGGACAGGTATGTCCCTGTAAAAAAAATGAAGGATAAAGACGGCAAGATTCGGGAACCCTGGATGACAAGAGAGATCGTGAGCTTAGTGGAAAGGAAAATGGAAGCATACATAAGTTTCAGGAAGTTGAAAACAGATAAGGCTCTTGAAGAATACAAAGATAGTAGGAAAGAGTTTAAACAGGGTCTTAGGAGGGCAGAAAGGGGCCATGAAATGTCCTTGGCAGGCAGGATTCAGGAGAATCCCAAGGCTTTTTATGCATATATAAGGAGGGAGAGGGTAGCTAAGGGAAGGGTAGATCCACTCAAGAACAGTGGAGGGAATTTGAGTGTGGAGACAGTTGAGGTGGGTGAGGTCCTTAATGAGTACTTTGCATCAGTATTCACACAGGAGAAGGATGTGGTGGATAGTGAATATAGAAAGGAGGATGTTGACATTATAGGACATTTTGAGATAAAAAGGGAGGAGGTATTGGAAGTTTTGGAAAACATTAAGGTGGACAAGACTCCAGGCCCAGATGAGATCTATCCCAGAATACTGAGAGAGGCAAGAGAAAAAATTGTTGTGACCTTGGCAAAAATCTTAGTATACTTTTTATTCACGGGCGAGAAACCAGAGGTTTGGAGACTAGCTAACAGTTTTCCTCTCTTTTAAGAAGGGACGAAGAGACAATCTGGGAAATCACAGGCCTGTGAGCCTCACATCAGTGGTGGGGAAATTATTGGAGAAGATTCTTAGGGACAGGATATACTTACATCTGGAAGAGAATAGGCTTTTAGCAATAGGCAGCATGGTTTTGTGAAAGCAGGCTTGTGTCTTACAAACTTGATTGAGTTATTTGAGGAATGACAAGAAAAATTGACTACAGCAGGGCAGTGGATGTTGTTTACATGGACTTCAGTAAAGCCTTCGATAAGGTTCCTCATGGCAGGCTGATACAGAAGGTGAAGTCATATGGGATCCAAGGTGAGCTGGTAAAATGGATACAAAACTGGCTTGGGCATAGAAAGCAGAGAGTAGAGTGCAAGTGTACTTTTCAAACTGGAGATCTGTGACAGCAGTGTTCCACAAGAATCAGTGCAGGGGCCTGTGTTGTTTGTTAAGTATATAAATGATTTGGAGGAAAATGTAGGTAGTCTGATTAGTAAATTTGCAGACAATACAAAAATAGGGTAATTAGTGGATAGGCCAGAGTTTACAAATGTGAGGTGATGCAATTTGGAAGGTCTACTGCAGAAGGAAAGTATAAAGTAAATGGTAGAGCGCTTAGAAATATTAGCATACAGAGCAGATACACAGTTCCCTGAAGGTGGCAACTCAAGTGGTCAAGAAGGCATATGGCATGCTGGCCTTCATCGGTCAATCAGAGTATAGGAATTGGAAAATCATGTTGCAGCTGTATAAGACTTTGGTTAGGCTGCATTTCTGGTACAATTCTGGTGGCCACACCACTGAAGGGTGCAGAAGAGATTTGCCAGGATGTTGTCTGGTTTGGAGGGTCATGGATTATGAAATAAGGTTGAACAAACTTGGATTGTTTTCACTGGAGTGTTGGAGGATGAAGGGGGACCTGATAGAGGTTTGCAAGATTATGACAGGCTTGGATAGAGTGGATAGTGAGAGTCTTTTTCACAGGGTTGAAGGGTCAATTATTCAGGAGTATAGGTTGAAAGTGAGAGGGGGAAAGTTTAAAAGAGATGTAAGGAGCAGGTTTTTCACAGAGAGGGTGGTGAATGCCTGGAACGTGCTGCCAGAGGAGGTGGTGGAAGGAGATTCTATAACAATGTTCAAGAGGCATCTGGATAGATACATAAACATGCAGGGAGTAGAGGGATATGGACCACAAAGAGGCAAGAAAATATTAGATTAGAGGCACAGACTTGGTGGGCCAAAGGGCCTGTTCCTGAATTGTACTGTTCTTTGTTCTAAATTGTCTGGAAAGTGCTCCGAGATCCTGTAATCCTGAAAGATGCCACATAAATGGAAGATTTCTTAAGACCCCCTCATTATGATCCAAACTTATAAAAGGGTCTAAATTTAACATTTTTGCATCTATTTTGTGGATCTAAATAAAGCAAATTGATAGCCAATTCTGTGCCTTATCTGTACAAGAGTTCAGGTAGCTACGAAATTTGGTTGGAGCCTTTATGTTTTAGGCAGCACTGGTAGTTGCCTGACATTATAGCAGACTCTATTTCAACATTCACTCCTAAATTGGTTTGCCCTGTTTGAGACTTGTGATGGGTGTTCCCAAATTTGAGCACCTTTCATTGTTTAAGTAAAGCTGCACATAACTACCATGGTCTTTACTCGAAATTTTCCCTCCTCGACCACCTAGATTAAACTTTTAGCCTTGGGGCAAAGTGAAATTGCTTATACCCTGATAAGGTGGCTGCATCAAAGAGTCTGAGATGGTGCCAACTGTACTTTCAGAAAGGCCCAAAGATGAGCCTACTTTGATCGTCAATCCTCTAATCCTGTGCGTTGCTTGAATCTATGTCAAAGCAGAAGACAGGATTCATTATCTGCATTTAAATTTTTCTTAGAAAAGCTGAGTTTGTTTATGTAAACAACACTCCATCCAGAGATTGCACTGCTTTCTTACATCAGACTGATCAATATTATCAACATGACAAAACAAGGAAGTTTTGCGAAGCCTGCGATGTATTCAAAGGGTTAACCTTGTTTACATACTTACCCTGATCTCCGCTACCACCAAGGCCTCCAGCTCCTTCAGCTACCTGACCACTCCCATGTTTCCCAGTGAGCCCAGAGGCAGCAGCAAGGTGTTGAGATTTGGGGTGTGGTGCTGGAGCTGTGCCCCTCGAATGTGCTCCAAAGCGACTGTACCCACTTCTGCCTCCAGATCCCGTTTGTCCAATCATTTGGATGCCATCTGCCCCAGTCTTTAGTATAACACCAGAGCCAGGTAGGAATCTCTGGAAGTTGTCCTGGGAAATAAAGATTAGGGGAAGAAAACATAAAATAAATTGAAGTTATGTGTTCAATCAGGTCAGAGATAAGGAGATGTTCATTATGATTCTGTTTGGTTGATTGAATTTGAAGTGTTACATCGGTGTGTTTCAAACCCTTGGTTTAAAGCTTCTGTAAGATCATCATATTCTCATGAGATCTTCAATCTAAGCTAGTGGAGAATTTAGTAATAATTTGACATGTAGATATGTTAAAAGGTGTCAACATCCATGAAAGTCAAGAGAAGCAAAATCAGTTACGATGTTTAAAAGATGATATTTACTCTGGAAGTAAACTTATTGTGGAATATAAAGGGTAGAATAACTAAGGTCACTGCAGCATGGAGAAAGGGCAGGGATTGGAATTAAAGAGATGGAGAGCTGCTACTCAAAACTGGAAAAAGAATAGCCAATAGCTTACATTGCATGATAATACTTAATTACCAGGACAGTAAGATTAAATATATCTTCCAACAAAGTCCCCAAACAAAATTTTAAAATCATGCAAAAAATAGAATACTCTGGACGCTGGAAATATGAGATAAAATTAGAACATACTGCAAACACACAGCAAGTCAGGCAGCATCTGTGGAGAGAGAAACAGAGTTCACTGACTTTTTTATCGGAACTGGGAAAATTTAGAGATGTAATAGGTTTTGAGCAAGTGATGGGTGGGACAAGGACAAAAGGAAGGTCTGTGATAGGGTGACAGGCAGGAGAAATTGAATGGTAGAAGTGTTAGTCTTACAAGACCAATTAACTAGAGTAAATGTATGTTGTAAGGGTTGTTCTGTGTCTCACAAAGAGGCCTGGAGGTTTGTGTGGTTGAACATTAACACCAGAATTCTACTGCCTCACCCACCATGGAAGTGGGCAAGGGGCCAACAACAGAAATGTCCATTGACCTCGGGCGGGAATTTCCAGTCTCACTCGAGCAAGGCCGTAAAATCCCACACAAGGTGTTTATTCACGACTCATAGCTATATATATCTCCATGGTATAGCCTTAACTCAGTACTATCTCCATGCTGTCTTCTGCCAGACTCTACTGTACTCTGCCCACTATCATGTGACTCCCTGTATCATACTGTGGGCGTCCTGTTTGCCAGTCCTTTATACTACACCTTCCCCTATGTATTTATGCAATCATACTTGCAATATAATCTTTTTGTGTTACCCCTTCTCCCCCAAACCCACTCAAGTCTCTGACTTTATAAATTCAGACCGTCTAGAGTCTTGACAATTCTTCCAGATTTTGGTTTAACATTGGGAGGAGTGGTAGTCTCAGTTACTTTGGGCAGATTTTCTGGATTCCATCTGATTTATTTTTTGAGCTCCTTGGAGTTAATTTCTATTTATCGACAACCCCTTTGCCTATCCAAGTTTCACAACTTCACCTGGGAGTTCATTTTTCAGAATCTTTCTTCCACAGTCACTAACTGCTTCTTAAAGTTTTCCAATTCACTCATTAGATCCTCAATCTGTTTTTTAGAACTTTCCTTTTCTGTTTAAAGAGTCTGGATTTGCTCTTTTATATTGTGCATCTCATCTTTCATGTTCAAAAATAGAAAATGATGAAAAATTTCAGCAGGTCTGAAAGCGTCTGTGGAGACAGAACAGTGCTAACATTTCAAGTCAGGATAATCCTTTGTCAGGGCGCAGATAGACTCATTGGAGCAAAGGAAACTGAGAGGGAACATGATTGAGATGTATAAAATTATGAGCGGCACTGTGTAGACGGGAACAAGTATCATTTATCCTAACAAATCCAATGTCATTGCTCCATCGCTCTCCTTTTTTGTATCTGGTGTCTTCTCCCTCTCAACTCTTAAATTTATCTGATGCATGAAGTGTTAAATAAGAGGCCATATGGTCTATCAGATCAAAATACATTCTCTCACAAGGCACCCAGTCTAATCCCACTTTTCCACTTACTCTATGTACCCTTTAATATTCCACCTAGTCTAATCCTGCTCTCCCATTCCATACCCATTACACAAGAACATATGAAATAGGAGCGGGAGGCGACCAAATGGCCTATGAGACCTGCTCCACCTTTGAAAATGGCTAATAATAGGTTTAAACTCTGCCCTCCCATCCACTTTACATACCCCTTGATTCCCTGAGACACCAAAATTCTATTTGCACATTCCCCCTCTGTCAGCATGGGTTTCCTCCCATGCTCCAAAGGTGTGCAGGTTAGGTTGATTGGCCCTGAGTGCCTGGTGGACTAGCAGGGCAAATATGTGGAATTATGGGGATAGGTCCTGGGCAGGTTTGTGGTCGGTGCAGGCTCGATGAGGCGAATGGCCTCCTTCTGCACTGTAGGGATTCTATTGATAATCCTGATTCTATGATTATCCCGAAACAGTGACCCCTTGTTTTAGTTTCGCCAGCCAGAGATCACAATCTCTCAGTTTCTACCCTTTCACTATCTTGGATGTTTCAATAAAATCACCTTTCATTCTTATAAACTTCAGAGAATATTTACCTAGATTACTCAGCCTCTCATCATAGGAAAACCCTCTCAACCCAGGCACCAATCCAATGAATCTTTGCAGAAATGCCGCCAATGCATGTCCTTACATTTGGGAAACCAAAACTGCACATAGTATTCAGGTATGGTTTCACCAAAGCCCTATTCAATTGTAACAAGATGACTTTATTCTGGTACTCCAATTCCATTGCCATAAAGACTAACATGCCAAGTGCTTTACCTGCATGCTAACTTATTGTAATTGTTTCTTGGATAAGTATACTCAAGTCTGTCCAAACATCAACATTTACAAGTTTCACGCATTTAAAAACAATATTCTGCTTTTTTAATCTTACAATTAAAGTGAATAAACTCCCACTTCCCTCACGTTGCGCTCCATCTGCCGTCTTATTGCCCACAATAAATTATTTTAATTCTCCTACTTAGTTCTTTTTCTGATTATCTAAATTTCTCATCTTTTTGCCACCAACTCCCTGACCAGTAGAAAAATTCTCACTATTCACCCTATAAACATTTTCACTCACAGAGATAAAAGCCTTAACACCTCACAGTATTCAGTCTCATTGGTCTCATTGCTGCAATCCTGCTGAAATTTTCATTGATCTGTTATTTTTCTACTCTTCCTGTAATCTGGTGCTCAAAACCAGACTCCAACTGCAGGTTAGGTCACGTCTTGCCTGCCATGGGAATCGGAGCGGGCGAGGGTGGAACGTGGAAATGTCCGTTGACCTTGGATGGGATTTTATGGTTTTGGGACGAATGAGGCTGTAAAATCCCACCCAATGTTTCTGTATGACGATTCTGTTCCCCTTGTTAGGACCTTTTCTTCTTATGGTATTGATTTGTCCATCTGTATCTTAAGGTCTCTCTTTTGCTCTATTCCACTTTAATATTAAAGACTTAGTTCCTTTCTCCATTGTTATTTCCAAAATGTAATATTTCACTGCTTTGTTTTGCATTGCTTATATGTCATTTATGTGCCAATTCTGCTGGCTTGTCTATATTCGCTTGTATCTCAGAATCCTTGTCACAATCGTACATTATGGGTAACAGTTGAAGATGTTTTTTATCTAGAGTTTGGAAAGCAGGTGTTTTCCTTCAAGTTGTGTTTCTGTTGTGCTGTGGGTGGACAATATTTATGTTCTAAACTAAGAGCATTCATTTGAGACGTGGTTTAATGGTTTGAGTTTAATGAGTTTTTACTGTTCTTATTTGAAAGGATCATACTGTGCACAGTAGCACTTGATTAAAAGAAAATTGGCAATAATGCTGGTGGCTAACTACATGGTAATTTGGAATGAACCAATTTTAAGGGTTGAATACCAAATGGGAACCAGTTTCACTCAGCAGGACATTAATTTGGAGGAGGGAAGTGGATTACACCGACTCACCTAAAAGTACATTACATATAGTGACATGTTGTTCCATCTTTCGTACATCAGAGACAATCAGTTGTGTGCCTTGTGAGCCCAACTACAGCCTTTTACCTTTCAAAACAGTACAGAATGTATGTTCCTTTCTTTGGAACTTCTTTTTCCAAAAGTTTTTTGTTGTCTTTTGCAAACTATTATTATTGGCATTTTAATGACTCTTAATGTTACTAGAGACGAGGTGCTCGACAGACTGGAGGGACTGATTGTAGACAAGTCGCCAGGACCGGATGGAATGCATCCGAGGGTTCTGAAAGAAATGGCGGAGGTGATAGTGGATGCCTTGGTCATTATTTTCCAAACGTCGCTGGATTCCAGGGAAGTGCGGGAAGATTGGAAAGCGGCTAATGTTACGCCGTTGTTTAAGAAGGGTGCCAGGCAAAAGGCAGGGAATTATAGGCCGGTTAGTTTAACGTCTGTTGTAGGTAAAATGTTAGAATCCGTCATCAAGGAGGAAATAGCGAGGCATCTTGAGAGGAATTGCTTGATAGAGCAGACGCAGCACGGTTTCGTTAAAGGGAAGTCGTGTCTGACAAATTTACTGGAGTTCTATGAGGATGTGTCTAGGGCGGTGGATAGAGGAGAGCCGGTGGATGTGGTCTTTCTTGATTTTCAGAAGGCGTTTGACAAAGTACCTCACAGGAGGTTATTGCAGAAGGTCAGGGGACAGGGAGTTGGGGGTAGGGTGTTAGCGTGAATAGAGGATTGGTTGTCAAATAGGAGGCAGAGAGTGGGGGTCAATGGGTGCTATTCGGATTGGCGGATGGTGACTAGTGGAGTGCCCCAGGGGTCGGTGCTGGGGCCTCAGCTATTTACCATTTATATAGATGATCTGGAGGAGGGAACCGAGTGTAGGGTGTCGAAATTTGCTGATGACACCAAGATTGGAGGAAAGGCAAATTGTGCGGAGGGTGTGGAGAGTCTACAGAAGGATCTAGATAGGCTGGGCGAATGGGCCAGGAAATGGCAAATGGAATTTAATGTTGGCAAGTGTGAGGTGGTCCACTTTGGCAGGAATAATGGTAGGAAGGATTATCACTTAAGTGGCGAAAAACTGCAGCAGGCAACGGTGCAGAGGGACCTTGGGGTCCTTGTGCATGAGTCGCAAAAACCCAGCTTGCAGGTGCAGCAGGTGATCAGGAAGGCGAATGGGATGCTGGCCTTCATAGCGAGGGGGATTGAATATAAAAGTAGGGAGGTCTTGCTGCAGCTGTATAGGGCATTGGTGAGGCCGCAGCTGGAGTACTGTGTGCAGTGTTGGGCGCCGCACTTACGCAAGGATATTTTGGCCTTGGAGGGAGTGCAGAGGAGGTTTACTAGGCTGATGCTGGAGTTGAGGGGGTTGAGCTATGAGGAGAGGCTGAATAAACTAGGCTTGTACTCGTTAGAGTTTAGAAGAATGAGGGGAGATCTCATTGAGACGTATAAGATGATGAATGGGATGGATAGGATAGAGGTGGAGAGACTCTTCCCGCTCAGAAAGGATAATAGGACTAGGGGGCACAGCCTCAAGATAAAGGGGGGGTGGTTTAGAACGGAGTTGAGGAGGAACTTCTTCACTCAAAGGGTGGTGAATCTCTGGAATTCTCTGCCCGTTGAAGTGGTGGAGGCTGCCTCGCTAAATATATTTAAGACACGGGTTGATGGGTTTTTGATAAGAGAGGGGATTAAGGGTTATGGGGAGAGGGCGGGAATGTGGAACTGAGACACGACAGATCAGCCATGATCTTATTGAATGGCGGGGCAGGCTCGAAGGGCTGGATGGCCTACTCCTGCTCCTATTTCTTATGTTCTTATGTTCTTACTGTGTCTCTGCCAGTAAAGTTTCAAAGTCCTTTGCTGTTACTGTTATCCTTCACATGACAGCTAACCTGTCCTTTTTGCAGCCTTGGTTGGATGAGAATGCTGGCCCAGAGAACACAGTGTTCTTTCACACATGCTGTCAAAGGGACATCAGCGTTAGCTGAACAGATAGTGACAGTGAATGCCCTGTTGGACAGGTGAAGTATAGAGAACAAGCCAGTATGTTACTAAGTTAATGTACCCTCTGTGAAATTTTAATTCTGAGATCTTTATGCATCATTTATTTTTTAAGTCAACTTACTCCCTCTTAACCCTTGTTGAAGTTTTCCCATCGCAGCCAGCTTCCTGGGCTGGACATTGGGTGGAATCAGCACTCACTCCTGTCACCCTTTACAGAGGAACCAGGGTATCTGCAAAAGTGCGGAGGACTGAAGGATATGGGTGTTTGTCAGTAGGTTTTGTTTCATTCCAAGTATTATATTTTAGTATTAAACAGAATTTATTCAGCACCAAATTCTGATATATTGCTAAACCATATGCAGTGCAGTTTTAATAATACTTCCTCAGGGAGCCATAAGTGTATTTGGCCTTATGTTGGAAGTAGCAGCAGCACAGCTGCTCATTGACCATGAAGCGATTTGATTTAACTGGATTACACTCACCCAGCTCTAGCACTCAGCGAGGAGTTTGCCTGTCATCCTTGGATCTTCTAATTATAGGGGAATCACAACCCAACTGGCTCAGCTTTATTTCTGTCGCAAACAAATTTGATATTCTCGATTTTCATGTGTTTCAGCTTCCTGTTAATTTTCTTATGTATTTGTGGCATTCCGGGTTCTTTTTTACCTCCTCTTCGCCCTCCCAGCCTCTCTGAATTAGAATTTTTGGTTGTGTTTCTTTTCTGGGCTTGAAATTGGTTTCCAATTCTTCTCTCCACTCAGGACATTGGCTAATTTATTTTAAGCATGCCAACATCAGCCCCTAAACAGCACAGGATTTCAAATCAACGCATTTAGCATCTGTACCCTTGGTCCCATTTCAAAGACACAGAACTTTTAAGAAACAAACAAGAAAAGGTTGTTAAAAGTTTCATTCAATTAGACCCATGTACAGAATCCAAATGGTTCCTTCCTAACCTCTCTCCTAACCAGAGCTTTATCCTTCCACTCTGCGCTACATCAGGACTTTGCAGGACATTTGCAATGTTTCAGTTTAAATTAATCGCTCCAAGTTACACATTGTTCTGTTGGATTACACCTTTGGGTGTGAGAATTGTGATCGCTTCTTGGCCTAAGATCAAGCGTTGTCAGATCAAGCCCAAGATATTGTGCAATGCCTTATCTTGTCAGCTTGGATCTCGTTTGTCTGTCTTGTGGAGACCTTGGAGTCTGTTGAATTTTGAATTTGGTATTTGGAGCAAGCAAACAAGGAATGGATTTGGATTTGCCTGGTCCACTCTGAACATTGGCTTTGCAACTTTAAGAATGGAGTAAAAAAAAATTAAAAATTAAAAAAATCTGTTTAAGCTGCATTAGCTCCCCGCTGTTTTCACATTTTTGCTCTCTCTCATTCCCTGGTTTTGAGTTCACTACCTTTTTTTAAAAAAAGCCATCACTGTTCCCCAGCTTTTAATCTATTTTTCTTCAGATGGGAATAGATTTAGTTTAAATGGCAGCAGTTTGGACTCAGCTTTACTGTTGTTTTCTGAATCCGCTTTGTGAGACCAGTGAAAACAGCTTATTACTCTGTCCAATGTCTTAAACATTTGAGAATTCAGGACACCCATTTTGAATTAAAGGGGAAAATTGGGTTCAGTATAAAAGTGTATGCGATCAGGAAGACACTTCACTATGAGTGTGTTTTGTGTTGCTGATGAGGATCAGTTTCAGCCCCTGTCTGCTTTGAGACTTTTTCGAGAATCACAATGTTGCCGTTGGTTGATTGGACAATCTTTTTAAAACTCAGTCGGTTGGTGCTCACTGTTCCCCCTCTCTGCTCTCGGACATTGCCCCTCTCTCTCTGTTCCCATCCCTCTCGCTCACGCCGGCCACAGTGAAAACATCTTAAAATAGATCCACTGTTTTGCATTATTATCCTTTCTGAGCCACTTCTAATTTCTGCTATTTCTCTTTTGTGGGTTCTGTCATTTTTGATGTTTTGGTAACCCTCCACCCAAAAAGATTAATCGAATCAAAGAACAACTTGTATCTGATGTTTGATATTTGAAGGTGACATAGCAGACTGACAGCATAGTTGAGGCTTAGTGACATTTGCATCTGACACCAAATAATTAGCATCTAACTTTCAAAGTGGTTTATTAAACTTTTAAAGCAGGTTTTCTTATTCTGGCAAATTATGAATCACCTACTGAGCAAAATCCTTTATATGTATGGGGTATTTACATAAATATTGACTTTACGCTCATTTTATTTTGATACCTTCATTACATGATCAGGAATAGTCAGCATGGCGTTTGTCAAGGGCAGGTCGTGCCTTACAAGTTGAGTTCTTCGATAATGTGACTGAACACATTGACGAAGGAAGTGCCGTGGACGTGGTGTACATGGACTTCAGCAAGGCGTTTGATAAGGTCCCCCATGCAAGACTTCTTGAGAAGGTGAGAGGGCATGGGATCCAAGGGCCTTTGGCCTTGTGGATCCAGAACTGGCTTGCCTGCAGAATAAAGTAAAAAGTCTGACAACACCAGGTTTTAGTCCAACCTATTTATTTGATAATATACTCACAAGCTTTCGGGGTTAGTCCCTTCGTCAGGTGAATGGAGAGTTCTGGCCTCAGACAGAGCATATAAAGCACAGACAGTTTAGAGATTACTGATTAGAATGCGAATCCTTACACCTAACCTGCTGTTCAAGACCTGAAGTGGCTGATAATGTGAGTGGAAGGAGCACTGATCACAGTTTAAAGAGATGTGTATTGTCTCCAGACAGTACAGTAAGTGAGGTTTTGCAAACCCAGGCAAGTCACGGGGGTTACAGATAGTGCAACATGAACCCAAGATCCCTGTTGAGACCGTCCTCATGTGTGCGGAACTTGGCTATCAGTCTCTGTTCAGCGACTCTGCGCTGTCGTGTGTCGTGAAGGCCGCCTTGGAGAATGCTTACCCGAAGGTCAGAGGCTGAATGCCCGTGACCACTGAAGTGTTCGCCAACAGGAAGGGAACAGTCTTGCCTGGTGACTGTCGAGCGATGTTCATTCATCCGTTGTCGTAGCGTCTGCATGGTCTCCCCAATGTACCATGCTTCGGGACATCCTTTCTTGCAACGTATCAGGTAGACAATGTAAGGATTCGCATTCTAATCAGTAATCTCTAAACTGTCTGTGCTTTATATGCTCTGTCTGAGGCCAGAACTCTCCATTCACCTGACGAAGGGACTAACCCCGAAAGCTTGTGAGTATATTATCAAATAAATAGGTTGGACTAAAACCTGGTGTTGTCAGACTTTTTACTGTGTTTACGCCAGTCCAACGCCGGCATACCCACATCATTGCCTGCAGAAGGCAGAGAGTGGTTGTGGATGGGTCTTTTTCTGAATGGAGGTCAGTCACCAGTGGAGTGCCCCAGGGATCTGTTCTAGGACCCTTGCTGTTTGTCATTTTCATAAATGACTTGGATGAGGAAGTGGAGGGATGGGTAAGTAAGTTCGCTGATGACACGAAGGTCGGTGGCGTTGTGGATGGTCTGGAAGGATGTCAAAAGTTGCAGCAGGACATAAATGGGATGCAGGACTGGGCGGAGAAGTGGCAGATGGACTTCAACGCGGATAAATGCGTAGTCGTCCATTTTGGCAGAACCAACGGGATGAACGAGTACACTATCAAGGGCAGGAGTCTTAGTAGTGTTGAAGAGCAGAAGGATCTTGGGGTCCGGGTCCACAGGACTCTTAAATCGGCCTCGCAGGTGGAAGTGGTGGTCAAGAAGGCATATGGTGTACTGGCCTTCATTAATCGAGGGATTGAGTTTAGGAGTCGGGAGGTAATGCTGCAACTTTATAAGACCCTTGTCAGGCCTCATTTGGAGTACTGTGCGCAGTTCTGGTCGCCTCACTATAGGAAAGACGTAGAAGCTATTGAAAGGGTACAGAGGAGATTTACAAGGATGTTGCCTGGACTGGGAGGCATGCCTTATGAAGTTAGGTTGAGGGAGCTGGGTTTCTTTTCCCTGGAGAGACGAAGGTTGAGAGGCGACCTGATAGAGGTTTATAAAATGTTGAGAGGAATGGATAGGGTGGATTCTCAGAGGCTATTTCCCCGGGTTGAAATGGTCGCTACGAGAGGACACAGATTTAAGGTGCGGGGAGGAAAGTACAGAAGTGATGTTAGGGGTAAGTTTTTCACTCAGAGGGTGGTGAGTGAGTGGAATCGGCTGCCGTCAGTGGTGGTGGAGGCGAACTCGCTGGGGTCTTTTAAAAGACTTCTGGATGAGTATATGGGGTTTTATGGGATTGGGGGTTATAGATAGGTGTTGATGTGATCGGCGCAACTCGTGGGCCGAAGGGCCTGTTTGTGCTGTAGTGTTCTATGTTCTATGTTCTATCTGCAATGAGATCATTCTGAATGTAAACCTGACTGGGAAAAGTTCAGTTTAATGAAACGGCTGTACATTTTTAGATTTAATATTAAATAATGAAGAAAGTATTCCTGTGATTCTTACCCCCAAATGAATTGAAATACATCTATTTTTAAACAATGTAACAAAAGATATATTATTATCCAAAAAGGATAATGATAAAAAGGGGGCGACACGGTTGCATAGTGGTTAGCACTGCTGCTTCACAGCGCCAGAGACCCGGGTTCAATTCCCAGCTTGGGCCACTGTGTGGAGTTTGCACGTTCTCCCCGTGTCTGTGTGGATTTCCTCTGGTGCTCTAGTTTTCTCCCACACTGAAGAACATGCTGGTTAGGTGCATTGATCCACACAGGTGCCAGACTATGGCGGCTAGTGGAATTTCACAGTAACTTCTTTGCAGCATTAATGTAAGCCTTACTTGTGACTCCTAAATAAACTTTTAAAAAGCAATGTGATTGGATAGTATCATTATTCATTTGGCTGGGAGTGGGGCCACACGTTGACCATGTCAAAGAGTCATCAACATTAATAGCATTCCTGTGAATAAACTTGACTTTTCTTGGCTTGGGAAACACTAATGGAAAAATACAAGGGGATCTAGAATAGTTAAGGTACTTTGATCTAGGAGGCCAGAAAAGAGCTAGAGTTCAAGCCTGAGAATAGCCAGGTATGATGGATAGAGATTTGAGAAAATTGACCCAGAGAAATTTAAGAAAATCCCATGGGCAATTAATTCCAATGAGAAAGTGTAAGCAGCACCATTCCTGTATAGATGGAGGATTGAGAGGAAAGACTAAGATTAAATTAGACAGTGTCACAACAGGATGGATAGAGAGGCAAACCACAGAAGGGGCCAAGCTAGATGGAAGACTATGAGGGAAGAATGAAATGAAGATACTTGGAATAATTTGAGGGCTATAAAGCATAGTTCAGGTTAGAACATTTCAATGTCTAACTACTGTAAAAAAAAGCTTTACAAAGCTGTATAAAAATACAAAACAGATTTAAAAAATGCCCAATTTTGTAATTAGCTACCAAAATATTTAACTTTAATATTTGATTTAAATGCACAATTCAAAACCATTACTCTGGAAATAAGCAGCATCATAAAGCATATCATCACATCAACAGCCACAATTGGTAAATCTAACCTAATAACCTTTAATTTCCGGTTTATGCATCTATTTCCATTTTCAAAACTTCAACTGACCTTTTGTTGGGTACACTCACATTCCCACAATCCTGACCATGGAGGAAGTTTCCTGGATTTTCCTTTAACTGTTTTGGGATTAAATAGGATGCTGAGGCTGCAGAATGTTTGATTCAGCCAGAGGCAATGGCCAGGGAAGGGAATGGGATCAATGGCAAGGGTTAGTGGCATGAGCCAAATGGGCGGAATTTGCCAAAAAAAGACTAAGTGTCATCTCCGATGGGAAAAACAGTAAGAATTGTGCCAGGTTGGTTAGTATAATTCAGATCACAATTTGACCACACAGAGTCATTTTTCGGAGCTTGGGGAGATTCCCACCCAATCTTCCCGTACCAATTTTTTACAGGTTGAAATGATTTACAACAGGAAAGGGATGCTTGAGACTAAAAGAAGTCAGCAAGATGGACGCCACAGATACTAGAGCACCATTTTTAAAGGGTTCCCTGATCTCAAAGTTAGGTTGTAAGTGCCCCCCCCCCCCCATCCCCAACCACAGACATTTTGACCCCCTGCAGACATGGGGAACATCCCCAACCCTTGACCATGGAGGTGCAACTACCCACACATTTCTAAATGTCTGGAACATACAGCACCATCTCCCCCCCCAACACGCCATATAGGCATCAGGGTGCTCCTGCCCCCAAAAGCCCTCCCCCCACCAATCCATCCTCGCCAGCATTGGGGCATCTCCCCGTCCATTTGTGGAGACCAGTAGTGATTCGCGCTGAGTACTCGTTGCGCCAGAGGTAAGTGAACCCGAGAAGCCGGGTAATCCAGCTTTAAACCAACCCTCATATTTAAATCAGAATTTAAATCTGCTAATGTGTTTATGCCCTCACTGGGCATAAACCAGATTATGTCAGCATGAGGGGGCCACGCCAAACCGAATCCCACAAGGGTTCTCCCCAGCGCCAATCGCAATTGGCCCATCGAAGGATATTCTCTGGCCGTAATGTAACTTGAGGTTGGCTGCATGGGGTCAGAGAGCCCCCAGTGATTTTAGTCTTCCCTGGCATAGTTGAATAAACTTGATCTCATCCAGTCCTGTATTTTGGACAAACACTCTGACAACACAGTGGCTGTGGATAATCAAGTGTGGTGGCAGAGAAGTGTAGCTTGTCAGTGATCCCATGTCTCCTGATAACATTGCCAACTTATAGCGTGCTAATGAAGAACTATGCAACAGAAAGAATGAACATTAAGTGACTTCACTTCATTTGCAAGGTCAGAAAAAGAAGCCGTTACTGGAGATTTGGCTACAATAAATAATTCATAGGATTACTAAGCAGTGAGATAGATAATGGTGTAGAGGTCTTGGAGGAGGAGGAGGTAGTGGAAATATCAAAGGTGTTGAGATGTTAAGGAGGGTAATGTGCCAGTTGCTGGTAAATAGGATTAGGTCAGGCTTTTCTCTCATATCAGTGCAAACTCAATGGATTAAAGGGCCCCTGCTGCACTGCTGCTTCTACAATATACCACAATTTAAGTCATAGAGAATGGCATCCATATTCCATTTACCTTGATCTTCACAGTGCTGTGGTTAGGACAGAAACCTGATTGGAGAGATTCAAACTGGGAGATACATAAAAAATGGCACAGATTTAGGACACACATATATATTCAAGGACTTCAGAGAGGGAAAGGAGGTTGGAGTTAGGCTTGTAGTTTTCAGGAAGACATGGATTGCAAATGTATTTTGATGTACAAGGTTTTGAAAGGGATGTGGAACCATTACCACAACATTTAGCATGGAGTCTGGAAGGGAAGTTGGATGGTCAGCAGTTTATTTGGAATGGGGTCAGGAGATCAGGATGGCATAAGATGAAATGGGATATTGGGAGGATGGAAGTGAGAGAGGGACAGAGACCGTGACTCAGGTCTGGGGGTGGGGTAAGAATCCTGAAGCAAGATTCCACTTGGTGAATAAGGAGAAAGCAGCAGAGGTGACTGAGTGGATGCCATCTGTCTTGGTGATCATGAAGTCCACACTGTTGGAAGTGAAGTTGGAAGAGGAAGGAGCAGGGTTTGAGGATAGTCTGACTGGTGGAGAAAGAGAAAGACCAGTGCTTATTTCCCCTCTCCCATTTGATCCAGGAGTAATGATCTGTTCTGGCAGAGGAAGATGAGGCCCTATAGTGCTTGATATGGTTAAGCTGGATCTGGAGACGAATGAGCAAGTCAGTTGTGCATGAGATACATTGTCCTCCTTGAACTAGAGGGAGAAAAGGCACTTGTCATGGGCAATGATCATTCTGAGAGATGATAAAGGTTTTGCTGGGGACCAGGGCATCAAAAACAGAGGTGAGGAGATGGGCTGCTATGTCTCCACACCTTAATATTACCACATATCCATGATTTTTATCTGAAAATCATGGTCTGATGAAATGGTTGATGTGATAGGACCTTCAATGTGCAGATATTATGACTCAGTTCAGGGTGAAAAAGAGAATTATTAATTTGTTCTGTTCTGAAACTGAATTACGGAGGTGGCACAACAGGTGATGAATGTAAGATGGATGACGTTTTTGAGGTGAAATGCATACCATTGAATCTGGGTTAAAGACATCAGGATTGGACTCATAGATGAATCTTTCGACCCTGCGTTGTCTCTCTTTAAACATCAAGGATCCTTTATTCTTCAACAATGACAGTTCCTCCAACATAACATCCCTCGGGATGCTGATTTTCTTCCCAAGGTTAATCTCGGCTCCAACTGTTGCAGAGAATGGTAAACAGAAGAAACATGAAGCAATTAAAAGGTTGTGGGGGGTGGGTGGTGGAACATAGGCTTGGCCCTCTGTCTTTATTGGACTTTAGTCTCAATCGTATCTATCACTTTTATGGCTGGAGCTATAAGTGAGTGTTGCAAATATTAGAGACACTGCTAACTGCAGTCAATAAATCAATCACACACATCTTCAGCTGTTAGTATTCACTGTCACCAGCTCTCCAGATTAAAGTGCACTCCTGTCATCTGAGGAGGCACACCCGGCTCAACACAAGTTTTATAAAATAACTGGAGATAAAGGAACGACACAAAATCAATTCAATCAGTTAGACCCTTACTGTTTAGCCTTTGTAATAAGTCGATTGATTAATGACAGCTCACAGAACCAATAGTATAGTAAAGGTATTTTATAAATAGTGTGTCAAAACTGTCATCTTAAATGGAACAAAGCAGCCAAGGTAATAGCGCTTAACAATCCTAACATTTTCAGAAAGCACCCCCTTTTCACGTTTGACCTTGTTAAAAAATAGTAGCAAATAAATATATCCACGAGATGAAATGACAGTGTAATCCGAGTAACTACTGCAGAGTATCTGGAAGAAGCCAGTATCTGTACAGAAAGCTACCTTTGTTGCTGCGAACAGGACTTTATAAATGTAGGACTTACCATCCTTCAGTGTTTTGGTAATTATTCTGGATGTCCTTTTCTTTTTGATTGGTGCAGGTGTTCCAGCCAGTGGCATGGTTGCTGGGATCAGTCCTTTCTTCGTGCTAAAAACCCCAAAAAAAGTTCACACATCATTTGTGAGTATTAAATGAACCAGGGGAAGGTTTCTAAATTGTGTAGAATTGTAACCCTGGAAAAGGCAATCAAATGTTTGCCACTGGAACTGGTTAGGTTCAGTGCAGTTAAATTCCCATAACTACAACATCATTCACTTTAAAGTACAGATGCAACACAACAGAAAAGGGCATGTTATAACCTTTATTATGATTATGCAAACATTTTAAACCAACACGACATAAGAGAAACAAATAAATAGTTATTTCTTATTCCTATTTGCAACATGGTCATTATTCCAAACTTCTGCTCATACAAACATTGCTCACAGTTTCTCAATACTGAGAAAATGATATGAAATTTTGTTATTACACAGGCACGATCAGATTGTCTGCGATGCTTTTAAAAGCAACCATAAAATTGGCTGATGTTTTAGCATGGATAAAGCTTACAATAACTTACCTTTTAATGAAAAACCCTGCTGAAATATCTGGCTGTTGGCTGCAGTCTCAGGCCAAAATTGACCAAATCAGAGTGTACATAAGCTAAAATGAAGTTTGGTGAAGAAAGGACGGAACAGGACTTGTGTCTGCACAGCACTAAGTGCTGATGCAAAGTGCAGTGAATTTGATTCCAAATGCAATGTGCATCATTGAGATATATATAGTATTGAAGCAGGGAGCTCAGATAGCAGCAAGACAAGATAAAACCATGTATGTAAGCAATCTTCAAATTTCAGATGGTAAGATAGAGACTGGCTGCTCTTGAAGAAATGGAAAGAAGCCGTGAGATTTAGTGAAGAATTGTAACCTTCACATAGTCAGAGCACACCAAATTGCAGTCAAACATCTTCACAGAATTCTGAGATTGGTCTCAGCTTCTATTCTACGTATAAAACAAGGTCTTTCACCTGCTGCTTCACATGTGTTGACCCTGACCATGGGAGCCATGAGTTTCAGGTTTGATCCCTGGTCAGTGTTAAGTTAAAAGGTTCTATCCAGAATGGTGACTGAGCTGTTGGAATTGGTGTACCTGTCTCCAGTTGAGGAAAGGGCTAAATCAGTCAAGGTTCCTGATGGTGAAAATGGCTGATTTGGATATAGAGTGAGCTGGCATCAGGTTTTACTGTGATTCAACAATGCAATTGAATAATTTGGCGCCAGTCACTGTTCAGCTTATAACATGAAAATGGATGAGGAACCCAAGGGCCCCAATCACACACCAAAGCTTGGGGTGATTCTGCAACCCCATGCTGGCATGATGTGAGACAGTTTGGCTTGCTCTGCCCACATGTGCAATTGCACCCTCTACTGCTTTCAACTGGCTTTCAGGTGATTTAGTTCCTGCCCATTCCCCTTGCTAGCAGATTCCAAATTTGCCTTGTTTTTTATTGACAAAGCCAGGTAAATCACCCAAAAAACGGTTTGCATTTCTCCCATTTCCACACTCATTTTGGATTTGGAATATTTTTGATAAGATTGCCCCCATAGTGAAATTTATCTTGAATAAAAACTACAGTCAGGAATTTCTATTCTCACCCCACACTGTTACCTTTCAGGTTCCCCTATTCTTGGCATCCTCTACAAGTTGCCCATTAGCAACATCATTGGAAGAAATAACATTAGGTTCCATTTTTACAATGCTGACATCCAGCTCCATCTATCACGCTCGATCCCTTCAGTTTAGGAATAGAAATAGAAACCGTACAACATAGAAAGAGGCCATTCGACCCATCAAGTCTGCACCGACACAATCCTACCCAGGCCCTACTCCCATATCCCTACATATTTTACTCACCAATCCCTCTAATCTACACATCTCATGACACAAAGAGTCAATTTTAGCATGACTAATCAACCTAAGCCGTACATCTTTGAACTGTGGGAGGAAACTGGAGCACCTGGAGAAAAGCCTCGCAGACACAAAGAGAATGTGCAAACTCCACACAGACAGTGACCCAAGCCGGAAACCGAACCCAGGTCCCTGGAGCCGTGAAGCAGCAGTGCTAACCACTGTGCTACTGTGCCACCCTAAAGTTTGTTTATTAGCCACAAGTAAGGCTTACATTCACACTGCAATTAAGTTACTGTGAAATTCCCCTCATCACCGCATTCCAACATCCGGAGGAAACCCACACAGCCACGGGGAGAATGTGCAAACTTTGCATAGACGGTGACCCAGGCTGGGAATCAAACCCAGATTCCTGGCACTGTGAGATAGCAGTGCTTACCACTGTGCCACCCTTTCTTTGTTATCAGTGAGCTTGTCCAAGAACCAGTCATGGTTAAGACACAGTATCCTCCAGTGGGTTCCCACTATGAAATCCATTCCCCTCCCTAATCTTGCCTCAGGCTAAAATGTACTTGTTTCTTGTTTGACTCTGGGCTGAACTTTTGATTCCATAATCACATCTGTCATAAAGGCTAAATTCTTTCACCTCCTCAACATCAATTGGCTCCATCCTTGTCTCAACTCACCTGATGTTGAAACCCTCATCCTTTATGTTGATACCTCTGAACTTGAATATTTCAATGCTCTCCTGGTCTGATCTTCCACCTGTGTAAACTTCAGCCCATTCAAAGCTCTTTATCCATAGCCTAACTCACACTTGAGTCCCATTCATTCATCACCTGCTTACTGACTTATATAAGTTATTCTTATTATTTTTTAAATCCTCATTCTTGTTTAGAAATCCCTCCTTGATCTTCCAACTCTCTTAACCTCCTCTTGCTCGACAGCCCACCAAGATCATAGAAATCATAGAAACCCTACAGTACAGGAAGAGGCTGTTCGGCCCATCGAGTCTGCACCAACCACAATCCCACGTGGGCCCTACCCCCATATCCATACATATTTTACCCACTAATCCTCTAACCTATGCATCTACGGTCAGTTTAGCATGGCCAATCAACCCAACCCACACATCTTTGGACTGTGGGAGGAAACCTGAGCACACAGAGGAAACCCATGCAGACACGAGGAGAATGTGCAAACTCCACACAGATAGTGACCCAAGCCAGAAATTGAACCCAGGTCCCTGGAGCTGTGAAGCAGCAGTGCTAACCACTGTGCTACCATGCCGAGATCTCTGAACTCAATTTTTATCTGATCATACACCTTCCTACTTTCAAGTCGATATATAAATTTAATGTTCCTTTGCTGTTGTGAACACAAAACAGATGATGGTGCATTGGCAGAGAACAAACATAGACTGGGTGACCACTTTGCTGAGCACCTTCAGCCCATCTGCAAGTAGGACCCAGACATTCCTGTCGCTTGCCACTTCAACACACCATCCTGCTCTCCTGCCGACATGTCCGTCCTTGGTCTGTCGCAATTTTCTAGCGAACCCCAATGCAAACTGGAGGAATAGCACCTCATCTTCCAATTGGGCACTTTACAGCCTTCCAGACTGAACATTGAGTTCAACAACTTCAGAGCATGAACTCTCCACCTTCACCTCATTTCCAATTATTTTGTTTCATCCTATTCATCCATTTTATCATCCTTCTTTCTCACTTCCATTTTTCCACTTCTCCATTCCAGCTCTCCTTCTTGCCCCACTCCTTTGCATCCCTTTCCCCCTTCAGGGCAACTGCCATGTTCCTTAGGCAGTCCTTTAACAATCTGAAACTCTGTTTTGCCATTCAAGCATTCTGATCACTTAATGGACACTTTTAGCACCTTCTCATCCTTCTGTATCCTCATTTACATTCCCTTTGTCCCATTCCATCTCCCCACTCTCATAGTATAAATCTCCATTGATTTTCCTTGCTCTCAGCTCTGAGGAAGGGTCATCTAGACTCGAAGCACTGGCTCTATTCTCTCAAAGTTGATTTGATTTATTAGCGTGACAGACAGGCTCACATTAACACTGCATTGAAGTTACTGTGAAAATCTCCTAGATGCTGTCAGACCTGCTGAGATTTTCCAGCATTTTCTGTTTTTGTTTCAGGTTCTAGGATCTGCAGTATTTTGCTTTTAGTCACAGCACTTGGATAGGCCTTCTGATTGGGTCAGTGGTCAGGGACTGGAGGCTGTGACTGAGTGAGGTAGATAGATAGACCCAAAGAGCACAAGTGTCAGCCTCTGCAATTGTCCAATTGATGTGAGGTTCTCTGTTTGTTTGGATGAGAGTAGGGGCAGCAGACTGGATGAGCTCAGACCATGGTACTGAGGTACAGGAAGCCATTAAAATGGGGGGAGCAAAAAGCAATGTATTGGTAGTAGAGGACAGTACAGTGAGGGGGATTCACACTGTTCTCTGCAGCCAGGATGAGAGTTCAGACAGCGGTGTTGCTTGCCCAGTACCAGGGTTCAGGATATCTGCTCCAGGCTAGAGGGGAACTTGTAATGATAGGAGGAGTATCATGTTATTGTGACCCATGTAGATCCCAACAACATATGTAGGAGGAGGAAAGAGGTTTTGCACATAGAATATGAGGAGTGTGGCACTCAATTAAACAACAAAACCTGGTGCCAGGGGCAGTGACACTGCTGCCCCTCGGCACCAGGAACCAGGGTTCAATTCCTGGCTTGGATCACTGTCTATACTGAGTATGCACATTCTTCCCATGTCTGTGTGGGTTGTGTCTGGGTGCTCCAGTTTCCTCTTTCAGTCCAAAAGACGTTCTGGTTAGATGCATTGGCCATGCTAAATTCTCCATCAGTGTACCCGAACAGGTGCTGGAATGTGGTGATTAGGGGATTTTCACAGTAGCTTCATTGCAGTGTTAATGTAAGCCTACTTGTGACTAATAAATAAACTTTAACCATCAAGGTTATAGTCTCTGGATTATAATGCAAATTGACATAGTGTACATAAAATTAGAGAAATGAATACGTGACTAAAGGCTGGTGTGGGAGAAGTGGGTTCCAGTTGATGGGGCACTGGCACCATACTGAGGAAAGTGGGGCTTATACCATTGGGATGAACCATGCTGGGACCAGTGTTCTTGCAAAACATAACTGGGGAAGGAGAAAGAGTTTTAAACTTCATAATGGGCAAGAAATCAAATGAGTGTGAATGTGTATATCAAAGAGCAGAAACAAGGAAAGAGAGGGAGGTATTAATATTGGAAATGATGAGATAGGAAAGGACAGAGTACAAGTCTAAAAATAAATCAACAGGTAAGGCTGGATGGTACAAAATTAATTAGAACAAATGTTCATGCTTTGTATCTGAATGCACGTAGCATTCAAAACAAAACAGATGAACTGATAATGTGAAAAGATTAATAATTATGATCTAATAAACATTACATGGCGCTGTCTTATACGGCTCTGTTTCACACAATGTCACATGGTCAGACGGATCAGTGTCACATGGCACAGTATCACATTGTCACATAGTAACAGAGAAATGTCACATGGGCACGGCTCAGGGTCACATGGCTCAAGGTCACATGGTCACATGGCCCAAGGTCACACGGTCACATGGCTCAGGGTCACATGATGCACTGCCAACTGAGGAAAGGCAGTTCAGTTGACATTCTCCTCTCAGATGCCCAGGGTCAGAATTACCTGTTCCAGTGATAGGCCCGCAGCCTGTGACAGCTTTCTATTGCAACTGTTGTTGATATGTTTTGTGTTCTTTGTAAGTAGATTTCTCTCCATGTCTTGCTCCTCATTTTATTCATGCCCTTGTCATTGTTGCTTTTATTTCTGCCTTGGCTTTGATCCCAATCCAGAAGGAATGATACCAGTTGTTCAGAGATGATGGAGTGGTACATGTCAGTTTTCCCTGCAGGCAGCTGGTCAGGGAACCATTAGTAGGGCATCCAGTCACCCTGTAACTGCTGTACCGACTGAGAAAAACAAGAATGGATCATTGAAAGCAGCAGTCCGCTGCATGCAGACTCCATCCACAATCTGTGTGTCAAGGGCCTACCTTGCACCCTCACTTCATTGACAATGCAGTAGCATAGTGAGTATGGTGTTTGATTTGTAAACACAGTAAGAAGTCTCATAACACCAGGTTAGAGTCCAACCAGTTTATTTGATAGTAATCTCACAAGCTTTTGGAAACGGTGTTCCTTCGTCAGGTGTGTGGAAGGTTTTGATCAGAGAAGGGTATATAAAGTCACACAGAGTTTACAGAATACTGATTAGAATGCAATTCTTTATAGCTAACCTGCTATTCAAGTCTTAAAGATGCAGACAATGTGAATGGAGATAGTATTAGCGTAGGTTAAAGAGAAATGTATTGTCTCCAGACAGGACAATAAGTGAGATTTTACAAGCCCAGGCAAATCATGGGGTTACAAATAGCGTGACATGAACCCAAGATCACGGTTGAGGTCGTGCTCACGCGTGTGGAACTTGGCTGTCAGTCTCTGTTTAGCGACTCTGCGCTGTCGTGTGTCATGAAGGCCGCCCTGGAGATGTTTGATTTGTAACCCAGAGAACATGAATTAAAATCCCACCAGGACAGCTTGAGAATATGAATTCATTGAGAAAAATATTGGACAATAACACATATGTTCTGAGTAAAAGGTTCATGTAGGAATTAGATGGTGGTTCATTAAAGGCTGACTCCAGTTTGCACTTTCATTGCCCTCCAACATCTACATTAATTGCCCCCTGAAACGATCTTTTAAGTCGCTAAGTTCTATCAAACTGTTAAAGTGGATTAAAAAGGCACAATACCACCACCTTCTCAAGGCAACTAGGGAAGGGCAATAAATTCTGGCCTTGCCAGCAAAGCCCACATCCAATGAATGAATAAAGCAACCTTACTTAAAGGAAGGCTATTGGATAGGGTCACCAACTCTGGTTGGACTTATTCCTGGAGGTATCACTGCCAGACCTTCTGCCTCTCAGTGCTATGCTTGGTTAAACTGCCTTACCTCCCATATGTTTCATTCGAATAAATAAAACTGCACACAATATTTTAATGTCCTCATGAACTTTTCTCTTAGGAAATGTTTGCAACAGTGTCCTGGGGATTAATCTTCAATTCCTGGAGACTCCAAGTCTATCCTGCAGGTGGGGAGATTACTATGTATGGTGTAGAACAACATTGTGAACCAGTGTTTCAATAAGAGATGACTTCTCAACAGGCATTAATCCTGCTCCTTCAACAGGAGCCAAGTGACTCACATTAACTCCCACTTCTAAGTCTGTTCTAGATACACAGTCACGTCCCTTTCAGTACCTGCTAATCACATTTCATTCTCTGAATAGTTCACAGTTTGTATCAATTAATCATATTTTATTATTTTACATCAGCATTCATAAACATTGAAACTCTTACAAAAGCATATAGTTTTGCAAAAAAAAAGTAATGCTACATCTATTAGAAACAAAGCACATCTATTATCTTTCAGTAAAGTGCCAAGCATATTGCTTTGTTAATTGTATCCATGCTGGTCTGATGTGTCCTGGAGCCTATGAAAAGTGGTATGCATGTCATCCCTTTCACTGGCAATCTGTGACACTCCCAGAACAAAACTCTACTCTCTTTGGCTGCAAAGGGGCTTTTACCCAGTAATTCCTGCCGATTCAAAACACAAATACTGGAAACAGTCAGAATCCATGGAGAGAGAAACTGAGTTCATGTATCTCATCAATCGGCATTCATCTGAACCCTCACCTCTATCTCAGAGATAGTAATTAACCTGGAACATTAACTTGTTTTCTCGCTCCATGATGCCTCCGGATCTGCTGAATTTTCCCAGCATTTACTGTTTTTATTTCAGATTTACAGCGTTGGGAGAATTTTGCTCTTGAATTATAATTCCTTGATAGTTAGATAAAATTGGCCATCTATTGTTGAGGGTCCTATGCACAGACAAACGTGCAAACTGAACAAACAACACAGATAAAAAAACACATGTTAATCTGACCGTAGTTTGTTCAAACCCCAATGCAGGATCAGGATGATGAAGGGGTGAATATTCTGAGATTTAGGGTTTACAAATTGTAGCAGCTTTACACACCAAAAAAATCAAACTCTTTGCTTTGGATCAATAATTCGAGACATTTTGGCACTTACAGTTCAAAAACCTAAATATCTTGCTAAAATAGATATGCTAATCTGCAGGAAACATTCAGGCACTTGAGAGTTTTGTGTCAAACTTCACATAAAAGTAAAGATTTTCACTAAAATTTAATAATTATCCAGGAGCTCAGTGATAGGTTGGTAGGTCATGAAGAAAATATTGCAAATTATTTATCCTTGCAATATTAGACAATATAGCTTAAACCAGCACAGATCATTGAGGTCACCTCTAGCTCCATTTACTCTGCTTCCTTCACCACATACAGAAACCATGTCTCATCCAATCCAACTTCCTGACATTTCCAATCAATCCCATCCTTTCTGTCCATTGCCACTAATTACCTCACATTGTATCCACATATTCCTTGTTCATCTTAATTGTTAACAGTAGGAACACAGAACGCACACAATCATCAGTTTTGTCACATTCTCGAATGGCTCATAATGCACTCAATTATATTTTCAACTTCTCAGAAAGCAAAAGTTTTTTCAGTGCCAGTTAATTCTCTTCTAAAAAGATCTGCAATTGATATTCAATAATTGAACAAAACTAAGATCACTCCTGAAGATAATTCAGGACAAATTATTTAGTTTTAATAATTAACACACTTGTATTAATCTAGCAATTTATCTCACCAAAATGCCTCAGACCACTTTACACACTGAAGTGATTTCTATCATTTGCTATGGGAGAGTTTATGTTTAAAAAGCACTGCATTATTAACCAACTCAATGTTAGATCTGCTCAGATGACCAAGAGTCCAATCTTAGTTCTAATGATTCAGCATTGCCCACAAAGGACATCTCGCCTGTGCTAAAATAATGCAACAGTCAGCACTAAACGTCATTAGTGCAATTAATAAATATATGTTCAACTCTGCTTGTAAAAGATGATAGAAAATCAATGGCAACATAGTAATGTTTCCCCCGCTTTGGCTACTGAGGCGAAAGATTAGACATTGGCAACAGGGGTCTACATAGACAATCAGCTGAGCAACAGTTAATGCTCAGAATAATGGGTGATTTTACCTCACACAGAAACACCTACCCTGAGGAAACACAGATACCAACTTTGGTCATTATTTTATCCTCATTTTGTTTAGAGTTTCTAAGAGATTATGATTATTTTTCACCAAACCATTGTCACCACTTCAGCAAGCCGTGTGACAACACAAACAATCCAATACCATTGCAAGGTGCCTAGATTGAGTGTGATCAATTATCACACACACAGAGTGGAGCATTTTAATGCAATTTGAAACTAGGGGACAACTGTCATGAACAGTTCAAATTCGCAAATTCCTCCAAGTCTTTGGGGTGAATTTTACCGTCCCGCCCATCACGGGAATTGAAGCAGGCGAGGGGCGGACCATGGAAAGGCCCATTGACCATAGGTGGGGAATTTCCGGTTTCGGGGTGAGCGTGACCAGAAAATCCCACCACTTAAGTCCTTTTGTTTGGCTTTGGCAGTTTTGTATTCAAAAGTAGATACAAGTATTTAATACATGTGACACAATAGGATAATGGATTGTATGGGTGGGATTTCCTGGCCCCCCCCTTGTAGCATGTTTTTCAGCAGCAAAGGCAGCTCTGGGTCCCACTGATGTCTACAGCATTTTGCGTAGCTCACCAATCCAGGTGCCGGGCAGCCCACCATGGTGGGGGTGGGGGAAGTCTCCTTTGTCAGGACAGGAAGATCCCATCAGCAGGAAAGGCCAGAAAATCCTGCCCAATTTTAAATAGAAGGGAAAGTGACACTGAAATCCAGCCAACAACAAAGCAGACGGATGTCCTTCCTGTCCTCCCAATAAGATATTACAGGAAGGATTGTCACTGTTTGTGTCATGTTCAGTTCTGTTCAACTTTAGATGGTAATCTTAATCAGCAAACTGTGGCAGGTCCTAGCAAATCGTTAGAATGCATTGAGAAATCTCAACATGACATCAACTCATTCCAATGTATTTTAAAAAGAGAGGTATGGTACTGCATATAACGCAAAATAAGTAAATGTTACAAGCCATTTTCTTCCATGACTCAGCAACATGTAAATGGGCTCTTTGTACGACTACTGGTTTCTGAATAAAGTGCTGAGATTTACTGCTGCATTTCCTTGGTGCCAGCTGTGTCTCTGTGCTTGGTATTCTTGCATCTGACTCAGAAGGTTGTGGACTTGGGTCTCATTGCAGGCAACGTTGAATCCAGGCTGCTTCTCCCAGTGCTGCACTGGAGCTGCTGTCTTTCATAGAATCATACAAACCCTACAGTGTGAAAGAGGCCATTTGGCCCATCGAGTCTGCACCAACTACAATCCCACCCAGACCTTACCCCCATATCTCTACGTATTTACCCGCTAATCCCTCGAACCTACCTAACCTCAGATGAGGCATTAAAGGAAAGCCTTCTTAAATGAAACATCCTATAATAATTAAAGTTATAAATTTATAATATAAATTTAAGCAGGAGTTAGACAGATTTTTAATTGGTAATGGGTTGAAGGTTTATGGAGAGAAGGCAGGAAAATGAGGAAATGAAGAGCATATTGTCCATGATCAAATAGTAGAGTGAACTCGATGGCCAAATGGTCTAATCCTGCTCCTAAGTCTTATGAACTTATGACACTAATCAAAGAAGGAACAGGCATATTGATCCAATGTCCTGGCCAAGATTTATCCAAAAACCAACACTTAAAACTGATGATTTTGTCATTTATTCCATTGCTGTTTGTGGGAGCTTGCTGTGCACAAATTGCTTGCAGTGTTTCTTCAATGATGGCAATGACTGTAATTCAGAAAGTGCTTCATTGTCTGTAAGGCACTTTGGGGCATCCTGTGGTCATGAAGAGTGCCACATAAATACAAGTTATTTCTTCCCTTTTAAGGTAAAAGTCTTTTTTATGTCCAAGAATCTTCAACTGTTCATTAAGAATCAAGATGGCTGTAAACATATTTTATTCTTAGAAAGACCCCGGTCTCCACGTGTGAGGACTCATTCCACCTCTTACAGCTGAGAATCTTGGTCTGGGAACATGATGTGATGTTTTCTTTTGCATTTGAATGTCTTCCTTTGATGAGAAGTGAAGTACTGTCGGTTCAGAGGTCACTTCCTGACTTCCGTCTAGTGCCTTCCTGTTTGGTTTGGAAGTTTGAGGAGCTGCAAGATGGACACTGGATACTTCGACTGGTGCTGGTGGTGGGGAGAGAGGTGCAGACATCCACACTGGTTCTGCAAGAGTGGTAGCTGACCTTGGGGCAATGACAGTAGGAGTTATGGTTGGCAACGGGGTTGAAAAACGTTGGATTTCGCAGGCTCTTGTTGTCTTCACAGGAACATGTTTCGTCGAGATGAAGGATTGTTGGCCAGATTGCCAAGATGGAGCATTTCTTTGTAAGCTCTGTGTCCCCACATTGGATTGATCAAAGCTGAACATAGCTGGGTTTAATTGATATGGCTGGTGCCTCATGAAATCAATGGCTTGTATTCCTACCTTTTGGTTCCCTCCTGGTTTCCACTTTCTTTCGGTCTTGGTGGTTGATGTCGCTCCTTGAGATCTGCTAGCTGCAGGTGGATATGATGGGGAATACATGGGGTTGTAACCAATAGGAGGTGGGGCCCTGATATTAGGAGAATATTTCCATGTCGAAGGCAGTGAAGGAGTGGGAGATGGTGCCCTTGCCTGCGGAGTGTATGTGGGCACGGAATCCACAATAAACTTATCCATTCGGCTTTGTCTTTTAGCAAAGAGTTCAGCCCCTTTTCCTTTCAGTTGGAGTGTCCCTGATGTTGTGTTTCCGTTCACAAGAGGAGAACTGTTGTCAATGAACTGGGCTTTTAAGGAAGGTTTTGGTGCAACAGGAGGGGGGACTTTTTGCTTGCGTGCCTGGGACTGCATAAAATTGGAAGCTTCAGCACCAAGACTCAAAAAATCTTCTTCAGGGCCTGACTCAAATCCAGCCCCTAAATGATCTGGCTTCTTTTCATCCAAGTTTTGTACCAAAGAGAGAAGCTCAGGGTTTGGGGAAGATTTGACCTGTTCTGTCTTAGCAAACATTGGCTTCCTGGTGCTCCTCCTGCGAGCTTCCTGCAAGATGCCTGTTTTAGAGGCTGGGATTGAAATTCTTTGTTCTCGTGTAGCCAGGTTCTCTGACTGTTGATTGCCTGACCAGGCTGTTGATGAGGTGCTACCAATGGAAGGAGCCTGAGTGTTTGCACGAATGGCAGCAGTGGGCTGAGTTTCTTTCTGTAGGGGTGATGCTGGAGAAAGTCGGAATTTAGCAGTGGAAGTGACTGGAGCCAAAGACGGCGAATAATGGTTCATTAAAGGCGGTGACATCACTGCGGGAGGTGGTGACATCACTGCGGGAGGTGGTGACATCACTGCGGGAGGCGGTGACATCACTGCAGGTGGCGGTGATGTCACTATGGGAGGTGGTGACGTCACTGCAGGTGACTGTGACATCACTGCGAGTGGCGGTGACATCACTGCGGGTGGTGGCGACATCACTGCGGGTGGTGGCGACATCACTGCGGGTGGTGGCGACATCACTGCGGGTGGTGGCGACATCACTGCGGGTGGCGGTGACATCACTGCGGGTGGCGCTGACATCACTGCGGGTGGAGGCGACATCACTGCGGGTGGCGATGACATCACTATGGGTGCTGATGAATAAGAAGTCCCCATTCTCTTTGGTGCTACAGCTTTCTTTGCTGTCACAGGTTGAGTCATAGTGTTCACAGCTGGCATACAGACCACCTCTGATGGAGCTGAGAAAGGCACTACAGGTTTGTTTCTCCCTGTACCTTGTTCCCAAGGCATTGCAGAAGCTGCAGTTTTCCTGAATAAAACTGGAGCAGAGACAGAGTATGTTGGAGTTGCCTGACTTTGCTGAAAGGCTGGAGTAAATGGTCTTGCAGTCCTGTTTATCACACCGGATAGTAAGGAGGGACCTTGGACAAAGTGTTGTGAATGGTGCTGTTCAGTTGGTTTCATCACCTGTAGACTGGGCTCTGCATGCACTCTTGGAGACAGGTTCATTTCTGTGTAGTTGTTTAAAGTATCAGGGACAGGAGACACACAGTGGATGTTTGAATTTCTGGGCCAGGTATCTTCTCCATTCATTAGGCTATAGTTCCTCACTTCAGCGTCTGATTTTGGTTTCATTTGCAGATTGTTCTGGTTTTGAGCAGCAGGCTCCTCCACTATATGCTGTCCTGCTCGTTGTCTCTGCTGCTCAAATAGCCTTACACCCTTCCCCTTAGTTTCAGTTAAAGTCTGGGCTTCAGTTTTGGATTTTTCAATGTCCAGATAAGAACCATCCCAATCTGATCCTGTTGACTGATTTGTTAAGCTTCTTGCATCAGAAAATGCCTCTTCGTCAAATTCAGACTCACTGGTTGGTAGCAATTCTCCGTCCTCGTCAGTATTCTGCTTTTCCTCGTCTACACTTCCGTAACTAACGAGGGTGTATTTCTTTGCCCTTTGACGGCGTTTCTTAAACATAAGAACTCCCTTCGAATGAGGATTGGGTGCTGAGGTGAGGAGGGACGCAATGGTTTTGCATTTTGTTCTGGCTTCCTTCACTTGCTTCTCTTGCACACTCTCACTGCGATGGAGCTCTGTAAAGTACAAACACAAAAGATGGTCGCAAATTATTGCTTTTTCAAACAAAACGGAGAAGAATAAATGGGCGCACCTTCTGAAGGTACAAACATTACTTTAAACGCTAGAGAGTTTGCAATTCTAAATTGAAAGATAAACAAAGAAATCCCCAGCTACCAGATTAATTTTCCTGATCCTGCTTTGTTCAAAACAACTGCAAATCCCAAGTCAGTGCTGATGTTTTGCTGCAGTCAGTAAATAAGGTTTTGTAGCTCTCAAGTCATTGTGAGAACTAGGAAAATCATCTGCTCAGAAAGACCTGAACAAATCAAATGTATTTTAAACAGGAAGCTGTGATCTAACACTGCTTTGTAGTGGGCAGATATATGATGAAGGGAATACAGAGAATTGAAACAAGCTTTGGTCTTTGGCGAATTAACACAAGAGGGCATAAAAAAGCAAAGCAAGGCTCCTTTGGTATTGGTGAGCAGCACCAATACTGGCACAGAGTTCAGCCCTGGCACATTGATCTCAGAGTCTGAAGGTTATGAGTTCTTGCCCCATTCCAGAGAATCCTAGGCTGAGACTACAATGGAGCAGAAGGGAGTGCAGCACCGTCAAATGTAATGTTAATCTGAGGCCCTGTCTGCTGTCTAAGAGGGATACAATAGGTCACATGATATGAATTGAAAGAAGAGCGACATAGCTCTCCCTGGTATCTTGATCAATACTTATCCATCCAGAAATATTCTTAATCTAGATAATCCACTCGTTATCTCACTGCTGTTTGTGGGAGCTTGCTGTGCACAGATTGACTCCAGTTTTTCTGGCAGTATAACACCGACTACACTTAAAAAGTTATCTGTAAATTGCTTTGGGATGTCCTGATGGCTAGAGACTGTGAACCCGTGACGGGAGCATTCTTCTGAAGCTGAGCTGATATTGCAGGAGCTGGTTATCACTAACACCAATTTTCATCTGAGCTCTGGCAGGAGTGCATAATAACTGGCAGTGGCATACACTGGAGGAACCTCATTGTCCATCAGTCTGAACCTTCATCCTGCATTCAGCACAAAAAAGATAAATTATTCAAAGTTCCAGCATGTCGATACAAAATGTAAATGTCTCTCAATTAACTGAATCCATTTCCAAAATCATCCTTCCATCACTATCTGATCGTTCAGAACAATACTTACAAGAGAAAGGATAGCCCTGTTCACACGCTATTAATGGCAAAATGACATAGTTTATCACAGATTGGAAATCATAGAATGGATACAGCAGAGAGGGATTTACAGCAGAGATTTGGCCCATCATAACGGTGCCAGCTCTCCATAAGAGTGACTCAGCTAGTTCTACTTCCCTGCCTGTTCCCTCTAAACTCACTTTCTTTCTCAGCAAACTTCCACCACTTTGAAAGCCACAATTGAACCTGCCTCCACCACATTCTGAGGCATTTCATTCCAGATCTGAAGCACTTTTTCATCTTGTTGTGTTGGTTCTTTTCTCAATTACGTAAAATTGCTGGACTCCGATCCTTCCACTAATGGGAACTGGTTTTCCCTTTCTGCTTGAGCACCTCTATCAAATCTCAACTTTCACTTTTCTAAAGAGAATCCTACTTGTATCTATCTGAGGAAATATATTGTATGATGTGGATGAGCCTAACCAGGTCATTTTCCCATTTCATCCGTCAAGCCTGCTCTGTTGGCTGACCACAGTAGAGTGGCTGGAGTGGACCACTCAAAAACAGAAAGGGATATTGCCCTTGTCTCTCTTAATCACAGAGGGGTTCGGGGGATTGGCCAGGATGCTGTCCAGGAGGTTCCACCTTGCTACCCAAATTGTTAAATTCAGATGGGGACAGGGGTGAGATCCAGTGTTTTACCTGGTCTATCTCTTCAAAGCAACCAGCACTACACGAAAATGATGTAATCAGGTAAATCTACAGTGCGGAGGGTTAAATACTGGTCAACTGTAACTGGATGCGTATTTCTGTCTGAGGAATCCATTGCCCTTTATTTTTATTTTGCAGCTGTGATACTCATAAATGTGGGAGCTGGAATTTGATGGAAGGTTGCCAGAGGCAAAACTTTTTATAAACATACGCTGTATTCAAAATCTTTCATCTGCACTGGCTGCATGCAAATTTCTTCAAATATAATTCCAATGTCCTCATTTAGAATGGAACCTGTTGACGTGAGCTCTGTCAGGCTGCAGTTTGACATTTCCCCAGCAGAGGTGCTGCTCAGCTACCATTGGCAGCAGAGTGTAAGTAGGACAAGTTTCCCATTGGAAATGCAGACAGAGGAATTTATACTAAAGTATACAAGGATGGAGCATTTGACTTTAAAATGGGGAAGAGTTGCTTGTGAGCTAATTCTTCCCAGCCCTTTAATCCTGCAGACAAGAATGTCACTTAATCATGACTTTCGATGTGAAATGTAGTGAAAGATTGGCTAGTTTTTTTTAATACTCATTCTTGGAATGTAAAGATTGCTGGTAAAGCTGCTATTTAATGCCCATTCCTAGTTATCTGAGCTGAGACATCTTTTTGAACTGCTAAAATCCATGTGGGATAGGTATTTGTTATTGAGAAGGGCATTCTAGGAATTGATCCAGCGACAGTAAAAGATCAGCAATATAGTCCCAAGTCAGGATGGTATGTAATTCAGAAGGGAACTTGCAAGTTCCTATCAGCTGTTGCCCTTATCTTTCTAGGTAGGAGAGTTTGCTGATTTGGAAGATGCTGTCAAAAGAGGCATGGTAAGCTGCTGCAGTGCATCTGATTTATCCAGCACGCTGCTACCACTGTGTGCCGGTGGTAAAGGGAGTGAATGTTTAAGGTTGTGCATGGGGTGCCAATCATCTTGGCTGTTTTGTCTTGGATGGTGTCAAACGTTAATGTTGTTGGAACTCCACTTATCCAGGCAAATTGAGGATATTTCATCATACTCCTGACTTCTGTCTTGTAGCTGATGGAGAGGGTTTACATAAGAACATAAGAAATAGGAGCAGGAGTAGGCCATCTGGCCCTTCGAGCCTGCTCCACCATTCAGTAAGATCATGGCTGATCTGTTGTGGCTCAGTTCCACATTCCCGCCCTCTCCCCATAACCCTTAATCCCCTCTCTTATCAAAAACCCATCAACCCGCGTCTTAAAAATATTTAGCGAGGTAGCCTCCACCACTTCAACGGGCAGAGAATTCCAGAGATTCACCACCCCTTGAGTGAAGAAGTTCTTCCTCAACTCCGTTCTAAACCACCCCCCCTTTATCTTGAGGCTGTGCCCCCTAGTCCTGCTGTCCTTTCTGAGCGGGAAGAGTCTTATTCACCACAGAATTCCTAGCCTACGACCTGACCATGTATTCACAGTATATTTATATAGATTTTTACAAACTATGTGAGTTATCAATTGAATTATAAAATGATGACATATGTTTTTCATTTTAAAAGTAACCAATAAATCTTCTAAACTGATCAAAGTAAAGTAATTAGTTAGTAGCCCACAGTGGCTTCTCGCAAGTTTCAAAAAAACACTCCTAAAATTTCTGATTAGATGTTTAACATGTTGCATATATTTCTATTAAGAGGTGGTTTTACTTCTTCTCCAAGAAAGGAGAACAGAGCAGCCTTGATGAATTGAATAATGTATTGTTTAGTTAGTTGCTGATTTGGGACTGACCATTGTCTTTAATTAATTATTGATGTATGTAAGAACACAAAGACATTAAATCTTTCTCTGTACAGGTTCATGCAGCTTTATTGGAGTGATATGGAAAATACAAGAACTCTTAAATTTTTACTTCCCTATTTTATGATTTTCTTGTTAACAATCCCAGTATTGGTTTTCCTAAAACAGTATTATAAAAAGCCACAAGGAATAATAAGTGAATAACAGAGGCTCCCTATCTAATTCACCAGTATTATTGAAATGTTTAGACAGAAGCCATTTGGAAAATGTATCCTCGATGGAAGCCTGTTCTCTTCTGGCACTGAAAAAGACAAGTGTTTATGTAGGAGAAGATTTATTTTGTCCCAAGTGTAGTGAAATCAAAGACTCATTTATAACAATGTCAGGGTAATAATTATCATCTGACTATAAAGAGCTACTGTGGAAATCTCTGCCTTTCACTGCCACTGTACAAGATTGGGTGACCTTTATCAGTGAAAATATCACTATCTCCAGTATTCTGCATTAATAACATATCCTGAACCAGAAAATATTTTTTAAAAATCCTTTCATTTGGATTCTCATTGAAAAAACTACACCAAAAGGAATTTAAAATAACAATTAACATTCTAGGTTTTGTATCAGTAATTAAATTTCAAGTGGGAAGTATGCATGCATTCACATTCACTGTGTTGCATGAAGAATTATTATCTACACACAACAATGAATATTTGCAGCCTTAATGCAGTGTTTTAATGTATGTTTCCTACATAACTGATCCAAAAGCAAACACTTGCCAGCCTGATTACACTATTTAAACGATCTGCCTATCATCTTCAAGTGATTACAAAATGATTTACAAGGAATTCAAGTGTCTATGTCCACAGTCAAGTTTCTGCAAGAATAAATTGATTTTTTTTACATCTCTGATTTGAAACATATTGAAGTTAAATTACAGCGTGTTGAAATTCTAATCTTTGTTTTGTGGATGTGATAGGAACTTCAGTTGCATAAATTCTAGTTATAGGCAAAATACATCAGTTCATTTCTGTCAGAAAACAAGCAATTATTTTAAACATGTGAATTACCTGCATAAATGTGATGTCTGTTGGTATTCTTTTCTGATTCCAGAGTTTCAAATCTCTGCATTCTGCAAATCCTTGGACTGTTAATCAGTGCCTTTCACTTCCATACAGACTGAAGGCTGTCAGAGGCTGGAGTGCAACCAAAATTCTACTGCTGTCAATCTCTCTCTAATGCCTTTTACGCCCCTTGTCTAATCAGACAATGGGTTGGATGGAATAGCTTCTGTCAGTCTGACTATTTTTACCCAACTACGTACCAAACGGCTGTGTGATGGGTTGCAACACCTGTCTGTGTTCACCCTGGTCTTCAGTCGATTGATTTGAACAAGCGCCCTATTTAAAAATAACCTTTGTGGCGATTAGTACAAGTATGAACCAGTGAGATGTTGCAAGGTCTCTGACAGAGATGTCATTGACTGAAATATTTTTCCAACCCTTAAGTCTTGCACATTGTTTCCAGAGTACAGTAAAGAGTCCAAAGCTTCAAACTATTCTGATCTATAAATTGACCTCTGATGGGAATGATGGAAACATGGTTGCAAAGTATAGCTGTAACCCATATAAGCAGACAACTCTTTTCTTTAAATGGAACTTATGGAATGTTTAATTTTAAATACGGAATGTTTAAATAGAATATCACTGTCAGCAGTTCATCAAGGTTAGACAAAATCCTCAGCGTTATCTGTAAATCTCTCCTCAGCCTTGTCATAACCTACCTGCAACCTGCCGCATCCTCAATCCCCAGTTTGTGCTCTTCAATCAGCTGATTCTGGTCATTCCTTTGTTCCCTTCCAAAATTTGAGGCCTTTCCACTCAATAAACACTGTGGAAATTTGGGAATACATGGAAATACATTCCCGAAGTGTTTCATCCAATGGCCTCCCTCCCAACTTCTCGAAGTCAAATCTGCCCCCCAATCTCCTCCACTTACTTCCTGTACATCTCATTGGGAAGTATTATTAAAGCTATATCACATAATTGGAATTAAACTTAAATGTGGCCCTCACATATATTACCCTTCTTAAAGGTGAAATATTGTTTAAGTTTGAAACAGTAAATTAACATTTTGTTTTATTCCAGCAGCTTTAATGAATTACACATCCAACTGCCTTTGGAGTTATCACAGCTACTGTATTTAGACAACTGGGTCTGACAATGAGATTCCTCTGACTATCACATAACAAATAGCAACTGACAAGCTTTTCTGAGGGTTGAACTCACTTCCTTCGAATCCCCATGAGCTCATCGTCCCTGAATAGTTGCTCATATGACAGGCCAGAGTATCAGAGGCAGACCTCAGCTTCTAAATCATTTCAGGTTGTGTCGGAGGGTTCATGGTACTTACTGGCTTGTTTGGCCTTCTCTTTGTAAGTGGTGGTGAGGATTTCAGCGACTGGGTTGCTGACAGGTCCCACCATGGGCACTAGTTGTGTCTCTCTCAGGTTGGGTTGGCTGCGAGTGGGCAGCAGTTTCTGTTCTGGGGAGGCAGCATGGACAGGCACCTCCTGGAATCCGCTGTCAGCCTCTGATGTGCCCATGCCACCATGCCGATTAGTGATGTCCTCGGTGCCAGGCTGGGCAGACCAGCTGATGGGGTAGGTGGGGGTTTCAGTGCTGCTGGGGTTGGGTTGGGGGTTGTCCGTGGGTTTGGGGTAAACAGCCACCTCCACCTTGGGCTGCCAGATGTTGATCTTGGCTTCCACTCTCCGGGGCTGGAACATCATCTCTCTGCTCCTGGGGGTCAGGCTGGGCTGGTCCACTGGGGGGTGGGCTTTGGGGTCCGGCTGGGCGAAGCTGGAGCTGCCAGGGGGGCTCTGCCGGGCTCGGGGGGGCTCCGGGGCGCTGTCGTACTCGCTCAGTTCGGAAGCTTCATCAGCCGAGCTGGGGAAGGAGCTGATGTTCTGGCGGGGGGCAGCAGCGGGGCATTTCCTCCTCTGCCTGCGCTGCTTCTCTCCGGCAGAATAATCGGCGTCGCTGTCGGTCTCTCCGTAATAAGCCTCGCTGTCTGGGGGTGAGGTGTAACTCTCCCGCTGCCCCCGGCTCTCTGCCTTGTGGCTCACACTGCGGGGCTGGGGCATCGGCACAGAGCCTTTTGAAGCTTCCTGGCTCCGGCCAGAGGGGGAGGTGACCTGGAGGCTGGGCTCCGACTGCAAGCTGCCAGATGCTGGCCTGCTGGAAACTCTAGAAGCAAGAATCAAGTTACTGGCATCAGAAACATGGCAATTGGACAATTGAACCCAAGATGGACGTATCCCCACACACACATTGCAATACAGGCTGCATTTTCAGCGTGGGGGGGCAGTCAGACAACAATCCCCCACTGACTATTCCCCCCCTCCCCCGGCCCAACTGGAAGGATTTGTTTGGGAGGTGGGGAAGACAGTGAGGGGCAAACCTTCACTCTCAACTAGCGTCTGTTCCAAAGGGACAGGATATCTTTCCAGCGAGCGGTACACTTCAGCCAAATGCCCACCTTCAGTTTGTGGAACTTGGTTAATGAGTGTGGCCGTGCAGGATGATAACCACAGAGGCATCATAGTTTCTACCCCACACATACTCTCCCAGACAGAGAGGGGAGGAGGCAAAAAGCGGGATCCACTGGCTAAAGCATTGACTGTTCGGCATTTACCCACTATCTGAGACAGTTTCTCTGTATTTATACCCTTTATCACTTTTAAAGATCTTACCAATTTCTATAGATGCACCATAGAAAGCATTGTTTCCAGTTGTATCACAGTTTGGTATGGCTCTTGCTCTGTCCAATATCATAATAAACTGGGTCGTGAATGAAGCCCAGTCCATCACTCAAACCAGCCTCCCATCCATTGACTCTGTCTACACATCCCACTGCCTGGGCAAAGCAGCCAGCATCATTAAGGACCTCACACACCCCAGACATACTTTCTTCCACCTTTTTCTGTCAGGAAAAAGATAACGTCTGAGGTCAGGTACCAACCAACACAAGAACAGCTTCTTCCCTGCTGCCATCAGACCTTTGAATGGACCTACCCCCCCCACTGATTATCTGACCCCCCCCCCAACAACTGACCACCAGATCCCTCCTACACCATGCTACCCAATTACTTAAACACCTAACTTTGGTTTCTCAAAGTATTAGGACCTTTAAATTTAGTTGATTTTTCTCTACACCCTAGTTATGACTGTAACACTACATTTTGCACACTCTCCTTCCCTATGTACAGTATGTTTTGTCTGTTTAGCACACAGGAAACAATACTTTTCACTGTTTGCTAATATATGAGACAATAATAAATCAAATCAAATCTTAATTTAATTGGCTTTGACCATCTAAAGTCAAAGGAATTGGCAAGGTGCTTTATGCAATATTTATTGTCCCTATCTGGTACCTTTTGACCCTGATGGCCAGAGTTCCATTGGACGAATCAATGATGTTCATAGCATCCGCATGTGATATTCCATTGCAGGATTTCCCATTGATGGTTAACAGGATGTCCTTTTCAAGCAGTCCGGCTCTGCAAGCTTTCCCACGTTTCCGGATCTGCAATAATGAGTAAATGGAGTTGCAGACACAAGGAAGTTATATTGCTGCCTTAGATTCACTGCTAGACATAGATTGCATGAAAGAACAGCTGATGTTGCTGAAGTTTTGCTTGCAGAGATAAAATGAGAAGACAATCTGCTGCGTGCAGAGTTTCTGGTAACCAGCTCAATCCATCCGAAATCAGCCATTCCAAACACTAATCACACCCAGTGCCAACTGAATTTCCAGGATCTTATACATTGGTCCATAGCATCTAATCTCCAGGCCATTCTACCAAGGAGGTACTCCAAAGATGCACTGAAGTAGCCCTGGAATCCCCCCAGTAAAGATTGACTGGTATGTGCCTGGGAAATTCAAACTTCCACTGGGCACTTATGCTGAACTGGGACCATCCCTTAGTCAACGTTGATGGTTCTGACTGGAAAATTAGAAGAATTAAAATCACTTCTAACTCCTGGGTTACCATAGTACCGACCCCCAATCCTGCACTGGACCCCCAATCCTGCACTGGACCCCCAATCCTGCACTGGACCCCTGACTACCCTTCTGACCACCTGACTGCCCCACAACCCTTGACTATCCCCCACCAGCCACCTCACAGAGACCACCCAACTCCATCCACTGACCACACATCACACCCGATTGACTGCGCAACTCCTATGATCCCCTTGAAAACCCCCTCTAATAACCAGAACCCACCCACTGATCTCCCAAAACCCCACTCATCCCCCCACTGATCATCTGACCTCCCTGCCCTACAACTGACCACCAGATCCCTCCCACACCATGCGACCCAATTACTTACACACTTAACTTTGGCTTCTCAAAGTATTAGGACCTTTAAACTCAGCTGTTTTACAGCAGCAAGTGCCATGAAGAATGGGCATGACTTTCTTTCCCCTGACTCTGCTGTACTGGACTAATACCCCAGGAACACACTGCACTGTACAATTCTCACCCAGCCTCAGTTGGAAGGTTGGATGAGAAAAGTGTTGCTGATTTTAAGTGTTACTAAATAGGAGCAAAGTGGTCTGTGATTGCCACTCCATGGAAATTCTGGCTTGGTGAATAGCAGGACTGTCATATGAGGAGAGACTAAGTCAGTTAGGATTATACTCATTTGAGTTTAGAAGAGAGAGAACGGATCGCATAGAAACTTAGAAAATTCTGACAGGATTAAATGAGGTATATTCAGAAAGAATATTTTGGATGGTGGGGGAGTCCAAAATCAGGGGTCATGGTTTGAGGATAAGGGTTAAACCATTTAGGATTCAGGTGAGCAGAAATTTCTTCACCCAGAGATTGAATCTGAGAAATTCACTACCACAGAAAGTAGTTGAGGCCAATATGGTGTGTGATTTTAAGAAGGAATTAGATATAGCTCTTGGGGCTAAAGAGATCAAGGGACACGGAGGAAGGCAGGATCAGGATATTGAATTTGATGACCAGCCATGATCATAATGAATGATGGAATGAGAGTTGATGGGCCGAATGGCCTTGCTCCTGCTTCTATTTTCAAAGTATGTTTCTACGTATGTTTCAAACCTAAAAATGAAACTCTTTTTGTAGGCATAATGACACAATCACACATATTAAAAGCTTTCAAACTTTGAAAAATAGTTTGTTTACTCCAACACTGCTGAGTATACACACATTCTGCATAGATTATTTAGAAGTCATTTTGAATTATTTAAAATCCAGTCACTCACAGGCTATGACTATTAAACATACAGGAATATCTTTAACGCAAGAATATTAAATTCTAAAACATTGTCCAACTACATTAGTTTATATCCGACTATATCAGTTTATAAAGACTTATATTTAGCAACAGGTAAACAGGTTTGAGTTGGAAACTAAGACGCACAAAAAATATCACTTGGGAGAAACAGAACAATTTGCACCCTCATTATCAATTGCACTCAAAGCAGAAAGCCATCTGCAATATGAACAAACTCATCAATTTGAGATAAGGTCAATCCCATTGAGAAGCCATCTCTACTCAATAGGTGCAAGAGCCACAACGGGATCCTTCACTCAATGCTGATTCCGTCAACAATGGCCCAGGATTTTTCACCTCAATACTGCAGAGAACATATAATCTCTTAATGTTGTGATGTTCACCATGACATTGTTTGACAGAGGATCATGATGAGGAGAATTTAATTTCTCGATGAAATCAGCCTCTTTTATTGAATTCAACAGGCAGAGACTTTAAGGCACAGGATTTAAATAATGAATGACCTTCTGTAAATAACTCAGACTTTACATCAATGATTTATTCAATCTGGAAGTAAGGAAAAGGAATTTTCTCCAAAACAGAATGAGAACAACAAGGTTGAACACACACATAGCAAATCTGACCATAAAACTCACCCAAACTGATAACAACATCATTTTATTTCTTATTCATTTTTATAGCTACAGAAATGTGTAAAAGAACCAAATTCCACTTTTTACAATACTTGTAATGGGCAAATCTGATTCACAAAGTCTGATGTCCAAAAAAAGTGGCAACAATAATCTCTCTCTCAATGTCAACAGAACGAAGGAGATTGTCCCTCACTACATCAATGGGGACGAAGTAGAAAGGGTCGAGAACTTCAAGTTTTTAGGTGTCAGATCATCAACAACCTGTCCTGGTCCCCTCATGCCGACATTATAGTTAAGAAAACTCACCAACACTCTATGTCCTCAGAAGACTTAGGAAATTTGGCATGTCAGATATGATTCTCACCAACTTTTACAGATGCACCATAGAAAGCCTTCTTTCTGGCTGTATCACAGCTTGGTATGACTCCTGCTCTGCCCAAGACCGCAAGGAACCACAAAAGGTCGTGAATATAGCCCAATCCATCACACAAACCAGCCTCCCATCCATTGTCTAGACTACATCTGTCTACATTTCCCGCTGCCTCAGCAAGCAGCCAGCATAATTAAGGACCCCACACACCCCACACATTCTCTCTTCCACCTTCTTCCTTTGGGAAAAAGATACAAAAGTCTGAGGTCACGTACCAACCAACTCAAGAACAGCTTCTTCCTGCTGCTGTCAGACTTTTGAATGACTTACCTTGCATTAAGTTGATCTTTCTCTACACCCTAGCTATGACTGTAACACTACATTCTGCACTCATCTCCTTTTCTACGAACGATACGCTTTGTCTGTATAGTGCACAAGAAACAATACTTTTCACTATATATTAATACATGTGACAATAATAAATCAAATCAACATGTGAAAATATTAAAAAGTCAAGTCTAAGGGCACTATATCTGTGCGTTGACATTAAGGTAGACAAATTAACAGTGCAAATGGATATAAACAGGTACAATATGATTGTAATTACAGGGACATGGCTGCAGGATGACCAAGGCTGGGAACTGACAATCCAAGAGCATTTGGTATTTAGGAAGGACAGGCAAAATGGAAACAGGGTGGCATTGTTAGTGAAGGATGAAATCAATGCAATAGTGAGAAAAGATATTGCTACAGGAAATTTAGATGTAGAATCAGTCTGGGTGGAGCTAAGAAGCAACAAGGGGTGGAAAACATGAATGGAAGTTGCCTGTAGGCCTCTGAACATGAGTGGTAATGTCAGAAATGGCATTAAACAGGAAATTCAAGATGCATGTAACAAGGATGCTACAGTAATCATGGGTGACTTTAACCCACATATAGACTGGGAAACCAAATTAGCAATAATACTGTGTTGGATGAATTCCTGGAGTGTTAGCAAGATGTTTTTAGACCAATTCATCATGGAACCAATTAGGGAACAGGCTATCCTAGATTTGGTACAGTGCATTGAGAAGGGGTTAATTAATAAGCTTGTTGTGTGGAGTCCTTTAGGGAAGAGTGACAATAAAATGGTGGAATTCATCATTAGGAAAGAAAATGAAACAGTCCAATCCAAGACTAGGGTCCTAAATCTACACAAAGGAAACTATAAAGGTATGAGGCATGAGTTGGTTATGACAGCTTGGAGAACATCATTAAAAGGCATGACGATGGATAGGCAATAGCTAATATTTAAGGAATAACTGCATGCATTGCAACATTCATACATTCCTTTTTCGTGGAAAAACACAACAGGAAAAATGGTTCAACCATGGCAAACAAAATAAATTAAGTATCAGATCCCAAGAGGAATCAGGACAGTACAGTAGCACAGTGGTTAGCACTGCTACCTCACAGCGCCAGGGACCTGGGTTCGATTCCCAGCTTGGGTCACTGTCTGTGTAGAGTTTGCATGTTCTCCCCGTGTCTGCTTGGGTTTTGTCCACGTACTCCAGTTTCTTCCCACAGTCCGAAAGATGTGCTGGTTAGGTGGATTGGCCATGCTAAATTCTCCCTCAGTGTACCTGAACAAGCACTGGATTGTAGCAACTAGGGATTTTCACAGTAACTTCATTGCAGTATTAATGTAAGCCTACTTGCAACGAATAAATAAACATCATTTTAAAGTTGCTCAAAAAAGTAGCAAACAATTCAGAATTTAGCAAAGGAGGACCAAGTGGTTGATTAAGAGGGGAAAAATAGAGTATGAAAGTAAACTTGCAAGGAACATAAAACACGAATTGTCGATATTTCTATTAGTCTAAAAATAAAAAGATTAGTGAAGACAAGTGTGGATCCCCTACAGCCTGAATCAGGAGGATTTATAATACAGAGCAAAGAAATGGCAGGGCAATTAAACAACTACTGCAGTTTTGCATCAACAGAAGAAAATACAAATAACTTCCCAGAAATGCAAGGAAACCAAGGGTCAAGTGAGAAGGTGGAATTGAAGGAAATTACAATGAATAAGAATATAGTGCTGGAGAATTTAATGGGATTGTAACCCAATACATCCCCAGGGCCTGATAATCTACATCCCAGAGTACTAAAGAAGCTGAACATGGAAATAGTGGATGTGTAGGTTGTCTTCTTCCAAAATGCTGTAGATTCTGGAACGGTCCTGGCAGATTGGAGGTGGCAAATGTAACCCCACTATTTAAAAAAAGTAGAGAGGGAGAAAACAGAGAATTACCTAATGTCCATGACAGGGAAAATACTAGAGTCTATTATAAAGGATGCAATTTCAGGATATTTAGAAAATATCAACAAGATTAACCAAAGTCAACATGAATTTATAAAAGGGAAATCATTTTTGACAAACCTACTGGAGCTTTTTTGAGGATGTAACTCATAAGACAGATAAGGGTGAACCAGTGGATGTAGTTCTTGGATTTTCAGAAAGTTTTTGATAAAGTCCCACATAAAGAATTAGTGTAAAAAGTTAAAGCACTTGGGATTGGAGGTAATATATTGGCATATATATATGACATAGAATTAGTGAACAGACAGAAAACAGAAGGAATAAATGAGTCTTTTTTGGAGTGACAGATTCTTGAAAGGGTGTAAATTGAGAGAGGTGGAGACCCTTGGTGTCCTTGTGCATCAGTCGCTGAAAGTAAGTGCACAGGTAGTAAAGAAGGCAAATGGTATGTTGGCTTTTGTAACAAGAGAATTTGAGTATATGGATAGGGATGTTTTGCTGCAATTGTATAAAGCATTGGTGAGCCCACATATGGAGTATTTTGGCAGTTTTTGTGTTCTTATCTGAGAAAGGATGTCCTTGCTATAGAGGGAGTACAGTGAAGGTTTCCCAGGCTGGTTCCTGGGATGGCAGGTCTGTCATATGAGGAGAGACTAAGTTGGTTCGGATTACACTCGCTGGAGCTTAGAAGAGTGAGAGGGGATCTCATAGAATCTTATAAGGTTCTAACAGGGTTAAAGAAGGTGGATTCAGAAAAAATGTTCCCGATGGTGGGGGATCCAAAACTAGGAGTCATCATTTGAGGATAAGGAGTAAACCTTTTCGAACTGAGGTGAGGAGAAATTTCTTTAGCCAAAGGGTGGTGAATGTGTGGAATTCACTGCCATAGAATGTAGTTGAGGCCAAAATATTGTCTGATCTTAGGAAGAAATTAGATATCGCTCTTGATGCTAAAAGGATCAAGGGATGTGGGGGTGGGGGGGTCAGGTTTTTGAATTCAATGATCATCCATGATCAAAATGAATGGAGGAGCAGGGGCTGGAAGGGCCGAATGGCCTCCTCCTGCTTCTAGTTCCTATGTTTCTGTGACAAGCAGTGATTAATGGGGTACCGCAAGAATCGGTGAACGGAGTGATGAGGAGGATGTAAAAAGGCTTCAAGGCAATTTGGACAAGTTGAGTGAGTTGGCAAATACATGGCAATTGCAGTATAACATGAAAAATGTGAAGTTATTCACATCAGCATAAGCACTGTTTCACTTAAAATCACACTTTTCAGAACTGTGATAATAAGTGATGAATTTCTCCACTTTTTTAAATTCTTTTATGTTAAATCCTTGAAGCAGTTGTTATGCATCCCTAATTACCCTTGAGAAGGTGGTAGGAAGCTACCTTCTTGAACCGTTGCAGTCTATGTACTGTAGGTACACCCACAGCAATGTCAGGGAGGGAATTACAGGATTTTGCCCAGTGACAGTGAAGCAATAGATATAGATTCAAATCAGAATGGTGTGTGGCTTGGAGAGGACCTTGTAGATGTGACGTCCCCATACATCTGCTGTCCTTGTCCTGTTAGGTGCTAATGGTCACGGGTTTAGAAGATGCAATCAAAGAAGTCAGGTATGTGCTAATGATGTAGCTGCACTGGAACAGTTTGGCTAGGGGTGTGGCTACTTTTGGAGCTGAAGTCTTCAGTATGATTTCAGGAAGTTGAAAGGGCTCATAGTCTTTGCAGCATCCAGTGTTTTCAGTATTCCTTTGTACCATATTGAATTGGCTGAAGACTTGCACCTAGATGATGGGGACCTCAGAAGGAGGCCAAGATGGATCATCCACACTGCACTTTTGGCTGAAGATGATTGCAAATATTTCAGCTTTTCTTCAGCCTTATTTCCTGCATTTGTGTGCTGTGTCGGCCATTATTGAGAATGAGGAGATTTGTGGAGTCTCCTCCTGCTGTTTGTTATTTAGTTGTCCACTTCCCTTCAATATTGAATGTGGCAGGACTGTAGAGCTTTGATCTATCAGTTGGTTGGATTTCTTAGCTCTGTCTATTGCATGCAGCCTCTGCTGTTTGGCTTGCAAATAGTCTTGTGTTGTACCTTTACCAGGTTGGCACCTTATTTTAGGTAATCCTGGTACAAGCTGCACTCTGGTTCTCTTCATTGGACCAGAGCTGATCTTCTGGCAATGATAGAGTGAGTGAAATATCAGGACATGAGGCGACAGATTGTGCGTGAGTACAATTCTGCTGCTGCTAATGGCCCACAACACCTGATAGATGCTCAGTTTTGAGGTGTTGGAATTTATCCATGGTGCACAGTGGTAGTATCACACAATATAATAGACAGTATCCTCAATGTGAAGTTGGAACTTTGTCTTCACAAAGATACTGGGTTAGTCACTCCTACCCATGCTGTCATGGACTGATGCTTCTGTGACAGGTAGATTGGTGAGAATGAGGTCAAAGAGGTTTTTCCCTCTATTGCAGACCCAGCCTATGTCCTTCAGGAATTGGCCAACTCAGTCAGTAATGCTACCAAGCCATTCTTGGTGAAGGACATTGAAGTCTCTCACAGAGTACATCTGTGTCCTTGCCAACCTTCATGCAATTTCTAAGTGGTTTTAACATAGAGGTGTACTGATTCGTGGGTTCTGGGATGGCAGTAAGAAGTGGTCAGTAGGAGGTTTTCTTACTCTTATTTGACCAGATGCCTTGAGATTTCAAAAGGTCCAGTGTTGATGTTGAGGACTCGCAGGGCACCTTCCTGCTTTCTGTATACCACTGTGCCAACACTCTGCTGAGCTGTCCTGCTGGTGAAACAGGACATATCCATGGATGGTCATAGTGGTGTTTGGGACATTATCTGTAAGCTATGATTCCGTGACTACGATTATGCCAGGTTGTTGCTTGACTAGTCTGTGAGACAGCTCTCCCAATGTTGGCACAAATCCCCAGATTTTAGAAAGGAGGACTTTTCATGGGTATGCCATTGTTGTTTCCACTGCTGATGTCATTGTCAGCTGGTCTGTCCACTATTACTCCTTTTCAGCTTCTCTGTCGTGCTTTCATACAACTGAGCGAGCATCTTAGAGGGCAGTAAAGAGCCCACCACATTATTCTGGGTCAGAAGTCATTTGGAGTCACAGGCTTCATTTGCTATGTTACAATCATTTGCACAAATCAACTTATTTTTCAGTAGCTAAGTGAGGTGTTAAACCTGTGTTTGCCAATCAGTGTGACCGCCTGACAGTTAGACAAAGAGAAAAAGAAGCAGAGTGCACAAGCAGCAGATGGGAACTAGCAGTGTGACTTCATTCAACATATTACCTCATGTCTCAGAATCAAGAAGCTGCTTTTAATCAGTTCTCTAAAAAGCAATCAGATAAAAAGTAAATGTGAAACCCTTGTGTATAGGATCTGAAATCTAAAAGTACTTGTGTTTGCTTAGCTGAACAGTGAAGTGATTGATGCAGTTAAAAATTGCTCAGTACAAGGGCTACTGACAGACGAGTGTATGTCTCTGCAATGTAACACTGCTGCCTGGCTGGGCTGAAAGCTGAAGGCAAATCCCTCTGTGGCCAAAACCAGCCAGTGGCTCAGTGACAGGTGTCATTCCAGTCAGTCCACACATCCCAGGCACTACACATGTCTATCATTTCACATGCATTATCTCCCCACACACACTTTATTTAAGGCAGTAACTTATCTGGAATGTATGTATACCCGTGCCAAGTAAGCAGTGAGACACAGTTCCTCTCACACAAGGAACATTTAGCACTGATCTACTTTAAAAGTCATATATATTTCCACTGGCTTCCATCACTGTCATGATATTTGTCTCTCTGTTTCCTGATATATTTTCTTCCTTTCCTCTTTACCTCAATTTAAATATTTATTGGTGAGGAGATAACTTATCTTGGGCCTGGAGGTGAAGTTCATGTGATCTCCCTGCCTGCACGGTGGGTCAGGATGGGATTTGGTTATTTCACAACCTCTCCTGTGGTTGATGAAGATCACAACTTTCAGCAACTCGACTCACACACAAAGAATGTTGGGTGAGATACCTGGCCTGAGCCAGAATCAGCACCTTCAGCAAAGGAAACGTTTAGAAGGTTAACAATCAAATCTCTCACAGGTCTTATCGATATTTGGAATAGGCCAGATAATTGCCTGGTAATTATCACAAAGATCACAGTGCAATTTTCTAGATGTCAGAGTCAAAACTCTTCTTTAGCAGAAAAGCAGAAAGTGTAGCCTTATTGCCCATTCACAAGTCAAAAGCTAACTGAGTTGAAATTTAAATTGGCAATTATCCTGCTTTAAGTTTGGACTCGCAGTTTTTGCTTTATTCTCAGCTCTAGGTAACAGCTTAGTCTTCTGTGAATGGAGCATGGAGTTTAAAGTGTTCCCTCGCCTTTGTCCTCTGTCACTTCAGACACCAAGGGCAGTAGGCACATGAGAACACCAATACCTGCAAGTTCCCCTCCATGTTACCCAACACCCTGACTCGGTCAGTATCGCCGCTGTTCCTTCACTGTTGCTGCATTAAAATCCTGGAGTCCTGTCCTGAACAGCGCTGTGTACTTACACACAGAGACGGCAGGAGAAGGCTCACTACCTCCTTCTCAAGGCTAACTAGAGATGGACAATAAATCACAATCTTGCCAGCATCATCTCAAATAAATTAAGAAAAAAAATCTCCTTAATCCTGAAATTCACTCAGTTTCTCTAAAGTTCCACACCATTGCATTTTTCAGGTTGCAATATCACACATAAGGAAAATAAAAGCAAAATACTGCAGAGGTGGAAATAAAAACAGAAAGAACTGGAAGAACCTGGCAAATCTCGTGTCCAATGAAGAGTCAGATTGGACTCGAAACATTAACTCTATTTCTCTCTCCACAAATGCTTCAGGAACTGCTGATTCTTCCAGAACCTTCTGTTTTACTTCATAAACTGGGATGTTACCTCACAAATTATTCATTTAAATGGTTTAATGACTCCATTAAAATAGCAGATTCCCAGAGAACTATTGATACTTGATGGCTTATCAACTCAAAGTTTGAAGAAATCTTTGGACATTGGGAGTATTCTTGAAAATAAAGTCACTCCCTATTGCTGCACACTGCCGTTTACTGTCTGTAAGCTAAAATTCACTTCAACACAACACATGTAAATTTTCCATTCCATGATTGCTCCAAACAAAGGCAGCTTCTTGGCTCAATGCTTCAGTTTGAGGTGCTTTCCTTAGCAGTTTTTTGTCAGTGGTGCTTCCACTCTCAGTAGGATGAGGAGACGGGTCCTAAGTGCACTCCAGCCAGAATAGGAATTGAACCCATGCTGTTGCGTTATTTTCAACCATATATTAGTTATGTGAGTCAGCTGGGCAAACTCCCCTCTCCACCAGCCCTCCCCCAACAGCTAAATATAATCTTAAATAAAACAGAACTGGAAAAACATATCAGCTCAACAACAATTGATAGAGGAACCCAAGTTAACATTCTAATCTGAGCTCATTACATATAGGAAGACAGACTAACATTGATATAACACCTTTCGTTATCTCACAATGCCCCGAACACTTCATAGTTAGTGAAGTGTTTCTGAAGTTAGTGATAGTTGTAATGTCAGAAATGTAGCAGGCAATTGCACACAGCAATTTTCCACAAACAGCAATGTGAAAATGGTTGGTGATCTATTTTAGGTTTGAGTTGAGCAATAAATTTTGATTCTCCTGCTCTTCTTCCAAAGAATACTGCTGGGTCTTTTGCATCTGTTTGAAAGAGTAGGTGGTTTATCATCTCGTAGGACTGAGGCACCTCTGACAGTGCAGCAGTCCTTCAGTACTGCATTGCAGTGTCAGTCTAAATCATCGTGCTCAAGGTTCTGGAGTGGGAGTTGAAACCACAAACATCGGACTTTGAGGTGAGCATGTTACTCACCGAGCCACAACTGATGAGCCATCAATATTGCAACATTAATTTAACTAAGAATAACTCTCCACGGGTCTTTCTCTCGCACCCTGTATCCCACCCTTCTTTTCAATCAACTCCAGGGTGTCTCAACGTGATCCAATGACTGGCTTCCTCAAAGTTATACTCGACTTTGCTGATAATCAAATAGTTAAATATTGCACTTAAAATGCACTTGTGGTCTGGATTGCACCTGCTCCAAAGATTCCATCCCATAATAGCATCGTCTGGTATTGTAGTTACGTGACTTTAGATTCATTGCCACTCTTTCCCCAATTCTCCTGCCCTCCCCCTCTCCTTCCAGTCTATATATGAAGGATGTGGGTGTACATATGCTGTGGTATGTTAAGCCACAGGTAAAAATAAAACTCTTCCAGCACAACCAACTTTTCACTGTCCAGAAATAGTACATGGAGTGGGAAGAGAGCAATCCACATTGCTGCAAAGTCAGTTTAGGATCTTACTGAAAAAAACCCCCAACAAATCAGCTTGAAGATGAAAAAGACAGGTTCGTTGTCTTCATGGAAAGATTGCCTTTGGAAGAGAAGCTCAGACAGCTGGGAGTTTATGTCAGATATCAGAAACACAGTAATCCTTTCACCTCTCTGCATTACTTAGGAAGGGAACGGAGAAGGGAAAGAGAGAAGATGGGGGAGGGAGCAGGACTTGGGAAGAAGAGAGAAAGAGGATAGGGAGGAAAGGGGAAAGGAAGGAGATGGGGGTATGGATGTGGGGAGGTGGTGGAAGAAAGAGAGGGAGCTGGTGGAGGAGATGAGAGGCTGAGGGGTAATCCAGAAGTCCCACATCTTACTCTCTGCTAATGTTACATAAGAACATAAGAATAGGAGCAGGAGTAGGCCATTCGGCCCCTCGATCCTGCCCCACCATTCAATAAGATCATGGCTGATCTTTTCTTGGACTCAGCTCCACTTACCCGCCCCCTCACCATAACCCTTAATTCCTTTACTGTTCAAAACCTTATCTATCCTTGTCTTAAAAACATTCAGTGAGGTAGCCTCAATTGCTTCACTGGGCAGGGAGTTCCACAGATTCACAACCCTTTGTGTGAAGAAGTTCCTTCTGTAGTAGCCAGAGGATAAACGAGATCAAACTGAATTGGTGACCTGACGAAGGAACAGCGTTCCGAAACCTCATGGTGTTTACCACCAAATAAGCCTGTTGGACTTTAACCTGGCATGGTGAGACTTCTTACTATATTATTCCAAAGCTCAGTGAACAGGTGGACTGCCTGCTCTGAGTACTTGTTCAATGCTATTCCTCAGCCTATAATATCCAGAAAAGCAGCTTGATTCACCTTCACTCTGAATCTACTCCTCTATGATTTTAGCTCCCCACTTATGATCTTGCTCGATCTTTACAGATGGGAGGCTTACAGGCATGACGTCACCTCCTGGCAGCTTGTGGTTTTGGTTGCTGCTGCAACAGGCACTGAGGTAGCACATCACGTGAATCAATCATATCCGCAAATGTCAGTCTTTCAAACTCTCCACCACATCACATTCCTTTAATTATCATTATTTCCTCTCGCTACAACTCTTGGTGATTATTCATATATATATTTTTAAAAGAGACCTGTGCTGCTTTTATTTAAGTAAATCAGAAACTGAGCTTATTACTGAGTTTGTGCCCAGCCTTGGATCAGTGTTTGCCTGTCCTCATTGTCCTGGCCATTGTTTATCCCTCAGCTAACATCACTAAGGCTGTTTGTTAGAGCTTCCTGTGTGCACATTGGCTGCCCTGTCACTACAAGCCTGCTTCAGTGATTCCAAAGTGCTTTCTGACATTCTGAAGTTGTGAAAGGCACCGTATAAATGCAAGTTATTTCTTCCTGATGTTATAATAAAACAACACTGCTTCGAGGAACATGCATAGTTAACTGCTAAGAGAATGAAGCCACTGTGTTCTCACTGTCCTTAAAGGAAAGATTTAATTAGCTCCATTGTTCGTGAATAATAAGTGTTTTGTATGACATGTAACAACAGCATATAACATAGAACAGTCTCTGGTCTAACCCTTTGTGTTGGGATGGCAACTGGGGAACAATTATCCTCAGTATCAACCAAGGGAGCTACCTGATATGTGAAACTATTGGAAACATTTCCCCTACATTTAATGTGATATTGAATACATTAAGTGGAATCTGACTAATATTGATGATTACATGTTTAAAAAAATTAACTTGTGAATACAAATACTCGGGAGTGGAACTTTGAATAATTTCCTTTCTGCTCCTTCCTCCAACAAAAACTAAGCTATCCAACATCTCGATAGAAGTGTTGCCAAACATCTTTGGCTGGATCATCAGCATCTAGACTTGGGTTGTGTAACATGTGTTGTCCAGATTTCTTTCCCCATTTTCTCCAGTAACTCATCTGGATCAAGCAAGTGAAAGAAAGTGCAGAGATTTGGAGTACTTATTCCCGTTGGTCAGTATCTTAGTGTCCCGATGTAGCTACAGGAAATTGTGCGGAGGGTGTGGAAATCTGCAGAGGGATCTGGATAGGCTGAGTGAGTGGGCAAGGACTAGCAAGTGTGAGGTTATGGGAACAGTACTGAATGTTCAATAGTTGGACTAAAAAAAGCTTCAGACATTATTCAATGACCATGTGCCACAAACTGATTATTTTACAGAGTTCTCCGGAGTTTTCCAGAGTTGTTAGCAAGTGTGAGGTTATCCACTTTGGCAGAAATAATAGTAGGAGGGATTACTATTTAAAGGGAGACAGGCTGCAGCATGCTACGGTGCAGAGGGACCTGGGGGTCCTTGTGCATGAGTCACAAAAACCCAGTCTGCAGGTGATCAAGAAGGCGAATGGGATGCTGGCCTTCATAGCGAGGGGGATAGAATATAAAAGCAAGGAGGTCTTGCTGCAACTGTACAGGGCACTGGTGAGGCTGCAGCTGGAGTACTGTATGCAGTTTTGGTCACCGCACTTACGCAAGGATATTTTGGCCTTGGAGAGAGTGCAGAGGAGGTTCACTAGGCTGATACCGGAGATGAGGGGGTTGGACTATGAAGAGAGACTAAATAAATTGGGTCTGTACTCATGGGAGTTTAGAAGGATGAGGGGGGGATCTTATAGAGATGTATAAGATAATGAAAGGGATGGATAGGGTAGAGGTAGAGAGATTCTTCCTGCTTAGAAAGGACAGCAGGACTAGAGGGCACAGCCTCAAGATAAGGGGGGGTGCAGTTTAGAACGGAGTCTTCACTCAAAGGGTGGCGAATCTCTGGAATTCTCTGCCCGTTGAAGTGGTGGAGGCTACCTTGCTAAATTTATTTACGTCATGGGTAGATAGGTTTCTGATAGACAAGGGAATTAAGGATTGTGGGGAGAGAGCGGGAAAGTGGAACTGATCCACTTCAGATCAGCCATGATCTTATTGAATGGCGGGGCAGGCTCGAAGGGCTAGATGGCCTACTCCTGCTCCTATTTCTTATGTTTCTTATGTTCTTTCTCTGTCTAGATCACAATTGCAATACGCTTCAATTCATTTTGTAAGATCCAGTTTGTATGGTTTCACAACAAAAAAGGATCATCTGGATCCTGAGGCAATCTGTGTTTCTATATTTACTTTGTGATATAAGGACTTTAATATAGCCAAGTTGGACTTTAAATAGCACTGATGAAAATGATTCACTTCCTATGAAGAAAAAATGGATTTGTGTTTATTAAAGAAAATATATTTACAACATTTACTCCTGTCAGATTCTTCATCATATTCTTTTGTTGATTAAGGAAGAAATTAAATGTCTGAATTACAATTTAGGATTTGGGATAACCTGGAGAACTCTGTAAAATAATCAGTTTGTGGCACATGGTCATTGAATAATGTCTGAAGCTTTTTTTAGTCCAACTATTGAACATTCAGTACTGTTCCCATACCTGAAACTGTCTAAACCCAGAGCTGTGTGAGTCATTGCATAGTTAATACATGAGAGCTTGTTTAGGACTGAGATAGTGCCATATGTCACGAGCTTGTGTTGAGAGTTTAACTAAATATAGTTCTGGTTATATGGTTCTATAATGTTGATTTGAACAGGTGTATTTCATGGATCTACACTACACACAAAGAATAACTTTCACCTTCTCAACCTGGGCAACAGCCTGGTGGAGCGAATCAACTGCTCTTTGTGGAACCTAGTAAGAAGTCTCACAACACCAGATTAAAGGTTTATTTGGTAGCAAAAGCCACTAGCTTTCAGAGCGTTGCTCCTTCGTCAGGGCAGCAAGAGGTCCGAAAGCTAATGGCTTTTGCTACCAAATAAACCTGTTAGACTTTAACCTGGTGTTGTGAGACTTTTTACTGTGTTTACCCCAGTCCAACGCCGGCATCTCCACATTGTGGAACCCACCCAGTGCAATCCTATTGATTTCAATGGGTTGAGAATCAAAAGGATTGCACAAGGACTGGATGATCGGATCACTTTTTGGACAGTGCAGGTAGAGACTAGCTTCATAGTTTAACACACGTGTTACGCTTGCTCTTTAGTTCCACTTGCTGAACAGTTTGTATACTTTGTTGGAAGTGAGGTTGAGCTCTGTGTTTAGGATCCGATAGATGTGTACAGTCACTGTTGATGGGAAGGTCTTATGAGGAAAGGCTGAGGGACTTGAGGTTGTTTTCATTAGAAAGAAGACGGTTAAGAGGTGACCTGATTGAGGCATTCAAGATGATCAGAGGGTTAGACAGGGTGGATAGTGAGAGCCTTTTTCCTAGGATGGTGATGGCTAACACAAGGGGACATAGCTTTAAATTAAGGGGTGGTAATTATAGGACGGATGTCAGAGGTAGGTTCTTTACTCAGAGGATATTAAGGGTGTGGAATGCCCTGCCTGCAGCAGCTGTGGACTCGCCAGCTTTAAGGGTGTTCAAATGGTCAGTGGATAGGCATATGGATAACATTGGAATAGTTTAGGTTAGAGGGTCATTAGATTGATTCCACTGGCCGGTGTAACTCGAGGGCCGAAGGGCCTGTACTGCGCTGTAATGCTCTATGTTCTATGTTCTATCAGTACCACATTCACGTCGTGGTAAAACATTTGAATGAAATGATAAAGATGATTCCAGAAATGACTAGCTTTAGTTACAAAGATGAACCAGAGAGTCATGATGCCACAAAAAGTCATGGCTACCGTAAGGGAAAAGCTGGTAGAGGGGCTCATAATTGGAACCAAAAGTATTGATAAAGTAAATAGAGATAAGCTACTTGCATTGGTCAGTAAATCAATAACTTTGTGAACTTGAGATTATTGTTAGAAGAGATGTTTGGAGTATTTTTAGGTATCAGGTTGTTGTGACAAGGGATACCCTGCCATGAACAATGGGTCTTACTGCTCCTTCCCCATAAACGGGGAGATGAGGAGTATCTGTTTTATGCAGCAGGTTATTATAACCTGGAATGCACTGTCCAAAAAGACAATAAAACCAGATTCATTAATAGTTTTCAAAAGAGAAGTAGATGAATACTTGATGGGGAAAATTTGCAAGGCTATGGGAGAAGGAGCGATGGATAGCTCTTTTAAACAACCAGAACAGGATATGTATGTCACAGGCTAGGCCAGCATTTATTGCTCATCCTAATTGCCCTTGAGAAGGTGGTGCTGAGCTGCCTTCTTGAACTGTTGTAGGCCCTGAGGTGTATGTACGCCCACCATGCTGTTAGGGAGGGAGGTTAAAATTCAATAGGTTTATTTGGAATCACGAGCTTTGAAGCACTGTTACATAAGAACATAAGAAATAGGAGCAGGAGTAGGCCATCTAGCCCCTCAAGCCTGCCCCACCATTCAATAAGATCATGGCTGATCTGAAGTGGATCAGTTCCACTTTCCCGCTTTCTCCCCATAACCCTTAACCCCCTTGCCTACCAAAAACCTATCTACCCGTGTCTTAAATATATTTAGCGAGGTAGCCTCCACCACTTCAACGGGCAGAGAATTCCAGAGATTCACCACCCTTTGAGTGAAGAAGTTCCTCCTCAACTCTGATCTAAACTGCCCCCCCCCTTATCTTGAGGCTGTGCCCCCTAGTCCTGTTCCTTCAGGTGAGTGGTCACTCACTCATCTGATGAAGGAGCAACGCTCTGAAAGCTCATGTTTTCAAATAAACCTGTTGGACTTAAACCTGGTGCTGTGAGACTTCTTACTGTGCCCACCCCAGTCTAACACCAGCATCTCCACATCATGAAAGATGTATCATTAGCTTAAAATATTTAATGAGGAAATGCAAAGAAGGTCTTGCCACAGAATGCTGGATACTGAGAGAGTTTTATGGTAAAGACTTCATGATTGTACTATCTCATTACAACAAATCTCATGCCACTTTTACCACAGCTTTTTGTGCAAAGAACGATTCTTCAGATCCTGCAGTGATATGTTAGCAATATACTCGAGCTTGCATCCACCACAGAACACTATAGTCTAAGCCAGCTGGCATCACTACAGACCAAGCACCAAACACACAGTTACTCTTACATGCAGTGTTTAAACAGCCCTTCACTTCCCCACAACCACAACTGGGTGCCTCAAATCCAAATCCTTTGTAGAACATCCAGCAGAAGAAAGGATTATTTCCTGTCTGTGGGATGAGTGAAAGTGATCTCCCAACACTTTTAATTACATAGTGGAAAGTAAATCTTTATAATTAGCTCAACAGACAATAACTTACACATAAAACAGAAAGTAGGACAATATTTTAGAAAACAATAAAATACTAGTACTCAGAAAAAAACTTCTTCGATGTATTCTTTCCATGACTTTACACTAAATTTGCAAGTAGGTTTTCTCCCTCACTGACCCAGTAGTACTAAGACCCCAAAAATGCCAGACCTGCTGAGATCACCTAACACAGCCCAGATATTGACTTGACTGGAGCATTCCTACTCTGTATTTCTCAGCCTTTCATTGTCTGAACAGCTGGAGATATTCTCTATGTTAGGAAGTAGAGATAGTTTAAATAATTTATGTTTGTATTGTGGGTGTTAGAAATAAGATATGTTTAAGTTTCAGTTGAATTTGTGTTTTTGAAGTTGTGTGCTAAGGAAGGGTTAAAACTTTAGTTTAGCTTCATGTTAAACAAAGGTGCCTGCATGGCTCTGCATTTTAGTTTCGTTTTAAACTTCGCCTGCATTGTAATTGAAGATTTATGACATAAAAGCAATAACGGACTTTCAACAAAATTAAATTATTGCTTAGCATGCAGAGGCCCAAACTAAAAGCAGAAACTGTTAAGAGTTCAATTGGAACCAGATAACCCAGAAGAGAGCAGCTCTCCCAGAAACTGCCAGTGCAGGCAAGATAATAAAATAAGAGCAGGCAGCAAGTCCCAAAAGTCAAAGAACAGAAATTTCCAGAAACCAAGGCTTGAGGAGTCCCAGGAAGACTGAAGTCAAAGCGACAAAGCTACCATTCAATGATGTTAAAGAAAGGGACAGAGAGAGGCTCACAGTATTTACTTATTAATGTCACAAGTAAGCTTACATTAACACTGCAGTGAATTTACTGCAAAAATCCCCTAGTCTCCACACTCCAGTGCTTGGTCCAGATACAGTGAAGGACAATTTAACATGGCCAATGCACCTAACCAGCATGTCTTTCAGACTGTGTGAGGAAACCAGCGCACCCAGAGGAAACCCACGCAGACATGGGAAGAATGTGCAGACTCCACACAGACCCAAGGCAGGAATCCAACCCAGGTCTCTGGGGCTGTGAGGAGGCAGTGCTAACCACTTTGCCACCATGCCACATAGCTACAAGGTTCAGACCTGTAGAAGTCAGCTAGCGAAAAGCCAGACATTGTGGTGACTCTAAGATTGGTGACTCCTTAATACAGCCTTTGAAAAGTGTTCTGTTGGCATAGTTGGGTACCTGTGAGATTGTGTACAAGCTTGAACACATATGGTGTTCCAGGGCAGTACAATACTGAAAGAAGGGGTTAACCTTTATAAATCTGTAAATATCTGTCAAGGTGCAGCTGGGGTGAAGGAGTGGTATATTATAATTAATAATTTCTTGTTTAATAAATATTTTGTTATTGTAGTAAAGGTTAATGAGCCATCCTGTGAGTCTGTTCATCTACATCCCAAAGCAAAAATTAAACATTACAGTCTATTGAGCCAGGGTCCGCTCCAGGATCTGACTGTGCAGTAGCGACATCAGCTGGGATCGTAACATCCACCACACCTTTTAAACACTCTAAGCCAACTCAGGTCATATACTTCAAGTTTAGTTGCAGAAAAGTACTCTGTTCCAATAATGTGTCTGTGAAAAGTTCTGGAGTTTACTATTTCCCACACCAACTAACTTTAATCTCACCAAGTGAAATCAGCTGGTCAAGATAACAGTTTTCAAACTTCATTTTGTGTGTCGGACCTTCTGAAAATATTGGCACACTTCCAGAAGGAAATCGATGACATAATTTTCACTGGTATGTCTTCAGTCAAACGAGCTGAAATACAGCAGCTCACTAGCCTGGCAAAGTGGTACAAGGTGCTCAGGCATTTTGAACATAAGAAAATAAAAAGATAAGAAATAGGAGCAGAAGAAGAGCATTCACTTTAGGTGCCTGCTTTCTGATTCAATAATATCATGGCAAATTGTTTACCTCAACTCTACTTTCCTTCCCTATCCCCATTCCCTTAGCGCTCAAAAACCTGTCGAGATCTGTCTTGAATTTACTCAGTAACCGGGTGTCCATACCTCCCTGTAGTAGACAATTCAAAAGTTTCACAACCAATTGAGTTAAGGAATACCTCCTTATCCCAGAACCAAATGGCTGACTGCTCATTCTGAGAATGTGACCCAAGCACTGGACTTTAAAGTGTTAGAATGTAACCGGTGACAACTTTGTATTGGATGTAATGTGATCAATGGGAACAAGATGTAAGGGTCAGCTGACCCAGTAAACCATGGAACCAATTACAGAGTGATGTAATAGTCAGCTGACCAGCTGATTCAGTATAAAAAAGGAACTATGTAGAATTGTGGAGAGTTTGGAGTGGCCCAGGATGAGGCCCTAAGTTTGGAATAATGATGTTTCTTTATTAAACCCTTTCTTTGATTTATAAATTGGAGAAAGTTTTGTTGTACTTTCATCAGCTGCATTTTGAAGAGTTCCTTCTGAAGAAACATGGAGCACCAATCATGCCAAACACCCTCCCAACATCTACCCGATCAAGTTCTTAACAATGTTTTCTGTTTCAATGAGACCACCCCTGATGCTTCTAAACTGCATGGAATATATATTCAATCTTTCTTCTTGGACAATCTCCTCAGTTCAGGAATCTGTCCAGTGAACCTGCATCCCACTCCTTTGCAGGCAAGTATATCCTTTATTTGCTCAGGAGAGAGGGTTTTGCTGAGACCACATCTGGAGTACTGTGTGTAGTTTTGATCTCCACTTTTAAGAAAGAATATACTTGCACTGGAGGTAGTACAGCTGAGGTTCCCTCAATTGATCTCTTGGATCAGTGGGTTGTCCTGTTTTGAAAAGCTTATATTCTATGGAATTTGATCTCATTCAAACCTACAAACTGTGAGGGGCTTTGTTAGGGTAGACACTGAGAAATTGTTTCTACTTGTTGGTGAACCTAAAACACAAGGGCACTGCATCAGGATAAGGGGCTAATCATTTAGGACAGAGATGAGGAGAAATTGCTTCACTTAAAGAGTTGTGAATCTTTGGAATACTCTAAGACAGAGGATTATGGATACTCCATTGTTGGTTACATTTCAGGCTGGGATAGGCAGGTTTTTAGTCTCTCCGGGAATTCAGGGCTATGGGGAGTGGGTGTGAAAATGGAATTGAAGCAAAAAATCAGCCACAGTTGTATCGTATGGTAGAGCAGCCTTGATGGGCCGAATGGCATATTCTTGCTCTTTTTCTTGTATTCCTATAAGATTAAAACTGTAGACAGCATTCCAGGTGTGTTCTCACCATGGTCCTACACAAAGGCAATAAGAATTCTTTCGTCTTGTACTCCAAACCCTCTGTAATGAAGACTAACAGACAATTTGTCGACTTAATTGCTTGCTGTACCTATTTATTAATTTTCTGTAAATCTTGGACATAACACGCAGGTCCCTCTGAGTACCAACATTTCCTATTGTGACCCTCTACTGTACTAAAACATTCCCTCAACGTGACAGCAAGGACAGGTGTCCACAAAGTAACCTTCAAAATATCCAGCACTGCCAACCAGCAGTAGCACAAATCCGGAGCTGACAACAGATACACAAAAATACCGACAGTGACCTCACAGATTTCATATCTGTGGCACTTTGCACGATGCCCTTTAATTTCTGTACTTCCCAGGTAATATCGGTTTGAAAACTGGCACACATGACCTCATACTAATGATTGCAATTCAATTTAGAATTCGCTTTATAGCATTTGTTTAATACAGTACTTAAATTTCTGGTCAGACAGTCGGTTTTTCAATCACTTGGAACCAAGAGATAAGGAGAGTGGGCAGGGAAACGGAGTTGAGGCAGAGGATTGGTATACTGTTACACGCTCACAGACTTAGTCAGGAATACTAGAGGTATTTATTAATTTGGAAAAACTGTACAAAGGCCAGCACCCCCTGAGCTGCCCTGAAGCACCCCCCCAAGCTGCCCTGGAGTACTCCACCAGCTGCTCCAGTCCATATATGCCTTCTTGATGTTTTCTGTCTAAGAGAGAGCTCCCCCCTACCCCACCACCTCCCCAGTATGATTACCCACTCTCGGTCCTGTTTGGACCCCCCCCAAGCCAGGTGTCCCTCTTCTGCTGTGTTGCTCTGAAAGAGACAATCACCACAATGAGCCATGGTCAGAATGAATGGCAGAGTAGGTAAGATGGACCATGTAGTCTATGCACTCTCTTATTTCTTATGTTGCACCAAAGGATTCATATTTTCACAACAAGTTCCAGTGTCACATCAATCAACAAGTCTGCACATTTCACTGATTATAAACTCTTTGGAAAAACAAGGGCATTTCCTCCTGAATTATATGATAGAACAACCTCTCAGTTAGTCCTAATTTTAAACAAAATGAGGTTAGAATTTCTGTTTTTGCTAAACTAACCTGCATCTCAAACCAAGCCTCCATTTCTGAATTTCTTTAAATTATGTTAAATTAAGGCTACGGTTTCCATTGTTCTCTTGCCTAAGCCAGGCACCAGATTGTCTTAACTCTACCCCCAAAAAAAAACTGCAGCTTCCTTAAACCATCAACCATCTTTTATAAAAGAGATTAACGAATCTGTTGCATGAAATGTTTCCATAGATACAATAGATCTATTTAGTCAACACACACCACTCTCAAATGCATTCCATACAATGTGAAGCTGTAACTTCATTTTATCGTGATTTCTAACTATAAATGTATGCTGGCCAAAAGATTGCTACAATCCCATTGCTACATTACAAATCCTGCTGAGAACTTTTTCACCAATTTCCTCTGAAAATGCTCTCCTGATCACAGCCCCTTCCCCCACTCTTTTTTTGTCTCTATAACTGTGTCCCCCTCTGCTACTTTATCTCCCTCTGAAAATGATGACGTTTCCTCCCAGTCCCACTCGAACTCAGAGGCAATGTTACTCTGCTCCTTGTAGCCATCCCTGAGACAGCATGACAGTTTCTGCCATCAATATTAGAACATTGTCAGTACTTAGTTTAATTTAATAGCCCTGCCCAATATTTATCACTGATTCAGCATCACACAACCAGATGATCTGGCCATATTCATGCTGTTGCTTAGTTGGAGCTTGCTCTGTGTAAATTACAACAGAGTCTACACTACAGAACTACGTCCCAAGGCCTAAAGTTTTTTGGGATGTGGGTGTCACTGGCAAGCGTCAGCCATCCCTAATTGGCCAGCTTGCCTTGGATTGGAGGCTTTTGTAAGCCAGATCAAGTAAAGACAGCAGATTTCCTTCCATCATGGATGTCAGGGAATCTGGTGAGATTTTACAACAATTAATGATAATATAATAGTCACTATTACTGAAACTAATCTATCAATTGCAGATTTATTTTCCAGGAGCTGCCACGGCAGGATTTGAACCTATGTCCCCTAAATCTGGATCTGAGGATTACTATCCCAGTGACGTTACCACTATGCCATAGCTGTTGTAAAAGGTCCCATTTAAATGCAAATAGTTATTTGCTTTTAATTTTGTTTTTTAACTTTAATTTTAAGTTGTGACAATATGTTGTTGAGTTATACGTTGACAATTAAACAGTATTGGTCAAAGAGGACCAAATTTAGAAATGCAATAACATTGGTGTAGAACTGAAATTGTTTTCACAAGTTTGTCAGTTATTTCCAAAATTTGCCAGTGTACCTGTAACCAAGACAGCTTACTTTGTAGACCTGAAAAGACAGTAGTTTTGACACAGTGGTCTGGGACCTGAAGTATTTCTACAAATAAATTGTTATACCTTTGAAGGATAAGCTTGCAGATCACAAAGATACAGACAGAGTTTTATGAGAGAGGATTTACTCTACAGGCTATTGAGGTGCTGGTTAGGTCCATTGGCCATGTTAATCTCTCCCTCAGTGTAGTCGAACAGGTGCCAAAGTGTGTCAACTAGGGGGTTTTCACAGGAACTTCATTGCAGTGTTAGTGCAAGCCTACTTGTGATACTATTAAATAAACTTTAAATTTAAGGTAGAGTGCCCATCGAAATGGCCAATGATGTCATCAGGACATCACATCCTGATTTGGAGATTTGGAGTACTTATTCCTGTTGGTCAGTATCTTAGTGTCCCGATGTAGCTGCAGGAAATTGTGCGGAGGGTGTGGAAATCTGCAGAGGGATCTGGATAGGCTGAGTGAGTGGGCAAGGACCTGGCAGGTGGAGTACAATGTTAGCAAGTGTGAGGTTATCCACTTTGGCAGAAATAATAGTAGGAGGGATTACTATTTAAAGGGTGAAAAGCTGCAGCATACTACGGTGCAGAGGGACCTGGGGGTCCTTGTGCATGAGTCGCAAAAACCCAGTCTGCAGGTGCAGCAGGTGATCAAGAAGACGAATGGAATGCTGGCCTTTATAGCGAGGGAGATAGAATATAAAAGCAGGGAGGTTTTGCTGCAACTGTACAGGGTACTGGTGAGGCCACAGCTGGAGTACTGTGTGCAGTTTTGGTCACTGCACTTGCGGAAGGATATATTGGCCTTGGAGGGAGTGCAGAGGATGTTCACGAGGCTGATACCGGAGATGAGGGGGTTGGACTATGAAGAGAGACTAAATAGATTGGGTCTATACTCGTTGGAGTTTAGGAGGATGAGGGGGGATCTTATAGAGACGTATAAGATAATGAAGGGGATGGTTAGTGTAGAGGTAGAGAAATTCTTCCCGCTCAGAAAGGATAGCAGGACTAGAGGGCACAGCCTCAAGATAAGGGGGGAGCAGTTTAGAACGGAGTTGAGGAGGAACTTCTTCATTCAAAGGGTAGTGAATCTCTGGAATTCTCTGCCTGTTGAAGTGGTGGAGGCTGCCTCGCTAAATATATTTAAGTCACGGGTAGATAGGTTTTTGACAGACAAGGGAATTAGGGTTATGGGCAGAAAGCGGGAAAGTGGAACTGATCCACTTCAGATCAGCCATGATCTTATTGAATGGCGGGGCAGGCTCAAAGGGCTAGATGGCCGACTCCTGCTCCTATTTCTTATGTTCTTATGGACTCCTTCTAATACACTTGGATCCCATTGGAACAACACAGGTGTAGACATGATGTTAAATGGAAACCCTTTATACCTGAATAGTCCTTTGTGTGTCACAAATATTGCTGTGAATCTGAATCCACAGTCACCTGAAGATAAGCTTGACTAAGGTCAATTTTTCTGAAATGTTGGTCTCCAGTCAACCTGGGAATAACTCCTCAATCAGGGGCAGAGGACACTGCTGTGCACACAGTACTGGATTGATAGTGACCTTCAAATCACTACAAATGTATATCAATCCATCTAACTTCATCACGGGTACTATCGAAATGGCCCAATCACTCACATTCATCAGATTGAAGACTCCCATCTTGACCAGCACTCTAATTCTGCTTCCACCTTAGGCCTGATTGCACATGGCACTGACTTAGCTTTCGAGTATCTTGCTTGACTTTTGTATTTAATCTTTAATTTGATTGAGATCTCTGTCATGTTTCCCTGCTCCCCATTAGAGACAATGGCATGTTTCTTGAAAGTCTTTTGCTTTAGCTCTACCACGCTTCTTTTTTCAAACAAGGTACCTCTGAGGTCAGCCTGTTCCCTTCTGAGTTTTTCTACATTACCAGCTCTAAACTGGTTGTTGCAGGGTACTTGCAACTCACAATGCTCCCTGTACTGCTCCAGATCTTTCCAAATGGAACACATGGTGAGCCTCTTTTCAATGTTGTTTCTCTGTTTTTGTTTAAATTTTGGTTCCGTCAATGGCTGCTCCTGTTGTTCGGTACCTATCAGTCACCAGCTTTGATCAGCAATGTCTTTTTTACTTCTTAAGTCTTTCTGGATATCTGCAGCATGGACCAACAACTTTTTCTCTTGTTCCACCAGATTTCTGCAATTCTTTTTCCAGTGTGCACAGCGTGGATCATCCACCTTGTCACCAGTTTTCTTTGTGGTATTTTTGAAGGATTAGCTGGCAGACCACAAAGCCGCAAACAAACAAGAGTTTTATTAGAAAGGTGTTTACTCTACCGGCTGTTAGGATAGACTGCCCGTTTGCCTTTGCCCACACAAATGGCCGATGACATTATCAGGATGTCATGTGATCAGTCCTTTAAAGTGCTTTCATTCCAACTAGGAATAATGTGAATGCACAATTGTCACCTCATAACTTGTCACAATCTCCCACTTGGCATTAATGAGTTTATTCCAATCTGTGTGTCAGCTCAGACTCCAATGTTGGAATAATTGCAGCAAACTATATTATCATCGATCACAATTCCAGGTGGGTGACGAATCCAGTCATTTTAGAATCACAGAATGATACAGAAAGAGGCCATTCAGTCTGTTGTGCCTGCGCTGTCTATGTGAATGAATGTGTGTTTGCCCGAGTACTAAATCAAATACCAATCTGAATAATGGAATCAGAAATGGTTTGGGATTTGCCATCTGGGATGAATACATACATTTATATCTACATCCAATAATCCAAACCATTATTTTTCTGGCAAAAACAATGGATATTCAGTGAGAAAATGGACATATTTTGTAACTATGAATGATGGTTGTGAACCATTCTATTTGTTTCTGACCTTGAGTTAACTTGACCTATAACGAGAGACAGAAGCCTAGCAATCACCAAGCTACAGAGATTTACAACAATAATAATAACTCAGGGTCCAAAGGAAGGACTTGCATTTCTATAGTGTCTTTCACATCCTCAGGATGTCTTAACTGTGACTTACAGCCAATGAAAGGCATTTTGAAGTGTTATCACTGTTATAATGTACTGTCCATTATTTTAAGTAGATGGAAAGACACCGACAGTTTGTAACGTAAGAATTTAGGAGCACTTAAAACATTTTGTTTCATTATATTCCAGAATGGTCAATCAGCTCAGAAAAGATTTGTTGGTGACTCTGTCTTTTGGAACCTGAATGTGTTCATGTTGTGAGCTCCAGTTTGATGGAGTGAAGAGTTTGATTCAATCTGACATTGATTCATTCCACACCATCTTCTCCCCTTCACCAAGTATGTGAGCATTCCTCCATTAATCACTCAGACACATGATCAGTGCAAGAGAAGGTTTTCATTGAAATATATCCAAAAGAAATTTACTGCAATCAATTGCCCAAGCTGTGTAATCATGGGTAAAAAGGGTTAAAAAAAGACTGAGCTTGAAATGGACAGGAACAGTTTGGAGATTAGTCTGTCGGAGCCATGGATATCACCAGCAGTGTAAAACGATCTGGTGTTTGTGAATCCTGACTCTATCCCACTCTTAGAAACTCTGCTATTTGCACTCCAGGTTGTTCAATATTAAACTTAGTTTATCTACAAATTTCCAAATGCTTGACTCTCCATTTTTTTACTCCAGGAATCTTGAGATCAAATTGGGGAAACTTTAAATCAATTGAACAAGACCTGGGTCAATTCTCTTTCAGACTGGAACATGCACAGTGATCAGAACAAATTAACATCTGATAATTAGTGTAGACAAGGCCAGACATTGATTCTTGCTGTTCATTTTCCCCAGGAGAGTTCCACCATGTGGGTCTCTGGAGTTTCTCTCAGATTGGGGTCTCACACTGATTGAAGTCTCTCTCTGTGGGGTCTCTAAGTAGTCCCCTACTTACAGACCTCTTTCAGCCCTCTTTCTGGGGGTGTCTGGGGTCATTGAGCGCTCTCTCTCTGTCTGTCTGTGAGGGTCTCTCTCTCTCTCTCTCTGAGGGTCTCTCTCTCTGGGCTCTCTCTCTGAGGGTGTCTCTCCATTTGGGGTCTTTTGCTCTGTCTCTCTCTCTCTCTGTGGTCTGACTCTTTGGGGAGTCTAAGTAGGGGGCCTGGGTGGTCTCTTTCTGGGACTATTTGGGGTCATTGATTGAGCTCTCTCTCTCTGAGCTCTCTTTCTCTGAGGGTCTCTCTCCAGTTGGGATCTCTCTCTCTCTCTCTCTGGTTTCTCTCTCTCTCTCTCTCTCTGCGGGTCTCTCTCTGCGAGTTTCTGGAAATCTCTCTCTGGCCGGGCTATCAATGGTCGCAGTGCTCTCCTACCTTAGAGACTTGCAGAGGATTGTGTTGCTGGGATCCTCCCTGAAGCCTGAAGCCCCAGGGCGCTCCACCAGCGAGGGTGATGAGCGCCTCTTTAGTGGTCCCCATCGCCTGTCCTGCTGCCCTTCAGCACACTGGGGGTCCCTGAGAGTTTTCCATCGCTCTGATCCTCGCCATTATTCACTTCAGGCTCCGAGCTGGCTGCTTGCTGACTCTGGGAGTCTCCTGTGTGACTTGTGCAGCAGTGCCGGAGTTAACATCAGGGACTCGATCCTGTCTTGGTCCAAAGCCAGACTCCAACACATGTTGCGTCAATCTCAGAGCAGCGCTATGGAAATATCTGAAAGGTAATTGCGAATGGGTGTCCCAGACTTGAAAGAAAGTGGACAAAAAACTCTTTTGGTCCTGTTTATCATGTCAGAACCAAGAGCAATAAGATCATGTCTGAGCTGTCAGTACAGTGTGCCCAGCTCTGTCTCCCAGCTGAATGTTACAGTTTGAAGATATCTCAGAGTTTGGGGGCTGTTGATTTGTGAAGGAACATTGCTGGTCCCGTTCAAGATTTTATATTGAATTGAAATTGGCTTTGGGAATAACCTTTATTTTTCACACGCCATCCAAGAACATTTCACACGCATTCATTAGTAACTTGCTGCATGCAAATTACTGCTGCACAACATCTACAGAAAACATTTTTGATTTTTGGAAATCTCTTTTGGAAACTAAAATAAAACGGCACCTCTGACAGTGCAGCACTCCCTCAGTACTGGCACTGACGTGTCATCCTGGCTTTTTGTGCCCAATCTTTTGGCCTTCTGAGTGAGAGGTGAGAGTGTTAGTCCAACCCCAGGGTCCTGGGTTCGATTCCCGACTCGGGTCACTGTCTGTGTGGAGTTTGCACATTCTCCTCGTGTCTGCGTGGGTTTCCTCCGGGTGCTCCAGTTTCCTCCCACAGTCCAAAGATGTGCGGGTTAGGTGGATTGGCCTTGCTAAATTGCCCCTTAGTGTCAGAGTGACTAGCTAGGGTAGATGCATGGGGTTGTGGGGATGGGGCTAGGGTGGGATTGGGGTTAGTGTAAACTTGATGGGCGGAATGGCCTCTTTCTGCACTGTGAGATTCTATGATTCACAACTGACACTTCCGAAACACGGAGATAATGAGGAGTTATGGTAATTATTTTTTGTTCACTTGTGGGACATGTGTGTTGCTGGCCTGCCAGTATTTATTGACTATTCCGAGCTGCCCTTGAGAAATTGCCTATTGAAATGTTGCAGTCTTATGTTGAAAGCTCCAACATGTGAACCATTTACAAGCCCCCAGTTGTAAATATTTCTACTGTTCAGGAGAGAAATTTCACACAGTTCATAAAGGGCAGAATCCTCCACAACCCCCTCTCCTCAAACTCCAGCAGCCAGAAGGACAAGAACAGCAATGTTGTGGGAACCATCATTTCATTCCTCTCCAAGCTTTATAACATCATGATACACTGGGATATCATGTGGAGAGGGGTGTTAGCCATACTGGCCAAGGGGGTTTCATAGACTCTGACAAACCTCTACAATGATGGGGACGTCACTAAAACCACTCAGACCTGAATATCCTGTTGTACACCAAGCCACAACTTTGAACTTGAGCTCCACATGGCATGGTAGCACAGTGGTTGGCACTGCTGCTTCACAGCTCCAGGGACCTGGGTTCAATTCCCAGCTTGGGTCACTGTCTGTGTGGAGATTGCACATTCTCCTCATGTCTGCATAGGTTTCCTCTGGGTGCTCCGGTTTCCTCCCACAATCCAAAAGTGTGTGGGTTAGGTTGATTGGCCATGCAAATGTTGTCCCTTTGTGTCCAGAAATGTGTAGGTTAGAGTGATTATTGGGTAAAACATGTAGGGTTATGGGGATAGGTCCTGGGTGGTATTGTGGTCAGTGCAGACTCGATGGGCTGAATGGCCTCTTTCTGTACCTTCTGTACCTTCCGTAGGGGTTCTATGGTTCTCCCTTCTCCATGACAATTCAACAGGGGGAGGAGGATGCTAAATACTGAGGCAAAGACTCCATTGTGAGTTCTTTAATCTTCCACCAGGAATGCCATTCACCTGTAGTAAATTCCAAACCTTGGCTCAGCTCTCTCTTGTCATCTAAAATAAGCAAAATACTGCAGATGCTGGAATCTGAAACAAACACAGACTTCTGGAAAATCTCAGCAGGTCTGGCAACTGTGTGCCATGCTGACTGCTGGCCCTCACATCCCAGGGTGTTTCCACTGGATCTGTGTCTGAATTAATGAACTGTTGACGAAATTACTGGTTCTTCCACACTTTTAGATCTCCATATTCTCATTCTGTTTTCTTTTATCATAGAACCAATGAATGATTATAGTGCAGAAGGAGGCCACCGGACATGAGAGACAGCAGTCGGCACTGCCAGACCTGCTGAGATTTTCCAGAATTCTGTATTTTTGTCTTGAATTTCAATTGTATTATTTTAAGGCTAATTTTTAGAGATCTAGATCATTCAGTATGTTCTCATTGTAAAATAAACTCAATCAGAAAAAGATGATGAGAGTAGAATAGTGAATTAAGATTTGTTTCCCTGCCAAGGTACAAACCAGCCTCCCATCCATTGACTCTGCCGACACTTCCTGCTGCCTCAGCAAAGCAGCCGGCATAATCAAGTACTCCATGCACCCCGGATATGCTCTCTTCCACCTTCTTCATTTGGGAAAAAGATACAAAAATCTGAGGTCATGTACCAACCGACTCAAGAACAGCTTCTTCCTGCTGTTGTCAGACTTTTGAATGGACCTACCTCGCATTAAGTTGATCTTTCTTTACACCCTAGCTATGACTGTAACACTACATTCTGCACTTGTTTCCTTCTCTAAGAACTTTGTCTGTGTAGCATGCAAGAAACAATACTTTTCACTGCATACTGACACGTGTGACAATAATAAATCAAATCAAATCATTGTAAAATAAATTCACTCAGAAAAAGATGATGAGGGGAGAATAGTGAATTAAGATTTGTATATCTGTTGAAGGTCAAAGACAATGATTTCACTTTGCATAGGTTCTATCACTTGCTGACATTGTCTGTCTTGAATTGCACTGATTCTGCTCAGAAGCACACTCTACACTAGGGTGTTGAAATGGAAGTGCTGTAAAGATCATCTCATGGGTGTTCGGAGGTTCTGAGTGAAAATGCATTTACCTCCAAACATTTAAGTCAACACCAGAGATTTTTGTGACCAACAAAAACAATGTACATTAAATAGGTGAGTGTATCTAACAGACCATGCTCAAACCCAATTTCCAGACTTATTCTAATAACTGAGTGGATACTTAATCCACATGGGGTTAAACTGAAATGATGATGTGAGAGTGCATTATCCAGGCTGCTTCTCTCTGTAGCCAGGTCAGAACCTTGCAATGTACACAAAGCACTGTATCGTGTCAAGTCTGTCAGTCAACTATTTTCCAAATTAACCTCCCACTATCTGTGTTGAGTGTGTCCTGTGACTGATTAGTCATTAGCACTGCCACCAATCACTGAGTATTATCAATGAGACAAGCTACTTGTCTGAGAGATGGTGATGTAATGGTCATGTCACTGGACTAATAATTCAAAAGTACAGACTAAAACTCCTATCATGATTCTATCATAGCAGATGGTAGAATTTAAACACAATTAATAAATCTGGCAAATAAAACTAGTCTCAGTAATGATGATCATGAAATTGTCATTGATTGTTGTAAAAACCCATCTAGTTCACTAATGCCCTTAAGGGAGGGAAATTTTCCATCCTTACTTGGCCTGGTCTACATGTGACTCCAGACTCTTTACTGCCCTCTGAACAGGGCTAGCAAGCCAATCAGTCCAAGGACAACCAGGGAAGGGCAACAAATGTTGGTGTTGCCAGCATCCAAATCCCATGAATAAATAAGGAAAAAAAATTAACTCCTGACTTATTAATTTCTCAGAACAGGATGAACATATAAACTCATCACAGGCAAAGTAACATACACTAGAAGCACAAATGAATGTCTTAGTCCAGCGGTTTGGGCACATAATGTAGGCTGACATTTGATTTGATTTATTATTGTCGTATGTATTAATATACAGTGAAAAGTATTATTTCTTATGTGCTCTACAGACAAAGCATACCGTTCATAGAGAAGGAAAGGAGAGAGTGCAGAATGTACGTTACAGCTATAGCTACGATGTAGAGAAAGATCAACTTAATGCGAGGTAGGTCCATTCAAAAGTCTGACAGCAGCAGGGAAGAAGCTATTCTTGAGTCGGTTGGTACATGGCCTCAGACTTTAGTATCTTTTTCCCCTCAGAAGAAGGTGGAGGAAAGAATGTCCAGGGTGCATGGGGTCCTTAATTATGCTGGCTGCTTTTCCAAGGCAGTGGGAAGTGTAGATTGAGTCAATGGTTGGGAGGCTGGTTTGTGTGATAGATTGGGCTACATTCACGACCTTTTGTAGTTCCTTGCAACCTTGGGCAGAGCAGGAGCCCATACCAAGCTGTGATACAGCCAAAAAGAATGCTTTCTTTGGTGCATCTGTAAAAGTTGGTGAGAGTCGTAGCTGACATGCCAAATTTCCTTAGTCTTCTGAGAAAGTAGCGGCGTTGGTGGGCTTAACTATAGACAGAGGTGACAGCTTTTTGATGAGGTTCTGAATTACTGAATGTGACAACACTTTTCATTGGCTGTAAAGCACTTTAGGAGGTCCTGAGGTCCTGAAAGACAACAGCTCTCCCGTGACTTCTATCAACTAGACCAACATGAGCAGCAGGTGCATGGGAACACCGCTGCCTGCAAGTTCCTCCAAGCCACATGCCATGGAAAATAACACTGTTTCTTCACTGTCAAAATACGAGTACATGCTTCCCAACAGCAAGTATAGCACATGGACTGTAGGAATTCAAGACCATCTTCTCAAGGGGAATTGGCGATGGGCAATAAATGCTGGCCTTACCGGCGACATCCACATCTCATGCATTAATAAGTTTCTATATAATTGCTAGTTCTTCCTTTCAGGTAGAAGGGAAGGCTTTTGACAACAATGTGTTTGGTAAAGGGGAGATGGTGTGGGCAGGTAGAAGTCAAGGGTTCATTATTCTTTTCATATTGGATAATTGTAGCTAAACTGAAGGACAATACAGCACTTCCACATGACTGCCCTGAATGTTCAGCCTAGTTTAACTGCTCCGTCAATAGAATTTGAACCCAACAGGACTTGAATCCAGTCTTCTGACTGAGAACATCAAGGGAAGATGGTAGTGTAGTGGTAATATCACTGAACTAGTAATCCAGAGGCCCCGTTTACTCTCCCTGGTGACATGGGTTCAATTCCTACATGGCAGCTGGTAGAGTTTAAATTAATAAATTCTGGAACATAAAGCTATTGACTATTGTGAAAATCTGGCTCACTAATGTCCTTAAGAAAGAAAATTAGTCTAGATATCTCCGCAGACACCTCGCAAGCCACTCATTTCAAGGGTAATTAGGGATGGGTAACAAATGCTGGCTTTGCCAGCAATGATGTGGAGATGCTGGCATTGGACTGGGGTAAACACAGTAAGAAGTCTCACAACACCAGGTTAAAGTCCAACAGGTTTATTTGGTAACAAAAGCCACTAGCTTTTGGAGTGCTGCTCCTTCGTCAGGTGAGTGGGAGTTCTGTTCACAAACAGGGCATATAAAGACACAAACTCAACTTACAGAATGATTGGAATGTGAGTCTTTACAGCTAATCAAGTCTTAAAGATACAGACAATGAGTGGAGAGAGCATTAAGCACAGGTTAAAGAGGTGTGTATTGTTGCCAGACAGGACAGTTAGTGAGATTTTGCTGTCCTCAACCGGGATCTTGTGTTTATGTCACACTATCTGTAACCCCCACGACTTGCCTGGATTTGCAAGGCGGTGTTGTGAGACTTCTTAGTTTGCCAGCGATGCCAACGTCCCATGAAAGAATGAAAAAAGCCCTGGCGTTTGAGGCCAGAAATCATTTAAATGACATGATGGTCATCCATAAAACGTTTTTTCCTGTGCACCTATTTTCCTCTAAACTTCCTCATTATTTATGTGTTGTCCGACTAAACCTCATGAGCTGATCTATGCAAATAATTATATTTATCTTCATTCAACATGAACTGTATTTGATATAAGTTGATTCCTGGTTTGCCTCTTCATGGAGTTATTATGGTAGTGAAGATGCATGTGGCCAGCTGCCTAGTAACTCACATTTAACTTTGACAGTGAAAGGTTTACACTGGATATCTTCTGTGAAAGTGAGGTGAATTGAATAACAATTTCAAATGATTATTATCAGGAACAATTTGAAAGAACAGGCAAAGTCACAATGGAATGAATGGCTTCTTTCTGTACAGTAACAATCTGTAAATCTCTGTCATGCGCAAATATCTCAGGCTGAATGAGATCTGAGCTAACTCAGGAGAGAAATATATAAAATATCCCATTGTATCTGGGGACAAATCTCCCCTCTGACTGTGGGACAGCACCCACTGGCTGGGCTGAATGGCCTGAGCACAGCCCAGTTTGGGATCCGCCCCTTTGCTCAACAGCGATTGGCAGGCATTCTGTGACTGACAGCCTGATCTGAATCGTGATTGGTTATTCGTCCCTTGGTCCCAGGAGGAACAGGAGTGAGCCGCAGTGACTGGCCGAGTGGCCCAGCCCCGCCCCCGGCCTTCTCCAGGGGGGGGCGGGGAGCGGGGCGGGGAGAGGGGCGGGGGGCGGGGGGGGCGGTGTCTGCTCCTCCCCCCCGGCCCCCTCCACCCCGCCCTGCATCCGGGAACAAGGCGTCCGTGGGAGAGGGCGGGGTCTGTTTACGTCATCACGTCGGTGCGTGAGGCCGAAGGAGCGGGGACGTGGCAGCGCCGGAGATACCGAGAGGCTGGTGAGTGAGAGATCCGGGCCGGCCTAGGGGAGAGGCCTGGGGGGAGCGAGAGACCCGAGCCGGGAAAGCGAGGGACCCGGCCCCGGGAGAAAGGCCCAAGAGAAACCCCAGCCCGGGAAGAGAGGCCTGGCCCAGGGGAGGGAGCGGGGCCTGTCTGGGGAAAGGGAACAGGCCGAGAGGAAGGGCCCGGAGACAGCCCGATAGGAGAGGGGGAGGGAAGGACGGGGGAGGCGGTACGGCCGCCGCCGCCGCTGCTGCTTCCGCTCCCCTCAGGCCCCGAGCTCAGCCTTTCCTCCCGGAGCCGCCCTGACAGGGCCTCAGTCCCCGCGGGGCCTCCGCCCGGTCACCGTGCACCCCTCCCCTGATAATAATCTCTCATATGCCCCCACTCCCCCCCCCACCCCCCCCACTGCCCCATTCTCCCCCCCACCCCCCCACTGCCCCACTCTTCCCCCCCACCCCCCCACTGCCCCACTCTCCCCCCCACCCCCCCACTGCCCCACTCTCCCCCCCCCCACTGCCCCACTCTCCCCCCACTGCCCCACTCTCCCCCCACTGCCCCACTCTCCCCCACCCGCCCCACTCTCCCCCACCCGCCCCACTCCCCCCCCCACTGCCCCCCCCACCCGCCCCATCTGCCCCACTCTCCCCCACCACCCCCCCCACTCTCCCCCACCACCCCCCCCACTCTCCCCCACCGCCCCCCTCATAAGATGGATCCATTCAAAAGGCTGATGGCAGTAGGGAAGAAGCTGTTTTTGTCACATGAAGTGAAACTCGTGAAAAGTGTTTATGTACTATACAGACAAAGCATACTCTTCATAGACTTTTGTATGCTTTCCCCAATGGAAGAAGGTGGAAAAGAGAATGTCCAGTGTGTGGAGTCCTTGATGATGTTGGCTGCTTTCACAAGGCAGCGGAGTGTATATGTGGAGTCGATGGATGGAAGGGTGGTTTGTGTGATGGCCTGGGCTGTGTTCATGATGTTTTTAGCTTTTTGCGGTCTTGATCAGAGCAGGAGCCATACCAAACTGTGATACATCTGGAAAGGATGTTTTCTATCGTGCATGTATAAAAGTTGGTGAGAGTTGTAGCTGACATGTCAAGTTTCCTGAGGAAGTAGAGGTGTTGGTGGGCTTTCTTAACTATAGCATCCAGGGTTGAGTGCAGGGGCAGGGAGATGATGTCTGCTGTGAACCAGTTGGGTCGAGAGGCAAACTGTTGTGGTCCAGGCAACCTAGGAGATGAATGCAATGATTAGGAAAGGGAAGTGGTTCAAGAAGGCAACTCACCACCACCTGCTGCCATAGAGGGGAGTGCAACAGCAGTTGAGCAGACTAATTCCTGGAATGTTGGATGGTCTTTTGAGCAAACTGGATTTGTGTTCTCTGGAGCTTCGAAAAAGGAGAGGTTCACAGCAGACACTATCTTCCTGGCCCTACACTCAACCTTGGAATATTTGGAGAAAAGGATACTTGTATCAGACTCCCATTTATTACAGCTCAGCCATCGACACCATTATTCCAACAAAGTTCATCCGCAAATTCCATGGCCAAGGACTCCGTTCCTCCCTCTGCGACTAGACTCTAGGCTTCCTAATCATCTGACCACAATCACAAAATTGTCGCAGGGCATGACAGGATCGTTGTAGAGGGAATGTTTTCCCTGGCTGGTGAATCAAGAGCCAGTAGACAAAGTGAAGAGTATTTTTAACACTGACAGAGGGTAAATCTGTGGAATCCTCTAGCTGAGAGGATTGTGGAAGTCATTGAGCATGTTGAAGACAGAAATTGATAGCTTTCTGAATACGAATGACAGCAAGGGGAATGGGAATAGTGGAGAAAAATGGCATTGAGGTTGATGATCATATAACCCTTACAGTGCAGAAGGAGGCCATTCGGCCCATCGAGTCTGCACCGACTGCAATCCCACCCAGATCCTATTCCCATAACCCCACATCAGCCATGACCTGTTTGGATGGCAGAGCATGCTCGACAGGCCGAATGGCCTACTCCAGTGTTTGAAGGTAATAAACGTTGTGCTGGTCAGTGGTGTCCACATCCTCTGGAAAATATACAAAATTACCCTGCTCCCTAAAATACTTCATCATCTCACAGTAATTTGCAGCCCCTTCCCATCACCTTTCCTCACCTCCCTGCCCTTTCCTCTTCCCTACCCTTTCCTTACCCCCATCCCCCAACATCAATACATTGCCCGGAATGCCCACAATACATCCTCCTAACTTATCAACCTTACTCACAAATATCCTCCTTCCACTACCCCATGCACCCTCACCGAATACACCCACTCCCTGACAGCCAGTTTTTAACTAAACTATAGTTTGAAATCTCCCCCAGTAAGACAGACTTCTCTTGGTGGAATCATGGTACAGTTGTTGCGCTGCTGGTTCACAGTATCAGGGACTCGGGTTTGATTCCAGCCTTGGGTGACTGTCGGTTTGGGGCTTGCATGTTATCCCTGTGTCTGCGTGGCTTTCCTCTGGGTGCTCTGGTTTCCTGTCTCTCAGATATGCAAGTTAGGTGGAGTTCTGAGTTCAAACTCCATTTCAAGGATTGGTGCAATCTAAAGCAAGGACTTGCACTTACTTCAATCGTATAATGATCTGAGGTCTTAAGTAATGTACCTATGAACCACGGTCACTGCTATAATGCAGGGTATGGTGTTTTAGCAATGCTATTTAAAAGACAAATATTGGCCATGATGCTAATGAGAGCCCTGTTCATCAAAATAGGACCTTGGGCAGATGAGAGGGGAGTTAGAGCCTGAGTTTAACATCTTATTAAAAAGCTTGTACCTCCAACAGCGCAGCACTCCCTCAGTACTGTGGTGCAGTGTCAGCCTACATTTTGTGCTCAAGTGTCTGGAGCCTGACTTGAATCCACACCTTCTGACTCAGAGGTGAGAATACAAACCACGAGCCAAGGTTCATGCCAAATGTGGAGAAATGCAAGTTTAATTTAACCTGCATTGCCTTTGTTGCACATTGCATAAGTTTGGGAAAAGAAGGCAGTTTTCTTTTGTTCTCCACAAAAACTGAACTGATATTAGTGCTCCTTCAAATTGGTGGTAAGATGATTAGCTATTAGAAAAATCCTGATGAGAGCTTAGTATGGGACTTCTGTTTACCACGCCGAGAGTCTAAGATTATTACAGTTTGGTGGATTTATCAAGTTGTGTTCATCAAGTGTTGCCATTTTGAGTTGCTAAATATCCAAGACCAGGTGATGTGATAGTGCCCAGTTTAGTAGAACAATCATGTCATCAAGCTGAGATGCTGATGGCATAGCCCATGTAAATCCATGCCTAATCGATCGTTATTCATCAAGCTCATTCTTTTTCTCTGAATGTGTATATCCCAGCAGGACAATGTAATTTTAAGTCACTGGTTTGGGAACAGACATAGAACAGTAAATGGTTCTATGTCTCAGCACTGGAAATAACCAAAGTTCCTAACTGGCAATTATATTTCTGTCAGCAACTGGGCTTTGAGGTGATTTCTTGTCTGATCTGTGATCAGGAATGAACCAAGGCTTTTGAGATTGCTGTTGTAAAAGCAAACTGTTCATTTGGTTCCCACATTGCATCTTGTTCCAAGTTTCATTTCCCCCATCCTGACTGCTCAAGTTCTTTCAAGCTGAAATGACAGGGCGGGTCTTAATAGAAAGATAAAGCTCGGGATGGGTCCATTCAGCCCATCGTGCTTGTGTCAGTTGTTTGAGAGCTATCCAGATAGTCCTTGTTCTTCCCCATTAGCCCTGCAAATGGTTTCTTTTTCAAATATTTATCCGACTCCCCATTGAAAACTACAATTGAGTTTGCTTCCACTGCCCTTTCAAGCAGTGTGTTCCAATCATTGAAACCCACGGGGGTAAAATGGTTCCCCATCTCCCTCGTTGCCTGTTTGATTGAGTTAACTTTGAAACCCCATCTTTAGCCGACGACTGGGCAATATTGTCTCTTTCTGACTGTACCCCATTACATACGTTTACTGCCACTGCCCTTGAGGTCTCCTTTCACTCTCTCCGCACAGGCCTCCTGAGCTCAGCTTGCCTCACCCTGATTCAAATTCCTGCCACATTCTGTCACCTGTTAAGTCCTGCTCACATCAGTTTTGTACCTGCGTTAGTCCTTGCTCCTGTACCATAGAGATATTAAAACAGCTGCCTTTCATCTTCCAGTGGCCACACTGAAGCCCATCTCTGCAATCTCCTCAACCCTACTTCCTGCTCATCATCCTTTGCTCCCCCTGAATCATGGATGGCATCGCTTTTAGTCAGAGGCCTCTGGATTTCTTATAGAAATCGTAGAAACCGTACAGTACAGAAAGTGGCCATTTGGCCCATTGAGTCTGCACCGACCACAATCCCACCCAGGCCCTACCCCCATATTCACCCATTAATCCCTGTAACCTACGCGTCTCAGGACACTAAGGGCAATTTTTTTTAGCATGGCCTATCAACCAAACCTGCACATCTTTGAACTGTGGGAGGAAACCGGATCACCCAGAGGAAACTCACGCAGGCACCATAAGATTGTGCAAACTCCACACAGACAGTGACCCAAGCCAGGAGTCGAACCCACGTCCATGGAGCTGTGAAGCAGCAGTGCTAACCACTGCGCAACATGCCGCCCAGTCACATTTCTGTACACTTGACAAAGCCACTTGGAACCCACTAATTTGGCCATCCTTTCCCAACTCCTTCTTTCCCTGAGTTTATGATTTTAATCCCAAATTTACCTGGGAATGCTAAGATGGAGCTTGATGGTGAAAGTGTCTGCGGCTTTGCTGCCTGAACTACCCCTTTCAGCTGGAATTTACTTTTGAATTTTTCATTGTTTGTACTGTCTTCAGCTAGTTGTAATTCGAGTAAATATCTCAATCAAAAAATACGAAAGAATTTGGTGTTTGTTTGCTTTTAAATTATACATTTCAGGATATTAATCTTGAAAGGAGTCATTAATTGCTGCCATTCCTGATGATATAGGAGATGATTAAACAGTGCATGCACGCTGCTTTATTGTAGTGAACATCAGAAATTATAATTATAGTTGCAGCGAATTGCTGCGTGCCCTCAACTTTGTCATTTGGACATGAAAGGATGCATGCTTCTGATAGAATGACTTCAGTACTATGAGCCCTACTGAATTCACTGCAATGTAGGTGATTTGAAGCAGTTAGTTTATTCTTCAGAATATTTTAATTTGGGAATTGCATTTTCAAGAGAAATTATTAAAAAGATGAAGACTTGGTATTTTTGATCTTGCTGTGGTTCTGTCTGTCTCTGATTTGTATCATTGTCCATGTACTGTTACCAAGCAGCCTTTCTTATTGAGCAGTGTCACTTGGACTGAAGTATTTTCTTTCTGTTGTGATGTCTGGACTTGTTCCACTAATACTCTCTCTTCTCTGGTTCTTTCTTTTTTATTGAGCTGTCACTATTTCCTTTTGCCAGTGCATTGCTGTCTACTAGTATGGTTCTGGCATTTCTTCTTGTTACCACACTCTCTACTCAACACGGCATAAACTTTCAATGGAGCTTAAGCGTATTAAATTATAAGGACAGGTTGAGTAAACTCACTGTGTTTGTATTCCCTTGAGTTTATAAGATTGAATAGTGATCTGATCGAGAGGTTTAAAATATTAAAAGGGTTTGATATGGTGAAGCAATTTGCTCTGCTGCTGAGCGTCGGAACAATTTTTAAGGCTAGACTGTTTCACAGGGAAACCAGGAAGCACTTTGATGCAAATTTAGAATTATTCCCTCCACAAGGCTTTGAATGTGAAGACAGTTGAAGGTTTTGAGACCAGATCAGTGGAATCTAATTAGGTAAAAGATCAGACTCAGCTGAATGGCCTCAGTTCCAAACATTACTATCAGTAGCTGAACATTACTCTAAATAGTTAGTGAACGCTGGGTGAAGTCTGTTGCAGTAAAAATGCTTTGCGATTTAATGTTTCATCTTGCTTCCAAATATACTGCAGAGTGTATAGTCCAGAAATCTGGCCTCCGTTTCTGTTGTAAAATTCAGCCTGCCCTGAAGGAAGTGAGAGCTCTCAAGAAGACATTTTTTGGAACACGGACAGATGGACTTATTGAGAATTAAATATAACACAGTCAGAACAGTGCTGATGGCAGTTGCTGCTGTGGAACCTGTAGAATTGGCAAATAGTTTTAAGTTAAATGCCTGAGGAATTGGGCAGGTTTTCATGGTCATTGCTGGTCATGGAAATGAGAATCTGAGAGGTGGATTTTCTCTTTTTGAATCTGTTGTAAAGTCAGGGACCCCTTCTCCAGCTTCTAGCAATAATGATGCTATTTAGAAGGGCCAGTCATATTAGTCTGACAGACAATAAACGCAGTAAGTCACTCTTGATTAAATATTTATTGAGTGTGAAATAAATGACTGGGACGTAAACATGGGGTGAAAGCTGAAGAGTTGAAATAATGAACTTTTGAGAAGCCCTAAACCTAAGGTGTTTATCTTAAAGGAGAAATTGTCATTCTGCGAATATCAAATTAGATTTTCAGGACCAGTGAGGGTGTTTGGCAGTAATTATTAGTCACTGTTTAAAAACCCAGTTACATCAATCATACCTAATTAACAAAATGCAAGTTTTTCCAGGGTTTTAATAGGTGGACTTAGTGCAAGAAATGACCCTTGTCACCAGTTTAATGATTTTGCATTGATTGCAGTTCCAGGGGCCTGAGCACCGCACCTTCTGGAGAAGGGCAGAATCAGCGGCAGAAACTTCTGAACATCTGCATTATTGTGCAAACTTCCAAAGTTGCAGTCAGTTTCACAGCGAGCGCTGATAGGTTCACTGGTGTTGCCAGCACTCAATCTAGGCCACCATTGCCCTGTCTAGGAAGCTTAATTCGTGGCAGCAAAATGAAATTTTGTTTTGCAGTTGGGGTCATGACTGACTTTAATCTCACGCTTTCACTGACTAGTAACTGCAACAGTCTAACTTTGAATAAGTTTCTTATATTCCCTGTGAGAGATATCTTGGCAGGTGTAATGTGAGTGCTTCTTAGTTCAGTGTCCATTTGTGTTTTCTTGTGCTCAGCGACAATTCCATTAACTGCTATGCGGTGTGAGTTTACAGCTCTATTTGAACTAAAATCTATTTTGCTACCCTTTAAACAATCATGGATGTTGCAACTGCTTTAAAAAAAACTTGAGCAGAATTTTTACAGTCCCTGATTAGCATTGGTCACAGCAAAATTAAGATGGGGAAGATGGACTTGCATTTATTTACAGCCTCTCTCAATCAGCTCAATGTCCTAAAGTCCATCCATGATGAGAAATAATTGAACCGAAAGGCTACTGTGCCTGTATACGCGTATCCCACTTTGCCCTATGATCCATCCCGCTGTACAGTGCACAGTTCTTCAGTGCTTGTGGCAAAATTATATCTCTGAACATCTTGTTGCAAGTTGTATCAAACTTGACTGTCCTGTCTTGTTTTGCCCATCCACACTGTGTTGGAATCCTCATCTCGGAATTTGTTGAGATGTTTTGTCTCCCTCAGGCCTTATTTAAATGTTGAAATCTTTTGTTTCATGTTTCTTTCAGGAGAATTGGGTGATACGTTGCTCACCTTCTTTTGAGCAGTTAAATATTTTCCTTGTTTTCTGTTTTCTGTGATTTTGTTTCTTCTAAAAGCTATAGGTACAGGCTGAATAACAAGATTTACAAGCATTTCCCAGAGGTGTGCGCTACTCTGAAGTTTCCCAATGAGCTGCCGCGATGTATTCATTGATAAGGTCCCCATGGAGATAATTGTACTCTTTATTTTAGATTATTTAGATTAACCTTCCAGTCCACAGAATTCCAGATTAAAATGCCAGGGGCTCGTTAGCCAGCCTTGGGTGTCTGTGTGGAGTTTGCACATTCTCCCTGTGTTTGTGTAGGTTTCCTCCCACAGTCCAAAGATGTGTAGGTTAAGTGGATTGGCCGTGCTAAATTGCCCCTTTGTGTCCCAAGATGTGTTGATTAGGGGGGATTAGTTGGATAAATATGTGGTAACAATTTTAACTTGATGTAGACACTGAACATGGTTTAGGAAGGAGGGCTACATCTGTCAAGTTGTTCGTGGTTTTAGTGGACACTAAATAACTGGATGACCTTTCCTCTGATGGTGGAGTGAGGTTGCCCAGTTGGTAGTTGATCCATGCAAGTGAGGAAGCTAACTCCGGGTAGCCAGAATGACCTTGTGGATTGACAATTGCTAAGTGCTTTGATTTGAGATGGATAGAAGTAAACTATGGCTGCCCTCTGGCCTTCTCTTTGGAAAAGTATGTCTGAGACAAGAATTAGGCTGGTTTCAGATAGCGGGCTCACAACTCCAGTATCGAGTAACTGAATAATACCCATCCATAAAGCAGTTCAAAGCAGATTCCATTCTGTCATTACCTTTACACTCACCAGCCTACTTCGACTCCAGTCCTGGCTATGCCTCAGTTTTTAAATTCTTATCCTAATGTTAAAATCCTTTCATTATCGTATCCCTGTAACTAGTTCAAACCCACCAGTCTTCTAATCTCTGCATTCCTCCAGTTCTGTCCTCTTGCGCGTCCCCTTTTCAATTGCACCACCATTGGCAGCGGTGCCTTTAGCTACTTGGGTCCCAAGTTCTGGAATCTCCTCCCTAAACCACTTGTTTCACTTCTCCACCTCTATCTTTTTGAGATGCTCCTTAAAACCCGTGTCTCTGCCCCAGATTTTGGTTATGTCGTCTGGAAATTTCCCTGTGTGGCTTGGTGTTGAATTGTGTTTGGATAATGCTCCTATGTTGGACCTTGAGAAATTTCACTATGTTCAAGATGTTATATAATAGTTAACAATAATTGTTAAGCCAGTGGAGAGTCGAGTGTTGGGGGGAGGGAGGGGAATGTGAAAGAGGTGTAATGCCGGAGTTCTGCCTAAAATTTTGGTATCCACCCATCAGATTGGGTTGAAATAAATCCTTTGAATGAATTGAGTGTAAACAACTTGGCCGTGAACTGTTTCATTTAATTGTGCGTTTGTCGTGTGATGTTGCTGTTCTTTGTCTGTTGACTTGCTCCAGGACTGTGGCTGTTGGTGCTGTTTTTAAAATTGGTGTTATTTTTCAACTAGGGCAGCACGGTAGCACAGTGGTTAACAGTGCTGCTTCACAGCTCTAAGGACCTGGATTCGATTCCCAGCCTGGCTCTCTGTCTGTGTGGAGTTTGCACATTTCCCTCGTGTCTGCATGGGTTTCCTTCAGGTGCTCCGGTTTCTTCCCACAGTCCAAAGATGTGCAGGTTAGGTTGATTGGCCATGCTAAAAATTGCTCCTTAGAGCCCTGGAATTTGAAGGTTAGAGGGATTAGTGGATAAAATATGTAGGGATATGGGGATAGAGCCTAGGTGGGATTGTGTTCGGTGCAGACTCGATGGGCCGAATGGCCTCTTTCTGTACTGTAGGGTTTCTATGATTCTATGAACTACTTCAAGTGTAAGTTGCTAAACTTCACACTGGGCAGGTTTAGGTTTACCTGGGAAACTTGTTCAACTAGGTCTACCTGTGCCACTGAATCAGTGATGGCTGAGAGATGGTGTTGTATGTGAGTAATGCTCTCCAGTTCATGAGCCATTATCTTCTGACATTACAGTGAGCATGTTTGTGAATGTATGAACTTAAAATCTAGCTCCGAGTCGCTACACATTGAAACATACAAACTAGAAGCAGGAGTAAGTCATTTAGCCCTTCGAGCCTGCTCCGCTATTCATTTTGATCATTGCTGATCATCAAATTCAATATCCTCCTATTTCCACTTCCTCCTATATCCCTTGATCTCTTTCGCCCCAAGAGCTATATCTAATTTCTTCTTGAAACCAGACAGTGTTTTGACCTCAACTACTTTCTGTGGTAGTGAATTCCACACATTAACCACCCCTTGGGTGAAGAAATTTCTCCTCAAGTTCTAAAAGGTTTATCCCTTATCCTCAAACAATGACCCCTCGTTGTGGATTCCTCCGCCATTGGAAACATTCTTTCTGAATCTACCCTGTCTCACCTGTTCATACAATGACTGCAGTCAGTGAGTATAAACCTTGTCGAGTATTAATGTGGAATGTTTTTCTAAATCAGAAGCTGCAAAATGTGAAAATAGTTTGTTCTTGCTCCTTCGATATTTTAATGTGTTATTTAGATAGGGAACCATATCAAGGGTGCATGCCTGCAACAAGTATTTGTTGTGTTAAAATCAGTTTCTCTTTAAGTAAAATCACTTAATTTAATATTTGTGGAACCTGGAATTACATATCCTCAGCATTTGTACCTGAGACTGGACTGTGGATATGTGTGTTTTTGATAGGTTCATGAAATTCAATAGCTCCAAAGTATCATTTTATTAATTGACATCAGGCACTTTATGACTTGTGATGAATCTTTAGAATTTGTTGCAATGAAATTGATAAACCCAAATGGTGGGTCTTTTGTGGTCACAAAAAATTTACATATGCTTCAGAGAACATGAACAGTTTCTGTCTTTTTTAACAAAAGCCCATATCAGTGCAGGAATGCAGTTCATTTTGGTTTGTCTGAAACTTGGGACTCGAGACATCTTGGTAAAATTCATAAAGCAATGTGTAAACAGTTGAGCTGGCAGGTAGAAACCAAACTATAAATCCACAGACAGAGCATCAGCTAGGCACCTTTAAATGGTTTGATGTTTTTCTTTATATTTGGCTTTGTGAGGTTAGATCAGATCAGCTACCACGGTACTTTGTTTTGGTATCTTGTAACGTTTGATTAGCAGAGAGTTCTGTGTCAGTAATTCAAACAGTTCTAAGTTCCTAATCAGCCTAAATGATGTGTGTATATTCTCAGAACCTGAGGGTTGATTTATCTGATTGACTCGCTGCCTGCTCTCGCCTTTATTGCTTCTGTACAGGTATGTTGTTGGGATTCAACACGTGGGCGACAAATCCATTAAAAATACCCCAGTTTAGCAAGTATGATGGGAATAAAGTCTGGCATTCCAAAACTAATGACTAAATTTGCTGCCAAAGTGAATGTCAGGTTATTTCTCATTTTGCCACTCCACTGGGCAAGGGTTGTCCCGAAGCTTGTAATTTAGTGATCAAAAAGTGATTATCAACTAATCTCAAACATTTCAACATCTTTAATTATACCACCAGTTTGGCTTTTGTGTTCCTGTTGATGTGGCATGGTTAGTTTCAGCTGGGTAAATACTTCAACATGTGTTGCAGTAAGGCCAAAGGTCTAAGATTGCTTTTGCACTCTGAACATTATTGATAAAGTAGTTTCTTTAAACCAGATTAGCTTTGTGACATTCGACTTGGAAATTGATTTTAAATTGTTTTATCATCATGTCTCCCATGGAAGATTCACGCAGAATGTGGAGATTTTAGTCACTTCACAAGCTGAGTAGTGACATTGCTGTGCAACATTGTCTGTTTTGGGATCTTTTGCTATTTGCAGAGAGTATGCTGAACTGTGAATATAGCTTTCACCTCCAAATGAATGGGTGGGCTCAGATATAGAGCAGTGCTTTGACATGAGGCAATTTCACTTCGTTGTAATTGCAAACTTATCACAGCATTTAATTCAACTCCCAAATTCGGAATCCTTCTTTGTTCAAAACCAGTTTAGAATATTGGAGACACTTTGTGACTGTCTTTGTTGAAGTATGGATAGCCGAGGCCCTTGCAAGGTCATCTTTCACATCATTGGAAAGTGGTACAGGGTTGGAAGTAAAAAGTGACTTAATTGCTTATATACTTCCCCCCCAATGCTTGAGTGCCATACAGCAAGGGTGTCGAGACTAGTGTGTGACTGTCTCACTGCAGGTGTGTCTCCCCTGAGCCCATACAAACACTTTCATTGTATGAAAGTGGAAACTTGAAAACTTTTTCAAAGTTGGTCCATATTTTTGTTCAGGTTACAACTAGGCTTACGTTAACACTGCAAGTTACTGTGAAAATTCCCTTGTTGCCACATTCCAGTGCCTGTTCAGGTACATTGAGGGAGAATTTAGCATGACCAGTGCACCCAACCAGCATGCCTTTTGGACTGTGGAAGGAAACTGGAGCACGTGGAGGAAGCCCATGCAGAGATGGGGAGAACATGCAGACTCTGCCATGACACTGACCCAAACTGGGAATCAAACTCAGGTCCCTGGTGCTGTGAGGCAGCAGTGCTAACCACTGTGCCACCATGCTGTACCGGTGCTTGTTCTTTTGTAAAATTATTAATAGCAGTACCGACCGATTAAAGGACAACTTCTCTCCTGCTGCCATCAGACCTCTGAATGGACTTAGCATATTATTAAGCTGATCTTTCTCTACACCCTATCTGTGATTGTAATGCTACATTCTGCACCTTCTGTCCTATTTACTGTATGAAGTGTGTTTTTGTCTGTGTAGTGTACAAGAAACAATACTTTCCACTATCTCCAATCCATGTGACAATAATGAATCAAATCAAAGTTAGAGTAGTGTGAATAATTTGAAGGATATTTGTGCTGAGCTCTTCAATCATTGCTTTGCCAGCCTGCGAGATGTCAGGCTGCATTATATCATGGAACCTTGCTGTATTTTGAGCTGGGATATGCCTTGTTTCAGATACATGGCAGTATAACTGCAGCTGAAGTGTTTTGTGGAGGCTATTTGTTTTTATGGTACACGAACGTTGTTTATCTGAAGCACTTTGGAGACTGAGCAGGAGAAGTTTAGAAATTACATACCTGTCCCCTGAGCCTGCTAATGGCTGTATTCTCCAATATAACACAGGCTTGAAAATTTGCTCGCTGCGTTAACTGGAAAATGGTGCATAGCAGCAACAGATTCTTTATTAAAAAACCCTTTTGCTACAGCAAAGACTATTTTATACTGTCCAGCTATATTCACATTGTCCAAACACATTTCCAGAAAGCGATTTAAAAAATCGTTTGTTTTCTTTGTATAATTTTCATTTGAACAGTTAAACCCAGTTCCAGAGAAGTTGCTTTTAAAACCTCACACCAATTGCTCTACAACCCGCCAGTCTCTGAATGTTTCTCACTCAGTTTCCATTGGCAGATTTTGGCATGCTTTTGATCACCTCCTCTGTGTCTGCAAAGATGTAGGAATTATCCAGTTGAATAGCTGGCAAATGCTTTGGTAACTGGATGTTTAAACTTGGCCACCAATACACAATACTGCTGGATGCTGAAAATCTGAAATGAAAACAGAAAATGCCAGAATTACATGTCAACTGGCAGTGTGGTACAGTAGTTAACACTGCTGCCTCACAGTGCCAGGCACCTGGGTTCACTTCCTGCCTTGGGTGACTGTCCCTGTGGAGTTTGCACATTCTTCCGGTGTCCGTGTGGGTTTCCTCCGAGTCCTCCAGTTTCCTCCCATAGTCCAAAGGTGTGCAGGTTAAGTGGATTGGCCACGTAAAATAGACCTTTAGTGTCAGGGGAACTATCAGGGTAAATATGTGGGTTATGGGGATAGGGCCTGGATGGGATTGTTGTTGGTACAGCCTTGATGGGCTGAATGGCCTCCTTATGCACTATAGGGATTCTGTGAGTATTTGTGGAGAGAGAGAGCAGAGTTAATGTTTCAAGTCTCAGATCTGTCATCTGAAGTGAGGTGCTGTATGTGCTGCCATTACAATAACCTTTATGTAACCTGTAATGTTTGTATTGCCTGTTGTATGTAAGTTAACACCTGTCTCTGTGCCTTCCAGTCTGAGGTTAAAGTCCAACAGGTTTATTTGGTATCTCAAACTTTCGGAGCACTGCTCCTTCATCAGGTAACTCATCTGATGAAGGATCATTCAGTCTATGTCAGCTTTGAAATGCATAAAGTTGACCTTGCATTTTGGTTCTGGTGTGATGTATTAATGCCTCAGTACAAAACACCACTACACAGCCCACGAAGGACCATGTTTGTATAGATTAAGTTGCGTTTGACTTTGCCGGAGAGTAACTTCGAGAATTTTATGATCCAGTTCTAAATGTTTTCTTTTGTTCTAATTCCAGGTAAGACCAGTCTGGGGATGAACTTGGCCAAATAAGAATGAATCAGCAGGGTCACATGGCATCTTATGGGCAACCTCAGCCTGGTTACCAGGGGTACCAACAGTTTGCATATAACCAGCATACGGCAGGAGTTCCAACCTCTCAATACGGACCGTATAATGGGCCTGTCCAAGGTTACGAACCAACTGCTGCACCACAAGGTTCGTGTTATAGTCAACTAGGAAAAAACAGAAATAGTGCAGGGTGGAATAGATTCAGAATCCGGGTTCACTCTGCTGGTTACTAATCCAACTTACTCACACAGTTTTAAACAAAATCCTTCCCCTGCATGATGTTACCGTTCTCCTAAGTTGCATATGGAAGTCTGTGTTCTTGATGGTGACTTCATAAAATTCTGCTTTTTATCTCTGTGCAAGTTTCTGGGTAACAAGTGCTGAGTTTCAAAAGACAGTAGCGGTGATGTGGAAAGATGTACTCATTAAAGCTGCCAATAAGTTGGTTTTGTTTTATAATCCTGAACACCCTTATCTGAAAACTGATCAGTTTCCTGTTAGAGGCTCAGCAGGTGTGAACAACAGATGATAGTTTCATGGTCACCATTATTGAGACCAGCTTCATACCTGAGATTTACTCTCAGAATGTAAACTCCACCAGCTCCCATTGCGGTGGGACTTGAAACTGTCTCTCCAGACAGTAGTGGGATATGAGTCTCTGGACCAACGGATTAGTCCAGAGGCTTCACTACAATTCCACCAACTTCCCCTAACATTCCATCTGCAAGTGTAGAAGGATGGGTGTAAATAGGGAATTATATCATAAGAGTTATATTACCTAGTGTTTGTGTCTTTGGGACTGTGTTCCTTCTGCACATGCAGTTGTGGAATAATCATTGCCACAATCCACACACAAGGTATTTAAACATTTCTCCCTTGTTGAATATTTGTTGTCAGGGATTTCCCCTGGAAGTGGAAGTTATCAGTTTGTTGATGGGGAGAGCAGAGAGGAGAAGTTAAGAATTTGCAATTTTCAGCACATGTTGGAGACAGCCTCTGTTGGTTTTTTACCTTAAAGCAGAAGTTTTTGACCCCCCTCCCCGGACCTTCCCTCTCCCTCGTTCTTTTCCTAGTCCATTTTCCGAGATGTTTACCTGCCTCTGGGTACAGTAGCACAGCCAGAAGACTGTTTAAATCTGTTTACCCTCATTATCTATCTTCAGATGATCAAGCAAGACCTGTCCCACTTTAACCGCGTGCTTTACCATTAGGGGGAAAAAAATCCTCAATTTTTAAAATCTTCAGAACTGTAATCTTGCATTCTCAACACAATTTCAGTGATTCTTTGTTTACTTTCCATGGCTCTCATATCTTCCAATAAAAGAGCTTTGTAGAACTTGGTCTCCAGCTCTGACCTAACCAATAACTGGTGCAAATTCATCCTCATTGTCTTCCTGTTCCTTTGCACAGAACCCAGAATCATCTTTGCTGTTTTATTTTAACTGCCTTTTCAATCTGCACTTCCCATTAAGTATCTTTGTACCTGTACTCGATAAATTTGCAAGATCACACAAAATCATGCCATTTGCAAGACACTTTCTTCCCCATTTTTCCCAAAATCTGTTTTTTGTTTTTCTGTGTTGAATTGCATTGTGTAACTTGCCAGCCTGTCTGTCCTCCAGCAATCTCTCTCTTTTCCCCAACCTTAGTATTGGCAAACTTAAATACCTTTCCCCGCGTGCCCATTTCCAAAACAAGAATGGTATCAACGCGATTCTCTGGGATGAATCTTCCTTTACATCCCACCAGTTTTGAACTCTGTGGTTTATCCATTCCTGAGGGAAGAGTAGATAGTTTATAACGTTTTCCCACATCTCCTCCTGCTTAATTTGTGAGATATGTAGCATGTCTCAAACTGCAATTGGGCAGCACGCTCCCACTTTTGAAGATCTCCGATAGTCATGTTTGTGCTAGTTGCCTCCTCCCATCCTCCCTTGTTCTCATGGGAGGTAAACAACTGAGCCTGGGGACTTAGCTATGTACAGTTGAATTAACTTCATACTTGGGTTTCGTGGTGTACTGTTCCAGGCGCCTTGGGTACCCCCATTTTCATGAAACTCTCACCAATTTGAAGTGAAATACTTCAGCATTTCAGTCATCCTTTGCTCTGTGAGAGTGCCCCCATCACTAACTGTCCTATTTCCGATCTGCATCATTTATCTATTTATTGCCATATTCCTCTCTTATTCTGCTACGTGGTCCTTCATTTCTCTGTTTTCTGCTTTATCACTGATGTTTATTATATGCCTCTTCATTTCAAAAACCTTATTTTTGTGCAATTAGTAATTATCCATCAAACACCAGACTTTGACTCGTTCACTTAACTCCATACCACCTTCAGCTTGGAATTAAATATCTTCCCACTGTGGCTCTGTTGCATCAAGCAGAGAGAGCATTGCCAATGTTGATTTGTCAGTAAGGATTTGCATTGGGATGGGGTATATATAGAGTGTTACTAATATTGTTCGCATGTTAGGATTTGGGGTTAAAATTGAATAAAAGCATGTGGAAGGTGTGTTTAATAGTACTTGATATTCCTCTGTGGCCTGTTTTCAGCAGGAGATGGCGCATTTACTAATGTCACTTACATTTGGCTTTTGAATAATTTGATTATTTACTGATGCGAAGCACTTTCTAAAAGAAGCATTCCTGAAATTCTCCCTAATTTATGGTGATTGTGATAAAAATTTCTATACTTCATCGCCATCTCAGTTTGCTTTCAGTTTCACAAGTTGACTGCAGGGCTATTTTCCTTCATGTGAATTTACTGCCCTGGGTTGAGAAAGGAATCTTGTTCAGGCAGGGTGAGTGGAAAGCCGCATCTTCAAGGATTTTTGCATCTCCCACTCTTGTATGAAGTTATGTATGAAGCTTCCGCTGTGTTTCAGTCACAGTGCTTAAATTTTTAACCAGTCACCACTTCTGAAGGAAAGTTTCACTGCTGCTGATCAGAGCTTCAGTACAAAATTTTCTGTAGTCAAGACAAATTGTCTCCTTTGGTGAGAGAACTTTGTGAATTTTAAATTCAGCCCTTTTGGAGAACAAACTTCTAATTTTGCTTTTGTTATGTTTACTGTTGCTGGGCATTTCACTGTTTTAACATTTCAGTCAGGGTTAGCAAAGGTTTTTAATCTTTCTGCACAGTCATTAATTTTTCATTTTGTACTATGTGTCTCTATGGAGAATAAAAACTTGTGATCTTAATTGGATTTTAGTTTCTATGCTTCGCTAATACGTCAGCAGTACGCCAACTGTTCTTCCCATCCAACACAAAACCTGGGCAGCAGTCTGTCAGTGTTCCGAACCTCATCTAGAATCGTAGATTCCCTAAAGTGCAGGAGGAGGTCATTCAAGTCTACACCAACTCTTATTCAGGCCCTATCCCCAAGGTCCAAAGTCTTTACCACACTAATCCCCCTAACCTGTATAAGTTGGGACACTAAGGGGCAATTTACTATTAGCAGTCAACCTAACCTGCACATTGTTGGAGTGTGGGAGGAACCTGGACTACCCTAAGGAAACCCATGCAGACACAGGGAGAACATGCAAATTCCACACAGCACCCAAAGCTGGAATTAAACCCAGGTCCCTAGCACTGAATCAGCAGTGCTGACATTGCCGCCGTGCCAATCACATGATTGAAACAGGCTTCAGAAAAGAAATCTTCGTATTCCAAGAACTAACCAGAAATAAGGCAGTCGGGAAACCAACAGGACACAAGATAGACCATCAGGAAGAATAGAATCATGGGTGAAGGGGGGGGGGCGGTGGTTTCAGTAACCTGACCTTTCACCGGCCAACTCTCTTGCTGCCAAAACTCTCTGCTGGATGAGTCATCTGCTTCCCCCTTCCTGTCAGCACCCTTTGAAAGGCCGCTCAAGGGAACCAGGCCTGTAAGTTGCTTCAGATTTAGGATTTATCCCAAGGTGATGTCTCTTGGAAGTGATGAAGTTTGCAGATTCCAGTGATATCAGGAGCTTCAGCCTTTTCTCTATACTTTGCAAAAGCAATTAACTAAACCTTGTATTATCATTATGGATAATGCAGTTCTGGTGTCTGCATCTTCTGGTGGGGCAATGGCACGAATGAGGTGGCCTGCAAGGGAGAGAAGGAGAGAGATGGCCTGCGAGGGAGAGAGGAAAGGCAAAGGGACCCGGGAGAGAGCAAGAGGGAAGCCAGTAAGTGAGGGAGGAATGAAGGTGGCTGGGGAGGGAAGTGGCTGGCGAGGGAGTGAGAGGGGGCCTTGAGGGAATGACGGGACTAGCAAAAGAGATGTGGAATAGGGGATGGAGTGTGGATCATTTGAGAGGGATGAATGGAGTGGGTAGAGCATGAGAATGATGTCATGGGAAAGTGGGTTTGAGACTTCAAATACTGATGCAAAATAAATGCTAATTTCACCGCAAATATTTGGCTGATGTTGAGTGTGGAGGGTAAGGCAATCTTGTCCAAGTCTGTTCTGAGCTGCTGTGGAGAGTCACAAGCTGAAATCGCAGCTACCTTTTCCCTCTGTCCATACGCGTCTGCCTGATTTTGCTAGGCCAGAGATAGCAGCTTCTCCAGCAAACCCAGCACAGATGGGAGCAAGGTGATCTCTCTGATAGCTTTATCCCAGAGCAGTTGAGGGAATGATGAATTATGTTATGCTTTGTCAAAGCAGATAAGCTACAGCTTTCTAATTCTTCCAGTGTGCTTCGGAACTGGACACAGTGAACATTACAGATGAAGCTGTTTCCTCCACACTGTATCACTGTTAGTCTTGAATAGTCATGCACTGCAAACCCTGTTGAGAAATCCCCGTCAAATTTCAATGAATCAGCAGCAATCTACAAAATGATTTCGGCATCATGACTGTCACCTTTTTACGTTAAAATGTGATGATTGTGTGTTTATATCAAAACTATTACTTTTATAGTTTGTCTATTTCACACGGACTTGCCTGATCTGAATTGAGAATTCTTTCAGAGTTTGCTAGTTGGAACAAAGATTCTAGCTTTACTTCCACGTAATACAGAATTTTAATTTCTGTGTTGTTCTAATGGCATCACAACGTTCACTCCAGGATTAATTGTGTTCCTCATTTTATGCAGATTTAAAATCCTATCGAGCCTGTTTTGTATTTTGCAGGTCCATTAAGGCCGACACCAGGAGCACCCCCAACCTCATTACCTCCCTCAACAGCTGCACAATCAACAGCCTATAACCAGTACGGCCAGGGGGACATCCAGAATGGCCCTGCAATGACCGACCAGATGCAAAGGTTCATAAACAATTTGTACTTAAAGCAACTGGACCAGAACCTTTGGAGTTCAGAGGACCTGAACGTGAACTTGAACACTGAGCCCTGAGTGAACTATGGGCCTGTAACTATAAAGCATGCACTCTACATGTGTCTTTTGAGGATCAGCAGGGCACAACAGACTGGGTTTCAAAAATTCTATTTAAGTTGAATATAAATGTTGCTTGTTTTAAAATGTGCAATGATGGCATAGAAAGTTTTAGACTGTGTTATTTGTTAACTGAGATGACCAAATAAATGTATTTGCTAAAATAAGCAAAATACTATGGATGCTGGAATCTAAAACAAGAACAGAGGATTAGGAAAAACTCAGCGTTTCCAGCATCCTCTGCTCATGAATGTATTATTTATCCATTACTTACTGGGGAAGAACCAGTAAAAACTGCATGGGTAAAGACTGAACTCTCCACAAGGATTTTAAAATTAAGATCATGATCAACAATTCATAAAAATGTAGCACTGAAAAAAGTTCAGCCCAACCAGTCTGTTTTGCTTATTTCCATGTGTGCAATAGTCTTAGTGTTGCCTCCTCTCCTATTCTTACCTTTCCTTTCTGCCACCTGCCAAATTGATTCTTAAATGTTGATGCGGATTCTGCTTCCATTATTATTGCTGCTGTGCATTTCAGAACTGCTCACTCTACATCAACCCAAGCGTGATGATGCAAATGCAACCTTCCCAAGAGTCCAAGAACTTTGCAAATGCAGATGTAAGGAGAAAGTTTAGAAAAGCCTGGGTTCAGAGTAATTGCTCAGGATGTTATTGACTCTGCTGGCTTAATTGCTAAGCCAGGGTATAAACTTTCCATTAACTGTATTGAAATAACTTGTGTTTCCAGGAATCTGAACTTTTAAAATGCTTTTACAGGTTTCCAGTGTCTCAATCGTACATGCCTGGTGGTCAGCCGATAGCATACCAACAATATGCACCCCCGCCCAGTAATGCTCAGCATTTACCAAATCAGATGGCAGCCATGCAGATCAGTGGTTCTACCAGTAATGCACCTCCTCCTATCAGTCAGAGTTATGGTAAGCAATGTTAATGATGGGACTGTGTACAAACAAAGTCATCTTCAAAGACCAAATAGTTCATATGTTTAAAATATATCAATCTGAACTACAATTCTGAAAACCACCTTGCAAGTTTTTCCTGTCGTTGCATAATATTCACAGCACAGGAACAGGCCATTCATCCCAGCTGGTTAATGTGTTCCATGTGAGCCACCGCCCCCCCCCCCCCCCCCCACACACACACACACACACACACACACACACACCACTTCATCTCTCAGTAGCTGTGGTGTGAATTGGTTGAATTGTTACTTTGCTAGCATTTTTCTTGGAAAGTGATCAGTCCACCTCACATTTGGTGAAATGCACAAGCTTTATTTTTGTTTGAAACATTCCCCCGTTTTACATAAATGTAAAACATACTGATACGTTTTACATACTTTCTTAAATTGCCATTCACTTCTTCCTAATCACAACCCTTTTAACTATTTCACTTGACCACGGTCTCATTCTCACTAGTTAAGAAGCAAATCTGTCTTTGCTGCTTTGCAACCGCTTTCCAGTAAATTTACAGGAGCAGACTGGGATAAGCTTCCCACCGTTGAATGAACTCACTGCTGATATAAGGGCGGCACAGTGACGCAGTGGTTAGCATTGCTGACTCTCAGCGCCAGGGATCTGTGTTTGATTCCTGGTTTGGGTCCCTGTCTGTGTGGAGTTTGCAATTTCTCCCTGTGTCTGCATGGGTTTTCCCTGGGTGCTCCAATTTCCTCCGACAGTCCAAAAATGTGCAGTTCAGATGGATTGGCCATGCTAAATTGCTCCTTAGTGTCAGTGGGGCTAGCATGGGCTGTGGAGATTGGGACTGGGTGGATTGTGGTTGGTGCAGACTCGATGGGCTGAATGGCCTCTTTCTGCGCAGTAGGATTCTGTGATAATCTGATTTTTGGGACTGTGAATGGACAGATTCGCTGGCACCCAAAGCCATTTCTGCAAGAACTGCTATGTCTGCAGGAATTGTATGATTGGATTCACAGTCCAGCATTCCCTCCATGGTGAGGAACATAAGTTTCTCATTGCCCACTTTCCCCATCTCCTGATGACCTGGCAAAGATTGGGATCTCATGGGCACAGACATTGGTACGAGTGGCATATATTTTTTTGCTCCGGTTTATGCTTTATTATTATTATGATGAAGGTAACTGCAGAAAGAGGGGATCAAAGTTAGATAATTACCTGTGAATTAATGAGAAAATAATTTGGGGATGAATTCACCATCAATTGTACAGGAAAAAGATTGTTGATGGTCTCCTTGCATTATATTAGTTACTTGTCTGCCTATGGCCCCAGAATCAGTTCTGTGATTGTGTGATTCTGACTCCTGGTCGTGGGATTACTAAAAGTTCTGATTTTTGTACAAGTTAAAAGTCTTCACCTACAATGACTCCTCTTTCTGCTCCCACGTTGTGACCTTTGGTGTTCCCCAAAAAATTATCCTTGGCCTATTTGTCTTATCTGCGTGGAACCTGGGGACAAGAGGAGGCCATTTAACAAGTCAAACCTGTTCTCTCCTTCATTTAGATCATGAGTGATCTACGACATAACTTCATTAATACACCTTTGCCCCATAACGCTTAATATCCTTAGAACATAGAACATAGAACATTACAGCGCAGAACAGGCCCTTCGGCCCACGATGTTGCGCCGACCAGTTACAAAAACAATGACCCACTAGCCTATACCAATCCCTTTTCGTCCATAAACCTATCCAGAGATCTCTTAAACGCCCCCAAACTAGACGCATTTACAACCGCAGCAGGCAGGGCATTGCAATCCCTCACCACCCGCTGGGTAAAGAACCTACCCCTGACATCCGTCCTGTAGCTACCCCCCCTTAATTTAAAGCCATGCCCCCTCGTGCTAGCTTTCTCCATCCGAGGAAAAAGGCTATCACTATCCACCCTATCTAAACCTCTAATCATCTTATATGTTTCAATAAGATCCCCTCTTAGCCGCCTTCTTTCCAACGAAAACAACCCTAAATCCCTCAGTCTCTCCTCATAGGACCTCCCCACCATACCAGGCAACATCCTAGTAAACCTCCTCTGCACCCTCTCCAACGCCTCCACATCCTTCTTATAATGCGGGGACCAGAACTGCACACAGTACTCCAAGTGCGGCCGCACTAGAGTAGTGTACAGTTGCAACATTACACTGCGACTCCTAAATTCAATCCCCCTACCAATAAACGCCAAGACACCGTACGCCTTCTTAACAACCTTATCTACTTGATTCCCAACTTTCAGGGATCTATGTACACACACACCTAGATCCCTCTGTTCATCCACACTATTCAAAGTCCTCCCGTTAGCCCTATACTCGACACATCTGTTGCTCCTACCAAAGTGAATTACCTCACACTTCTCCGCATTAAATTCCATCCGCCACCTCTCGGCCCAGCTCTGCAACCTATCTAAGTCTCCCTGCAGACTATGACACCCTTCCTCACAATCTACCACACCTCCAATTTTGGTGTCATCAGCAAATTTACTAATCCACCCAACTATACCCTCATCCAGATCATTAATAAAAATTACAAACAACAGTGGCCCCAAAACAGATCCCTGAGGCACACCACTCGTAACTGTACTCCATGATGAATATTTACCATCCACCACCACCCTCTGTCTCCTATCTGATAGCCAATTCCTGATCCAACTTCCTAGATTACCCACAATCCCATACATCTGCATTTTCTGCAGAAGCCTACCATGGTGAACCTTATCGAACGCCTTACTAAAATCCATGTATACCACGTCAACTGCCTTGCCCCCATCCACCTCTTTGGTCACCTTCTCAAAAAACTCAATAAGGTTAGTAAGGCACGACCTACCCGCTACAAAAACCATGCTGACTATTTCTAATCAATTCATTACACTCCAAATAACTATAAATCCTATCCCTAATAATTTTTTCTAAAACCTTGCCCACAACAGAAGTAAGACTCACCGGTCTATAATTCCCGGCAAAGTCTCTGTTCCCCTTCTTAAACAATGGGACAACATTCGCTATCCTCCAATCCTCCGGGACTACACCAGAGACCAATGACGACCTGAAGATCTGAGCCAGAGGCTCTGCAATCACCTCTCTAGCCTCCCAGAGAATCCTAGGGTAGATCCCATCCGGACCAGGGGACTTATCTATTTTCAGCCCCTCAAGAATTTCCAGCACATCCCCTTTATCAACCGTAATACTGTCTATTTTACACCCCTGCAACCCAATGTCCTCCTCAGCTATATTCATGTCCCCCTGCGTGAACACTGAAGAGAAATATTGGTTCAATACTTCTCCAATCTCCTCCGGTTCCACACACAACTTCCCCCTGCTGTCTGTAACTGGCCCTAATCTTGCCCTGACCAACCTTCTGTTCTTGACATACCTATAGAACGCCTTAGGATTCTCCTTAATCCTATCAGCCAAAGTCTTCTCATGTCCTCTTTTAGCCCTTCTCAACTCACTCTTCAACTCCCTCCTAGCCAATCTAAAGCTTTCTAGTGCACTATCTGAGCCCTCCAATCTCATCCGAACATAAGCCTCCTTTTTCTTTTTAACCATCGACTCAACTCTTTTAGTGCACCACGGTTCCCTAGATCTACCAAATCCACCATGCCTGACAGGGACATACCTATCAAGGACTCGCAGTAGCTGCTCCTTGAAAAAACTCCACATTTCAGACGTTCCCAGTCCCTGTAATCCCCTAATCCAATCCATGCTTCCTAATTCACTCCTGATAGCCTCATAATTGCCCTTACCCCAGCTAAAATTGCTGACCCGAGGTTCATGCCTATCTCTTCCCATCACTAAGGTGAACGTAACCGAATTGTGGTCACTATCACCAAAATGCACACCAACTTCCAAGTCTAGCACCTGGTCTGGCTCATTTCCCAGCACCAAATCCAATATAGCCTCACCTCTAGTTGGCCTGTCTACATACTGAGACAAAAAACCTTCCTGCACGCTTTGTACAAACACTGACCCCTCTAGCGAGCTAGAACTATAGCAACTCCAATCAATATTCGTAAAGTTAAAGTCCCCCATAACAATTACCCTATTACTTTCACTCCTAACCAGGATTGTCTCCGCAATCCTTTCCTCAACCTCTCTAGAACTTTTAGGAGGTCTATAAAAGACTCCCAACAGGGTGACCTCTCCTCTCCTATTTCTAATCTCCGCCCATACTACCTCAACTGACAAGTCCTCATCAAACTTTCTCTCCGACACTGTGATACAGTCCTTGACTAGCAATGCTACCCCACCCCCCCTCTACCTTCTTCTCTACTCCGACTAAAGCATTTGTACCCCGGAACCTGCAACATCCATTCCTGACCCTGCTCTATCCATGTCTCAGAAATGGCCACAACATCAAAATCCTTTTTTATTCTTTCACGTGATGTGGGCATTTCTAGCAAGGTTAGTGTTTGTTGCCTGTCCGTAATTGCCCTTGGACTGCTTTCAGAGGGCAGTTAAGAGTCAACTACTTTGCTGTGGGTCTGGAGTCACATGTAGGCCAGACCAGGTAAGGAAAGCAGATTTCTTTCCCTAAAAGGCACTCGTGAATGAGATGAGTTTTTACAATCAGCAATGGTTTCATGGTCAGCTTTACTGAGACTAACTTTCAATTCCAAATGTAGTAATTGAATTTAAATTCCACCAGCTGCTATGGTGGGATTTGAACCCATGTCCCCAGGTTATTAGCCTGGGCCTCTGGATTACTATTCCTGTGATGTAAGTACTGAATGACCATCTCCTCATATCAACCTCAGAATCAAACATAACAATTCATCTTGAATGCATTGCGGTTTGCAAGAGGCAGTCTCAACATCTCCCTTTGGTGTGTCAGACTATTTCTTCATTTCACTTCGAAACAGTCCAGCTTCAGTAATTAGAAAATGCCCCCTTGAAAGTATATTTATTAGTCACAAATAAGGCTTACATTAACACTACAATAAGTTACTGTGAAGGTTCCCTCGTTGCCACAGTCCAGCGCCTGTTCAGATTAATGCACCTAACCAGCGTGTCTTTTAGAATGTGGGAGGAGGTTGGAGCACCCAGAGGAAACCCACGCAGTCACGGAGAGAAGTGCAAGCTCCGCACACACTGTGGACCAAGCCGGGAGCCGAACCTGCGTCCCTGGTGATGTGAAGCAGCAGTGCTAACCACTTTGCTACTGTGCTGCCCTTGTCTGAGACACCTCTCAACCAGTCAAAGTAACCTATCTGTTTTCCTTAATACCTTGAAAACTTTGATCAAATTATCCTTAACCTTAATTCCAGCAAGTACCACCCTGGTTTATGTAAACTCTCCTTAAAATTTAACCTTTGGAGTCCAGGTATCATTTTGTTTACACTGGACTCCATCCAAAGCCTCCTGAAGGTGTGGTGCCCAGAAATGCGCACAGCATTACTATTATGATCTAACCAGGACTTTGTTAAAGAAGTTGCTGGTGTTACAAAATCCTTAAATTGCTTTTAAGATCGATTTCTGGAATCAGCTATAAGTTATCTGCATGTGCAGCCCTCCATTGCAACTGAAACCCAGTCCATCATGCAAACCAACCTCCCACCCATTGACACTGTCTACACTTTCCACTGCCTCGGCGAAGCAGCCAGCATAATTAAGGACCCTACAAACCCTGGAAGTATTCTCTTCCACCTTCCTCCGTTGGGGAAAAGATACAAAAGTCTGAGGTCATGTACCACCCGACTTAAGAACGGCTTTTTGTCTGCTGCCGTCAGACTTTTGAATGGACTAACTTTGTATTAAGTTGATCTTGCTCTACACCCTAGCTTTGACAGTAACACTACACTCTGCACCCTCTCCTTTCCTTCTCTATGAATGGTATGCTTTGTCTGTATAGCATGCAAGAAACATTACTTTTCACTCTGTTAATACATGTGACAATAAATCAAACCAGTTATGGTTCAGCAAGGATCAGCAGATGTGGTACTGTCTTAAAAGACAAGTTCATTATTTCATTTGTTGATTGCATCAGTTGCTACCTGTATCTGACTCTTAATTTTTGAGTACATTTTCTGTGATGTCATGCTAGCCTTAATTGGGCTATTTATGCTGCATTATCTGTCTTCCCCTCTGCACATGCTTTAAGAAGTCTGTTGATTGGCTAATGTAAGAACATAACATAAGAAATAGGAGCAGGAGTAGGCCATCCAGCCCTTCGAGCCTGCCCCGCCATTCAATAAGATCATGGCTGATCTGTCGCTGCTCAGTTCCACTTTCCCGCCCTCTCCCCGTAACCCTTAATCCCCTCTCTTATCAAAAACCCATCAACCCGCGTCTTAAAAATATTTAGCGAGGCAGCCTCCACCACTTCAACAGGCAGAGAATTCCAGAGATTCACCACCCTTTGAGTGAAGAAGTTCCTCCTCAACTCCGTTCTAAACCGCCCCCCCCCCCTTTATCTTGAGGCTGTGCCCCCTAGTCCTACTGTCTTTTTTGAGCGGGAAGAGTCTCTCCACCTCTATCCTATCCATCCCATTCATCATCTTATACGTCTCAATGAGATCTCCCCTCATTCTTCTAAACTCTAACGAGTACAAGCCTAGTTTATTCAGCCTCTCCTCATAGCTCAACCCCCTCAACTCCGGCATCAGCCTAGTAAACCTCCTCTGCACTCCCTCCAAGGCCAAAATATCTTTGCGCAGGTGCAGTGCCCAAAACTGCACACAGTACTCCAGCTGCGGCCTCACCAATGCCCTATACAGCCGCAGCAAGACCTCCCTACTTTTATATTCAATCCCCCTCGCTATGAAGGCCAGCATCCCATTTGCCTTCCTGACCACCTGCTGCACCTGCAAGCTGGGTTTTTGCGACTCATGCACGAGGACCCCGAGGTCCCTCTGCACTGCCGCCTGCTGCAGTTTTTCGCCCCGTAAGTAATAGTCCTTCCTACCATTCTTCCTACCAAAGTGGACCACCTCACACTTGCCAACATTAAATTCCATTTGCCATTTCCTGGCCCATTCGCCCAGCCTATCTAGATCCTTCTGCAGACTCTCCACACCCTCTGCACAATTTGCCGTTCCCCCAATCTTGGTGTCATCAGCAAATTTCGACACCCTACACTCGGTTCCCTCCTCCAGATCATCTGTATAAATGGTAAAAAGCTGAGGCCCCAGCACCGACCCCTGGGGCACTCCACTAGTCACCATCCGCCAATCCGAATAGCACCCGTTGACCCCCACTCTCTGCCTCTTATTTGACAACCAATCCTCTATCCACGCTAACACCCTACCCCCAACTCCATGTCCCTCGACCTTCTGCAATAACCTCTTGTGAGGTACTTTGTCAAACGCCTTCTGAAAATCTAGAAAGACCACATCCACCGGCTCTCCTCTATCCACCGCCCTAGACACATCCTCATAGAACTCCAGCAAATTTGTCAGACACGACTTCCCTTTAATGAAACCGTGCTGCGTCTGCTCTATCAAGCAATTCCCTTCAAGATGCCTCACAATTTCCTCCTTAATGACAGATTCTAACATTTTACCTACCACAGACGTTAAACTAACCGGCCTATAATTCCCCGCCTTTTGCCTGGCACCCTTCTTAAACAACGGCGTAACATTAGCCGTTTTCCAATCATCCGGCACTTCCCCGGAATCCAGCGACGTCTGGAAAATAAACACCAAGGCATCCACTATAACCTCCGCCATTTCTTTCAGAACCCTCGGATGCATTCCATCCGGTCCTGGGGACTTGTCCACAATCAGCCCCTCCAGTCTGTCGAGCACCGCCTCTCTAGTAACAGTAATGTCATTAAGACCCTCCAGTCCTACCACCTTTCCATCGCTAACACCCGGCAAATTATTCACGTCCTCCTCCGTGAAGACAGAAACAAAAAAGTTATTCAATACCTTAGCCATATCCCCATCCCCTACCACTAGCTCCCCTTTCTCATCCTGTAAAGGACCAACGTTCACCCTAGCCAGCCTCTTCCTTTTTGTATATTTATAAAAACTCTTGCTATCCTTTTTTATATTAAGCGCTAGCCCAGCTTCATAGTTTCTCCTACCCTTCTTTATCAACTTCTTTGTCAATCTTTGTTGACATTTAAACCTCTCCCAATCCTCTTCTCGCCCACTACTCTTAGCTACTCTAAATTCCTCTGCTTTTAATTTAACACTTTCCTTCACCTCCTTCGTTATCCACGGCTTATTACCTCTCCTCCTACTATCCTTTTTGACCATCGGAATAAATTTCCGCTGAGCACCAAGGAAGATCTCCTTAAAGATCCTCCACTGCTCCTCAACAGACCCTCCCTCCAACGCGCTCCCCCAGTTCACATTCGCCAATTCTTCTCTCATCCTACCGTACTCCCCTCTATTCAAACAAAGGACGCGTGTCCGGGAACCCACTTTCTCCTCCTCCATCTGCACCAGAAACTCCACCATACAATGATCACTCTCCCCAAGAGGATCCTTCACCACAAGGTCCCTAATTCTACCTGCCTCGTTACATAGCACCAGATCCAAGATAGCTCGCTCCCTCGTCGGCTCCAACACACACTGTCCCAGGAAACTATCCCGGCAGCATTCCAAGAACTCTTCCTCGAGCCCCCCGCGTCCAACATAGGTCAACCAATCAATATGCAGATTGAAATCCCCCATAACTACGGCCGTCCCATTCCTGCACGCCGCACTTATTTGCGCGTTAACAGCCCGCCCCACCTCCAGATCAGTATTCGGGGGCCTATAGACGACACCCACCAGCGTCTTCCTCCCTTTGCTATTCCTAATCTCCACCCACAACGATTCCACCCTCTGCTCCTTGGCTCCAATATCATCCCTTGCTACCACCGTGATGCTATCCTTAATCAGCAGTGCTACGCCCCCACCCCCCTTTTCCCTCCTGCCTATCCTTCCTAAACACTTGATACCCCTGTACATTCAGCTCCCAGTCCCTGTCACCCTGCAGCCACGTCTCTGTAATGGCCACCAGATCGTATCCATTTGTGTCGATCTGCGCCACCAGCTCATCCACTTTATTCCAAATGCTTCGTGCATTCAGATAAAGCGCTTTCATCCCAGCCTTCACCTGGACCCTATTTGCCGTAACGCCACCAACCATACTCACGCCCCCTACTCCCTCGATTATTGGGACATCCTCGGCCTCTTCCCTTACCTGTACCCTCTCCTTAACTTTAGACCTCGTAACATCACCTACTCGATTCGCCAGCACGGTTCAGACCAACCCCATCCCGCCCGAACAGGTCCCACCTACCCCAATACTGATGCCAATGCCCCATACGTTCCAACCCATTCCTCCCACACCAATCCCTGAGCCACCCATTCACTTCCTTAATCCTGTCAACCCTACGCCCGTCTGCACTGTAAGCAATGTCCATTCACCCAGAGACAAACTTTGTACTTACCTCATTTGAAAATGGTTGCAAATCAATGTGTTGTGTTTACTTTTGGAATATCTCTGTGGGAATGCCATTGACTGTCATATTTTTTGTTCACAGGGCCACCAACCTCACATCGTCAAACCACAGCAAGTTTTCCACCTACGGGGCCAGCAGTGTACACACAATATTCTACTCCGCTCCAGAATATTTCCTCGAGCATACCCCAGGCTGGTAACCCTCCACAGCAGCCCTTTTCTGGGCAGACTGTCCCAGCCTCAACTTTCACCTCCCCCCCCACATCTACGGGTCTGACCGGCATGAACCTCCCTCCTCCACCCGGAGTGTCGAGACCAACAGCAATGCATGCACCACCGCTGCCAGGGCAGTCTCAGACTGGCTTCCCCCCGTCCCAGCCTCCGACAGGACATTACCCACCTCAGCCTAATCACAGACCTGCGGCTCCTCAGACTGGTGTGCCAGGGGTTGTGCCTGGCCCACCAACTCAGGGCTTTCAAGTGCATCCAACACAACCTAGTCAGGGATTCATACCTCAGCAGAATGGTAAGTCCTTTATATGTTTAATACTTGAAGCCACTCTTTAAGCAATGTAGATGACTTATTTAGTGCTTTACGAAATATTCCTTTCAAATGGAGTGAGCAGCTGTTGCATGCAAGTTATGCAGGCCATGCCAGCTTGTGTTGATCTGCTCTCCTGCCTTGCTCCCAGTTTCAGCAGGTTCCAATTTGTACTACTGACAATCTGCTGCCTGCTTCTGCAAAAGAAAGAACAAATTAAAGTTAGATTTTCAATTCAAAACCCAATTAATTAATTTGTGTAAAATGGAGGGGATGGAAGAGAGAGAGGGCAGGGTTCTTCAACTTAGATGAAAATTAAATGTTTTTGGTGACATTTTTTTCGCATCATTTCCAAGAAATGAATCAGGAATATCTTGTAAAGAAGTTACTCTTGTGCATGTGCAGCAAAAAGCTAACACCAGGTGAAGGGCTGAATGCCCCCCCCCCCCCCCCCACCACCACCACCACCGATGAGTGTATAAATTCCTGTTTCCGTGAGATGTGCTCTGTATATCCTGGTAAAACTATGCTTTTTTTCCCGATTGTCAGTAGCAGATGTAGTTTGGATAATCCCGTTAACAGCAGCACTGCTCTGTCTCATTTGGTTCTGTAAATAGATTGTTGCACCCTATATTTTGCTCATTCCCAGCTGTGCTGTTCCAGGCATTCCTTGGTGCTGTGATAATTGCCACTCTGATTTCCCTGATTTGTGATGTTCTTACAGGCTCTTTTGGACAAATGAGAGCACCCCAGCCAAATTATGCTGCACCTTACACTGGAACACCAAGTTACAACAGTCAACCCCAACCACAGCAGAAACGTTTGGACCCAGACAGCATTCCCAGCCCTGTAAGCACCACGGTTTTTAACGGTTGTCCCTCTGGCTGCTGTGTTCTAGTGTTATTAGAATTGCTCGTACATTGATGGTGATTTTGTGCTAGTGTCACTGGATTAATAATCCAGAGCGCAGGCTTAATGTTTGGGGGGGCAAAGGTCAAAATCTCACCATGACAGTTGAGGAAATTTTAAAGTTCTGCAACTGGAAGCTGATCCCTGTAATGGCAATGTGAAATTGTCATCAAATGATGTGAAAACTAACTGGTTTACTCATTCCTTCTATGGAAGGAAATCTGCCATCCTTACTGGGTATGACCTACATGTGACTCCAGAACTACTCTTGACTGTTCTCAGGGGCAATTAGGAATGAGTGGCAAAAGCTAGGCTTCCAAGCTTTTATTCATGAGTGAATAAAACAAAACTCTCATTTACTGCTCTAAACTGCTTGTAACTTAGGTTTGCTTGTATCTGTCCATTGTGAGCTTGCTGGGGAGACCTGAATGTAATTTCCTTATTTTTCTTTGTTTTTATCTGAACATGTTGCCATGCCTTCAGTTTAGAAATTTTAGTTTAGAAATTTCAGTCTAGAAGTTGTAACTGTGAGTAATGCAACCTGCTTATAACACATTGACGGTTATTAGGTATTACGCTGCAATGTTATATGTAATTGAGTGTATAGTATCAGACTCCAATCCCTTCTTTATCTTGGTTGCCTGCACTATTGTGAACTGTGGTGGTCAGTGCTGTAACTCCGCTAGAGCAGTCTAGTCTGTTCCTATTCACTCATTTACTGGGCTCCTTAGTCCTTTCCAGCTTTTTCAATCCTAGTTCTTCTCTGCCTTCACCACTGGTTGCCCAGGTTGCAGCTTCTCTGGTGCTCCAGCCTTGGTCTCTGCACCCTGTGATTAATTGGCATTGTATTGCATTTGCCTCCTCCATGTCCAGACCAGCTCATCCATCAGGTGTTGAAGTTCACTGCTGGTTTCTTTCCTCCCTCTTCATCTTTCCTCCTCACCCAGTACGTGAGAATGGGAACCATAGAGGAGTGTAAGTGACCGATCGTGGACTCGAGCAGGCAGGACAGCAGGTCTGAGCTAGAAGCAGATTCCCGACTGTTGGCTCTGGTTGAGATTTCCTGTGATACCAATGTAGTCTTGCAACCTATGATGGCATCAGAACAAGATTGGTCTATTACTGGCAACTAACAATGTCGCTTAATAATGGTGAATTCTTAAATGCTAAAGGGTCACATCTTAAATTGGTTAAGATGATTTTGGGATAGTTGGCAAAAGGTTACTTGCAGGTGTACTTGGAATAGACTTTTAATTAAGGTAACACAGATGAGAACTCAAGTTATTTAAACTCTCAGGTGGTGAGACTGTAGTTTTGTAGTGGATGGTTGAGTTAAATGGCATCCCTTATCAGTTTAGACCTTCTGTGATGGCTTTAAGATTTTCCATTCAGAATTTTAGTGAAGACTCATGAAAACAGATAACGGTGATCACCAGCCTTGAATCTTTGGACTCCGTGCCCAGTTTCCTGCAGCCCCCTCACTCTGTCCAATCCATTTAAGGAAATGAGAAATAAAGATAGTTAAAGGAGAATCTGGCTTAAATGTCAGGATCAGCCAGCATCCTGGAGCGTTCTCAGGGTAGACGTAGACATGTGGAACTTAAGTGGACGTCAGTTGCAGTTGATCTCTTTATCACCATCTAGTCAAAACTTCTCAATCTGGGAAGTGATTAGTGAAGTTCCTCTGCTGTAATCACCTTTACACAGCTAATATTTAACAACACACTGGTTCCCAGATACTCGATAGTCTGCAGAACACTCAGCTGGATATGTTTGGGTAAGTTTTGGCTTTCAAGCGACAAAGGGAAACTAAAAAGGGACATTAAATTTATATTAAATAGCTTGAGTGGACACTACCATACTGTACTTCTGTTTAAAACAGAAGTTTTATCTAATTTTTGAGTTACTGTTATTATACAAGTACGAAGTTAAGAAGCGAACACTTATTTATCAAGTTATCATTCTTGTCAGAATACTAGAAAAAAACTTTCAATCTTGCTTTGATCTTTTTAATATTGAGCTGTGCAAATGTGAAGAGCCCTGCATACAGCATTAAGATGAACAGATAAGCAATTTAACCGAATAACACAGCTTGCATGTGCAACGATGTGTGTAAGCATATGTCAAAGGACTTGCTGATGTGGCACCATTAGTGTGGGAAGGTAGAAGTAACAATTGTTACTCTTCTGTTTCTCTCCTGTTTTGCTGCTCATTTGTGCCTTTTTAAGCAGCTTAATGAACTGCCACCACAACAGAAAACAAGACATAGAATAGACCCAGATGCAATTCCTAGTCCAGTAAGTCTGCTTGTATATACGTGTGCATTGCTGCCTTTGCTTTTCATTCCAAAAGGCTTGTTGATTTCCATATGCCAGCTGCGTGCTGTAAGGTCACAAAATTGTGTCAGTTTAATTGCCCTTTGCTTTCTACATCTGACTTTACATTATTGCATCAGTTAAATGACAATACAAAATTGTATTCCTTCCAGGTGAATTTTTACAGTGTAAATCTTTCTGACAGTCCCAAATAATTTTTTGGATTGGTTAACGTGAGCAAATTATCCTGGTGATCTACTTTGGTACCTTACAGACAGTAGTAGATATAACTGTACTGCTAGAATTCGAATCTAAACTTGCCTCCTTTAGCTTGGTGAACATTTGTGGTCCTAGCTTTAATTTGCAATACAGACTAACTTTTTATTTCGCTAAATGTCACTGTTCTTTGTCGTTGCATCTACATCAAAATCCTTTTTAAAGAATGTAGATCATTTTAACGCCTCCACATTTCTTTCATTGCTTCCCATACACTAGACCCAGCAACCCCCTTGTAATATTTGCATTGTTTTGTTTGTGTTAATGGTTGCAAAAGACTTGGTTTGCTAGTTAACGGTGATATTATGGGGAAGGTGTGAAGACGATTAACTTGAGGCAATGTTCAATCAGCTACAGTTGCTAATAGCATGTGCCTGTTGTGAAAGCGAACTGAGATTAGAGGGACCATTTGTACTTTGCTCCTGGATTTCAGAATGTAAATGAGGCTAAAAGTTTCATGAATGTAATAAGCAAATGTAATCATGTTTGGAATGTTTTTCAGCTAATTGATCACTAGTGCTGAATAAAAGCCTCTCCTGTTTTGGAGGAGCTATAGTCTCCAATCTGTTGAGTTGCTTTTGGTTAGCAAGTGACGTTAGCCAGTTCACAATACAAGTTCCTGCTTGCTGAAGTCAAGTCTTATCAAGCATTTGTACTTTGCTCCCACTATAATTTTTCACTGCTCCTTGCACCCAGTGGCAAGTTTTACTCAGCTTACTCGATGTTGACCAATGCAGTTAGCAGCAACCACTGAGCAATGATAGGTGTTGGGAGCCAGTGCCCATTTAATCATCTTCCTCAGGAGTTCAGAAGCAGTTGGGTCACTCTGGCAATGATCAGCTAACTCCGTACAGACCTGGAATCTTCCTCGGCTTTGGCTCAGTGTTGCAGTAGGCAGTCTGCTCACTCATGTTGGGGAGCTTTAGTAAACGTTTGTTAGGTTGCACGTGATAGTAATGTGTGCTTATATCCTTTTACATCAGGGTGTAATGCATTTAGGTATCTCTACCAACTAAAATGGGTTTTGGGTTTGATTGAGTGACAGTTTGTAACGTATTGTGTGCTATGACAGATCCAAGTGATTGAAGATGATAAGTCAAACCGAGGATCTGAGCCATTCTCGACTGGTGTCAGAGGCCAAGTTCCACCACTTGTCACCACTGACTTTGTGGTAAAAGATCAAGGTAATATCCTACTGTTGGACAAGATGCTTTCATACCTATTTGGCTTTGTGGTAATAAGCAGAAGCAAAGAATATTGTGTCCCACAAATTGCTCACCTTGATGGCACCCGGTTCATTACATATAGACAAATTAATCTGCATATCTTTAAGTTGTAAATGATTTAACATTTTGCACACTGCCATAAGATCAATGACTTAACACATTGACATAGATGGCAATAACTATTGAAGCTCGTACATACTGTATTTCACACAGAGTACAAATAGTATAATCTCCAGTCTGCTCACAGACATGGAGCAAGTTCAACATCGTTAGATGTGAAGGAGAGAAGTCACCTAGTGAGATGAACTTCATAATTTGGAAATGTAATGAGAAGTTATATAGCAAATTGATTGTCTTTCAGTCAAGAGTTGGATTGGATAGTTTCTCTCCTGAACCAGCCAGTGCCGCCATTTTTATCATCTTTAATCCTTGTGAAAGGAATGATCATTATCATTCATTTTGTTTATTGAGTCAAGTAAAATCTTCTGAACAAAAATACAAGATTTCAAGTCCCACTTACTGAGGCCTGGCGTACAGCTTCCTACCAGCCGATGGCACACCTTCACTGACTTGCCCCCCTCGCCCCAATGGCACCCCGCCTCGCCCCAACAGCACCCCCCCCAAACCCCTAGGAACGCCTAGCCCTTGCCCCCTGACGCCTTGCACATGCCCCTTCTCCCTCCCCTGTGCAAACCCCCCCAGCCCACCCCGCACAGGCCCCCCTCCCCCACCAGAATAAGCCTAGATCACATTTCTCGATGAATGAGATTAGTATATTTTCCTTGTAGCACGCCATTGTTTTCAGCAAAGGTTAGTGCACGTGGCTAACTATAACTGTGTTTGTCGCTTGTTGGTGATTTTTATTTGACTGTATTGAGCTCACGGATATGTGGATTGTAAATATCTTTTCAAAATTTGCAATTAAAAACATCATGGGTGAATTGGTGGTATGTGGAATATGTTCTCATTTTCTGTGGCTTAGTGGAGAAGAATTTACATAGAATGTGATAGTTTTACTTTTGTTTTGTTGAGCACAAAGTTGCTAATGAGACAGCTTCCTGAAATTACACTGTGCAGTGTAGCCCTGCTTATAGATGGAGTGTTGTTTCAAAATATTTCTGTTTGCCTTGCAGGGAATTCAAGTCCTCGTTTTATTCGGTGCGCAGCTTACAATCTTCCTTGCACTTCAGATATGGCAAAACAATGCCAAGTCCCCCTCACTGCAGTCATTAAACCGCTTGCGACATTACCAGCTGATGAGGTAACTGTTTGTCTTTTCCCCAGGCTACAAAGTTTAAATTATTTTTTTACCAGAATTTACTCTTCCAATCTGATTTGACTGACTTTTCACCTCCACGTATGTAACATCAGACTAAAGCAGTGAGGGTTAGCCTGAGCAAAAGTCTACCAACTTTGTCAACTCAGCTGGTGTACTATTGGTTACCATTGTTGCTTTTGATGTGTTTGGACTGATAATCCAAAGATCTCTAGGTATTGCTCTGGGGGCCTCAGTTTGAATCGCACCATAAATTGAATTTAATTTTTAAAAAATCAGAAATTGAAGACTAATGATGACCATGAAACCATTATTGATTGTCGAAGAAATGGCAGTATACCAAGTCAGAATGGTGAGTGACTTGGAGGGGAACTTGCAGATGATGGTGTTCCCATGTATTTGCAACCCTGGTCCTTCTGGAGGACATGAGTTTGGAAAGTGCTGTCTGAGAAGCCTTGGTGAGTTGCTGCAGTACATGTGTACGCTGCTGCCACCATTGTGCCTTGGTGTTGGATAGAGTGAATGTTGAAGGTGGTGGATGGGTTCCTCAGAAACGGGCTGTTTCATCTTTAATGGTGTTGAATGTCTTGTGTGTTTGACATTAGATCAGATAGATGGCCCGTTGATTCAGCGATTTGATGAGCTTTTCGAATGCAGAAAATTACTTTGTTAGAGTCATGGCTTTGTGTTAAGTCAGGAAGGCAATTTTGACACTGGATTTTTTGAGCTGATATGGTATCCTCATACCCTATTTCATTTCTGAGCTGCTTGTTGTACCTCTCCAAGTCAGCTGGAATGAGATATGACATTTGTTGCATTTTTCATTGTTCCACAATCTGTCTATGAAATCAGATCCGACTGCAAGTGGGTAATCTATGTAGCTGCCAGTGTGCAGAATTGCATTCCATGTGCCAGCAGGAAGTTTGTGTCTGCAGAATCTCTCTAAATTTAGCTTTCTCATCCATAGGATTTGTACGTGGGGAGGGGGTGCAGAGGAGAGAGAAGCCGCGCATATATTTCTCAAACTTGTTTTCACAAAATGGAATGTGCTGTGGGCAGCAATGGTTTATTTTATAAGCGACCTACCTTGCTGGTGCTTGCTGTCATGTTCACGTAAACGATGGTTTCTTAGCTGCTAATGCCACTGAGAAGCAGTGTACAGACTGTGCAGTCTTTAAATTGATGAAGTTTTTCTTGTCGTAGTTCTTTGTGACAATGGTTCTATTTTGCAGCTGTTGAGATGAATCCAGAAGCTGTAAGTGACACCAAGTGCTGGAGGTTAGATCAGCACATTGGATTTAGACGTTTCGAATTCCTGGATCTCACACTTGAGGTGCACTTAATGCCATCAGCATGGATTACATTTTTCCCGTTTTGGAATTAGGATAAAATTTTGGGTTGGAATAGAGCAAGGATTACGCTGCGCCTGTTTCCAAGATAGGAAATGTGAAATCATTTGACGTGAAAGCAATCAACTGCGCCTGTAAAATCCAATGATGCATTGACCACTGATGTACCAATCGCTGTGTGAGGCTGCAGTATGGAAGGAAATGGAGTAATGTCACTGTACTGTTGAAGGTGAACTAGACACCCATTTCTCTGTGTTGCCTGGAAAGGAATTGGCCACTGGAGTATGGCAAGTCTCCTCATCTCCCCAGAGCTGTTGCTTGTTAAACTGATATTTGAACAAGACTCACAGGTTTTACACTGGGCAGAGGTAGATTCAGGGCGAACTCCTGTGACGTGTCTAGGGATATTTTACTTTGAAGGTAGTATATGAATACCTGTTGTTTCAATAGGGATCATTGAGTTCCATGCAGAAAGCTTTCTGGGATTGATGGAGTGAATTGGATTTTTAGTAATTATGTTTTTTGGTTCCGCTTACACGTTGCCAGAGGATAACCGGTGACTGTTTCCCAATATGGGTGTATACAGCTTTGTTTCAAGCTTTTTGTTGTGTTGCCATTGTGCTCTGTCATATGTCCAAGCTCTGACTGATGTGCTTGCTGGAACCATTAACCTTTGCTGGCCACCCCATCCTTTCTCCAAATCATTCATAGCATTTTATCTGCTGATATCCTGACCTAGTTTACTCCATGTTCACATCCGAACACTTCACAAATAAAAGAAGCAAAGAACAAGTTAAGAAACCAACATTGGGGGTCAGACAACTTAGATGAGGATCTGTAAGGTCAGACAACTTTTATTTAGTACTGTGTCACCGATAGGAGATTCAGAAGTAAGATTGATGCATGAGACAGTTCTGGAGCATTGCATTGGTCCCAGGTTTATATTGATGACAAAAACAGAAAATGCTGGAAAATCACAATATCTATGGAGAGAGAATGGAGCCAACGTTTCAAGTCCGCGTGATCCTTGGTCCGAGTTCTGAAAATCTAAATCTAAGCAAACAGGTTTTTTAAACTCTTCTGTATTCTTCATGGAATGATAACAATTAAAATTGTAATTGCTTTGTGGCTCAGGAGGATTGAAAAATGAATTTCTAATGAAAATTCTGTAATAAATGCATGAAGTGCACCTTCCTTTGTTCTGTGGTACAATACATAAGTTTTGTTATTGGCCTTGTGTAGCCCATTTATCAAGAACTGATCGTGGCATGAAGAAAATGTGAAGAATTAGTTTTCTACCCAATTAAATATTGAAACCTTTCTTTTGATGCAAATGCTCAGCCTGTGTGTTTGCAATTATCTCTTGACAAACAAGTCATTGCTTTCACACAGTACATGTGGGATCAGTTCCTTGAGTATTTCGAACCAACAAGACCACAGGCCATATTCCATTTTGTGATTAACACCAAATCAGAACTTGTAAATGTACTTCAGGAAGTAGTGACCATTATATTGAATATGAGTGTGTCTGCCATTCTTTCTTTCTCTCTCTCTCTCTCTCTCTCTCTCTCTCTCTCTCTCTCTCTCTCTCTCTCTCTCTCTCTCTCTCTCACATGCACGCGCACCCCACCCCCTCATTCTTCCTCGTTCCCCCCTGGTCACAGAGCATGGTGCTAAGTTCCAGCAAGGTAAAGAGGTACAACATGCATTGGTCTGAGTAAGCTGTGCTGGAGTACTAGCCCACACGGACAGCAGGAAGTATTCATTGTGATTGTTGGCACAAATGGCAAAGGCACCACTTAATGTGGTTCAGCAACCATTATTATAACAAATGAGTTAAGATTCAGCATCCAGCTGAAGGAAAAAGCAGACCCAAGTTCAACAGAATGTAACAACCCAGTTAACTGGAAACAGCATGAAAGTGATGAGGTGCACCATAGGAATGTGAATATGGAACTTGCAGTCAATGCCCAACCAGCAGCAAAAATTTTGACACCTACTCAGAGCAAATGTCTCTTAAATGAAATATGGGCCCATTTAAAAACAGATGCAAGCATGATTACAGTGGACCATAGAGAAATGATTGACTTGCTAATTGAGTTGTAAGCAGAAAATTTTGGAAATATTTAGCAAGTTGGGCAGCATCTGTGGAGAAAAAAAACCAAGCTAATATTTCAGGCTGATAACTTTTCGTCACTCTTGTGGCTTGATCGAGTTATTTTGGTTGACATCTGAGTGCTGTACAGAGGGAGTGCTAAGTTGTCGGGTTTGCTGTCCTTTTAAAGAGACTTTGGAATGAGGCTGTGCTTGCCCTGTAATACTGTTTGCAGGGATGGGGTCTTTCCCTCGTGGTCTGATCAAAGTTTCCCTGGGCACTACCGAAGCAGACAATCTGATTGTGTCCCGATTGGTTTGTGGCATCTAGAGCAAGTTGTCTAGCCTGTTTGCTGATTCAATAAGTGAGAACATGTCAAAGATACTGGATTAAAGGTGCAAAGGAGCTCCCGTGGATGAAAGCAAAGTAAATCAACACACTCGTGGGTGTAAAGTTTTTGTTGCTAAGCTATCTGAACTATTTTCCGTGTCTGATTTAATCGTTGAGAAGTGAAAACATCTATAGCTTCTATGTTTCAGTGAATTTGAATTTTTGTGCTGGTGATTTGTCTTGAATCAAACTAACTAAAGTAATTGTATTTGCGTTTCATATTACAGGCACCGCCTTACATTGTCGATCATGGTGAGACAGGTCCAATAAGGTGCAATAGGTGCAAAGCTTATATGTGCCCCTATATGCAGTTTATTGAAGGTGGGCGGAGGTTCCAGTGTGCGTTCTGCAGCTGTGTCACTGAAGGTAATCTATTTTATTCTACCAGAAGCAAACTGTTGAGCTATTTGAATCCTCTTTATGTTGGGCCTCCATATAAAATGCTATTAGAGAGTAGCACTGTCATGATTACAGATGTTCATGCAGCACGGTGTTGAACAGGTCAGGGACTGCGCTTCAGAGCATACATACTCTGCTTTTCCTTTGACTTCACTGTAGTGGACAGAGCTAACATGAACCGTCTACTGGTCACATTCAAATTTCTGTTGAAGAAACCAATGATCATTTCTAACCATGGATTTGTAACGCTGAGGCTACCTGTTCTACAAGACATTTGGCATGTCATCAGATGCATGGCTCAAAGTTTTGCTGCTTAAAGATACCATTTCTGGGTTTGCGTAACTTCAATTTAAATGTAATGGAATAAACAGTATTGTGTGGATTGACCTTTTAAGGTTAGTATTCTAATGCGTGACTGATTTGCCCAAGCGCCTTTTTCATTCCTCCTAATGCTTTGTCCTGGTGGATCTGTATTGGTTGTACTGTAACTCCCATTTCTCTTCCCCCAGTACCACTTCACTATTTCCAACATTTGGATCACACTGGCAAACGAATGGACTACTATGACCGGCCGGAATTGTCACTTGGTTCCTATGAGTTTTTAGCTACTGTAGACTACTGCAAGGTATTCAATATCATTGATTATGCTTATGTATCTGCAGCCCCTCTGTAGGTAAATTGTAAGTTTTAATTCCTCCCCAATATAATTCAGTCAAACTTAATATATTGTGCGGGTTTTCTGATTGAAGTTATACCCTGAGAGTGCACGATATATCTTTCATATTGTTGTTTTGAATGTTTCAGAATTTAGGTTAACTGAGGTCAATACCTTACTGAATGTAAGATCTTTCCAGGTCTGCAATTTAATGTTGTCAGCTAGCACGACCACTTGGAGAGAATTCAGACTTGTTATTGATATCGTGTGCTTTGCTCTTGGACACTCATTTAATTGTTTTCAGATACAGGAATGCACAAACGCAGCAACTATTTTTGTCTTATTCATCCCTGGGCAGCATCTTGTGGCTGTGTTTGCATTGATACATATCCATGGCTGATTAAGCAATATCAGGAGGAATATTTATGAATGGGAATCGCTGTTAACTTGGAATATTAATTTGCAAGTTAATTTACAAGGTCCATTCCTATTGCAGATAATTGGGTGAAAGATGGGTGACACGGTGATTAGCACCAGTGCCTCTCAGCATCAGGGACGCAGGTTCAATTCCTGGTTTGGGTCATTGTCTGTATGGAGTTTGCACATTCTCCCCATGTTTGCATAGGTTTCTTCCAGGTGCTCTGGTTTCCCCCCCATAGTGCAAAGATGTGCGAGTTAAGTGGACTGGCCATGCTAAATTGCCCCTTCGTGTCAGGGGGACTAACTAGGGCAAATGCATAGGGTTATGGGGATAGGGTCTGGACGGGATTGTGGTCGATGCAGACTTGATGGGCTGAATGGCCTCCTTCTGCACTGTAGAATTCTATGATTCTGTGTTTTTGGAATCACTGTTGTATGGTGATTTCCTGCTTCAGTGTACCAAATTTTATCAAGTTGTTTCCAATGGAAGGGATGTGGGGCAGGGCAATGCTAATGTGTTGATGCATTTCTTCCGACTTTTTCAAGATAAAGCTTGAGATATGTCAACACCACCTCTATTTTCCCATCAACCTGATGATAGCATCAACAGAACTTGTACAGGATTTTCTCAATCCAAAGCTGCTTTGTTCCATTCTGTTTTCCTAGCTGAAGGTGGTGCCCAGTTGTTGGGGTGAAACTTTCCAGTTGCTCTGCTGCTCAGTATATGCCAGGGCAATGGGTGAATGTTGCAGAATTGAGCTGTGGTCAAGGTTGATGCAAGATACTTTGCCTGAAATGGATTTGAGAGCCTTCAGCTGAAATCTCATAAAGGGTTTCTTTTACAGAACAACAAAATTCCTAATCCCCCTGCTTTCATCTTTATGATTGATGTGTCTTACAATGCACTGAAGAGTGGGCTAGTTCACCTACTATGTGAAGAGCTTAAAACTCTGTTGGATTACCTTCCAAGGTGAGTGAACATTAACTGTTGTTAGATAAATGGTAATAACAGAGGCCATTCTCGGTGGTTTCTCAGTGATGTTCCTAGCATGTATCTACCCAATTGAAACAGGTTGTGACCAGTACTTAAAATGATTATACTTTAAATACATTCTCAATTTTATGCTGCTGTAAAGAAAATAATCCCAGTTACTCTTGTTTCCATGCAACTAAAGTTCCTCACCCAACAACTACCCTGCTAAACCATCTCTGACACTTTCTAAAAGCGTCACATCTTTCGTAAGTGTGGTGCTTGGAATAGAACACAGTACCTTAGCCAAGGCCTAACCAATGATTTATAAAGATATGGAACAATCTTCCCTCTGTACTCTGACTCTATTTATAATGCCAAAGATACCATATGGTTTTTATTGAACAACTTCATGACTTGTTCTGCCAAGTTCAGAGTTTGTGAATGTAATCTATCAGTCCCTGCACCATCTTAAAAATTGTACCTTTAGTTTAAATACTGTTTCTTCACATTTATCTTTCTTCCAAAACACCTCATTTCACACTTGCAATAAATTTCATCTGCCATGTGTGCTCCTCAAGTCTGTTATTCTTCTCCCCATTGTTTGCCATATTTCTGTATTTAGTGTGGTTTGAAGTCTTTGCGATTGCTCCCTGTGTACCCAAGAGCAGGTCATTAAAATACAACAAAGAGCAGTGGTCCTAATAACAAGCCTGGGAAGACAGCACTGCAGAATGCTATCCTGACAAATAATTATTTATCACAATTCTTTGCTATTACCCTTTAGCCAATTTCAAATCCAAACTTCCCCAGCAATCCCTACTGAATTGTAGAATTTTGTTTACTTCAGTCCCTCAGGGTAGTTAGTGTCCTAGGCCCAGCCATCTTCAGCTGTTTCGGTAATGACCTGCCTTCCATCATAAGATCAGAAGTGGTGATATTCACTATTCAGCGCTATTTGCGACTCCTCAGGTGTCCATGTGCAGTCAGACCTTGGCTGATAAGTGGCGAGTAAAATTCGCGTCACGAGTGCCAAGCAATGCTCATCTCTGACGAGGGAGAATCTAACCATTTCCACATGGCATTCATTGGCATTGCAATCACTGGCACCCTGATTATCAGCATCCTGGGGATTACAGTTGCCCAGAAACTGAACTGGATTAGCCATGTAAATACTGTGGCTGTGAAAGCAAGTCAGAGGCTGGAGATTCTGTGGAGAGTAATTCATCGCCTGATTCCCCAGGGCCTGTCCACCATTGACATGGAATGCTCTCCACTTGTCTGGGTGAGTGCAGATCCAACAATACAGAAGATGCTCGATACCATCCAGGTTAAAGCATCCTGCTTGATTGGAATTGCATCCATGACTTTCAACATCCATTCCCTCCAGCGCTGATGAACAGTGGCAGCAGAGTGTACCCTCGCCATGGTGCACTGCAGCCACATACCAAGATTCCTTCAGTGTTGCGTCCCATGACTTCCAACACCGATGAAGGAAAAGGGCAGCAAACCCATGGCAACACCACCACCTGCAAGTTCTCCTCCAAGCCACACATCATCCTGACTTGGAAATATATCGCTGCCCCTCCACAGTCAGTATCAAAATCCTGGAAGTCCCTCCCTAACAGTGGTGTGTCTATGCCACATGGGCTGCAGCAGTTCCAGAAGTGGAGATGCCAGCGTTGGACTGGGGTAAACACAGTTAGAAGTCTCTCAACACCAGGTTAAAGTCCAACAGGTTTATTTGTAGTAAACGCCACTAGCTTTTGGAATGCTGTTCCTTCGTCAGGTCAGTGGGTGAGGTGCCCACTCAGCTGACGAAAGAGCAGTGCTCCATAAGCTAGTGGCGTTTACTACCAAATAAACCTGTTGGACTTTAACCTGGTGTTGTGAGACGTCTCACTGCAGTTCAAGAAGGCAGCTCACCACCACTTTCTCAAGGACCAATTAGGGAGGGGCAATTAAAATAGTGGCTTAGCAGGCGATGCTTACATCCCAGTAAAGAACTAAAACAATTAGCTGAATATCTGTAATTACAATGATCAAAGAATTATCAGGTGTTCCTTCTACCCAATGAAAAATTTCTTAACTGGAATCTCCACTGCTACTGCTGCCATGTTTGACCCTGATCATTTGCTTATGCTTTGTAAGTAATATTGTTCCAGCATGGGGCAGTCAATTTAATACATAGCATTTTGGACCTAATGTGGCTTAAAGCACTGTATGCAAATTTCTAAACTTATTTCTCCTGTTCCAGGGAGGGCAATGCAGAAGAATCGGCAATAAGGGTTGGATTTGTAACCTACAACAAGGTTCTGCACTTCTACAATGTCAAGAGTTCATTGGCGCAGCCGCAGATGATGGTCGTGTCTGACATTGCTGATATGTTTGTCCCCTTGCTTGATGGGTTCCTGGTCAATGTAAATGAGTCACGGGCTGTCATAAACAGGTAAGGACTCCAAGCCAGTGCTAATCCTACAGCGTTATATCCCAGCACCTTTCAAAATGAACATCAGAGACCAGGTATTCTGGAGTCTGATGCTCGTATTCAGAGGTTTACTAGTTGTTCAGTGATGCTGTATTATAGCTGTCAAACTCTCAAACCTATTCCTTCTGGCATGAGGATAATATTTAGAAACCTAAACTGTCTTTCTTTTTAAATCTGACCTATGATGTGTAGGTTAGGTGGATTGTCCGTGCTGACTTGACCCTTAATGTCAGGGGGATTAGCAGGGTAAATAGGTGGAGTTACAGGGATAGTGCCTGGATGGGATTGTTGTCGCTGCAAGCTCAGTGGGCTGAATGACACTGTGTAGGGATTCTAAGTTATTAAAATGTTATCACTGGTGGATGATAGCACTGGGAAATGGTCTCTGCGACTTGAACATTCTGTTGGTACTCGGATGTTTAGATTTAGGCAAAGTTTAAGAGCTCCAGTTGGGCTAATTTCTCTCTGGTCTATTCCACACGTTGCCAGATTTATTGAATTTAGTTTAATCATTTACTGTGGTGATGGTTTGAACTCACAACATATATCCACATTTCGTGCTCACTACGACGGACCTTCGGCGTGGGCAACTGAGAGGATAAGGATCTAGAGGAGTATAAGGGTTGTAGAAAGGAGCTTAAAAGGGGAATTAGGAGAGCCAGAAGGGGTCATGAGAAGGCCTTGGCGGGTAAGATTAAGGAGAATCCCAAGGCCTTCTATAAATATGTGAAAAGTAAAAGGATGAGAAGGGATAGGACCTATAACAGGTGAAGGGGGAAAGGTCTGTGTGGAACCAGAAGAAATGGCAGAGGTGCTTAATGAGTACTTTGCCTCAGTATTCACGGTGGAAACTGATCTGGGAGATTTTGCTACAGGTTTGCAGCAGATGGAAAAGATTGAGTACATGGATATTAAGGAAGAGGATGTGTTAGAACTTTTGAAATCTATCAAGATAGATAAGTCGCTGGGACCAGATGGGATGTACCCCAGGTTACTGTGGGTGGTGAGGGAGGTGATTGCAGAGCCCCTGGCGATGATCTTTGCATCATCAATGGAGACGGGAGAGGTTCCGGAGGATTGGAGGTTTGCAGATGTGGTTCCTATTTTCAAGAAAGGGAACACAGCCCGGGAAATTACCGACCAGTGAGTCTGACCTCAGTGGTTAGTAAGCTGATGGAGAGGCTTCTGAGGGACAAGATTTATGAGCATTTGGAGAGGTTTAGCATGATCAGAAATAGTCAGCATGGTTTTGTCAAGGGCAGGTCGTGCCTTACAAGCCTAGTTGAGTTCTTCAAAAATGTGACTGAACACATTGACGAAGGAAGTGCAGTGGACGTGGTGTACATGGACTTCAGCAAGGCGTTTGATAAGGTCCCCCATGCAAGACTTCTTGAGAAGGTGAGAGGGCATGGGATCCAAGGGGCTTTGGCCTTGTGGATCCAGAACTGGCTTGCCTGCAGAAGGCAGAGAGTGGTTGTGGATGGGTCTTTTTCTGCATGGAGGTCAGTCACCAGTGGAGCGTCCCAGGGATCTGTTCTAGGACCCTTGCTGTTCGTCATTTTCATAAATGACCTAGATGAGGAAGTGGAGAGATGGGTTAGTAAGTTCACCGATGACACGAAGGTCGGTGGTGTTGTGGATGGTCTGGAAGGATGTCAGAAGTTGCAGCAGGACGTAAATAGAATGCAAGACTGGGCGGAGAAGTGGCAGATGGACTTCAACGCGGATAAATGTGTAGTGGTCCATTTTGGCAGGACCAATGGGATGAACGAGTACGCTATCAAGGGCAGGAGTCTTAGCAGTGTTGAAGAGCAGAAGGATCTTGGGGTCCGGGTCCACAGGACTCTTAAATCGGCCTCGCAGGTGGAGGATGTGGTCAAGAAGGCGTATGGTGTACTGGCCTTCATTAATCGAGGGATTGAGTTTAGGAGTCGGGAGGTAATGCTGCAACTTTATAGGACCCTTGTCAGGCCCCACTTGGAGTACTGTGCACAGTTCTGGTCGCCTCACTTTAGGAAGGACGTAGAAGCTATTGAAAGGGTGCAGAGGAGATTTACAAGGATGTTGCCTGGATTGGGAGGCATGCCTTATGAAGATAGGTTGAGGGAGCTGGGACTCTTCTCCCTGGAGAGACGAAGGTTGAGAGGCAACCTGATAGAGGTTTATAAAATGTTGAGAGGAATAGATAGGGTGGATTCTCAGAGGCTATTTCCCCGGGTTGAAATGGTCGCTACGAGAGGAGACAGACTTAAGGTGCAGGGAAGCAAGTACAGAGGTGATGTTAGGGGTAAGTTTTTCACTGAGAGGGTGGTGAGTGAATGGAATCGGCTGCCGTCAGTGGTGGTGGAGGCGAACTCGCTGGGGTCTTTTAAAAGACTTCTGGATGAGTATATGGGATTTAATGGGATTGGGGGTTATAGATAGGTCTATGGATTGGTGGGTGTTGATGTGATCGGCGCAACTTGTGGGCCGAAGGGCTTGTTTGTGCTGTAGTGTTCTATGATAACAATTGAGCTGCTAATCTGCAGTTTGATCTGAACATGACGTTTGGTAAATCTTGACACTGAATTGAATGTACATAGTGAGAGTCAAAGAACTAAATTAGTAAATTGAAAGATTCAATAGCAATGACAATGTAATGAATCTGCTCTTCTCCAGTTTGTTAGAACAGATTCCTGAGATGTTTGGGGATACCAGAGAGACAGAGACAGTCTTTGGGCCTGTCATTCAGGCTGGCCTGGAGGCCCTGAAGGTGAGCCTCCCTTTTATATCAAAACCTGCTTAGTATTCGTATTTCCCCAAGTAACGAGTGTTGAAAAGCCAGGTTAATGGGATTGAAAAATGTCAACACATTAAACCTTTAATGTTCACACTCTGTTCAAGGATTTGATTTTATCTCTTTTCACTGAACTCTTGCTGGTTTGTTGAAATATGCCGCATTGCAATTTCTCTTTCAGATGGGGTGAATCGTAGAATCCCTACCGTGTGAAAGAGGCCATTCAGCCAAAAGAATCTGCACTGACTCTGACAGAGCACCTTTATCCCTGCTCTTGCCCCCTGCCCTATCCTCTTTATCCCACACAATTCCCATGGCTAATCCATCTAATTTATATGTCTTGGGATACTAAGGGGCAAGTTAGAATGGCAATCCACCGTAACCTGTACGTTTTTGGACTGTGGGAGGAAACTGTAGCATCTGGAGGAAACCCACTCAGACACGGGGAAAATGTGCGAACTCCACACAGACTGTGTGTGACCCTGGGCTACGGTTGAACCCAGGTGCCTGGAGCTGTGAGGCAGCAGTGCTAACCACTGTGCCACCATGCTGCCATATTTAAGTTATACCCAGCCTTTCCTGTTTGTGCTTTCATTTGGCTGGGTGATGGGGATTATGGTTCCTTGACACATTTAGTGTTGATGCAAAGCAATGTTTTTCTCTCTGGCCTCCTCAGCTGTGTTTGATAATACTGCTCTTCCCAGGCAAAGTGGAGATGATTGAGTAAACCTGCCCCTGTCAATCCCTCCTGCAAATCCCACTGCTGTCAATGACTGGGGCTGATTTCACTTGAGCAGTTTGTCTGTAACTTTCCTCCGCTCACTGCATTCTGCTGGAGAAATGATCCTGCCTTTATTGGGGGATCTTACTGTCTGAGTTATTTTTGCTGTGCTTCATAGTGACCCATGTTTGCTGCGTGTCTTGCTTTCCCGCCAACTTGTTGCCTGACAGTCGTGTCAATGATAATTCTGACTGTTGGTTTTCTTCTCAGATTCATTTCTTTTGTACTTGCAGGCTGCAGAATGTGCTGGCAAACTGTTCATATTTCACTCAACTCTGCCTCTCGCTGAAGCACCTGGGAAACTGAAAAATAGAGATGACAAGAAGCTGATTAATACGGATAAGGAAAAAGTAGGGCGGTCCTGATGGCTTTTCTCGAACTTACAGTTTATTTGCAAGGCTTGGTATTCAAAGTAGATTGAACAATACCTTTTGGTTAATTTGAATTGTGTGTTGGGATGTGGATGAAGCCAGCAATGTCATGTTACATAGAAACATAGAAGATAGGAGCAGGTGGAGGCCATTTGGCCCTTCAAGCCTGCTCTGCCATTTATCAGGATCATGGCTGATCATCCAACTCTATAGCCTAATCCTGCTTTCTCCCCATAACCTTTGATCCCATTTGCCCCAAGTGCTATATCCAGCTGCCTCTTGAATACATTCAATGTTTTGGCATCAACTACTTCCTGTGGTGATGAATTCCACAGGTTCACCACTCTTTGGGTGAAGAAATGTCTTCTCATCTCCGGTCGTAAATGGTCTACCCTGAATCCTCAGACTGACCCCTGGTTCTGGACTCCCCCACCATCGGGAATATCCTTCCTGCATCTACCCTGTCTAGTCCAGTTAGAATTTTGTAAGTCTCTATGAGATCCCCCTCCATCATTCGTCCAACGAAAATAATCCTACCCTAGTCAATCTCTCCTCATACATCAGTCCCACCAGCCCTGGAATCAGCCTGGTAAACTTTCATTGCACTCCCTCGAGAGCAAGAACATCCTTCCTCAGAAAAGGAGACCAAAACTGCACACACTACTCTAGCTGTGACCTCACCAAGGCCCTGTATAATTGCAACAACACATTCCTGCTTCTGAACTCGAAATCTCTACAATGAAGGCCAACATACCATTTGCCACCTTTACCACCTGCTGTACCTGCATGCTTGCCTTCAGTGACTGGTGCACAAGGACACCCAGGTCCTGCTGCACACTCCCCTCTCCCAGTTTACAGCCACTCAGGTAGTAATCTGCTGCCTTGTTTTTGCTTCCAAAATGAATAACCTCACATTTATCCAAATTATACTGCATCATTAATTACTGTGTAATATGGGATTGCAGACCAGGTGGGCTTGGCTGGTTTCCATTCGGGGTGAGTATTCAGGGCCCTGTTGGGTTTTTTTCATGATTATAGTTTATCTGATGCTGGCCCACAGGCATTTAAGGAATTTAGTTTCCTGCTTTGTCAAGTTGAAACTCTCAACCTCTCGTTTGCTTGTCCTTAATGATTAGAACACTGGAGTAAAAATAACTGTGACTATCTAAATAGTTCATCTCTGCCCAATTGGATCCTGCATTTGTGCTGAACAGTGCAGAAAGTCACTGAGTGATGAGGGAAGATCAGAAGGTGAACCGATTTAAAGAAACCATGGATGGGAGCAGGTTGGGGAGGGAGTAAACATCTACATCCCCAAAGGAATGGGAGGGAATGAATGTGGATGCTGGACTTAAGAGGGAAGAGAAACTACTTGCAAGAAAAAAGTCATGTAGGAATCGTTCTTTGTGTGGTGAGAGAATTATACCTGGTGAATGCTTCAATAGTCCAGCTCAGTGAGGAGTAATCCATGAACCATGGGGGAAAAAAACCATGGCAAATAAAACACTCCTGCACAGAAACAGAAGTTGATTGTGTGCCTTGATTATTTATACATGGCTCCATTTCTTTAACGTGTGCGTTTGTTGTTACAGGTCCTGTTCCAACCTCAGACAAACTTTTACAATAACTTAGCCAAGGAATGTGTGGCACAAGGCTGTTGTGTGGATCTCTTCCTATTCCCCAACCAGTATGTGGATGTGGCTACCTTAGGGTTGGTAACTTACCAAACTGGAGGCTCCATTTACAAGTACACTTACTTCCAGGTAACGTTTGTAACTTGTACTGTTGATGTAGATATCCAAAAATTTTACACCCCTTCAGAGGTTTCAGTTAAACCTGCAGAAATATCAGACAGTTCTTTCGTGGCTGTTAGCGAGGAATTGTACATATTCATGTAACCTTCAGAAGATGTCACTAGCAAGACCGGCATTATCCGCCTGTCTATAGTTGCCCTTGAGAAGTTGCTGGTGAATGATTGTGAACAGCTGCAGTCTGTGTGCTGTTGGTACACCCACAGCACTGATTTGGTGTGGGGGGAGGTGCAGGGTCATTGTAACAAGTAATTCCATTTTTAGTTAACTGGCTTAAAGGATGGTGTTTTTAAATATTATTTGGAATGATTGTTAAGCCAACTTTTAAATTGATTTTTCTTATGATTTAACTTTGACTTGTGCTTTTTGAAAAATGTCTCTTGTTTGGAGACTTAAGCTCTGACTTTGAACTGTGTGTCAGAAGTCCAGATTCCTCATGCATTCTGAGTACAGGTTACGCCTTTTTACACAGACCACTGTGGATGGGGTTAAACAGAAATGGGGATGATGGATTTCAAGTGTAGTATTACGGCAAACTGTTCTGAAACTCCCTTCTTCCTTGTGTGATTTGGACTTGGGACCAAGCCCCAGATTCCTTGTGGAGCAGATCCAGATGATCCTTGACCTCGGAGGTGTAATGAAGAAGAAAGTAACTTGTATTGGCATCAATCCATCTCAGGAGATGATGAACTGCACCAAGGGTGTGTGTAAGAGAGTGTAATGGGTGGCACAGTGGTTAGCACTGCTGCCTCACAGCGCCAGGGATCCAGGTTCAATTCTAGCCTTTGTGACTGTGTGGAGTTTGCACATTCTCCTCATATCTGCATGGGTTTGCTTCGGGTGCTCCAGTTTCCTCCCACACTCCAAAGATGTGTGGGTTAGTTTCGCCATGCTAAATTGACCTTAGCATCAGGGGGGTTAGCAGGGTGAATATTTGAGATAACGGAGATGGGGCATGGGTGGTTGGTTGTTGGTGCAGGCTCAATGGACCAAATGGCTTCCTCCTGCACTGTAGGAATTCTATGATTCTCTGATAATTGTGAAGAAAAATAGGTCTGGCTACTGTGTTGTTCGCACTATTCTTGCATCAAATGGAGCAAATTGTCTGCACTTGTACATGGAGAAGAGAAAACTTGTGCTCAAAATCTTAATTAATAAACTTGGAAACCTAGCCAACATTGGAAAATTGTGCAGAAAAATGAGTAGGGAGGAGAGGGAATCTGTCTGGCTACCCGTACCATCTGAATGACATTGATAGCAACCTTAGAGAAGTCTAGCCTTGGCCTACCTAAACAGCAAGGGTTATCATTGGTACAAGATGGTGATTTTTGAGCGGAGAGTTAGGGCATTACGCTTCAACAGTTTGGGGTTTGACTTATTCCTTTTGAAAGGTGGAGTACTCAATTTGTCCTGCATTCAGCTTCTACTCAAATATCACATGGACACAACCAACCCTCCTTGTACTGGAAATTGTTCTCTTTCTTCGTTTACATAAAGGTGATGTACTTAAATTGGGAAGTAACTGTTCAGAGAAAATAGGTAGAGTTTACGACCACTTACCCTTACCTAGCAACCACATTTCATTAATATTCCTTCTGGGAAAATGCGTAAATTTTAATTTTGTTTATAACCTCAATGAGTAGTCCACTAAAAATGTTTAAAATAATCTTGCTTGTGAAAACTGCTCTGATATCATGAAGCATCAATTTGAGTAGATGAACCAATGGTATCGCTTCTTATCATTCTGATTGCCAACTTTGGGCATGTTCCTGGGAGTGTCATCACATGACCTCCAACCACCTTCCCTCATACTCACCATTGATCACTCAACATGTCTATCCTCATGGCACCGCATCTATATGTCCACTGGGAAAATGAATAGACTCATTCATCTGACTGATGGTCAGTGAAGTAGCTTCTGTTCCCATATTTGATTATTAAAGATTTTAAAAACACACCTTATTTTCCTGTGTTCTGGAGAATTAGATAGGATATAGGAGCAGAATTAGGCCATTACACCATTCGATCTTGGCTGACATGCTCCTCATCTCTATTTTCCTGCCCTCTCCCTGTAACCTTTCAACCCATTACCAATTAAAAATCTAACTCCTCCTTAAATTTACTCTTGGTCCCAGCATCCACTGCACTTTATGGTAGCGAATTCCACAGATTCACAATCCTTTGGGAGAAGTAGTTCCACGTTAACCCTGTTTTAAATTTGCTATCCCTTATCTTATGGCTATGACCTCTTGTGCTAGAATGCCCCACCAGCGGAAGCATCTGCTCTGTCTACATTAACCATACCTTTTATCATCTTGTATACCTCAGTTTAATCTCCCCTCATTCTTCTACATTCCAGAGAGTATAGGCCTAAATTGTTCAATCTCTGTTCATACGAAAGTCCCTTCATTGATCTTTAATGGGAATCCAGGAGAGCTGGCTTTTCGATCTGTTGATATGACATCCTAATTTAGCAAAGAAATCCAGAGATTAGAACTAACAGGCCCACGATGCTCCGTTACATCAAACTCGTGATAAATCTAAAGCTAAAATTGCTTTGTCACAAGGCTGTCTTTAATAAATCACACTTACAGTTTGCAACAATATGACTACAAATTATTTTCCAGGTTTACTTTATCATTAAACCTGGTTTACAAACAAACATCGCATGTTCATTCATTAAATCAGCACAGAGTAAAAAACTCCCAATGGCATTTCTCTCTACATATTTCTGGATTTGAGCTATTGGTATTCGGCGATTTACAAGAAATGCTCTGCTTGGGTTATATTTTAGAATCCTTACAATGCAGAAAGAGTCTGCAATGACTCTCCGACAGAACATCCCCGTAAGGCTTATCCCCGTAACCCCATATACTTACCCCATTAATCCACTTGAACTACGCATCTTGGAACAGTAAGAGGCAATTTAGCATGGCCTATCCGCCAAAACTGCACATCTTTGGAGTGCGGGAGGGAACCAGGGCACCCGGAGGAAACCCACGCAGATACAGAGAGAGCATGCAAACTCCACACAGTCACCCAAGACTGGAATTGAACCTGGGTCTCTGGCACTATGAGGCAGCAATGCTGACCACTGTGCCATTATGGCAGGTTGCGGTTTTGCCCCGCGGCTTGGTGATATGTCATGAATATTGGTGTAATTGCAAATGAATTAATTGAAGAATGTAGCTGTTTGATTCACAACATACAGTGATCTGCAGTATGACGGAGAGATTTGTCTGGAAGAATTTAACTCAATTTCTTTTTTTTTAAACCTATTTTTTCATGACCTGGGAGTTATTGATAAGACCAGCATTTTTTTGCCCATCCCTAATTAAGGTTGAATTGAGTGGTTTGCTAGGCCATTTCACAGGATAGTTAAGAGTCAACCACATTGCTGTGTGTCTGGAATCACATAAACCAGACCAGGTAAGGACAGCAGGTTGTCTTCCCAAAAGGACATTAATGAACCCAATGGGTTTTTGCGGCAATTCTCCAAGAGAGCAATTCAAACTAAAAAGCTTGTTCCTTCCAAAGGACAAAGCAGTGTTTACTTTGTGGTATAGATTTTAAATTGCTGTTTATTTCCTTCCAGGCACAAGCAGATGGGGAGCGCTTCCTAAATGATCTGCATAGGGATGTGCGGAAAGTGATTGGGTTTGATTCAGTGATGCGGGTCCGCACAAGCACGGGTATGTTGTGAACTGACAGTGTTATTAACAATCGCATTGGATTTTTCTTTTGAAAATGTGACTGAGTACAAATTTCTCCTTGTTTACAGGTACAGATTTCTCCTTGTTTACAGGCCTGTGTATAACCTTTGTGTCTCTTTAGTTGCTTCTAAAGAGATGCACATCTTTCGCCACCGACTTGCTTTTCTGACCTATACACACTATGCAAAGCTCAATCGGAGCACTTCTTTTAAGGCGATATGCGTTTCCAGCATTTCTGAAATACAGACTAGTTGCATTGAATACCAGCAACTCATTAATAAGTGACCAAAAGGAGACTGCATTATTTAAAATGACTAAAAATAAATTTTCGACCAGCAAGGAGCTCTAATCTACGATGCTCTCATCATGTAAACCTACTGTTACCAAAGATGGATGCAGCTTTAATCTGAAAATATTTGTCGTCAGATTAATCAAATATATTAACACTTTAATTTGATAAAGCGATGCAAATAGTAAATAATTATTGGATATATTGACTCTTAATATGCACTCACCGTTAAATGCTCATTTCTTGTTGCAATTTTGGCCATACTTATCCAACATGTAAGATTGTCAGTGCACTCAGCAAGAATGGGAATCCCTTCATGAAACGCGTCCCATGACTCTGATTACACTCGATGCCCCGAGATGGATTTTAGCTCATTGTGAGTGGTGTCATGTTATATGGATTAGTTTTAGTTTGAAATGTGTTCACATGAAAGGTTGTGTTGTCTGCAGATATAACCTAGAAATTTTTGTGTTTGCAAAATCTTAGCAAAGACCACCTGGCTCTAAGTATGAAATCATGTCTCAAAATTTGACTTCATCGTTAGCTGTGGTGACATCAAAAATGTGCTTTTATTCCAGGGATTAGAGCAACTGATTTCTTTGGCTCTTTCTATATGAGTAACACAACTGATGTTGAGCTGGCTGCGTTAGACTGTGACAAAGCTATCACTGTGGAGTTCAAACATGATGACAAATTGAATGAGGATAATGGAGCTCAAATTCAGGTGAGAAAAAAGCCATTAGATCATCGAGCAGCTAGCCTGCTTTTAATTGGTAGCATTTTTTCCGACCAGTCAGTAAGTGTTCTAGAGTATATACAATTCTGTAGTGTAACCATTTCAATGGTGGCTGGCCTGCCTGGGGAATTCTGAATCCTGAACCATCCTCTGACTACTTGGCTGAGATAGGGTGCTTACTCCATAGTAATGAATACTAGCCTCATAGTTCAGCAATATATTGCTTGAGAGCACCTTTGCTCTTGTTTAAGTTGGCTGTCTTAACTTGACTTTACACTGGTGTGATAATCATCCACAAACGTAAGCTGATATTGGACCATCAGAACTTTTCATCTGGAGTGTGCCTGGCTACCTTTTTAACTTTTGCTCCCTAATTTTCATCCACTTCACAAAGATGAGATCACATATAGATACAGGTGGAAAGGCCATTCTGAGTATTTCCATCCATCTCACCTCTTTGCTTTGCCGGGATGTTCATTCTAGGTATTTGCCCTTTGTTGTGAATCTGTGCCCTCTGTCTTGCTGTTGTTTATTTGTGTTCCAACTTGGGCCTTTCTACGCAGTTCACGATGTTATCTGTGCTTCTTAATCACTTTCTTTCAAAGCTGAAAAGTAAACGTTTCCCCAGTCTTCCCTCAGAGCTCAATTCTCAGGCTTCTGACTTTGAGCTGCTTCCAGGACTTGGCTGCTGTGACCAGACATAGATGTGTAATTCAAGCTTCACTCTGACCAAAACACTGGGCAGATTGTGCATTAAACCCTTTCACTTGTACCCTTTTGTTTTAACTACTCGAGTGAAATATCCTGTTTGCTTTGTTGATTGCATGGAATAGTGATTGGACACATTGAAAATCCAAATCCACTTTAATCCTTGTCCCCATTGAACTTCATTTCCTTTCGAGCAATTTGTGGAGTGTCAGTGGGCTTTAGCAAGCGGCCTCACAGAACCAGTAATAGAGACAAAGAACACTCGTGCTGAAATTTAAGTGTATTGAACATTCTGATAGGTTAATAGAAGTGCTGAACATTAATCTACTGCATCACAGAGAATGGAGAGAGGCCATTTGGCCTATTATGCCTGTGCCAACTCTTTGAAAAGGCCTGTTGTTCCTCTTGCCCGTATTTACCCAATTCTCCTTTCGAAAGTTAACATCGAATTTGCTTTGGACAGTGTGGTCATCTGTATTCAACACTTGTGTTTCTGATGGTGCTTTTGTTAAAGTTGGAAATGGAAGTGTTTTTCCTCGTTCTGTGCACAGTTCACTTTTTTTCAGGATGTGCTGAAGTAAATTTTAATGTTTATTTTTCTGTGTTTGACAAATGGGCATTTTCCCTTTCTTCCATTGCCACAGTGCGCTTTGCTCTACACCAGTTGCAGTGGACAGAGGAGGTTACGTATCCACAACCTATCCCTTAATTGTTGTACTCAGCTTGCCGACCTGTACAGAAACTGTGAGACTGACACACTTATCAACTACTTTGTGAAACTAGGTAAGTTTCTGCCAGAATGTTGACATTGCTTCTTTGTCAGAAATTGCCTTTATATGGAGGGCACTGAACTTGGCTCAGTGTCATCTTGCTGTGAGCTTGTCTTGGCGAATAATGCTATGTGAATTAGCTGATCTCTCAGCTCACGCTCAGGGTGTGACAGTTAGTCTTGCTGTCCCTGGGTGGGGGAGGGGGCAGTCAATCGGAATTCCTGCTCTGATAGTTATCTCTTGGGCAAGGCGAATACACAGATTTCTTCCGAGAATGGGGATTAGGTCAGACTGTGATTCCCTGCAGTCAAAATAACTTGTCTTGACGGTGCAGCCTCACAAGTCAGTTATGGTTACTCTGAGGTACTTGAAGAGAGACCTATGTGCCATTGAATTAGACTGAATGTGACACTATCCGATGGGGAGAAAGGCGGTGGAAAATGATACTGCAGCTTACTATTGAAACTAATCAACAAAATTCACGGCTGGAATCCAGTGTCTGGTTTCAAATAATTGTCAGCAGTTGGCCTGGAACAACATACAAGAGAACAACAACTCCCCAAATTCATTTCCATTTATAAAGTGCCTTAAATGGTTTTTTTTAATGGACTGAGTATACTGCAAAATCCAGGAATATTGTGCATCTTGGGAGGAAGAACAGTGATATTGTTTTTCACTCCTGATCTCCACCCATTGTTTAGCTGTTTCACATTAGTTTGGTTTCAAATTCCTGTCTTTAATTTAAGCTCATATTTCCTTGAACAAAAACTAGTGCCAAATGCAGTTGTCTGTGAAAGTGTCAGAGCCCTACACAGAATGATACTTCACCAGGAGCCAATTAAACACTGCATCTAATGTCAAAGCCAGTGGCCCAGTTTGAAACTTGTGTACTCCACAGTGCAGAAGAGACCATTTGGCCCATTGAGTCTTCACTGACTCTGACAGAGTATCTTATCCAGGCCCTCACTCCACCTATCATCATAACCCTACATATTTACCATGGCTAATCCATCTAATCTGCACATCTTGGGACACTAACGGGCAATTTAGCATGGCCAATCCACCTAACTCGCACATCCTTCGACTGTGGGAGGAAACCAGAGCACCCAGAGGAAACCCACACAGTTATGGGGAGGATGTGCAAACTCCACACAGACAGTGACCCAAGCCAGGAATCGAACCTGGATCCCTGGCACTGTGAAGCAGCAATGTTAACCACTGTGCCATCATGCCGTTTTGTTTCCTAGATTTGCATGTAGCAATCTCCAGAAGATTTATGTTTAATTCTTGCAAACTCTGGAGTGTTAGTGAAAGCCAGCCACCTGACCATGTTGGAAATAAACTGCCCATATATCCTAGTGGGAGTTCTATAGGTCTTTATTTCTGTTCCAATGGATGAAAGGCTTGGTTTAAGTGTTTAAGAGACGTACCTGGCATTGCAATTTCCAAGCCGTTCATTTCACAGCAGTCAAACTGTCACGTTGTACATACAGCTGGCGTAATACTCTTAACATTTCCTCATTTTTGCAGCATATCGTGGCGTCCTGAGCAATCCCACAAAGACCGTACGAGAGACCTTAATTAACCAGTCTGCTCAGATTCTTGCGTGCTACCGCAAAAATTGTGCAAGTCCGTCATCAGCTGGACAGGTGGGTTGCTGGTATTGTTTACAAGCCACTGTTCATTGGCTGGCCTGTTAATTTCAACACAGACTGGCAACTTTGAAAGGTGTCTGTGTTGTAGGTCTGCAGGAAATACCCAATTAACATCAGAGAACCTTTCTCCTCCATCAACAATCATGAACAGCATTGATCCTTTTCTTCCTTCCAGCGCCTGTGCTCTTTGACAGTGGGTTAAAAATCAAACACTGACACATCACAGGCTATGGGACACCACAACTTCTTTCTATTGACCTGAAATTGGAGAATTTAATCTGTATGATCAGTTTTAAAAATGGAAATGTTGATAGGATTTTGGAGGAAGAGTGCTGAGAATTTATCTAAATCTTTAAATGCGGCGGTTGCCGGTGTTTGAAATGACCATAGAGGCCGGCAGCGTGAGATAGTTGGATTAAAATACGGCGAATGGTTTTGGTCACCGGTAATTTATTCAAATAGTGTCATTGGGTGAATGAAATGTGATTTAGCCATTACTTGGATTTTCTGATGTTTAGACGCCCCTTTGCTGAACATTTTCTCTCATTAAGAAGTCTCAGAACACCAGGTTAAAGTCCAACAGGTCTATTTGGAATCATGAGCTTTCGTGGGGGCAGCTCCTTCATCAGGTGACTTTAACCTGATGTTGTGAGACTTCTTACAGTGCCTACCGCATTATCTTATCGAGGGATATGGAGGGCAGGGCCTGGGTGGGATTGTGGTTGGTGCAGACTCAATGGACCAAATGGCCTCTTTCTGTAGGATTCTATGATTTCATCTATCATATCTGAAAGAAGAAAACTGTTCAGACTGCCATTAGCTATCATTTAAGTTGTCACACTGAACTGTAAGACAGTCATTGGTTAAATTAAAGATGATCAAGTTTCTTCAGCTAAATATCCACGTTGATTTGTCCTGTGCATCAGCATACAGTTCAGAAAGAGCATCAGTACTTAGAAATAAGGAGAGACTGGAAACTCCCTTGTTAATCAGGAGTCCAGTGGAGAGGATTGAGGGAATTTGCAGTGAGTGTAGAAGTTTGAAATGGTTTATGTTAACCCATAGTATTGCAGCTGAAGAGACTTGCTCTGTTCACACTTAGTCATGATTAAGGTGGATCAATATTTTTGTGGATATCTGGGTGAGGTGGTGCTTGTTGATGTCACCCAATCAGTAATCCAGAGATCCGGGCTAATATTCTGGAGACACAGGATTGAATGCAATGAATAAATCTGGAATTAAAGGCTGATCTTATTAGTGACAGTGAAACCATTGTTGATTGTTGTAAGAAAAATCATTTGGATTTTTGTTGTTAAAATCCCACCGCTGAGGTACTTTAATGTATTTTAACTCAGTCTGCCATCCTTTGCTGTTCTGACCTATATATTACTCCAGACTCTCAGAAAACTGACAATGAATGATCTCTGTCACGCTGGCACTCAGCTATTTTGTCCATGTTTGGACCAAAGTTGTAATGATGTCAGGAGTTGTGATGCTGGTGGAACCTAAACTGAGTGTCACTGAGCGGGCTATTGTTGAGTCAGTGCCACTTGACAGCACTGTCAACAACTTCTTCCATCACTTTGTTATTGATCGAGAGTAGACTGATGGGGCAGTAATTGGCTGGGTTGGATTTGCTCTGCTTCTTGTGGACAGGACATACCTGGGAAATATTTCGGATTGTTATAGCTGTACTGGAAGAGTTTGGCAAGGGGCGTAATTAGTTCTGGAGCACAAGTCTTCAGTACTATTGTCAGAAGGCTGTTAGGCCCATTGTCTTTGCAGTATCCAGTGTCTTCAGCTGTTTCTTGATATCCCTCAGCTGAAGACTGACATCTCTAATACTCGGGACTTCAGGAGAAAGTGGAGATGGATCATGCACTTGGGTACTTCTGGTTGAAGATTATTGCCAATGCTTGAGCCTTATCTTTTGCATTGATGTTCTGGGGCCCCTCCATCATTGGGAATATTTGTGGAACCTCCAATCCAACCATCCCCCCCATCAAGTTCACTGATATTACAATCGCTGAATCCCCCACTAGCAACATCCTAGGGATTGACATTGACCAGAAACTGAACTAGATCAGTCTCATAAATGCTATTACTACAAGAGCAGGTCAGAGGCTCGAAACCCTGTAGCGAGAACTCACCTCCTTAATCCCACAGTCTGTCCACTATCATCTGACGAAGGGACTAACCCTGAAAGCTTGTGAGTCTATTATCAAATAAATCGGTTGGACTAAAACCTGGTGTTGTCAGACTTTTTACTGTGTTTACGCCAGTCCAACGCCGGCATACCCAGATCATCACTATCTACGAGGCATAGGTCGGGAGTGTGATGGAATGCTTTCTTTTTGTTGGATGAGTGCAGCTTCAACAACACTCAAAGCTTGACACTACCCAAAAAGCAGACCCGACCCAGCACTTTAAGCATTCACTCCCTCCATCACCAATGCACCATAGCAAGTTTGTGCCATTTACAAGATGCACTGTAGCAACTCAACAAGATTTCCAAACCAAGGACTTCTACCATTTTGAAGGTCAGAGATGGTAGATGCATGGGAACGCCACTACCTACAGCACTTGTGTCTAACTCAGCTCTGTGGGTCCCTGTCATAGTATATGTGTAGAGCAAGGCAGTGAAATGTCAGCAGTGTAAACTAACTGACCAATTTCTGGGAATATTTCACCTTGCTTTGAATAGTAAATGAATGACAGAAAGGAAACTACCCCAGATTGTAAGGCCAGGCCTTTCCATAATGTTAAGCAGGAGAATGAACTTGCAGGGTTATCATAGAATCCAAACAGCACAGAAAGAGGCCATTCAGCCCAGGGAGTCTGCACCAACCACAACTTCACCTATCCCTGTAACCCCATGTATTTACCCTGGTAGCCTGCCTGCCACCTAAGGGCAATTTAAACATGGCCAATCGACCTAACCTATACATCTTCTGGATTGTGGGAGGAAACTGGAACACCCGGAGGAAACTCGGGCAGACTCCACACAGACAGTGATCCAACTGGGAATTGAACCCGGGTTCCTGGCGCTGTGAGGCAGCAGTGCTAACCACTGTGCTACCATGTCAAAGGTTGCGGAAGGAAAAGCAAGGGAATGGGACAAAACTGGATGTCACTTTGAAAGATCTGGGCCAGGTGTGATCGGCCAAATAGCCACCTTTCTGTGCTGAATGATTCCATAATTTTCTTAAAATTAACTGGAGAATAGAAAGGAAGGGCAGCTGCAAATGGGCAGTTTGTGTGTTGCGTTAAAGGTCGATGTGGAGCAGGGGAACCTGGTCTTGGAGCTCAGGACATTTTTGACATGCATTAATGACTGGAATAAAGGTATCGCTAATGAATTTCCCCAGGTTTACAGACGGGGAATAAACTATGATGTGTTGAATAGAATTGTGTCTGGTTGCAGTAAGGGAAGGCAAATAAGCTGTTTAGTTGCATGAAGTTGCATGCTATAAGTCTGTAGTTATCCATGTACCGTGTGGGCTTCTTTAACATGCCCACTGGGCATCTCTTTAGCTACTCAGCTGCTGCCCCTGTCAGATCAAACCTTTATAAGGTTATTTCTTAATTAAAACTCTGACCTGGGAATACTGACACCGGCTGTGAGATGCACAGTGAGCTGAAGGGAAAGGGCAGCCCTCGATTCTCAACACTATAAGTGTCCGCTTTAACAGCAAAACAATTTCTTCTCCAAGGTAAATGAAATGTACCATTTCATTCCAGCTTCAGTTATCCAGAATTTTCTTCATCTGCAGAGGAAATGTAATCCATCGTGTTTCTCGGTTTTACTGCAGTTTTTTTTTAAGAAATGATCAACAATGTATTATTTTGGTGGTTTATGTTTCTTTGGGTTTGCTGATTGCACTTTTACCTTTTAAGTTAGAAGGTTGTGTTTCAAGCCTTTACTCCAGGGACTTGAGGCTGCAATCTGACTGCAGCATTGAATTAATAGAAGTGTCATGTTTTGATAAAGGCTCTTCAACCATCTGCCATCTCAGGTGGCTAAAACAGATACCAGAGCGTAGAAGAGCAGGGGAGTTCTCCCCCCGGTGTCTTGATAAATATTTGCCCCTCAAATATCATCTATTATCTGTGGATTTACCTGGTTGCTGATTATGGGAGCTTGCTGTGTACAAATTGTACAAACTCTTGTTTCCTTCTCCATGAACAGTATGCTTTGTCTATATGGCACACCAGAAGCAATACTTTTCACTGTATCCCATTACGTGTGACAAATCAAATCCATTCAAATTGCTGCATTTCCTACATTTCAAAGATGATCATTCAATAAATACTTCAGTGTAACATTTCAGGATGTTTTACTATCATTAAAAAGACTAAGTGGGTAATTGCCGTGATGGATCTTAGCCAGTTCATGGTCATTAAAACAAAACTATTAAAGCAGCTGAAATTTATTTTGAAATTTGCAAGCTCAGGTTATCAACTTTACTGCCTTTTATTTTGAAGTTTGACGTACCCAAAAATATTTGCAGCATTGTCATTGAATTTTTTGTTGCTTCAATGACGATTGGTGTTTGAAAGTTAACATTAATTAGTGCTGGTGATGTTGGTTGTTTTGTAGCTGAAAACCATTAAATACTTGTTTGTGCTTCTTGTAAAATAACTTTGCATGTGATTTAGTGATTGAGACTAAATGTAACATAAGCACTGACTGCCTTTCATATTTAACATAGCTATATTTGGGAACATGGATGCAGTGGGAGAGACTGGATTAGATTTCATCCATTTGAAATGCGAATCACACTGACACCTAGGTGCAGTCGTTGAGATGTGCTGATGAACGTAATTGATTTATTCTCAAACTATCCCCTGCTCCAACAGGTGCCATGCACTCGGGGCATCGGTGACCACAAACTTCCATTGGACTGGTCATGATTATGTTTGGCAAAGAGCTGCCATTGCCTTCTGTAGTATGGCCATCCAGGAAACTCTTCCTCTCTCGCTGCTTGCCGTCAGGTGTACTGGAAAGATTTACAGGCTGGTAATCAACCTATTCAGCATCAGGTCCTGGAGTGGGTCTTGAAGCTTCAGCTTCTGACCCAGAGGGTAGGATTGCTCCCACTGAACCCTGACCCAGAGGGTAGGATTGCTCCCACTGAACCCTGACCCAGAGGGTAGGATTGCTCCCACTGAACCCTGACCCAGAGGGTAGGATTGCTCCCACTGAACCCTGACCCAGAGGGTAGGATTGCTCCCACTGAACCCTGACCCAGAGGGTAGGATTGCTCCCACTGAACCCTGACCCAGAGGGTAGGATTGCTCCCACTGAACCCTGACCCAGAGGGTAGGATTGCTTGCAATAGGCTAAAATCATATTATAGTTAGCTCTCCAGCTTTCTGAATAGGTTAGCTGATAAAGGCATGATTTTGGACATCAGTTGTCAGAGTGAGTGGTAAATTTGTACCAAGTTAGGTGCTACAGTGAAAGAAAAAACACCCGGCATTCCTCCTAATAAGAGACCAGCTGAGGAGAGCATTGGGCTGTGGTACCCTTCAGGAGCACACAGTTAAAGGACCTTAATGCTGATGGACACCACACTGCAACAGGCAGAGAAGTCAGAGGCTTGGAAAGGGGGCTGATGATTTATATTGACTGAGGTGTTTAAAGATAAATATCAGGTACCACTGTCTTCGATCAGCTACAAATGGATCAAATTTCAACCCCATCAACAATGCCCACACCCTGAGAATAATTAACAATAAAAAGTCACAAATAATCCTGGCTTGCATTATTTCCTCTTTGCCATTTGATCAGCATCCTGGAATTCCTTACCCATCTCCATGTGGGAATTACATCAGCACATGGACTGCAGCAGTTCAATGGAAGACCCACCATGGGGTGGGTGATAATTATTGGACTGCAAAGTGATATATCTCTGGAGCCTGGGAACGGTTGAGGACTCTGCGTCTGTACCCTTTGGAGTTTAGAAGAATGAAGGGGAATCTTATTGAAACTTAAAGGATACTGCGAGGCTTGGATAGAGTGGACGTGGAGTGGAAGTTTCCACTAGTAGGAAAAACTAGAACCACAGAGTGCAACCTCAGGCTAAAGGGACAATCCTCTAAAACAGAAATGAAGAGGAATTTCTTCAGCCAGAGAGTGACGAATCTGGGGAACTCTTTGTGGAGGCCAGTTCATTGAGAGTCTTTAAGACAGAGATAGGTTCTTGATTAACAAGGGGATCAGGGGTTATGGGGATGAGAAAAATATCAGCCATGATTAAATGGCGGAGTAGACACGATGGGCCGAGTGGCCTAATTCTGCTCCTATGTCTTATGGAACAATCAGCTTTACTCTTTAGGGCAGGAAGTTCTTTCCAGCCTCGCGCTGTTGAAATGGCTTAAACATTCTCATTTCTAAACAGTTTGTATCTGATATCCTGCTTAAAATCAAAATACACCATGCCAAGACTGTTTAAAAAAATTGGCTTTCTTCTATGTAATTTGAAGAATTTGATGACACATCCCCTGTTTTTGAAACTAGTTATATTAAGTTTCAGTGCTTTTGGGATATTATGCAGTATTTTTAATATCCCTAGAATCATTGACCTAACAGTATTACGCAAATACCCACTGCAAGGACTCCGTCCCATTCTCTTGGTTTCTCCGTTTCTGTTGAATCTAATGTGATGCTGTCTTCATAATTGTCCTTCTGACATAGCTTCCTCTTTCATCAAAGACAGATTCCACCCCCGCCCCATGACTGACAAGGCCCACGACTATGTCAATCCATTACCTACGCTTCTACCCCCCACCCCCACTGAGGGATCCACTTGTACTTCATTTATTTTTAGTATCACAAATAGGCTTACACAAAGTTACTGTGAAAATCCCCTAGTCGCCAAACTCCGGCACCTGTTTGGGTACACAGAATTTAGCATGGCCGGTGCACTTAACCAGCTTGTCTTTCAGAATGTGGGAGGAAATTGGAGCATCCGGAGGAAACCCATGTTCTCCCACATGGGGAAAACGTGCAGACTCCACATCGACAGTGACCTGAGCTAGGAATCGAACCTGGTTCAACAACTTCAGACCATAAACCCTGTCCTCCATTTTGATTTTATTTTGCCAAATGCCAGCCTATCCTTTACTTTCATTCTGAATGGACCTTCATTCTGTGAATAAGGCCTATTCTGAACCTATGCTTTGTTTCTATAGTACAAGCACTCCCTTTGCCTTTCATTCCATGGCATCTTTGGCATATAGTCTCCTCTGCCCTTGACCCCATCCCTTTTGTTCCATCTAACCCCCACCCATGTCTTTTTTACACAGAATAAACCCATTGCATTTCGACCTCTCCAGTTCTGCAGAAGAGTCACATTGGACTTGAAACATTCACTGCTTCTGTCCCCACAGATGCTGCCAGACTTCTGGGTTTTCCTAGCATCTGTTTTTTATTTAATGTTGGACACTTGCTGGTCTCCGTGTGTACCACTTGCTTTAATCTGACTTTTTGTTCCATTTGCCTTCTCTCCTTTAAACTTTTATGGATTTTGCTTCACTGGTGAATGGCCAAAAATCCCCCATTCCAGCGACTGTCTGTGCCATTATATTACTGGGATGCTGCTGTGTAAAAATTGGCAGCTGCATTTTATTACACGATGTCTATATTTCAGAAGCATAGCATCAGTAAGGTTCTTTGGGGATGTCCTGAGATGAAAATGTATTCAGAGAAAACTGAATAGTTTAAAATAGAGTTTGTGTTTATATAGTTTCTCGATATCTCTAATTGTTTTTTGAAGTGTTGTTACTGTATATTATAGTTGACACTTTGAGTTGAGTTTCTTTGCTAACTTTCCACTCACTCAGTTTTTGTGCATGTGGTGAATTTGCAGACTCAGATCATCTGACTGACGATTAGAAACTCACTGTTCGCTCAGAAGTAATCATTCTGAGCTTTTGAAACATTGATCGGATCCCCTCTGCCTTCTCAGCTGTAGTGGAGCAAAAAACAAATTCTCTTGGCTTTATTGATAATTGTCGCCAGTCTGTTCCTGGTGAATTTACGCTGAACTGGCTGGTATTTTGCTCATTGACTGCCTCTTCCCTTTAGCTGATTCTGCCAGAATGCATGAAGCTGCTACCTGTCTACCTGAACTGTGTGCTGAAGAATGATGTCCTCCAGCCTAGCGCTGAGGTCTCCACTGATGATCGTGCCTACACCCGTCAGCTTGTCATATCCATGGATGTAGCAGAAACCAGCGTGTTCTTCTACCCAAGGCTTTTACCCGTGGTAAGTAAACCATTAATGTGTTGTTTCCTACACTGCAATGACTACCTTAGAAATACTTAATCAACTGTAAAGTATTTGCTGGTGGTTGTAAAAGGTGCTAGATAAATGCAAGTCTATTTTTGTTCACCCAGGAACTACACATATAAATTTTGAAGACCTATCTCTGCACACACCATCAGAGATTGATAATCAGCCTGAGTGTGTCAATTTTTGTCTGGTGTCCTGTGACTTAATTGTAGCAGTCAGCTTCAGTTTCTGCTTTAATGTTGAGAGTGTGTGTGAAGAAGGCCAGTAAGATTGGGTTGTCCTGATTAAATGTGGAAATGTTGAAGGGAGTGCACTGCTCTGGAGTACCCAATTACTGTATTCAATTATCAAGTTGCTAAGTTGGAGGCGTTGCTGAGGGATAACCTGGTCTAAATTGCCCTTCCACAATCCTAAACACTCAAAACACAAAAGCTCTCAATTCTAACAGGATTAGACAGGGTAGATGCAGGGAGGATGTTCCCGATGGTGGGAGAGTCCAGAACCAGGAGTCACAGTCTGAGGATTCAGGGTAGAAAGTCTGACAACACCAGGTTTTAGTCCAACCAATTTATTTGATAATAGACTCACAAGCTTTCGGGGTGTCCCTCTTCGTCAGGTGAATTCACCTGACGAAGAGGGAAACCTCGAAAGCTTGTGAGTCAGGTGAATTCACCTGACGAAGAGGGAAACCTCGAAAGCTTGTGAGTCTATTATCAAATAAATTGGTTGGACTAAAACCTGGTGTTGTCAGACTTTTTACTGTGTTTACGCCAGTCCAACGCTGGCATACCCACATCATGATTCAGGGTAGACCATTCAGGACAGAGATGAGGAGACATTTCTTCACCCAGAGAGTGGTGAGCCTATGGAATTCATTACCACAGGAAGTAGTTGATGACAAAACATTGAATGTATTCAAGAGGTGGCTGGATATAGCACTTGGGGGTGAATAAGATCAAAGGTTATGGGAAGAAAGCAGGATTAAGCTATTGAGTTGGATGATCAGCCATGATGGTGATGAATGGCAGAGCAGGCTCAAAGGGCCAAATGGCCTCCTCCTCCTGTCTTCTGTGTTTCTAAAAGCAGAATCTGCAGGCCAGAATTTTTGGGTCCTTTCTGACAAAGGGACACCCAGCATTTCTTTGTTTCTCAGATGCTGATTGCTGACTTGTACAATTACAGCATTTTCTCTTTTCTGTTTTGATTTTGCTGGGAGCAAGCTGATTTGTTTAGCGATGAGTAGTTCAGCTTGGGCGGTGATCCTTCCTCATGCAGATACGCACAGAGCAATTTATAGTCTCAGCCCACCATGGTCAGCATGCAACCCGGACTAACACTGAGGGAGTGCGGCACTGTCAGATGTTAAAGCAAAGCTGTTTGCCCCCAGGTGGAAGTTAAAAGATTGCATGGTATTATCCAAAGAAGAGTAAGGGTAATTCTCCTCTTGTCCTGGACAACACTTATCCCTCAATTAACACTGCTTAAAAATAATTACAGAAATATTATCTGCTCGTTATCATTTTGTGGGAGTACGCTATATAATGACCATGAAACCATTCTTGATGGTCAAAAAAGGCTACTTGGTTCACTAATGTCCAATAGGGAAGGAAATCTGCTGCTCTTACCCGGTCTAACCTACATGTGACTCCAGAGCCACAGCCATGTGGTTGACTCTCAACTGCCTTCGGGCAGTTAGGGATGGGCAATAAATGCTGGCCTGCCAGCGATGTCCATGTCCCACAAATATACAGAAACAAATACATAAATGCAAGTTATTTTTCTTCTGTATATTTGGAGCAAATTCACTCATCCATGTCAAGTTGTATCAGTTGATAAATCGATATTCTGGCAATCTTTTATTTGAGGAAAAGTCTTTATTCTGGCCATAAAACTCTACTGCTTTTCTCTCTCAGCACAAAATGGATGTGGATAGTGATGATTTCCCAGTGGCTATTCGTTGCTCCGAAGAGCGATTATCTAAGGGTGGCATCTATCTGTTGGAGAATGGATTGAACCTCTTCATTTGGGTGGGAATGAACACACAGCACGATCTCATCCAAAGCATCTTTAATGTGCAGTCATTTGGGCAGATTGATTCTGCAATGGTGAGTTTGAGTGGAGAGTGAACCCTGCCTCTCTGTTACCCTTCATGTCAAAGGTTTTTGTGGCTTTGAATCAGAAATAACAAACATAGCAGCTGTGTGTCATGTGAGTTTGGGTTGGGCAGTGTTGAATTATCCTTAACCTGGTCATTTTCCCCATAGAAATCTGACACAACAAAGCTTGTCGTAAATTTCCTAATTGCAGTTTTTCAGCCCCTTGAGCTGTGAACTTTTTTTTACTGTGCAGCATGTTCATTTATGACAAAGATTGCCCAATATGTGAGGGCTTCTCCAGTCTATTATCTGAGTTTAGATATAGCTCTTGGTGCTAAAGGGGTCAAGGGATATGGGGAGAAAGGGAGGGAAATCAGGATATTGAATTTGATGATTAAAATGAATGGCAGAGCAGAGTCAAAGGGACGAATGGCCTCCTCCTAGTGTCTTTGTTTTTATTTTATGGAGTTTACACCCATAGCATGGAGTCTGTCATCAGCAGATCCACAATTTGCATAATTGGAGCATTGAATCATCATCGAATCCCTACAGTGCAGAAAGGGCCATTCGGCCCGTTGGATTTGCACCAACTGCCTGAATATCTTACCCAGGCCCCCTCCCCCTGCACTATTCCTGTAACCATTCCTGTAATTTACCATGTCTAATCCATCTAACTTACACATTGAGGGACACGAAGTGACAAATTATCATGGCCAGTCCACCTAAGCTGCACGCCTTGGGACTGTGGGGGGAAAACCGGAGGAAACCCATGCAGACACGGAGACTGTGCAAACTCCACATGAGCCAGTGACCCGAGGCCGGAATCCTTGGTGCTGTGAGGCAGTAGCACTAACCACTGTATCACAATGCTGCCCATTGATATGAAGTATCTGTTCTTTTCAGCAGCGCTGATTGAACCATGGAGCCTGTTATCCCAACATCAAGAACCAGCCTGACTCTGGAACTAACTGTGGACCCAATTCCCATTTACAATTCAGTATGCCTTTAGCAGCGATAGCTATTCAATCTGACCTTGTTCAGTGTGAAAATGCAGCACCTGTTAGTGACACCAGCAGAATATAACCAGTTTCAGTCTCCTCCTTCTGTCGATGAATTTCGTTTCTAAATAATGTTAAATATTAAAAGAGAATAAGTCTTGAGGAACAGATGCACCCACTAATTCAGATCTTTTTAAGCATTGTGTGTAAACAGCAAAACCTGTGGCAAATTAACGTGGTTCAGTGAATTTCCATAGTGTTCCTGCATTCAGTAATTTAAGTGCTGAGTTAAGGACAGTACAGCACAGGAACAGGCCCTTCGGCCCTCCAAGCCTGCGCCAATCATGATGCCTGCCTAAACTAAAACCGTGCGCACTCAGAGTCTGTATCCTTCCATTCCCATCCTATTCATGCATTCATCTAATTGCCCCTTAAATGGTGTTATCGTACCTGCTCCCAGCACCTCCCCGGGCAGCGCGTTGAGTTCTGTTAAATGTACTCTCTTCTTGGTGTAGCTGCGAGCTGTCTGACTCGTGGTTTTCATTGCTTTTTCAGAGTGCTCTGCCAATGCTGGATAATCCATACTCCAAAAAATTGCGGTCCATGGTTGATATGATTCGTGCTCAGCGACCCAGGTTTATGAAGGTAAATGTATGAATTTTATCATTGGCATTGCCTTGCCATTCCTTTGGTTCGTGCGGTGAGTTGTATATCAGATTGCACATTTTCATTATGGTTTAGATGACCGGGTGCAATCACCATTCAGGGGTTGAGTTGAAAGATTGTGGTGACACAGGCTGCATTTGAAGATTCGTGATTTGTAATAGTTAACTTCAGGATGCAAGATCAGCTCTGCAGTCTGTTCCTCGTAACTTACTGTAGGAATATCTGCCTTCTAGTTGAGTGCAGAACCACATGTTTCCCTCCAATTGTTTTCTGACTGAAGTGAAGCTTGCAGATCAATTCCTGAGTAGGCAGCCTGTGCCCTGATCTCTCTGGGAATCTGGCTGTGATGATGACTTGGACATGAGCATCTCTGTATTTCTCTGTTCACATCAGGCCCTCAGCAGAATGCTGAGTGTTACTGCTGTACAGCATCACCTTGATGCCTATCGTTGGATTTTATCATGCATTTCAGTGAAATGCTTTGAGACATTAGAAGACTATGACAAAAGATTGTAAATGTTGTGATTAATAGCAGTAACCCAGTCAATGGAATGATATTAAAATTTACAGCAGTATCATTGGGGCAATACCAGATTTAGTGGTAGATGAATCTCCATCACCCTATCTGTCCATTATTCTGGATAATTCTGATACCATTCGGATTATGTTGGGGAGGGAACTGTTCTGGAAGTGCATTAAGGACTGAAAGGTTGCTGGCTGAGCTTATACAATTTCAGTCAGTCGAAAGATTTGGCGGTGTGATCCGTTTCTCACAGCACATTGCAAGCCCACACTTCACTGAGCCAGAGTTTCTTTGCTCTGTGAGCTGGAACGGTTGTGTAACATCTGCAGTGTGTTAACAAACCTCTTAAAAGTGATTGAAATTAGTGCACTCAGAATGCTCTGAGAAAAGTCAGGAATAAAGCTGTCTTGCGGATCGTACAGAGGGAGTGCTGCATTAGCAGAAAGGACATTAAAGCAGGACCCCATCAATCCTTTCAGATCAATGTCAAGAATCCCATGATGATATTCAAAGCAGAGCAACAAATTCTCCCAGTCAACAAGAAAAACAGAAAATGCTGGAAATCTCAGCAGGTCTGACAGCATCTGTGGAGAGAGAATAGAGCGATAAAGAGTCGTCCAGACTCAACGTTGTATCTATTCTCGCTCCGTAAATCCTGCCAGACCTGCTGAGATTTTCCAGCATTTTCTGTTTTTGTTCTAACGTTCCAGCATCCGCATTATTCTGAATTTAAGTTCTCCCATTCTCCTGGCCAATGTTCATCCCTCAATCAACCCAACATAAACACAATTTATCTCATTCGCTACATGCAGTACACAAGTTGTCAGTTGTATTTTCCCACCTAACAGCGATTGCTCTTTGAAATGATTCCGTTAGTTATAAAGTGCCGAGGCTCTGGTGAATCAGCTTCCGAATCCAAGCTCTTCCCCGCCGCTAATCATTGACTTCTTCTTACAGCTGATAATTGTGAAGCAGGACGACAAGATGGAGGTGCTCTTCAAACACTTCCTCATGGAGGACAAGAGTGCGAGCGGTGGAGCTTCATACGTGGACTTTCTCTGCCACATGCACAAAGAAATTCGACAGCTACTCAGCTAAGCTGGGGAGGTGGGGGTGGGTGAAGGGTTCGAGGGTGGGTTGGGAGTTGCAGAGCTGTTTACAAGAAAGAGGCTGCTTCCTGATGGGCCCAGCAATCTGGAGGTGTAAACAAGGGTCCGATTTGTCAGCAGCTGCACAGAGGCAACGTGGGCGTGTGGCTAACTTGTTAATACTGATGTAATGTAAGGAATTAATAGTACAGTATAATGTATATGATTTAGAATCTTATATGAGAGCTATCTTTTCAACACTGATACCGCTGTGTTCCTTGTGTATGAGGAGGTGAAAAGTGAAATGCACTGAGTGTGATTGGATGTATGAAAGAGAAAGCTCCGATACACAAGCTTTCAAGTCAAAATAAATTGAACAAAATCCAGTTTGTGGCTTTGCTAACATGGTTCAACTTTCTGGAAATTATTTTTATATACATCTAAAAGTAATCATTTCATGTTGTACAACAGCCTTTTATTTTTCCCCCGTTCTGTCTGTTAATTAGGTCTTTAAATGTGAATAGGTTTGTGAATGAAAATAAGTTATCTATTCACTCTACAGGTGTGAATGCTTAATGTTTCTGTTGATTAAATCCCCAGCTCTGCTCCCTTGCGGATTCTAGGTGAAAGTATCTGATTTTGTGGCAAGGGCTTTGAGGATCGGGGGCGGGGGTTGGGGTTGGGAGAGATTTTTTTAAATACTTGCAAAATGTGTCAGTATTTTTGTGTTTCAGATTTTATTAACTGATGGGGATGGGGGGGTGATGTGTGTAGCAGAGGTATTCTCAAACTGCTCTGTCCAGAGTCACTGAGCTCTTCCATTCCTGCCCCCTAACTTAGAATCCCAAACCAGCGTTATCCAACTAAACACATTAATCACAGGATAGAATGATACAACAGCCTCACTCTTGCCATCAGCCTCCTGGTCTGATTGTAAGCTTTGTGATTGCAAGACTTTGGGATTTGATGTCAGCCTTTGAAGAAAGGAGTACATTACTGCTATTGTATCCGCTTGGCGGGAGAATGAATAGTGGCGCTGTCGAGAAATTGTGCACATTTACTTTCCCTAACCTATTCCCAACACTCCTGGATAATCTTTATATCTGCCAATTCCTGTTTACTGGATTGGGTTTCCATGCTGATTTTTTTGCAGCCTGCTGTAAATGAAAAACAATGTGCTGTTGTAAACGGGACATTTAATTTTTGATGCAATAAATACATTTCTTTCCAAATGTCTCCTCAGGTCTGCCCTCCGGTTTCTGTATCGGTCTTAATATAACAGTGCATTCAAAGTGGAGAGATTCACATTTACCTGGCAGTGTTGGTGACTGCATTCTTGAATGGAATGCATGTTCATTAAATAATCTAATCTATGGGCCGGTTTGTAGTTTTGGAATGGCAATTATTACAGCAGACCGTGGAGGCCTGCCTACCAGTGTGAACAAGGACAAGGGGAGATTCCTTCTCTCCATTGCTCTGGAATGAATGCGTAGCGTTGTGGTGATGATAAATGAATTCGTAAATTCACAAAGGACACACCTTTCCTGAGATCGCAACCATGGAAGCGGAATTTGCTAATTTAATATTCTGCAAGTTTCCTGTCTGAGAAACAAGGAAGCCTAGATTGCCGACTTTGTCGACCTGTTTGAAGAATCAGCGTTTGTACTTTGCAAATTTGCACCCAGCTGCAAATTTCCAGTTTGATCGGTAGCCACTTGGGAGAAGAAAGAAAGGTCAACTTCAGAAAAGACATTTTGCTTCCCCCCCACAACCTGTTGCACACTAGCAGGCACGCATGTCTGTCTTCCAGCAGAACTGTGCAGAGGGGGTTTAAATGTTTGTATGATGTAGTTTGTAAAGGAATATTGTTGTTTTGTCTGCCCCCTGCATGTGGTGGTTTCAGAGTTTCTTGTGATTGACTGTGGTAACTGGCCCTGTTGTAAATCTGAACAGTTTATATGTGATCCATTACTCTGCACACAGCCCAATAGGATGGATGTTCATAACAGCAATTCCTCCTGTGCTGGTTTTGGATTCTCTGACAGATTAAACAATGGACTCTCCAATCAACATGCAGATTCTGAAAGGCACTCTATTCAGCCATCCACCCACTTGTCAGGAGCGAGTGAGAGAGAGAATAAAACCCCAAAATGGAAGGGTGAAAAATCAGGAATTTCAAGCTGCTTTGTAGTTTGTTTCACATCAGCATTCCAGATGTGTTGCTGCTGCAGTGAATCCCTCGGTGAAGCTGCTTGACACGGGCTTGAGAACCGTTGTACCCCTAGTAGTCGTGATCTGCCTACAGACAGATCCTCAGCTGGTTTCCCCACGTTCTCTTTGCCTCCAACCAGCTAGCAGAACCGTACTGTCCTGTTTGACTTTTCCACATTGTGAAATCCTATGTTCACCACAAGGGATTTTCCCATGTAAATATGCATTCAATTTATTGATAGCAGATATATAATTACGGAAAATGTCCTGTCAACTGACTGAACCCACCCCCATCCTGATTCATAGAATCCCCACAGCCCAGAAGGAGGCCATTCAGCCCATTGGTTCTACACTGACCACAATCCCACCCAGATCCTTTTCCTGTAACCCCACATATTATCCTGCTAATCCTGTGACAGGGTCAATTTAGCATGGCCAATCAATTAACCCACACATCTTTGGACTGAGAGGAAACCAGAATGCCTGAGGAAACCCATGCAGACATGGGGAGAACGTGCAACCTCCAAACAGACAGTGACCCGAGTCCGGAATTGAACTTAGGACCCTGACGCTGTGTGGCAGCAGTGCTAACAACTGTGCCATTGTGTATTCCTGCAGCTTTGCTGAGTTGAGGAGGGAACAGATGATCCTGTGATGTTCCAGTCATCATTCTGGTATACACTGGGGCTTTTTTATTCAATTGTGTGACATGGGTGTTGCTGGATGGCCAGCACTAATTGCATAACCCTAGCTGCCCGAGGGCAGTTGAGAGTCAACCACATTGCTGTGTCTCTGGAGTCACGTGTAGGCCAGACCAGGTAAGGACGGCAGATTTCCTTCCCTAATGGACATTAGTGAACCAGATGGGGTTTCACAACAACTGACAATGGCTTCATGGACATCAGTAGATTCTTAATTCCAGATATTTTTATTGAATTCAGATTCCAGCATCTGCCAAGGCAGGTTTCAAACTCAGGTCCCCAGAACATTGGGTGAGTTTTTGGATTAATAGTCTAGTGATAATACCACTAGGCCATTACCTCCCCTTGGGTTGTGAGCATCGCAACCTGCATGTCCTGGAAACTGGCCCTTCCTTCCACCAATTCATTCCACAAACTGATCTGACTCCGAACCGTCATACCAAGCTAGCTTAAATAGATGGTGAATTGTATCCAACCTTATCCTGACTTTCACTAAGTTTTGTTTCATCCTCCCCTCTCCTTTGGGGGGGTGACCCTGGAGAAAGATCCCTGCACTTATACACTTGAAGCATTCTGTAACTAGTAGGCGCACACACTATTTTATCACTTCCTGAAAAGCATGTCTTAATATAACTTGTGGGTTTCACACATTCCATGCCTAGTAGTGGCACCTTCTCGGTTTGTTGATATCAGATTAATCCACACATTTTATTCAAAAGAGGAAAGTGTAAAGTTGCTGTCAGCAGCAGTACATTGAGACAAGAGACAACAGCTGATGAGACAGCTCAGAACTGTCCTGACAGCTACTGGCCCACTTTAACATTGTGGATTTAATGTTGAGCATTGAGATAAAAGAAAAACATTCTGAGCAAATAGAATTGCTGTTAACAATTCTTGTCAACATTGTTTTCCAAATATAACCTTTTTATCCTTCCTGGTTCAAGGCTGTGATTGTTCCATCAACTCTGCAATCTGATTTTCTTTTACATTTTCTGTGCTTTCTTTGTATTCATTTTTTTTGACATGAGATTATCCTCAAAGTCTGTGCAATGACAACCGATCTTTGCTTCCAACACTTGGTCTCAAATTTCCAGTAACTGCAGTGTTTTAATTTCTGATGGTTTGGCTGTTGTTCAAATTAGTGTGTGATTTTTTTTTCATCATAATCATTCTCAGGATGCTGCTATCCCACTCTGAGTTGCCCTGAGATTTGATACACCTGAATGACTTGCTAGGTTCTTTGGGAACGCAGTTGAGATGTGGGACAGGATTTTACAGCCTCGCTCATCCCGAAACAGTAAAATCCTGCCCGAGGTCAATGAACCTTCCCATTATCTACCCCTCACCTACTCCAATTCCTGTGGCAGGAAGGGTGGCAAGATACAGTGGGATGGGGAGTCACATATCAACCAGCAACATGGCACACTTCCTTCCCTTGGTAAGAAAAGAACTTCAGAACTAGGAGCAGGAGTAGGCCATCTGGCCCCTCAATAAGACCATGGCTGATCTTTTCATGGACTCAGCTCCACTTGCCTGCCCGGTCACCATAACCCTTAATATGAGTGAACCAGTTGGGCCTTTGTTCCAATTAGACAGTTTCACGGTCGCTGAGACCAACTTTCACATTTCCAGATTTTTGATTTTAAACTGAGTTAGAGCAGCATGGTGGCACAGTGCTTAGCACTGCTGCCTCCCAGCGCCAGGGACCTGGCTTCGATTCCTGACATGGGTCACTGTGTCTGTGGGGTTTGCATGTTCTCCATGTGTCTGTGGGGTCTTCCTTCAGGTGCTCCAGTTTCCTCCCACAATCCGAAAGACATGCTAGTTAAGTGCATTGGTCATGCTAAATTCTCCCTTGGTGTTCCCGAACAGGTGCTGGAGTGAGGCGACTGGGGGATTTTCACAGTAACTTCATTGCAGTGTTAATGTAAGTCTACTTGTGACACTAATAAAACTTTAAAACTTAAAAAAAACTCTCATTCTGAAGTTGTCTACCCAGTTTTAGTGCCGGTTTCTAGATTGCTAAACCGGTTACGGCCATTACACACCAAAGTGATGCCTTACTTAAAGCAGACTAAAGTGGAAATGTTCAAAGTCTTGTTCTAGCAAAGGTGTGGTTGCTGTAGGGGTGCTGATGCTGAGACTGCACATTGATGAAGATAAGGTGAGCACAAATCATTTAACTTTAATACAGGAGTGCCCCAACCTCTTTGGAAATTGGATTATGAATTGTCAGAATGACGAGCATCACACTGTTGTTGAGCATGTGTGAGGATGATAATTGAGTGTGATAGAACCATTCGTAGAGCAGTTGGGAAATCTGGCTTTTCCTGTACAGCTAAATCTGTTCATAGAATCCTTATAACCCAGAAGGAGGCCATTTGGCCCATTAAGTCTGTACTGACCACAATCCTACCCAAGCCCAATTCCCACAACCCCATGCATTTACCCTGCTAATCCCCCTTGCACTAGAGTCAATTTAACGTGACCAACCCACTTAACCAGCACATCTTTGATCTGTGGGAGGAAACCGGAGCACCTGGAGGAAACCCACACAGACATGGGGAGAACGTGCAAACTCCACACAGGCCCGAGGCCGAAATTGAACCCGGGTTGCTGGCGCTGTGAGGCAGAAGTGCTTGCTGCTGTGCCACCCATAACCACAGCCATTTCTGCCAAAAACCAGCTTGGAGAGACTGACATTTGAGAGGGAGTTTAATGAAACTCCAGCATTCAAAATCCTCAATCATGAGACCTTTGCAGTGACTTGAAAGGAAATGTCCACACGGGTTGTGCTTTGAACTAAATTCCAAATAGCATCATGATCCCTCTATTTCCCATTCACTGCAGCCTCCTGTCTATCTGGGTGATGAGCCAGGCAATTTGTCTTGTGTGAACAGATTCCATTGCAATTTGGGTTAGGATAGTCAGCTGATGACTCATGTTCACCCCTTCACTGTAGGTGGTATTCTAAGATAATGCATCAGCCTGCAATATGTTCATTGCCCACATGAGGGCAGACGTGCATATTGACTGGAAGAGCAGCTAATAGCAAGGAGCTAACACGCTGTGTGTAAGATGATCTAAAGCAGGAGTAGGCCATTCAGCCCACGCAGCCTGCTTTGCCAGTCAACTAGATCGCGGTTGATCTACCTCAACACCATTTTCCCACACCATCCCTTGTGGTCTTTAATATCTACAAATCTATCAATCTCTGTCTTGTCCATGTTGGAGTAGAGTTTTGATGTGGGTATGCCGGCGTTGGACTGGGGTAAACACAGTAAAAAGTCTGACAACACCAGGTTTTAGTCCAACCGATTTATTTGATAATATACTCACAAGTTTGAGGGGTTTCCCTCTTCATTCTCCAAGGCGGCCTTCATGACACACGACAGCGCAGAGTCGCTGAGCAGAGACCGATAGCCAAGTTCCGCACACATGAGGACGGTCTCAACAGGGATCTTGGGTTCATGTCGCACTATCTGTAACCCCCGTGACTTGCCTGGGTTTGCAAAACCTCACTTACTGTACTGTCTGGAGACAATACACATCTCTTTAACCTGTGATCAGTGCTCCTTCCACACACATTGTCAGCCACTTTAGGACTTGAACAGCAGGTTAGGTGTAAAGATTCGCATTCTAATCAGTAATCTCTAAACTGTCTGTGCTTTATATGCTCTGTCTGAGGCCAGAACTCTCCATTCACCTGACGAAGAGGGAAACCCCTCGAAAGCTTGTGAGTTTACTATCAAATAAATCGGTTGGACTAAAGCCTGGTGTTGTCAGACTTTTTACGGAGTAGAGTTTTACAGCACTGAGAGGACCTGTTGTCTCTGCAGCAGCCATCAAGCACCTCTCTATCCTAATCCCATTTTCCAGCACTTTGTCCATAGCCTTGTATGCTAGGGTGTTTCAAGTGCTCATTGAAATGTTTGTTAAATGTTGAGGGTTTCCACCTTCACCAGGCAGTGTGTTCCAGATTCCCACCACACTCTGCATGAAAACGGTTTTCCTCAAATTCCCTCTAAATCTCCTCCACCTTAAACCTATGCCCCTGGGCTATTGACCCCTCTACTAAAGGAAAACATTCCTCCCCATTTATCCTGTCTATTTTTGTACACCTCAATCAAGTCCCCCTCAGCCTTCCCTGCTCTAAGGAAAACAGCCACAATCTAACCAGCTTCTCTCCATAGCGGAAAGGCTCCAGCCTAGAAAGCATCCCAGTGAATCTCCTCTGCACCCTCCCCAGTGCAATCACATCAATGATGCTTCAAAGGCTGAACCTCAGCGCTGAGGGAGCGCCGCGCTGTCGGAGGGTCAGCGCTGAGGGAGCGCCGCGCTGTTGGAGGGTCAGCGCTGAGGGAGCGCCGCGCTGTCGGAGGGTCAGCGCTGAGGGAGCGCCGCGCTGAGGGAGTGCCGCGCTGTCGGAGGGTCAGCACTGAGGGAGCGCCGCGCTGTCGGAGGGTCAGCGCTGAGGGAGCGCCGCGCTGTCGGAGGGTCAGCGCTGAGGGAGCGCCGCGCTGTCGGAGGGTCAGCGCTGAGGGAGCGCCGCGCTGTCGGAGGGTCAGCGCTGAGGGAGCGCCGCGCTGTCGGAGGGTCAGCGCTGAGGGAGCGCCGCGCTGTCGGAGGGTCAGCGCTGAGGGAGCGCCGCGCTGTCGGAGGGTCAGCGCTGAGGGAGCGCCGCGCTGTCGGAGGGTCAGCGCTGAGGGAGCGCCGCGCTGTCGGAGGGTCAGCGCTGAGGGAGCGCCGCAGTTTAACAGGTGGCATCTTTTGGATGTGACATTAAAGTTATTCTGTCTGTGCTCACAAGTTATGCAATTAATTAATTAAAAAGCATTTTATATAAAGCAGTCTATATTAAATGTATAACATGGTTTCATTTATAGAATGCATGAAGTCATACAACCTGGAATGAATGTATCAGTCAAAGAGGGGCTTGATTCATATGTTTTAATCAGGAGAATAATTTTCAATTCTTTTACTTCAGCTGGGAATGCGGAAAGCTCTGGGGTGATTCTGGTTACAGGTGGAGCGCTCCAGGGCCAGGTGGGATTTGAGTGGATGTTGAAATGACTGACTTTGTTTTTGGAAGCACTCGAGTGAACAGATTTATTAATTGTAATTAATCGCTGTTTTATCACATTGCACAAACATTATTGCAGAACAATTCACACTCCAACTATTATTAATCACACGGAAATTTAATTTGTTCCCATTGACATTGTAAATCACATTGCAGTGAATTATTTAGCTACATGTGATAACTAGTGAGGATGAGCAGGGAAGGTGTCTGTTCATGAACTGAGAGAATTCTGGATTTGACATGAAACTCGAGGGGCGAAGTTGGGAGAAGATTTGGATCGAGTACAAACACCAGTGTTGGGCCATGTGCTCAAATGGCCTCTTTCTGTGATATTAAATTCTATCTGAACTCAACATGGAACCTTGATGTTGTTGCGATTCCCCTTGTTAAAGGCGTTGGTGCCTTGGGGTATTCTCAACTGAGAGAAGGTACTGTATAAATACAAGTTCTTCCATCTGCTTCTGTACCAAAGGAATCTAAAGGAGATGGGCACCTGGATATCTGAGAATGACGTTAACAACTATGAGATGCAAATGAGACGGTCGAGTTTAATGTCAAATGTACTGGAACTGAATGTTTGAGGAATTTTCCATCAAGCTTCATCTCCCACCAGTCAAAGATAGGAAGTGTTTTGTGTGTAACAGTCCAATCTGTGAGGAACATGATTTCAAACTCCCTACGTGGTGAAAATCCAGACAAATAACCCAGTTTTCACACAACTGCAATGGCATTGGTCTATTATCTAATTTTGGTAATTTGACAATGATCAATGCTGCCAAGGTGTGGATCACGAATGAATGAGAGATTCCTATCTTCAATATAAGATCAACATTGGTATCTGGCTTTAATTCCAAAGTTAAATTATTTCTCTTAAATGTGTTATTGCTTCTATTAGAATACTGGACTAATGAATGAATGCAGTGTTCTCCCGATAACAACTGCAAGAACTTGTTTCCAGCTGCTGGTTTAAACATCTGAATGAGATCCTCTGGCCTGATTTGCACAATCACAGAATTGCTGTGATCTGTGATCAGGAACCCCTGACTATTCGGCAGACTGTCAGAAATTATACTTCACCAGGTACATTATTAAAGCTTGTCTACCAACTAGGCTCCATCAAAGTTTGAGGAGTGGTGAAGGGTTATCCGGTTCAATGGAATTCTATATTTTATTATTGTTTTCCCTGTTGAGGTCGACTGGTAAAAATTTTCTGCAACAGTTGCTGAGTTTTCCTTTGGATAACTGAGAATGTTTTTCAGAATGAAGTTCAGAGAGTCCCCGGGCATTTATCAATCATTGTTTGAAAATCTCTGACCTGAGACTGTGTTCAGGACCCTCGCAAAGTATTTCCACCTGTCCAGTGTCAATTCCAGTGTCTGGAATGTAAATTTCCCCAAAGCATCTCACTCCTTCAAAGACATGAGTGCCTGGCTTCCAACGTAGACTTTGGATGAACTTTACCCAGAATTTGGAGCAAGTTAGCATGTCTTTCTTGTTTTCACAACCTTGCTTTGATACTTTGCAGAATGTCCTTTGTACCCAAACACGTAAACATCGAATAAATATGTTGTCCCTGCCTTCAGCCCTGTGATCTTCTCCACTGTCACAGCATGCTGAGTGTTCATGTGGTGGAAGTACTTGCAACGCACCTTCTCAGATACTCTCCTCCTCTCTGGGCCAAAGCATCGACTTGGTTTCTTCATCTCATTTTCCAGCTGGCCCTTGACCTCTCTTTTGTACAGACAATACTTGTTTTGCTCCTGTGTTCCCAGCCAGGCAACAGTGACTGAGTTGCAGGTCCTCAGTTTGTCGAAGGTTTTCAATTTGAGATTCTCTGGAAGTCTTGGGAAGAAAGCTTTGTTTGGACGTGTGGATGCCAGGATTTTCACAGCAGCCTTCGAGGACTCTCTGGATTTGATCCCGATGACATACCTTGCCCTGGCTTTTCCCGGAAGCTGAAAATGCTTCAGATTTGCTACTTTTGCTGACAAGATGTGCTTGCCATTTCTCCTGATTTGCACATAAACCTCCCCACAAGCGTCAAATGTGAATTGTACCTTTTGGTGCCATCTGTCAGGCCTGAAACTGAACAACTTCTTACCACCTTTCCTGATGGAGATCTGGATCATAATTCCTTCCTTCAGATCCAGAATGTTGGGATCTGGCCACTGTAATGTTTGAGCAAAGGTCCCTGTGTACGCAGAGCTGGTGTTGGTGAGAACATTCACAGCAAACACATCAAAATAGTACCGGCTGTCGGGTTGTAATTCCGACACGGAGTAAGCATTTCTGTTCCCGACACAGAGCCGTGTGATGCCCGACTTTGGTTCCTTGGGGCCGTGGAAAACTCTGGAAGGTGGCAGCAGTAGGTCTTCCATTCCAGTGAGGTGGACCACCTGTCCACCGGAGTAGATGGATATCACTGGCAGCTCCGGCCAGAGACCCTCAGAACGCTTGACCTGAGCCTCGGCACCACATAAGCTGTGATAGTTGCGTTTCTGATTGACTAAGAGGCAATATTGAATGTGTTCCTGGTAGCGGAATGTTGAGGGACTGGCTTTCCATGCCAGGGCCACTGTCGTCTGCCCCACAGCAGTGATGTGTACCCGAGGGTCAAAGGGTATCTCGGGGTCAGGAGGCTTACTCTGTGGATTGATTGTCATGTAAGCTCTGATCTGAGTGTCACTCTCAGTTGCCATGAGTTGTAGCCTGTAGAAGGCCGGATGCGATGAAATTTGCACGTAACTCTTCACCGCATTTCCCTTGTAGGTAAAAAGTTCTCTGGTGGTGTCTGAGCCCCACTGTGTCCTCTCTGAAGATTGGTGAGCACCTGAAATTCGGGGATTGTCCATCAGTATCTCAAACGTTTTTGAACAAATGCATGTTATCCCCTGTTCCCCAATCCAGGCCCTTTCCAAAATATTTCTCAATCAACAAATTGCTTTTAGCTGCTGGTGTGATGTGGGAATTACTGCGGCCACTGTGTAAACTCCCAGAAAAGTCTGTGTGCTAAATAACCAAGTTGACTGTTTTCTTTGTGGTATTAATTAAGGAGTAAATATTGGCCAGGAAACTGGGGTAGACTCCCCTATTTTACAAATAGTGCCAGGGGACCATTCATACCGACACAAAAGGACAGAAGTGACTTAATTTAATCACTCATCTAAAAGATGGCATCTTTGACAGTACAGTATCTCTTCATCCTGCATTCATTGAATAGAAGCATAGAATCACACAGTGCAGAAGAGGCCCATCGAGTCTGCACTGACACAAACACCTGAACTCCCACCTAATCCCATCTGCCAGCACTTTGCCCATAACCCTGAATGTTACGATGTGCTATCTGTTTATCCAGGTACATTTTAAAGGATGTGAGGCATCCCCCTCCCAGGCAGTGCATTCCAGACCGTCATCGCCCTTTGGGTAAAAAGGCTTTTCCTCATTTCCCCCCGAAAACCTCCTGCCCCTCACCTTGAGCCTGTGTTCCCTCATGACTGACCCTTCAACGAAGGGGAACAGCAGCTCCCTATCCACCCTGTCCATACCCATCATTATGTCGTCCCTCAGTATTCTCTGCTCCAACAAAAACAACCCAAGCCTTTCCAACCTCTCTTTGTAACTTAAATGTTTCATCCCAGGCAGCATCCTGCAAACTTCTTCTGTGCCCCCTCCAGGGCAATCACCTCCTTCCAAATAATGTGGCGACCAGAACAGCACACAGTGCGCTAACTGCAGTCCCAACAAAGCTCCACACAATTCCAACATGCCCTCCCTGCGTTTGTAACAGTGGGAGTGTCAACATCGATTTCAGTGTTTAAGTCTGGACTGAGACTTGAACTAGCAATCTTCTGACTCAGGTGAGAGTGCTGAGTTACAGCAAATAATTGTATGGGAGATTTAAAGGGCCTGTGCAGTGGGTTCTCTGTACCATAACGACATCCAGCAACAACAATCTAATGCAGCAACTCTGAGGATGTCACTAGGCTGGGAATGGAAGCTCCTACTTCATGATAGCACCTTCACTTTCAGGGGTAATTAACTGGCTAGAAAGTGCTTTGGGACACCCAGAGGCTGGGGAAGGTTCTACATGAATGCAATTTCTTTCTTGAATGCATAGTCAGAGGGATGAGGTTTGTTTGGAGGCTTTTTAACAAGGGAAGAGCAAAAGCAAAGCAAAGAAAAATGGAGGGAGAGCTCTCGAAAATAAATGAAAACAGTTGGCTGGCACAGTGGTTAGCACTGCTGCGGCACAGTGCCAGGGACCCAGGTTCGATTCCCAACTTTGTTCACTGTCTGTGTGGAGTTTGCACTTTCTCCCCGTGTCTGCGTGGGTTTCCTCTGGGTGTTCTGGTTTTCTCCCACAGTCTAAAGATGTGCGGGTTAGGTGGATTGGCCATGGTGAATTGCCTGTTAGTGTCAGGGGAACTAGCTAGGGTAAATGCATGGGGTTATGGGGATAGGGCCTGGGAGGGATTGTGATTGGTGTGGACTCGGTGGGCCGAATGGCCTCCTGCACTGTAGAATTCACTCTATGAAATGAATAAAAGATGAACTATCGTCTGATTTGGAGGAGGGATTGGAACGTGTTAGTGAAATTCATAGGCAAGGGATGGGGAGAAACTGAAGGGATCGAACAGTGAGGATCTTGTAACAGATTCACTGTTAGTTACAGAAACAGCTATTGGATACTCGGTGAAATTCAGGAAAACCCAGCTCCATTTCTGTTTGAGATTGTAAACCAGAAAAATCTTATCTTCACTCCTCGTGAGATCCGCATTCTCTGATTTGCGATCTAAACTAACCCTCGAATCCCCTGGTACCTGGTGATGCTGTTTTTCTCCCAGCTTTTCAGTTTCCTCAAAGAACAAAAACAGAAGAATGCTGGAAGATCTCAGCAGGTCTGACAGCGCGTGTGTGGAGAGAGAATAGAGCCAACGTTTCAAGTCTAGGTGACCCTTCATCAGAGCTAACTCTGATTCTATTCTCTCTGCACAGATGCTGTCGGACCTGCTGAGATTTTCCAGCCTTTTTGTTTCAGATTCCAGCATCCGCAGTATTTTGCCTTTATCTTCGAAGAGCATCTGCACCTTTTGTCTTTGCTGCTTTTGGACCGTGTGTTTGGCTGATGTTGGGAAGCTGCCTGAGGAAGTGGTGAGCTTGATTCAGTCTGACTGTGTGCAGCAACATGTCTCACTCTGATCCTTACCGTGTGTCAGCCATTCCTGAACTGAGAGACGCCACTCCAACACAGCGTCACAAGGGCTCACTGTAACGGAAAATGGGCGCCTGTCCTTCACCAGAAAGTAGCGGCTGTAGGGAAAGCAGGCAATAGAATGAGTCGCTGACAAATTACATCTCACAATAGAAAAGAGAGTGGGGCCCACAGGAATCGAACATCCATCTGTCACTGTCTCGTTTGCACGTGTTTGCGTGTGCGTCTGCACTGGCGTCTTTGTGCATGTTTGCATATGCACCTTTGCACATGTGTGTGTTTTTTACTGACGATATTCCTTGATGTCATTTATATTGTGTGTGTGTGTGTGTGTATGCATAACTTAGCACTTATTTCACATTTGTATTTGATTTTCACAGAATCTAGAGTGCAGGGTGAGGCCACCCGGCCCATCGAGTCTGCACTGACAATTCCACACAGGCCACTACCCCCATAACCTCACACGTTTACCTTCCGAGCCCCCTGACATTAAGGGGCAAGTTATCACGGCCAATCAACCTAACCCACATTCTTTGATTTTTGAGTTATATTTGTTTCTGCAGCTTCCCAAGTGAATCCACTATTGTGGCCAAAAAGAGGCAACTGAGAGGAGATGATGTCCCTTTGGCTGTTACTAAGGAGCAGTGGGGCTGATTGGATCTATAGTTGATACCTATTGGAGCAGAGAGCACGGTGGAGGTAATAAATTTATACTTTGTCACTGTTGTTTACTGGAAATAGACATTCCCAAAGTAACAGTAAACAAACTAAAAGGTGAAGTGGATAAAAGTTAAAGTTTATTTACTGGTCGCAGATAAGGCTTACATTAACACGGCAATAAAGTTACTGTGAAACTCCCCTAGTCGCCACACTCTGGCACCTGTTTGGGTCAATGCACCCTAACCAGCACATCTTTCAGGCTGTGGGAGGAAACCGGAGCTCCCGGAGGAAACCCACACAGACACGGGGAGAATGTGCAGACTCCACACAGACAGTGACCCAAGCCAGGAATCGAACCCAGGTCCCTGCCGCTGTGAGGCAACAGTGCTAACCACTGTGACACTCTGCCACCCAAAATAAGTCACTAGGCTGGATGGAAAGGGTCCTCACTTCTCAAAGGCAGTGAGAGGAGCAGCTGAAGAGGTGTTGCCATCATCCTCCTGTTCTCCTTTGACTTGGGGATGGTGCCACAGAACTGGAAAAGTGCAAATCTTCCACTCTCGTTCAAAAAAGCATATTTGGATGAAGTGACTGCGATGGTCAGTCAGTTTAACGTGGGGGTGGAGATGTCTTTAAGAACAATAATTCTGGACAAAATTGGACTAAGCTGATGTAATAATGGAGAACCAGTTGGATTTATTCAGGGTAAATCGTAATTGAGCAACTTGCTTTGGGGGTATTTTTGATGAGGGAAGAAAGAGAACAAAGAACAATCCAGCACAGGAAACAGGCCCTTCGGCCCTCCAATCCTGCGCCGCTCGTGAGCCCAACTGGACCATTCGTTTGTATCCCTCTATTCCCAGTCTGTTCATGTGACTAACCAGATAAGTCTTAAACAAACCCTGCATGTCCGCCTCTACCATCTTGCTTGGCAGTGCATTCCAGGCCCCCATCACCCTCTGTGTAAAATACATCCCCCGATATCTGTGTTGAACCTTGCCTCCCTCACCTTGAACTTGTGACCCCTTATGTTTGTCACCTCCGACCTGGGACAAAGCTTCCCACTGTTCACCCTATCTGTGCCCTTCATAATTTTATACACTTCTATTAGGTTGCCCCTCATACTCTGTCCTTCCAGGGAGAACAACCCCAGTTTACCCAATCTCTCCTCATAGCTAAGACCCTTCATACCCAGGCAACATCCTGGTAAACCTTTTCTGTACTCTCTCCAAAGCCTCCACGTCCTTCTGGTAGTGTGGCAACCAGAACTGGATGCAGTATTCCAAATGTGGCCCTACCAACGTTCTATATAGCTGCAACATCTTATGCCAACTTGTATACTCTATACCCTAACCAATAAAGGCAAGCATACCATATGCCTTCTTCACCACCCTCTCCACCTGTGCTGCCACCTTTAAGGATCTGTGGGCTTGTACCCCCAGGTCCCTCTGTGTGTCTATACTCCTGATGGTTCTGCCATTTATTGTATAGCTCCCCCGTACGTTAGATCTACCAAAATGCATCACTTTGCATTTATCTGGATTAAACACAAGAATCAATAAGATCATGGCTGATCTGTCGCTGCTCAGTTCCACTTTCCCGCCCTCTCCCCATTTCTCAGCCAAATCTACCAGCCTATATACTGCTGTATTCTCTGAATGTTCATCACCATCCGCAACTCCAGCAATCTTTGTGTCGTCCGCAAACTTACTGATCACACCAGCTACATCTTCTTTCAAATCATTTATATATATATCACAAACAGCAGAGGTCCCAGTACAGAGCCCTGTGGAACACCACTAGTCACAGACCTCCAACTGGAAAAGACCGCCCCCCCCCCCACTGCTACCCTCTGTCTTCTATGGCCAAGTCAGTTCTCCATCCTTCTAGCTAGCTTATCTTTATCCCGTGAGATTTAACCTTTTGCACCAGCCTGCCATGAGGAACCTTGTCAAACGCCACAAAATCCATATAGACCACATCCACGGCGCTTCCCTCGTCAATCGTTTTTATCACCTCCTCAAAAAACTCAACCAAATTTGTGAGGCGTGACCTCCCTCGTACAAAACCATGCTGTCTATTGCTAATGACATTATTCAGTTCTAAATGTGCATATATCCTATCTCTTCATATTCTTCAACAATTTCCCGACCACGGACTTCAAGCTCACCGACCTATAATTAGCTAGGTTATCCTTGCTACCCTCCTTAAATAACGGGACCACATTTGCTATCCAAAGGGTGGATAAGTGCAGCTGGAGTTCGATGAAGTGCCACGTGACAGGCTTGTCAGCAAAGTGAAGCACAAAGAGAAAAAGTGGGAAGGCGGAACACTAGTGAATGGTTGTTTGCTGGACTAGATTAGCAAGCATAAAACAAACTTCAATATACTAAATGCAGCCAGTCACAAGAAAATTATCCCCACACCTAAAAATCAAACACAGGAATGTTGCTGACAACTTGGGAATGTTTCAGGAACAGTTGATCATTTGGGTACTAACTGTGAGGAGGGAAAGAATGAACGGTATTGGATCGATGGACATTGACAAAAGGCATCGACCTGATGAAGTCCACAAGAGGAGGAAGAATTGCATCTCTACACCACCTCATTGCTTCCAATGAATTATCTGGTAAGATTGCTAATCAGCCCTGATCAGTCTTTTGACTGCATCTGAGATAAACCTTTACTGGAGGAACAGGACGGGAAGCAGAACCTTGTTTCTGGCTGCCCTGGTTTTCAGAGGCGTGCAGGTTAGGTGGATTGGCTGTGCTAAATTGCCCCTTAGCGGCAGGGGGAGTAACAGGGTAATTATGTAGGGTTATGAAGATAGGGCCTGGGTGGGATTGTTGTCAGTGCAGAGTTCAGAAGGATGAGGGGGGATCTTATAGAGACATATAAGATGATGAAGGGGATGGATAGGATAGAGGTGGAGAGGTTCTTCCTGCTCAGAAAGGACAGCAGGACTAGGGGGCACAGCCTCAAGATAAAGGGGGGACAGTTTAGAACAGAGTTGAGGAGGAACTTCTTCACTCAAAGGGTGGTGAATCTCTGGAATTCTCTGCCCGTTGAAGTGGTGGAGGCTGCCTCGCTAAATATTTTTAAGAAGCGGGTTGATGGGTTTTTGATAAGAGAGGGGATTAAGGGTTATGGGGAGAGGGCAGGAAAGTGGAACTGAGCCACGACAGATCAGCCATGATCTTATTGAATGGCGGGGCAGGCTCGAAGGGCTAGATGGCCTACTCCTGCTCTTATTTCTTATGTTCTTATGACCAAATGGCCTCTTTCTGCACTGTAGGGATTCTATGATGAGGTGTCAGCTGGCCCTGCTCTTACCTGTGTGGCACGTCTTTGAAGAGGAAGATGGTTATTTCCCTGCCTTCTGGAAGGAGTGGTGAGTGGTTGTACAATGCTTCACCACCAGTGGCTTCCTCCCACCTCTGTCGCTGTACGGAGACCGGATCCGCACCCTGGCACAATTGCACGGTGATAAGGTAAAGGAGAAGCTGATAAAGGATCCGTGATGCTGACGTATCCATCAGGAGCTGGAGGAGGAAGTGTAGATTGGTCTCAAACAGCAACATCTTCTAGATAATTCCATATTCATTACATTTATATAGCAGCCACCCCATACTCCCCATTGCTGGAGCAGGGCCTGAAGGGCAGGAGCAGCTTGATAAGGGAGGAAGGGGGTCTCTGCTACTCTGAAGCCAATTGGTGGGGGAGGGAGGATGGCTGCTGTGCCCTTGCCTATGATCAGTGGGGGGAGAGAGACCTGTTGTCATTCTGGAGCTATGATAAGTGTTGGGGGGGTGGTGGCGCATTGCCAACCCGCGATCGGTGGTGGGGCACGATTGGCCTGTGATATCTTTGGGCATTGTAGGGCTCGCGATTGGCAGTGGGCCCCCTTGATAGCGGGGGTTGCTGAGTTGAGATTGGCTGCAACAGCAGAGGCCTGACAACTCTCTATCTCTGTCAGGCCTCTGCTATTATGTGTATGTACCACAGAGGTTTACACATCCACAATAGCTCCCTCTGCTGCCTGATCAAGTTGTCTGGCGAGCTCAACCCCGCCCACTGCCCCTTGCAGCTAGAAATAGCCTCCCCCATTTTTTTCAAGCTCTACGTACATAAGATTAGGAATAAAAGTTTGCCCAAAAACATATCTGCAATTCTCCCATTTTCATACTAGCTGGACACAGAATCTTCTACCCGTCATCTCAAAGAAGATCAGAGTTCTTCCCAGTGCCCGAACCATTATTTATCCTCCGATAACTACACAATCAATGTCGCTATCACATTGCAGTTTGAGAGAGCTTTCAACATTGGGGATGATGCTTCAGAAATATTCCATTGGCTGGTGAGCTCTTGGAAATGTCTGATGGTTGTGAAAAGCGCTATGTAAATGCACGCCTTTCTGAACTGTCCAGCAATGTCCCGTGAACAGAAACAGCTCTGCTAATACACTCTAAACAGCTTCATTTGTTCATGAAAGCCAAGGTGCAATCTCTCATAATTCTGCTCCTCTGTTACAGATCTGAAAACTCCCTGGACGGTGCAGAAAGTCAGAATGTTCCCTCTTTACGATGGCAGTCAACCTTGTGAAGAAATACCTGGTGTTGGTTCCCACATGATTACAGATGGGGGCTGGGAGCTCCCCTCGAGTACACTTGTGAGGGTTATTTTAACGCTGAGATATGAAGTTCTTCCCTGCCTCGCGTCTGTGAAAGGCTTCACAATGAATCAAAGTATTGCCGGTTGCTGAAGGGCCAAAGGTAACAAGAGGAATTCTAATAGGATGCAGAAGTTATTCATCTTAAAAACCCAACAATGATTGGCGAGTTTTCTAAACGCTATGAAGCAAAGAGAGATTTTGGAATCTAGATATAAAAATCACAAAATGTTAGCAGTCTGTATAAAAATATAATGTAAAAGACCGATAGAATGTCAGCCTTATCTCAAAGGGGTTTGGATTACAAAGGGGCAGGAATGATGTTAGACTACACTAAACTTTAGATCCCATCTGACGTAACTGTTCAGTTCTGGGCTCCATACCTCAGGGAGAAGATAATGACCTTGGAGAAAGTGCGGCACTGACACACCAGAATAATATCAGGGCTAAAAAGGTTAAATTATGAGGGAAGGTTGAATAAAAGAGGCTTACAGTCCCTTGAATGTGGAAGATTAAGGGATAATCTTACCAAGGAGTTTAAGATACAGGATTTCATGAGGCCTGACGGAGAGAAACTATTTCCTTTGGCCAGGGAGTTAAGGAACATTACCTTAAAATAAGAATCAGACCATTCAGGGGGAATGTCAGGAAGCTCTTTTTGATACTAAAGAAAGCTGGAATCTGGAAACCTCTCCCACAAAAAACTGTCAAGGAGAAAGGAAAATTGGAAATTTCCAATCCAACATTGATAGATTTCTCTTGAGTAAAAGATTAAGGATTATATGGAATCAAGGTGGGAAGATGAAGCTAAGATACAGATCAGCCATGAACTCTTTAAATGCTGGAAGGGGCTGGAGGGGTTGAATGGCCTCCCAATGTTCCTCTGTGAAATGGGAGAGGGAGATTCACAACAATGGGGGTGGGGGAAGGAGTTTAATTTGATGTTTACACCCTGGTATGTACAGAGGAGGAATGGGCTGAATCTCTCAATCCCTACAGTGTAGAAGGAGGCCATTCAGCCCATCAAGTCTGCACCGACCACAATTCCACCCAGGCCTGTAACCCCACATACTGCACTATTCCCTCTAATGTACACATCCCAGGCACTAAGGGTTAATTTACCATGGCCAATCAATCTAACACATCTTTGGACAATGGGAGGGAACCAGAGCGCCCAGAGCAAACCCATGCAGATACGAGGAGAACGTGCAAATAGTGACCCAAGTCGGGAATCGAACCCAGTCCCTGATGCTGAGAGGCAGCAGTACCAATCAAGGTGTATCCCCCCCAGTCTCCACAGTAGCAATCACTGGTGACTGGCAGTCACTCTGCTCCTGAAGGCTGAGCGGAAGGAGCTTTGGGAAATTCTTCAGGAGAAAACATCTTTCAAAAAGAATTTTCTGGGCTTTTAGCGCAGAGAGCTCCTCACCCAGTGTTTGCTGACAAAGCATCAAAACCACCAGAGCGCAGAATCGGTGGGTCGAGCTCTCTCTAGCAAGGAAATCCTGAAAGCTGTTCAAAACACACAGACTCAGTATCACTCTGCACACTCCCCGAACAGCCCCCTCCCCCCCCCCTCCTCCAGCACAGCCTCCCCTGTAACCCCCTCCCAACATCTCCATCCCCTCCCCCACAACCCTGCCCCTTACGGGCCCCCGAACAGCTCCTCCCTACCCCTGCACAGTACCCCCACCCTCTGCTCAGCCCCCTCCCCACCTCCGCACAGCCCCTTCCCTACCCCCATACAGCCTCCTTCCCAGCCCCCACATGGCCCCTTCCCCAACTCCCCCGCAGCCCCCTCCCTACTCCTGCACAGCGCTCTGCACCCCGCCCCCCCCCCCCCCCCCCCGGACACACACACACACACACACACACACACACACACACACACACACACACACACCCACTCAAAACTGAGGCTTCATTTCAGAAGAAGGATTTTGGTGATGAAGGAATCTTCAACATTTGACAAAGACTTAGGAACAGAACCAACTTGGAAAGATCACCCTGTAATATTCTCACACAGGGGAGGATGTGGAATGAATTGAAGTTTCAGGGTTACCTGCAAATTCTACAATCGACAGCGATTGTTTCCTTTACCTGTGTGAACCGCTGGGGTCCAACTGCGCCTTCCATGTACTGTTCAGATCTCAATTCCTTTCAGATTAGTTCCGTTCACCCAACACAAGGCAGAAACCGTGGTGTCGAAGGCGAAACAGTTTTCCGTTGTTGAGACTCAGTTACCATCGGAAGCAGCGAGGGGCGATGAAACAGCTAATCCTAGCGGGGAGGAGAGATTTACTGGGGATGTAACCGACGTATCTTAAACAATCAATCTGAACCAGATAGGGTCCAGTTCCCATCTATCCAATTAAACACTGCCTTCCCCTGACATCGCAGCTGTCCGGAGCCAGGGGACATCCCATCTGTTAGACGATGCTCCATAATCCCAGGCAAGCCCCAACGGAGAACAATGCAAGGATGAGGAATTTCATGAAAGCTAAAGAGATTGATTTGCACAGAAGGAGTTTACTGATTTAATGAGGTTAAGGGCCAGGGAGGATAAGGGTTTTGTTGAGTTTAAATTTAAGTAGGCAGAAAATTCTGCTGATGGAATTCTCATCATTAAGCCCTTGGCATAAGACATCCTGTGTCTGCAATCCGGCTCCTTGTACAATAACCTTTCATTTCATTGTAAATTCATTTGCAAAAAAATGCCAGAGGCATTTCGGCACAAATATTTCAGAGGCCATTTGCTTCTGATCCGCTGGAACTCTGTGAGCGACTTCACAAAGGATTTTACTCTTGCAGTTTATTTTTGTGACATTTTTTCATTCTGTTACCCCATTATCCTGTACTCCAGTTAGCATTTTTGCAAAGTATTGAATTCAGATTTAAGACGGTTGTGTGTTCAGGTCCCCATTCCAGGATTTCAGCCCAAATATTAGGGAGAGACAGAGTGCCGCACTGTCAGAGGGTCAGTGCTGAGGGAGTGCCGCACTGTCAGAGAGTCAGTGCTGAGTCAGTGCTGAGGGAGTGCCACACTGTCAGAGGGTCGGTGCTGAGGGAGTGCCGCACTGTCAGAGGGTCAGTGCTGAGGGAGTGCCGCACTGTCAGAGGGTCAGTGCTGAGGGAGTGCCGCACTGTCAGAGGGTCAGTGCTGAGGGAGTGCCGCACTGTCAGAGGGTCAGTGCTGATGGAGTGCCGCACTGTCAGAGGGTCAGTGCTGATGGAGTGCTGCACTGTCAGAGGGTCGGTGCTGAGGGAGTGCCGCACTGTCAGAGGGTCAGTGCTGAGGGAGTGCCGCACTGTCAGAGGGTCAGTGCTGAGGGAGTGCCGCACTGTCAGAGGGTCAGTGCTGAGGGAGTGCCGCACTGTCAGAGGGTCAGTGCTGATGGAGTGCCGCACTGTCAGAGGGTCAGTGCTGATGGAGTGCCGCACTGTCAGAGGGTCAGTGCTGAGGGAGTGCCGCACTGTCAGAGAGTCGGTGCTGAGGGAGTGCCGCACTGTCAGAGGGTCAGTGCTGAGGGAGTGCCGCACTGTCAGAGGGTCAGTGCTGAGGGAGTGCCGCACTGTCAGAGGGTCAGTGCTGAGGGAGTGCCGCACTGTCAGAGGGTCAGTGCTGAGGGAGTGCCGCACTGTCAGAGGGTCAGTGCTGAGGGAGTGCCGCACTGTCAGAGGGTCAGTGCTGAGGGAGTGCCGCACTGTCAGAGGGTCAGTGCTGAGGGAACGCTGCACTGTCAGAGGGTCAGTGCTGAGGGAGTGCCGCACTGTCAGAGGGTCAGTGCTGAGGGAGTGCCGCACTGTCAGAGGGTCAGTGCTGAGGGAGTGCCGCACTGTCAGAGGGTCAGTGCTGAGGGAGTGCCGCACTGTCAGAGGGTCAGTGCTGAGGGAGTGCCGCACTGTCAGAGGGTCAGTGCTGAGGGAGTGCCGCACTGTCAGAGGGTCAGTGCTGAGGGAGTGCCGCACTGTCAGAGGGTCAGTGCTGAGGGAGTGCCGCACTGTCAGAGGGTCAGTGCTGAGGGAGTGCCGCACTGTCAGAGGGTCAGTGCTGAGGGAGTGCCGCACTGTCAGAGGGTCAGTGCTGAGGGAGCGCCGCACTGTCAGAGGGTCAGTGCTGAGGGAGCGCCGCACTGTCAGAGGGTCAGTGCTGAGGGAGCGCCGCACTGTCAGAGGGTCAGTGCTGAGGGAGTGCCGCACTGTCAGAGGGTCAGTGCTGAGGGAGTGCCGCACTGTCAGAGGGTCAGTGCTGAGGGAGTGCCGCACTGTCAGAGGGTCAGTGCTGAGGGAGTGCCGCACTGTCAGAGGGTCAGTGCTGAGGGAGTGCCGCACTGTCAGAGGGTCAGTGCTGAGGGAGTGCCGCACTGTCAGAGGGTCAGTGCTGAGGGAGTGCCGCACTGTCAGAGGGTCAGTGCTGAGGGAGTGCCGCACTGTCAGAGGGTCAGTGCTGAGGGAGTGCCGCACTGTCAGAGGGTCAGTGCTGAGGGAGTGCCGCACTGTCAGAGGGTCAGTGCTGAGGGAGTGCCGCACTGTCAGAGGGTCAGTGCTGAGGGAGTGCCGCACTGTCAGAGGGTCAGTGCTGAGGGAGTGCCTTACCGTGCCAGAGACCCGGGTTCAATTCCTGGTTTGGGTCACTGTCTGTGTGGAGTTTGCACGCTCTCCCTGTGTCTGTGTGGGTTTCCTCAGGGTGCTCCGGTTTCCTCCCACAGTCCAAGGAGGTGCGGGACAGGTGGATTGGCTAAATTGCCCCTTAATGTCGGGGGACTCGCTCGGGTAAATACGTGGGGTTATCGGGATAGGGCACAGTGAGATTGTGATCGGCTCAGCCTCGACAGGCCGGATGGCCTTCTGCACTGTAGGGTTTCTATGAAAACAGATTATTGATCATTCCCTTGGTGGAGGGAGGCCATTCAGCCCATCTCCCCCTCAAACAAGGAAAGCACTGAATTCAACTCCTGCACCCCCCCCCGACTCACCTGTTTAACAAGCCAAAGGTTTTTGCCCTCCGTTCCCCCACCCAGAAGATCAGATATTCAACACTCAGTACACAAAGAAGCTTCATTTCAATTTCACCTGTTTTAGCCAATGAACTAATGACTCGTTTTGTCTTCCAGTTATTATCTTTTAATTATTTTACCCAATAGGGGGACTACTGACAATGCCAGTACTCATTGCCCATCACTAGTTGTCCTCAATGTGAGTGGCTCACTCAGCCATTTCAGACGTAATTTAAGGGTTAACCACATTGCTGTGGCTCTGGAGTCACATGTGGACCAGAACGGGGCAGGAAGACATATTTCCTCCCCTAAAGAACATCAGTGAATCAGATGGGTTTTTATAACAATCAGTTGACAAGATCACCAGCACTGAGATTAGTTTTATATTCCAAACTCATTGATTGAATTTTAATTCCACCAGCTGCTGCAGTGGGATTTGAACCCACGTTTGTAAAGTATTAGATGGGATCCTGGATTCTGCATCCAGTGAAATTATCACGACTTTATCATTCTTCTATGTCATGTGAAAGATCTTGCGTGATTTCTTAGAGTTGAAAAGGCGCTATATAAATAGAAATCTTTTCCTCACAAATTCAAATGGTACAAATTGGACAATTGCTTTGGATTTTCTAAAATAAATTTTGGGTACAGTACTCCCAGCTATGGTCTAACCAATGAATTATAAAGGGTTTAACACAACATCCCTGCTTTTGTAATCAAATCCTCAAACAAAAATCCTTTTTAAAGAAGGATTCTCAACTTGTCTTGCCATCTTTAAAGATTGGTGTAAGCATTCCCTGCTCTCTCTGTTCCTGAACCGTCTTCAAAATTATAGCAGTTCGTTCCTAATTTCTTTTATCATTTTGCCTTTCAAATCACTTTTCACCAGATTAGAACAGTACAAGAAGAACATCATCAGACCATTGAATACAGGAGTTGGGACGACTTGTTGAAGTTGTACAAGACATTGGTAAGACCACATTTGGAATATTGTGTACAGTTCTGGTCACCTTGTTATAGAAAGGCTATTATTAAAGTCGAAAGAGTGCAAAAAAGATTTACTAGGATGCTACCGGGACTTGATGGATTGAGCTATAAGGAGAGACTGGTTAGACTGGGACTTTTTTCTCTGGAGCGTAGGAGGCTTAGGGATGATATTGTAGTGGTCTATAAAATAATGAGGGGCATAGATCAGCTAGATAGTCAATATCTTTTCCCAAAGGGAGGGGAGTCTAAAACTAGAGGGCATAGGTTTAAGGTGAGGGGGAGAGATACAAAAGGGTCCAGAGGGTGGTGAATGTCTGGAACTAGCTGCTAGAGGTAGTAGTAGAAGCGGGTACAGTTTTATCTTTTAAAAAGCATTTGGACAGTTAACTGGATAAGATGGGTACAGAGGGATATGGGCCAAATGTGGGCAATTGGGATTAGCTTAGTCGTTTAAAAAAAAGACAGCATGGACATGTTGGGCCAAAGGGCCTGTTTCCATGCTGTAAACCTCTATGACTCTTAAAAAGAATTAAACTAAATTTGCTTCTGCTCGATAATGCTACCTTCAGGGAGATGTTGAAGATTCCTCTCTGTATCTCCATGGAAATCACAGAAACACAGCCTTCTGCACTTAGATAATCTTGGAAAAGGCTTCAACCGAATAATTGGTGATTAACCCCTCATTAAAGTGGTGAGCGAAGGAATTGCATACAACCTTAATCCTAACATCCCCAGAGCCAATTTTGGGATTTTAGCTTCAATCCTGCACAGTCTCAAGTGTAAATTAGCAGCACATCAATGTTTAAAAATAGAAATTCAATTTATTTCCACTTTCTCAAGTAGTATCCTGCTGCACACACTAACTGGCTGCTTTGTGAATAATAGTGTGAGATTTAATTGTTGATAGCACCATTGAGTAAGGTTAAATACACAGCAATCTCCTCTCACACACATGTACAGAGGATACTGCAATATAAATCACCCCTTTAAATCCAAGAAAACAGAAACCTGTGTATCCGGGGAAGGATGAGCAGACAAGGTAAATCCCTCTGGTTTCTCGAATCGTACAGCACAGAGGGAGGCCATTCAGCCCATAATGCCTGTTTTAGCTCTTTAAAAGAGCTATCTAATTAGACTCTCTGCCCCGCTCTTTCTCCCACAGCCCTGCAATTTTCCCCCTTCAAGGATTTAACCAATTTCTCTTTTGAAAGTTATTAATGAATCTGCTTCCACTGCCTTTTAGGCAGTGTTTCCTGATCACAACTAGTGATTTTGTAAAGAGGTTCCCCCTTATCTCTCCCTTTGGTTTTTTTACCTATTATCTGAAACTTGTGCCCCTCAAGTGACTATCTCCTTGTTAAAGTTTATTTATTATTGTCACAAGTAGGCTTACATTAATACTGCAATGTGAAAATCCCCTAGTTGCCACACTCCGGCGCCTGTTCGGGGTACACTGAGGGAGAATTTATCATGGCCAATGCACCTAACCAGCATGGCTGCCAGACTGAGAGGGGAAACTGGAGCAGCTGGAGGAAACCCATGCAGACATGGGGAGAATGTGCAAACTCCACACAGACAGTGACCCAAAACGGGAATCAAACCCGGGTCCCTGTGAGACAGCAATGCTAACCACTGTGCCACCCTTGGTGAGCTGTAGCTGCCTAAGAACACAACTTCCAGCTGAGGTAGAAGCAGGAGAATTACTCCTGAATAACGCGAGATGGATATGGTCTGATGTTGAAGGTTTTCCTTGGCCCACAGCCTTCCCCCTGGATAACTCAGCAGCCCCAGAGGAACAGTAAATATAAAATCTGTGAACATTTCTTCTGTTCAGATGCCTTTGAAAATCCTCGTCACTCACAAGGTTCAATCCCACACCCTGTAGCAGCAAAAGAAATTTACAAAGATCTCACCCGCAAGTTGAATAGCGTACCTGAAATCATGGGGATTTCCGTGTATTACTGAACACATGATCAAATCTACATGTTTGATCAAAGACACTAACAGTTGGAGGAGGATATCAAATCCCCCCATTATAATTGGGGAAAAAGATGGAAGTAAAAATGTTAGGTTGGACAAAGACAAAGGAATCGTATTAAAATAAACTAATCGGTCCGCACAATATGGGAATCTGAAATAAAAGTAAAAGACAGTGAGAATACTCAGCAGGTCAGGCAGCGTCTGGGGAGAGGAAGTGAATGTTTCAGGTCATTGACTTTTCAGAAGAGAAATGTCTAGGTGTTACAGAGCGCTGGCTGTGGGAAATGAATATCTACAGGAAGCAAGGTCGCAAGAAGCAACAGAGGCTGCAAATTGGACAGGAAATTGTTCATAGGAAGAGAGGCAATTTTGGAAAGATTTTTGAAAATTGAGGAGGGAACCTGTTGTTAAATGTGAGCTGGGACCCAAAGGGGAGAGATTGTGAATTCACAGAGAATGACAGATTCTGCCTCAGGATCTAGCCAGGAAAAGGCTTTTTTAGAATTTGTTTGTGGGATATGGGCATCGCTGGCTGGCCAGCATTGATTGCCCATCCCTGGTTGCCTGGGGACAGTTGAGAGTCAACCACATTGCTGTGGCTCTGGAATCACAGGTAGGCCAGACCAGGTAAGAACAGCAGACTTCCTTCTGTAAAGGACATTAGTGAACTGATGGGTTTTTCCAACAATCAACAGTGGTTTCATGGTCATCAGTAGATTTCTTAATTCCACGTTTTTTTTTTATTGAATTCAAATATCACCATATGCCGTGGTGGGATTTGAACCCAGATTCCCAGAACATTGGCTGACCTTCTGGGTTAATAGTCCAGCGATAATACCCCTAGACCATCGTCATCTTCCATTACTGAATTGATGGTAAATGAATGTATTGGTAATAATACAGATTTTAACCAGTTCTCCCACTTTCCAGTAATGAATACATTTCAGAAGTTATTTCATTGGCTGTCACAAAGTGTGTTACAGCCAATCAGCAGTCTAATTTACATTTGTCTGGATTTTTATTTCCATTTAAATCATTCCCTTTTTTTAAAGAATGTTTTAAAGAATATTTTTAAAGAAACAGCTTTAATTTACAAATCATCACAAACATTAAATACTGGAGCAGGAGCAACGATTGTCTTCTAATTCTGGCCAGCAGAGGGTGCAACAGGACAGATTTCAGCTCCAGCTCTGGGTCCAGATCAGAGAGTGGGAAAAATTCCCTCAAACACAATCTACTGAAACCTTTTACCCACTGTCTCCCTGCTGTATTGTCACCATCCAGGGGTGGGGCCGGAGAGTGTTGTGGTTTTTCTCGAGTTTGTGCCCACTTATCTTAATTCCATTAACTCTGAAGATTACATTGTATTCAGAAGATATTTAATCACAGACCCAAGAATCAGGAGCAAACCTCTGCCTCGCTCCTCTTCCCTGCTCCCTCTCCCTGTTCATTCCCCCTCTGTCCTCTCTCTCTCCCCTCCTCCATTCACACTCTCTCTATCCTCCCTCTCTCCATTCACTCTCTCTATTCCCTCTCTTTCTCTCTTCTCCCTCTCCCTGTTAACTCTCTCTATCCTCTCTCTCGATCCTTCCCCTCTCCATTCACTCACTCTCTCTCCCTCTGCTTCCTCTCTCCATTCATTCTCTTTCTCTCTCTCTGCCCCTCTCTGTTCACGCTCTCTCTCTCTGTTCCCTCTCTTCATTCACTCACTCTCTCGCTCTGCTTCCCTCTCTATATGGAGTTATGAGCTTCACATTAGGTTTGCTCAGTGAGCCAGACATTGTTCATCGTGGAGATATTTCCCTGAGGCTGCTTTCCAGGGGCTGAAATTGGATCTATAAATGCAGTGGGGTACATTTCCATGGCACCTCACGCTGCCTCAGGAACTAGTGCAGTCACTGTTACACAGGAAAGACTGTAGTGAAATCAATGGCCAGGTGTTCAGTTTTAGTTTGGGGACAAAATATTAATGAAAACAACTGGATCTGTTGCTGCTGTTTTGAAGATCCTTGTACACCAGTCACCGAAGGTGCAGCAGGCGGTAAAAAAGGCAAGTGGTACGTTGGCCTTCATAGCGAGAGGATTCGATAACAGGAGCGGGGTGTGTTTTGCTCCAATTATACAGGGCCTTGGTGAGGCCACATTTAGAATATTATGTGCAGTTTGGGTCTCTGTATCTGAGGAGGGATGTTCTTGCTCTAGATGGAGTGCAGAGAAAGTTTACCAGATTGATTCCAGGGATGGCAGGACTGATGTATGAGGAGAGATTGAGTCGGTTAAGATTATATTGACTGGAGTTTAGAAGAATGAAGGAGGATCTCATGGAAACTTATAAAATTCTAACAGGACTAGACAGGGTGGACGCAGTGAGGATCTTTCTCTTGTTTCTGGTTTCCTCAACACTCCAAAGATGTGTCAGTTGGGTTGATTGGCCATGATACATTGCCCCTTGGTGTCAGGGGGATTAATATGTGGGGTAATGGGGATAGGACCTGGGTGGGATTGTCATTGATGCAGACTCGATGGGCCAAATGGCCTCCTTCTGCACTGTAGACTCTATGGTGTTCCCGATGGTGGGGGTGCCCTGAACCAGGGGGTCACATTCTGAGGATACAGAGGAGGCCGTGTGGACAGAGGAGGAGAAATTCCTTCACCCAGAGAGTGGTGAGCCGATGGAATTCACTGCCATAGGAAGTAACTGGGGCCGAAACATTACATGTTTTCAAGGAGCAGTTAGATATGGCACTGGAGGTGAAGGAGATCACAGGATATGGGGGGAAAGGCTGGATAGGATACTGAGCTGGACAATCAGCCATGATCATAAATGACAACAGAGCAGGTTCAAAGGGCTGAATGGCCTCTCTCTGCTCCTATTTTCTATGTTTCTATGAAATCATTGTTGCTGACAGAGACAGAATAGACAGAGCCTTAGTTCAATGTCTGATCTGAAAGACAGTGCCTCTGGCAGTGCAGCACTCAGTTAGTATTGCAGTGGTTAAGGGCAGTGAGATCCTCCTGATTCCGGGGGGGACTGTCCTCTCGCTGATCCACGGCGACTGTTTAAATGAGTTCCTGTTGGACGGTATTGCAATGAGATGTTTGGTGAAGTTCGGCAGATTCCGATCTTCGATGAGTGTTTGTGGTTGTGAATCTCACACTGACACTAACCAGGGGAATAACCCCCCACCCCCACTGTGTCTGCCGAACCATCAGTGTGAGGAATGGACAGTCCTCAATAACAGGAGCTTCAGGGGAATGAGGCCATGGGGATATTGAAGTGTTTGTGTCACTGCTGTGTGAGAGTCAGTGTGAGTCACTGAACCGTTAGAAACACAACTTTTATTCTCAAAGTCCCCATCATTTTGTCATTTAATGGCCAGCTTCGCTCTCTGAGCTGTTTGCTGTGCAGTAATTCTCTGACTGAAGTTGTGTCTTTACAATTAATTAATACATTAGTTAGGGACCATGACCACATTCAATTTTCCACTCCACTTCTCTCGCTAATACGAGTCGACAGAACCAGGTCTAAAATGTAAAGAATAGAGGAAGTGTGGAGTGGCTGAACTGAACAGAGTCATAGCTCAGAAAGAGCTGCTCTCACTCACACTGATCCACTGGGAATCTACAAGATCCAATCACTGGAGGATCTGGTTAATATTTTCACCTTGTTCACTAATTTAGGGTCAGTTCTGTTGATCTGAATGTTGACGGTCGCGCTCAACCCGACAGTTTGTGAGAGTGATAATCAATGCCGGATCGGGAAGAGGGCATTCCTATCCCCCTCGCCCCTCGCCCCTAACTCCCCAGTTGAATGGGTGTCTGTTGCTCCTGTACAGATTCCACCTCATCCTGCCCTGGTCAATGTTCAACTTCTCACACTGAATCCTCAGCCACAGAAACTTTGAACCTGAGCCTCGCTTATAGGAATGTTGTAACATCACTGGTTTAAAGACATTGGATTGAGGTGGCCAATAGGCGTGAAATAATTGAATGGAAGAATGTTGTGTGGGTGCAGACGAGTTGGATGTTGGGGGAGGGGAATCCCTCGCAGTTCCTGAATGGTGCCGCATGCTGCCTTGGCATGGTGCCGTCTATCAGACCTTGCAGCTGGGGTATCCCTGCTGGTAGGGGAACGATATGAAGATGCCAGCATTGGACTGGGGTGGGTACAGTAAGAAGTCTCACAACACCAGGTTAAAGCTCAGCAGGTTTATTTGGTAACATGAGCTTTTGGAGCTTTCAACTCCCCTGATGAAGGGGCAGCACTCCGAAAGCTCGTGTTACCAAATAAACTTGTTGGACTTTAACCTGGGTGGGGAAGCCCATGGCGCTGGTCTCCTGGCTTGCCTGGTCCTGGTCAAAGTTGATAAAGCTTTCAGCCCTGGCATTTAGGGCTCTTTAATACACGTGTGGGAGGGTGCTGCAGCTGTCCCCTCCATTGGCCTGGAATGAACCACTGGCATAAAAGCTCAAAGCGGCTGTAGGTTTAAGGACCCCAGGCATTGGGTATCCTCAGCTGAATCCTGAGAGGTTCGCAATTTCCTCGGGCAGCTCGTTCTTCAGGGTCTGTTCAGTTGAGCAGCCTCGTGTGAGAGTAATTAACCCCCCCTCCCTCACTGCTGTACCTGAGAGAGTTCACAGAGAAGTGACGGCTCTTCCTGTCCAATTATCCCCTCTGTCCTCACACCATCGACAGAGTGAGGGGTGGAGGTTTCATTGCATTCGCCCTCCCCCGAGTGAGAGGGTCTTTATGCCTCGTGAGACAGGGTGACTCCCCATCACTGAGACCCCCTCACTAACCTTCCAGCCTGGCCTCTCCTCTCAAAGCAGGACTCCAGGGTCTGATAGTCTCTCCCAGTGCTGCCCCTCTGTTGTGCTCGTTCAGTTTGTATCTCCAGCAGGGAAGGGCACCCACTCAGCTGGTGTTTGAACACTCACCCAGCCTGGAGGAACGGGGGAACGAGGCCGGCTTGGCAGCTGACCTCGGAGTAAGGGGATATGCAGAGAAGGTAAATGAGTGATGCAAACCCACTCCCCCAGTGGTGACTGTGATCCTCACCCCCTGCCCTGTGCTGTAGTTCTTTGCATCCACAGCATTCTCCCTGGTGATCCTTGCGTGTGGCACTGCCCATGGAGTAATGGCTCCTGAGTGCTGGTCTCCAATATCCCCCACAGCGGTGACGGTGCAAGGTTCACATTTATGTCGAGCTGTTTTAAATGGTGCTGATGTGACATTATGCCAAGGCCAGCTGGTTATCTGATGGGGCCTCAATGCTCGGAGTGAGCGCTCTCTGATACCTTCAAATTAGGTTCCAGTTCTTGCTCGCAGTGTTTCACATCACTGCACCAACGAGCTCAACTCAAAATCAGGAAATACAAAGTCGCCATGAGAATCATGCATTTCCTAGAACAGAATCATAGAATCCCTACAGTACAGGAGGAGGCCATTCGGCCCATCACGTCTGTACCAACCATAATCTCACCCAGGCCCTATTCCCGTAACCGCACACACTTACCCTGTTAATCCCTCTGACACTAAGGGTCAATTTAGCATGGCCAATCAACCTAACCCACACTTCTTTAGATTGGGTGAAATCTCCACATTTACAGCCCACACTGCCGTTCCTGCGGACCGTGAACACAGGCTCCAGATCCCACCAGAATATCCATCAACCTGATCTCAAACCATATACCTTCATTGTAGCCTGTTCACAGTTTCTGATATGAGTGAGATGTATTCTTTCCACATTCTGTTTGTATCTGTCCATTGTGTGTGATGGTGAATCAAGCAGCAGAGTGGAAATAGTTACAGATTCAAGGAGCACAGAGAGTGGCGGGGATGGGGTGCCGTGGGGGGGTTATACACAGGTGACTTGTTCTCTGCACCAGCTTCACCTTTATCATTCCGAAAACTTTGATGTGGAGATGCTGGCGTTGGGACAGGTTGAAGTCCAACAGGTTTATTTGGAATCACGAGCTTTTGGAGCATTGCCCCTTCATCAGGTGAGTGACAGGAGCGGCACTCCAAAAGCTCATGCCACCAAATGGACTTGTTGGACTTTAACCTGGTGTTGTGAGACTCCTTACTGTCCAAAAACTAACAGGGAAGTTCCTCGGTTTTGATAACAGATGTTTTGGAGTTTAATCATCATTTCAGCAGATCTTGGTGCAACCCAGCAGATTTTAGATTTTAATACAGTCTGTCATTTATCTCCATTCTAGAACTGTTGGACTCGCTAAAGCAATTCCACTTACATCACCATCGTCCTTGTGCAATCCTGTGACATTGAGTAACTGCAGTAAGAAGTCTGACAACACCAGGTTAAAGTCCAACCAATTTATTTGTTAGTAAACTCACAAGCTTTCGGAGTTTGCCCCTTCGTCAGGTGAATGGAGAGTTCTGGACATATTGAGTAACTCCCAGCAGCAATATAATTACACCCCTTCTGTGTCTCTTGGGAATATTTTAATAAAAACCTGAGCAAAGAGCTAGTGTTTACCAGCCTGTCACTGGTGCCAAAAGTGTGGGAAGAATGTGCGGTGAATTTAGAGAGAGAGAGAGACAGGATTAGGGTCAGGGGTGGCTGAAATCTTCGAGAGATAAATCTTTATGAGGAGCAAACTGCAGCTATAAAAGTTGAGAAAGGTCTAAGCAATTTTGTGAAGATTTAAAGTGGACCATGTGTACAGTTTTGGTTTCCTTACTTGAGAAAGGATATACTGGCATTGGAGGGGATGCAGAGGAGATTCATTCAGTGCTGAGAGGATTATCTTATGAGGAGAGACTGAGTAGACTGGGGCTATACACAGTGGAATTGAGAAGAATGAGGGGAGATCTTACAGAAACATATAAGATTATGAAGGGGATAGATAAGGTAGAAGTGGGGAAGTTATTTTCACTGGCGGGTGAAACTGGAACTAGGGGGCATGGCCATGATCTTATTGAATGGCAGAGCAGGCTCCTAGTTCTTATGTTCTCCTGACCAGATAGGGGTCTGTTATTCAACTTGTATCATGAAAATACTCTTTGAGAGGTTGGAGACTTTCCTGCATTAAAAGCTGGAGGTTACAACTTCAATTGAACAAGATTCTCCAATGATACTGTTTTTCACTGCTAAAGATTTTGGATAGAATAGTGAGGGGAAGTGAGCAGAAAGGGCGGAACATAAATTGTAACAAAGCAAAATGTCTAGTTGTGTCCAAAAAAAACATATAGAATCTCGATAATGCAGAAAGAGGCCATTCGGCCCATCAAGTCTGCACCGACAACAACCCCACCCAGGCCCTATCCCTGTAACCCCATGTATTTACCCTAGCTTGTTCCCCTGACATTAAGGAGCGATTGAGCAAGGCCAATCAACCTAACTTGCACATCTTTGGACTGTGGGAGGAAACAGGAGCACCCGGACGAAACCCATGCAGATGTGGGGAGAACGTGCACACTCCACACAGACAGTGACCTGAGGCCAGGAATAAAACCTGGTCTCTGGCGCCGTGAGGCAGCAGTGCTAACCATTGTGTCACCGTGCCACCCAAGGAATAAGTTGCGTTCATATTGCACCTTCCAGAATACCCTCAAGTGTGAGATAATAAACAAATTCCCTCTGGTATCCATCTTAAATGATGGACGATCCCCCAGAACCAACCCAATAAAGTGTTAAAGAACGAAAGGGTTTGTGTTGAAATAGCGCTGTTTGAGACCTCACATTGCCCTAAAACATTTAACACTCCGTGAAATACTCTGTGAGATGTGGTCACTATTGTTACGTAGGAAACGCAGAGTAAATGTAGACACGCATGATCCCACGGCCTCTTCTGTACTCTGTGAACAGTTTGTGAGGCAAAAGCACTGCCTGATTGCTTTCTGTGTCCTTGTAAATGTTGGATTTGCAGACACGAAACCAGATGTTTGTGTTGTTTTTATTAAATTGGATCCCTGGATTTTTACTGATGTTCTGGGCTTGTATTTTCCCTGTTTAAAGTCGGGATGGGCCTGTGGTAATTCAAATCAAATCTTATTTTTATTGCTGAACTTTTCGCGTCACAGGGTCTCGTGGTCAAAGTGCTTCTTTCTCCCGAGAAGTGTGAATCGGTGATAGTTCCGCGCTGTCTGTTACTGCTTGTTCAAAGACCTGGGGTTTTACAGTTTATCTCTGCAGAGGGTTCGCTGATGGAGTTTCCCCAATGTACGGTGTCTGGTCTGTGTAGGAAACGAGTGCTGAGTTTTGGATTGTGTGGAACAGTTCACTGCTGAGAGACACCAGTCTGGCTGTTCATATTCAGCTTGTCTGCCTCCCCCTAGTTACCGATTTTTCACCCACCCAGTGTTGGGGAAGGGTTTTTCTCTTTTAATCCACAGGCGATTCGGTCTGCCTTGTTGTCCAACGAGGAGCATACACGCGGTGGGTCGCACGAGGGCTGCTCTTGGATGCTGCTTCGAGAGTAGCCTAGTGCTTCACGTCGTTAGTGTACGCTTAAACTGGACCAGCTGACGGGCAAGACGATAGCTCAGTGACTATCACTGTTTGCTGTGCAGACACATGGATTTGGGTCAGTGTCTGTGGGAGTTTGCGCATTCTCCCCGTGCGTGCGTGGGTTTTCTCCAGGTGCTCCGGTTTCCTCCCACACCCCAAAGATGTGCTCTTAGGCTGATTGGTGTAACAAATTGTCCCTAAATTAGTCTCCCCTCAATCTGGTTTCCAATGTGGAGTGCCATAAGCGTAGACAAGGGTCATGGGTGGAGGGGGGACTCACAATGTTAAAATGGCGGCGCGGGCTCGTTGGGCCGAAGGGCCTGTTTCCCATGCTGTGTTGTTCTTTGTTCACACACAGCAGGGTGATGCTGTGGGCTGGGGGGGGTGGTGATGAATGTTGAGCGGGGCAGCTGTAAGAATTCCTTCACTTTTATTCAAGTAGTGGTTGTGGATCTTTTCAAAATCTCACTGACATTATCACAAACAGAGCAGAACCTTCCTGATGTGACAAAGCAGATTCAGGATATCACTTCAACTCACAAGGGAATGTAGGTACAGGTATTGGAATAGTAATACGGAGGGATAATGAAGGGATAATAGAATTTGGAAGGATAAGATACTCAAGGGAAGAATGAAAAGGTACTGTGTGAGAGGAACCAAAGCAGAGAAGAATTTGAGAGGGGAAGAAACATGATCTGAATGTACAAAAAATGCTGCAATGTACAATTAACCAACTGTTTGTCCCCGGTTATTAAATATCACTGGATTATCGAGTTCACTAAAGACTTAATTACTGTGCAAAGCAACAGTAGCAAGACTCACAAAACCCTTCTTTCACCTTTCCCTCTGTGACTCTCTCTCTCTCTGTGACACTCTCTCTCTCTGACACTCTCTCTCTCTCTCTCTCTCTATGACTCTCTCTCTCTCTCTGTGACTTTCTCTGTCTCTCTGCCCCCTTTCCCTCTGTGACTCTGACTGTGTGACTCTCTCACATCGATTGCTTTATGAGTCCAGTGTCTCCCTGGTTGGAGTACAGGATGAAAAGGGAACGCACCAATAACTTGTTCTCTGCTCCTTATGTGCTGCACAATACAACAATTTTACAAGCAGTGAAATCAAATGAAAGAAAGGAACTCATAAACTTGACTTAATGGCTGAAGTGTGAACTCATTGCTCAGCAAGAAGCCGTTGGAAAGATGTGTAACGAGTATGAAGCCAAGTGATGCTTGAAAGATTCAACTAATTAAAGGCAGGATTGGTAGTTAGTTTCTGGGTGTTTGTTGGAGCTTGTAATGAAGGAAGTGTCCAAAAGCGCCATTTAGTTTAAAAAAAAGCAAAATAATTGACATTCCTGGGGCTTTTTATGTCCTCAGGATATCCCAGTGCATCACACAGTTGCTGTATTATTTTGAAGTGTAATTACTGTTGTTTCATTGTCTGATATAGCAACCGGTTTCTGCACAACAAGTTCACACAGAATGGTGTTGTTTGAGAAGTGAATGTTGGCCAGGACACAGGAAAAGCCCTTTGCTCTCTTGTGCCATGAGGGCTTAGACACAGAATTACAGAATCGTTGAATGGAAGGACTGTAGAAAAAGAGATAATCAGCCATGGATATCTAAGGAAATAACGGAGGGTATCAAATTGAAAGAAAATGCACACAAAGTGGCAAAGATTAGTGGGAAACGAGAGGATTGGGAAATCTTTAAAGGACAACAGAAAGCCATGAAAAAAGCTATAAAAAAAGTAAGTTGGATTATGAGCGTAAACTAGCTCAGAATATAAAAACAGATAGCAAAAGTTTCTACAAGTATATGAAACGAAAAGGAGTGGCTAAAGTAAACATTGGTCTTTTAGAGGGTGAGAAGGGCGATGGAATAACTGGAAATGAGAAAATGGCTGAGGCATTGAACAGGTATTTTGTGTTGGTCCTTCACACAGGAAGACACAAATAACATGCCAAAAATGGATGACAGGAAGGCTATGGCAGGTGAGGACCTAGAAACTATTATCATCACAAAAGAGGGGGAAAGTTGAGCAAGTTAATGGGGCTAAAGGTAGACAAGCCTCCTGGCCCTGATGGAATGTATCCCAGAGTACTAAAAGAGATGGCAAGAGAAATAGCAAATGCACTAGTGGTAATTTACCAGAATTCGCTGGATTCTGGGGTGGTTCCCGCAGATTGGAAAACAACAAATGTGATGCCACTGTTTATAAAAGGAGGTAGATAAAAGGCGGGTAACTATAGGCCGGTTAGCTTAACTTCTATAATAGGGAAAATACTTGAATCTATCATCAAGGAAGAAATAGTGAGACATCTGGATATAAATTGTCCTTTTGGTAAGACGCAGCATGGGTTCATGAAGGGAAGGTCATGTTTGACTAATTTGTTGGAATTCTTTGAGAACATTACATGTGCCGTGGACAATGGGGAACCTGTGGATGTGACGTATCTGGATTTTCAGAAGGCATTTGACAAGGTCCCTGACTCCCTTCAGGTTAGGTGCTTTCCAGATCTCTAATGAAGGGCATGGTAAGTGACAGATAGAAATTAAGCCTGAAAGTGTGAGGTGATACACTTGGGGAGGAGCAATTTGATAATGAATGGTAGGACACCAGGAAGTTCTGTAGAACAAAGGAACCTTGCTGTGTTTGTCCATAGATCTCTGAAGATAGAAGGACATATTAACAGGATGATAAAAAAAAACGATATGGGACACTCGCCTTTATCAATCAAGGCATAGATTACAAAAATAGGGAAGTCGTGCTGGAGTTGTATAGAACTTCTGTGAGGCCACAGCTGGAGTACCGTGTGTGGTTCTGATCTCCACATTATCAGAAGGATGTGATTGCACTGGAGGGAGTGCAGAGGAGATTGACCAGGATGCTGCCTGGGATGGAGTATTTCAGTTATGAAGAGAGGTTGGATGGGCTTGGGTGGTTTTTGTTGGAGCAGAGAAGACTGAGGGGCAACCTGATCGAGGGGTACAGGATAATGAGCGGAATGGACAGGGTGGATAGGGAGCAGCTGCTCCTCTCAGTTGAAGGGTCAGTCACGAGGGGACAGAGGTTTGGAGGGGATTTGGTGAGGGGCTGGAGGTTTGGGGGGATTTGAGGAAAACCTTTTTTACCCAGAGGATGGTGACAATCTGGAATGCGCTGCCTGGGAGGATGATAGAGGAAGGTTGCCTCACATCTTTGAAAAAGAACCTGGATAAACATATGACACGTCATAACATTCTTGTGATTCAGGGATTCTGTGATTGAATCTGTCTTCACTCTCTCAGGCAGCACATTCCAGAAACTAACCACTTGCTGGGGAATAAAGATTTCCTCTTGTTGCCTGTGATTCTTTCATCCAATTATCCAGGAAGCTGGAGACTGGGTCTTAGATCAATGACTCATCCCAATTCCAGTATCTGTCGTAATGCAGTTCCCTCCCCCATTCCCTCATTGAACCATCCGACTAGGCAGTGCCTTGAATCTTGGACTTCTTATCTGTGAGGCTGAAATGCCAGTGTGGAGTTAAATGAGACTTTCCACAGGAATACTGTCACTGGTGGTGATAGTTGCCATTAGCAAGGGCACTGGCCACTCAAATCACAGCTTCAACATCTTAACATAGATCACAAGAACTGCTGACACTTCCACAAAAATCCAAATTGCCCAGTCATCCTCAGTGACTGGAAAGGCAGAGGAAGCTGCCAGGAAAAAGATTTGATTGGAATTTTCAAGTGGGAATTGGATAAATACTCAGAAAGGTAACATTTGCAGAGCTATAGGGACAGAACTGGGGGAATGGGGATCATTTGGTAGGCTTCACCAAAGTGCTAGCTCAAGCATGATGGGCTGAATGGCCTCCAGAATTACAGCATTCTGTGTTGTTTTGCTTTTTCTCCCTCTTCCTTTCTCAGGTGCTAATACATTTTCTGATTCCACAGTAACTGTGGGAGGGGAGGGGGTGTGTGCGGGGAGGGGGTGTCTACTGATAATTCAGGCAATTGGTTATTTATAGAAAATAAGCAGACGACTTCAGTGTGAGAGACATCACACTCTCCATCAGATAGCAGTGATATAAACTGCCCAAGGCATCACCTTAATTTCAGATCTAAAATGTTCAGTTTACACAAACCTGTGCAAAAATGATGCTTCTCAGTGAGTGAATGTTATTAAGTTAATTTAACTCCTAAATTAACCCCTATTATCAATTGTCTTCCAGGATGACGTTAAAATTACAATCCGCCAGATCTCCCCAAACACCACTGCTTATTTACATTCCCACCACAATTTTTACTGTAACTTTCTCTATAAAATGGGTCTTCTCCTATTGTGTGACACTGAATCCTGTCTGCTGGTTTTTAGCCCTCTCCCTCATCTTATCAATAATCTTCTCACAACCACCCTTGATCCTCTGATGAGTGAACTCAGCCTCCCATTTTGGTGTCACAGGCACATTTTGATGGCGTTCTGTCTCTCCCCCCAGTCGCAAATGAACTCAAGTGGCCCAAAACCGAACCCTGTGGCTCAACACCACCAAGAAAAAAACAGCTCTTAACTCCTGCACTCTGTTCATTCCTTTTGAATCAATTATTGATCCAGTTTCCCGAATGTCACATCCCATAATGTCATCTGGCAATCTCCATGTAATAATTTGTCAAAGATCTTTCAAAAACCCATTGCATTCAAATCCACTGCATTTCCTTATTTGCCACATCTGTTACCTCCTCAAAGTACTGCATGAGTCTGTCGAGTAAGATTTTTATTTTTGAAATCAAGATGAAGGTATATAAAATCACTGGCAGTAAAACACCCCTCCCTGCTGAGCTCAGTGAAGGAGGTGTGCCCGCACTTTAGAGATTCCCTTCCCTTCTCTCCGATCACTCACACAATTAAATTCTCTGAGCAGTAATTTTGTTATAGAGTCAGAGAGGTTTACAGCATGGAAATAGGCCCTTTGGCCCAACTTATCCATGCAGCTCTTTTTTTCAATCCACCAAACTAATCCCAATTGCCTGTATTGGTCCATATCCCTCTATACCCATTTTACCCATATAACTGTTTAATTTCTAACTCAGCTCTCTGACTTTCTCTTCTTTGGGAGTTTTAAATGGTAAGTGATGTTTTAAGATAGTTAATGAAATGTGCCAATCTATATGAACACCAATAACATATAATTGAAAGCTTTGTGTAGATGTTGGTTTAATTGACATTTTTCTTGTTATTTATTGCACTGTTAGTCTCCTGGATCATTAGAAAAGCATTCAATCTCTTGCTGATTTATTTTCAGAGTAGACCCACAGCCCAGGGGCTGTGAGGAAGACACAGGATAGCAAACCCTCATTCACCAGCCTTGCCAAGCATGCTATTTCACACATGGCATAATGAAACTAGGTAGTTTCTTGATATTGGTTCCTGAGTTCTAGTGAGAATTTTGCACCAACCCTTCACCCCTCCTTGCCCTCACCAGTGAGTCCACCTCTGCAAGGTCCAACACACCTTCTATATCTTTGTTCTTAGCTCCATGCTGACATCAAGTCAAGTTCAGTGAGGGAGAGGCTGTTCCTGAACTATCAACATCTTTCTGCTGTTTTCTCCATCAAGACATGCCAATCCTTACTGAAAGAACTTTACACCGTGAGTTGTTATTCATTGGCTAGTGTTCAGGGAATGAAGAGATGCCGATCTGCAGAATTGTTGGTGAATTTATGCACCTCCAATGCTGACCTTTGCACAGCTTTATTCCCCCTGTCGGGTTTATATACGGGGCTTTATTCTCCCTATCGGGTTTATATACGGGGCTTTATTCTCCCTGTCGGGTTTATATACGGGGCCTTATTCCCTCTGTCGGGTTTATATACGGGGCTTTATTCTCCCTGTCGGGTTTATATACGGGGCCTTATTCCCTCTGTCGGGTTTATATACGGGGCTTTATTCCCCCTGTCGGGTTTATATACGGGGCTTTATTCCCCCTGTCGGGTTTATATACGGGGCTTTATTCCCCCTGTCGGGTTTATATACGGGGCTTTATTCCCCCTGTCGGGTTTATATACGGGGCTTTATTCCCTCTGTCGGGTTTATATACGGGGCTTTATTCTCCCTGTCGGGTTTATATACGGGGCCTTATTCCCTCTGTCGGGTTTATATACGGGGCTTTATTCCCCCTGTCGGGTTTATATACGGGGCCTTATTCCCTCTGTCGGGTTTATATACGGGGCCTTATTCTCCCTGTCGGGTTTATATACGGGGCTTTATTCCCCCTGTCGGGTTTATATACGGGGCCTTATTCCCCCTGTCGGGTTTATATACGGGGCCTTATTCCCTCTGTCGGGTTTATATACGGGGCTTTATTCTCCCTGTCGGGTTTATATACGGGGCTTTATTCTCCCTGTCGGGTTTATATACGGGGCTTTATTCTCCCTGTCGGGTTTATATACGGGGCTTTATTCTCCCTGTCGGGTTTATATACGGGGCTTTATTCTCCCTGTCGGGTTTATATACGGGGCTTTATTCCCCCTGTCGGGTTTATATACGGGGCTTTATTCCCCCTGTCGGGTTTATATACGGGGCTTTATTCCCCCTGTCGGGTTTATATACGGGGCTTTATTCTCCCTGTCGGGTTTATATACGGGGCTTTATTCTCCCTGTCGGGTTTATATACGGGGCTTTATTCCCCCTGTCGGGTTTATATACGGGGCTTTATTCCCCCTGTCGGGTTTATATACGGGGCTTTATTCTCCCTGTCGGGTTTATATACGGGGCTTTATTCCCCCTGTCGGGTTTATATACGGGGCTTTATTCTCCCTGTCGGGTTTATATACGGGGCCTTATTCCCCCTGTCGGGTTTATATACGGGGCTTTATTCCCCCTGTCGGGTTTATATACGGGGCTTTATTCCCCCTGTCGGGTTTATATACGGGGCTTTATTCCCCCTGTCGGGTTTATATACGGGGCCTTATTCCCCCTGTCGGGTTTATATACGGGGCTTTATTCTCCCTGTCGGGTTTATATACGGGGCCTTATTCCCCCTGTCGGGTTTATATACGGGGCTTTATTCCCCCTGTCGGGTTTATATACGGGGCTTTATTCCCCCTGTCGGGTTTATATACGGGGCTTTATTCTCCCTGTCGGGTTTATATACGGGGCCTTATTCCCCCTGTCGGGTTTATATACGGGGCTTTATTCCCTCTGTCGGGTTTATATACGGGGCCTTATTCCCTCTGTCGGGTTTATATACGGGGCTTTATTCTCCCTGTCGGGTTTATATACGGGGCTTTATTCTCCCTGTCGGGTTTATATACGGGGCCTTATTCCCTCTGTCGGGTTTATATACGGGGCCTTATTCTCCCTGTCGGGTTTATATACGGGGCCTTATTCCCCCTGTCGGGTTTATATACGGGGCTTTATTCTCCCTGTCGGGTTTATATACGGGGCCTTATTCCCTCTGTCGGGTTTATATACGGGGCCTTATTCTCCCTGTCGGGTTTATATACGGGGCCTTATTCCCTCTGTCGGGTTTATATACGGGGCTTTATTCCCCCTGTCGGGTTTATATACGGGGCCTTATTCCCCCTGTCGGGTTTATATACGGGGCTTTATTCCCTCTGTCGGGTTTATATACGGGGCTTTATTCCCTCTGTCGGGTTTATATACGGGGCGTTATTCCCCCTGTCGGGTTTATATACGGGGCTTTATTCCCCCTGTCGGGTTTATATACGGGGCTTTATTCCCCCTGTCGGGTTTATATACGGGGCCTTATTCTCCCTGTCGGGTTTATATACGGGGCTTTATTCCCTCTGTCGGGTTTATATACGGGGCTTTATTCCCTCTGTCGGGTTTATATACGGGGCCTTATTCTCCCTGTCGGGTTTATATACGGGGCTTTATTCCGCCTGTCGGGTTTATATACGGGGCCTTATTCTCCCTGTCGGGTTTATATACGGGGCTTTATTCCCCCTGTCGGGTTTATATACGGGGCCTTATTCTCCCTGTCGGGTTTATATACGGGGCTTTATTCCCTCTGTCGGGTTTATATACGGGGCTTTATTCCCTCTGTCGGGTTTATATACGGGGCTTTATTCTCCCTGTCGGGTTTATATACGGGGCCTTATTCTCCCTGTCGGGTTTATATACGGGGCCTTATTCCCTCTGTCGGGTTTATATACGGGGCTTTATTCCCCCTGTCGGGTTTATATACGGGGCCTTATTCCCCCTGTCGGGTTTATATACGGGGCTTTATTCTCTCTGTCGGGTTTATATACGGGGCTTTATTCCCTCTGTCGGGTTTATATACGGGGCTTTATTCCCTCTGTCGGGTTTATATACGGGGCCTTATTCCCCCTGTCGGGTTTATATACGGGGCTTTATTCCCCCTGTCGGGTTTATATACGGGGCTTTATTCCCCCTGTCGGGTTTATATACGGGGCCTTATTCTCCCTGTCGGGTTTATATACGGGGCTTTATTCCCTCTGTCGGGTTTATATACGGGGCTTTATTCCCTCTGTCGGGTTTATATACGGGGCCTTATTCTCCCTGTCGGGTTTATATACGGGGCTTTATTCCCCCTGTCGGGTTTATATACGGGGCCTTATTCTCCCTGTCGGGTTTATATACGGGGCTTTATTCCCCCTGTCGGGTTTATATACGGGGCCTTATTCTCCCTGTCGGGTTTATATACGGGGCTTTATTCCCTCTGTCGGGTTTATATACGGGGCTTTATTCCCTCTGTCGGGTTTATATACGGGGCCTTATTCCCCCTGTCGGGTTTATATACGGGGCCTTATTCCCCCTGTCGGGTTTATATACGGGGCTTTATTCCCCCTGTCGGGTTTATATACGGGGCTTTATTCCCTCTGTCGGGTTTATATACGGGGCTTTATTCTCCCTGTCGGGTTTATATACGGGGCTTTATTCTCCCTGTCGGGTTTATATACGGGGCCTTATTCCCTCTGTCGGGTTTATATACGGGGCTTTATTCCCCCTGTCGGGTTTATATACGGGGCTTTATTCTCCCTGTCGGGTTTATATACGGGGCTTTATTCCCCCTGTCGGGTTTATATACGGGGCTTTATTCCCCCTGTCGGGTTTATATACGGGGCCTTATTCCCCCTGTCGGGTTTATATACGGGGCTTTATTCTCTCTGTCGGGTTTATATACGGGGCTTTATTCCCTCTGTCGGGTTTATATACGGGGCTTTATTCCCTCTGTCGGGTTTATATACGGGGCTTTATTCCCTCTGTCGGGTTTATATACGGGGCTTTATTCCCCCTGTCGGGTTTATATACGGGGCCTTATTCCCCCTGTCGGGTTTATATACGGGGCTTTATTCCCCCTGTCGGGTTTATATACGGGGCCTTATTCTCCCTGTCGGGTTTATATACGGGGCTTTATTCCCTCTGTCGGGTTTATATACGGGGCTTTATTCCCTCTGTCGGGTTTATATACGGGGCCTTATTCTCCCTGTCGGGTTTATATACGGGGCTTTATTCCCCCTGTCGGGTTTATATACGGGGCCTTATTCTCCCTGTCGGGTTTATATACGGGGCTTTATTCCCCCTGTCGGGTTTATATACGGGGCCTTATTCCCTCTGTCGGGTTTATATACGGGGCTTTATTCTCCCTGTCGGGTTTATATACGGGGCTTTATTCTCCCTGTCGGGTTTATATACGGGGCTTTATTCTCCCTGTCGGGTTTATATACGGGGCTTTATTCCCCCTGTCGGGTTTATATACGGGGCCTTATTCTCCCTGTCGGGTTTATATACGGGGCTTTATTCCCTCTGTCGGGTTTATATACGGGGCTTTATTCCCTCTGTCGGGTTTATATACGGGGCCTTATTCCCCCTGTCGGGTTTATATACGGGGCTTTATTCCCCCTGTCGGGTTTATATACGGGGCCTTATTCCCCCTGTCGGGTTTATATACGGGGCTTTATTCCCCCTGTCGGGTTTATATACGGGGCTTTATTCCCTCTGTCGGGTTTATATACGGGGCTTTATTCCCTCTGTCGGGTTTATATACGGGGCTTTATTCCCCCTGTCGGGTTTATATACGGGGCTTTATTCCCCCTGTCGGGTTTATATACGGGGCTTTATTCCCCCTGTCGGGTTTATATACGGGGCCTTATTCCCCCTGTCGGGTTTATATACGGGGCCTTATTCCCCCTGTCGGGTTTATATACGGGGCCTTATTCTCCCTGTCGGGTTTATATACGGGGCTTTATTCTCCCTGTCGGGTTTATATACGGGGCTTTATTCTCCCTGTCGGGTTTATATACGGGGCTTTATTCTCCCTGTCGGGTTTATATACGGGGCTTTATTCTCCCTGTCGGGTTTATATACGGGGCTTTATTCCCTCTGTCGGGTTTATATACGGGGCTTTATTCTCCCTGTCGGGTTTATATACGGGGCTTTATTCCCCCTGTCGGGTTTATATACGGGGCTTTATTCCCTCTGTCGGGTTTATATACGGGGCCTTATTCCCCCTGTCGGGTTTATATACGGGGCCTTATTCCCTCTGTCGGGTTTATATACGGGGCTTTATTCCCCCTGTCGGGTTTATATACGGGGCTTTATTCTCCCTGTCGGGTTTATATACGGGGCCTTATTCTCCCTGTCGGGTTTATATACGGGGCTTTATTCCCCCTGTCGGGTTTATATACGGGGCTTTATTCTCCCTGTCGGGTTTATATACGGGGCTTTATTCTCCCTGTCGGGTTTATATACGGGGCTTTATTCCCCCTGTCGGGTTTATATACGGGGCTTTATTCCCCCTGTCGGGTTTATATACGGGGCTTTATTCCCCCTGTCGGGTTTATATACGGGGCTTTATTCCCTCTGTCGGGTTTATATACGGGGCCTTATTCCCTCTGTCGGGTTTATATACGGGGCTTTATTCCCCCTGTCGGGTTTATATACGGGGCTTTATTCTCCCTGTCGGGTTTATATACGGGGCCTTATTCTCCCTGTCGGGTTTATATACGGGGCTTTATTCCCCCTGTCGGGTTTATATACGGGGCTTTATTCCCCCTGTCGGGTTTATATACGGGGCTTTATTCCCCCTGTCGGGTTTATATACGGGGCTTTATTCCCCCTGTCGGGTTTATATACGGGGCTTTATTCCCCCTGTCGGGTTTATATACGGGGCTTTATTCCCCCTGTCGGGTTTATATACGGGGCCTTATTCTCCCTGTCGGGTTTATATACGGGGCTTTATTCCCCCTGTCGGGTTTATATACGGGGCCTTATTCTCCCTGTCGGGTTTATATACGGGGCTTTATTCCCCCTGTCGGGTTTATATACGGGGCCTTATTCTCCCTGTCGGGTTTATATACGGGGCTTTATTCCCCCTGTCGGGTTTATATACGGGGCCTTATTCCCTCTGTCGGGTTTATATACGGGGCTTTATTCTCCCTGTCGGGTTTATATACGGGGCTTTATTCCCCCTGTCGGGTTTATATACGGGGCTTTATTCCCCCTGTCGGGTTTATATACGGGGCTTTATTCCCTCTGTCGGGTTTATATACGGGGCTTTATTCCCCCTGTCGGGTTTATATACGGGGCTTTATTCCCCCTGTCGGGTTTATATACGGGGCTTTATTCCCTCTGTCGGGTTTATATACGGGGCTTTATTCCCCCTGTCGGGTTTATATACGGGGCTTTATTCCCCCTGTCGGGTTTATATACGGGGCCTTATTCCCCCTGTCGGGTTTATATACGGGGCCTTATTCTCCCTGTCGGGTTTATATACGGGGCTTTATTCCCCCTGTCGGGTTTATATACGGGGCTTTATTCCCTCTGTCGGGTTTATATACGGGGCTTTATTCCCTCTGTCGGGTTTATATACGGGGCTTTATTCCCCCTGTCGGGTTTATATACGGGGCTTTATTCCCCCTGTCGGGTTTATATACGGGGCCTTATTCCCCCTGTCGGGTTTATATACGGGGCCTTATTCTCCCTGTCGGGTTTATATACGGGGCCTTATTCCCCCTGTCGGGTTTATATACGGGGCCTTATTCCCCCTGTCGGGTTTATATACGGGGCCTTATTCCCCCTGTCGGGTTTATATACGGGGCTTTTTTCCCCTGTCGGGTTTATATACGGGGCTTTATTCCCCCTGTCGGGTTTATATACGGGGCTTTATTCTCCCTGTCGGGTTTATATACGGGGCCTTATTCTCCCTGTCGGGTTTATATACGGGGCCTTATTCCCCCTGTCGGGTTTATATACGGGGCTTTATTCTCCCTGTCGGGTTTATATACGGGGCCTTATTCCCCCTGTCGGGTTTATATACGGGGCCTTATTCCCCCTGTCGGGTTTATATACGGGGCTTTTTTCCCCCGTCGGGTTTATATACGGGGCCTTTCTTGTCCTCACAATGTCCCAAAACATTTCAAAAAGTACCTTGTGAGGTGTAGTCATTTATTGTAAGAGGAAGTAATCTTGCTGGATTTACACGTGAATTGTTCGCTCAACTGTAAGGAGTTAGGGCTGTTAATGAAGTGCCCTATTAATGGGTGGTACCTGTGAATGTCTTTGAGGAAGGAAATCTGCTGTCCTTACCTGGTCTGGCCTACATATGACTCTAGAGCCACAGCAATGTGGTTGACTCTCAACTGCCCTTCAAGAGCAACTAGGGATGGGCAATAAATGCTGGCCAGCCAGTGAAGTCCATGTCCCACGAATGAATTTAAAAAAATGCAATACTGCATCCTCTCTGGCTCAAAAAATGATCTGGTGTATCATTCATGCAGGGAGTCAATAAATATTTAATTTTTGAAAAGTTTTCTTACTTATTCATTTTGCCCCTATATTCTAGGACTGATCCTTCTTCCCCTCTATCTAGTTCGACTCTAATTGCCCCAATTTATTTTCTTCATTGTTCCTCTCTCTCTCTCTTTCTCGATCCTTTAAGCTTATTCGTTGAGGAGACAGTCTGTTGGTCCCATCATCATTCACTGATGACCCAGATTCCCATTATAGAGTCATAGAGGTTTACAGCACGGAAACAGGCCCTTCTGCCCAACTTGTACATGCCGCCCTTTTTTTTGAAAGCCCTCGGCTAGTCCCAATTATCTGCTTTTGGCCCATATCCCTCTATACCCATCTTACCCATGTAACTACCTAACTACTTTTTAAAAGATAAAATTGTACCCGCCTCTACTACTATCTCTGGCAGCTTGTTCCAGACACTCGCCACCCTCTGTGTGAAAAAATTGCCCCTCTGGACACTTTTGTATCTCTCCCCTCTCACCTTAAATCTATGCCTTCTAGTTTTAGACTCCCCTACCTTTGGGAAAAGATATTGACTATCTAGCTGATCTGTGCCCCTCATTATTTTATAGACCTCTCTAAGGTCACCACTAAGCCTCCTACACTCCAGTCTATGCATCCTCTCCTTATAACTCCTGACTATCCTCACTCCCAGGTAGTTTTGGTGTGAAGTTGGATGGGGAGAGAAGTCTAACTAACGGGCAGAGCAGTGAGATGTGCTGCCCAGGGAAGATGCAGCTCTGAAAGTTACCATTGCCCTGAGAGGCTGATGCACCATCTTACAAACATGTCACAGAGACTTGGCCAGAGGCAGTTGAAGCTGACAGCATCATGTATCCAGACATCCTGCTTTAGCTGATGCATTTTTGGCAGCTTTCCCTGCCCTACTCATTCTGTGAGCAATTACTGTGTCCATTTGCTGTTCCTTTTAGCCTAAATGAGTCTTAAATCTCCTCCTAGCGCCACGATGATTCAATAACATCCAATCCCCTTTTGGTCTTGGAGCATCGGACAGAAGAAAATGATCGATTGTGTTCACTTTGTTTGTGAATCATATTGCACTCCCATTTCTGAAAGCTTTGCTGTGAATCATGATTTCATTCTTAGCTTTTAACTGACATGGTAAGTAGGCCCCAGTGCTTTGTATAAGTATGGTTTTACTGCCCGTAAAGATTTGCTTTAATCATTTTTGGGTTTGAGGTATGTGCTAATATAAATCTCACTCTTTGGTTCCTTTGTTGTGGTTTTTTCCAGAACCTGAACTGGAGATTCAAAAACAACTCAATTCGAGGCAGCCATTTGCCCCACTTATTGTCTGAGCATCAGAGACTCAGAACAGAGATCTTCTTCCTGGCAACATCACATCCTGTACACGTGTCCAAATCACAGAAACATAGAAAATAGAAGCAGGAGGAGGCCATTCGGCCCTTCAGGCCTGCTCCACCATTCATTTTGATCATGGCTGATCATCATCTTCAATATCCTGATCTCCCCCCCCCTTCCTCCCATATCCCTTGATCCCTTTAGCCCCAAGAGCTATATCTAATTTCTTCTTGAAATCAGACAACCATTTTCTGTGGTAGTGAATTCCACACATTCACCACCCTCTGGGTGAAGAAATTTCTCCTCACCTCAGTTCTAAAAGGTTTACCCCTTATCCTCAAACTATGAGCTCTAGTTCTGGACTCCCCCACCATGGGGAACATTCTTTCTGAATCTATCCTCTCTAACCCCATTAGAATTTTATAAGTGTCTATGAGGTCCTCTCTCACTTTTCTAAACTCCAGTGAATATAATCCTAACCCACTTAATCTCTCCTCATATCCCAGGAATCAGCGTGGTAAACCTTCACTGTACTGCCTCTATAGTAAGGACATCCTCAGATAAGGATACTAAAACTGCATACAATACTCCAGGTGTGGCCTCACGAATGCCCTGTACAATTGCAGCAAAACATCCCTATCCCTATACTCAAATCCTCTCACTCTGAAGGCCAATATACCATTTGCCTTCTTTACTGCCTGCACGCTTAGTCTCGGCGACTGATACACAAAGACTCCAAATCCCCTCACCACCTGTAACATATGTGTCTCCTCCTCAGCATCTTCTGCAACACATGTCTCCCTGGTTCTGTAGCATGTGTGCTCCCTGGCTAACAGGAAATGGGTGATTTTCTTTTCTTGCTGGGACTAAGTAAGTTTCTAAAAGCTGAGGTGTGTTATAATTGCACAGCAAGCCAACAGGTTTCATAGCGCCAGGGACCCAGGTTCAATTCCCAGATGCGGTCACTGTCTGTGTGATGTCTGCATGTTCTCCCTGTGTCTGTGTGGGTTTTCTCCCACAGTCTGAAAGAAGTGCTGGTTTGGTGCATCGGCCATGCTAAATTCTCCCTCAGTGTGCCCGAACAGGTGGCAGAGTGTGGCAACTAGGGGATTTTCACAGTAACTTCATTGCAGTGTGAATGTAAGCCTACTTGTGACCCTAATAACATAAACTTTATCTCAGAGCTTCCACTTCCAAGATTTTAGCAATGGTTTAGGTTTGACTGGAGAGAGGTGTCCAGTTAGTACACTTTGTGACCTTGTTTGAGCATGTTTGGGTTTAAACATCTTTAGCTGGAAATGTTAGCTGACGCATCAAGAGTTATCTGGGTCCCAGGTGAACAATGGGCCAAACTTTTTATCTCCTTAATCAAGGAGATTAAAGAATTGAGAAACAAACAGTGCAAGGATTGAATTCAAATCAGATCAGAGCCCCTTCCCCTCTTATGCTTGGATGGTTAGCACTGTGATAGTTAACACTGTGATAAGCATTGTCTGCCGTGGTTCTGGAGCCCTGCTCTCATATGACAGTCTCTGCCACACTTACTGCACAGGGAGACAGACTGTGGGCTGAAAAGGTGTACAATGCGAGAGCCTCTGCTTTCTCTGGTCCACCTTCTCGGCCAGCTGGACTTTCCGTTTCTGCTCCTCTCCCCAGTCTCCTCCCAAACAGCCAATCTCCAGAGGCCACACCCATCTTAACCTACTCCGACTAGTCTGTGTCAATATCCGTCATCTTCAGTTGTCATGTGGAGATGTCATCATAATGGATATCCAGCAGGTCATGAGCTAATAGCCGGTTGACTGTACTGAAGATTTGTTACGGTCATCATACACCCAATGAATGTGGCCAAATCAGATCAGATTTAACTTCAGAATGAATTCTGACGAAATTAGCACACCTCAGAATCTCCAAGTTGGTGACCTTGTCCTGCTGAAAGGAGGGTATGTCCAAGGCAGCAAAGGTGGAAGCCTTCTCTTTTGTATCACATAGATTGTCCAAATCTCAATATTGTAGAGGAATGTACTGAGAATGCGGACTCAATAAACTCGCAGTTTGGCATCTTTGATCAGGTTGTAGTTCCACAAATCGGATGTAAAAAGAGAGGGAAAAATGATTGGATTAAAATAGGAGAAAGAAAGGACAAGTAAGAAAAATAATTATATTTTAAATGTGCAATTTTAAAAATCTCCAACAAGAATTCACAACTTAAAGAAATGAAACTCCACATTTATTGTTCACTTCACTGACACTAATAATTTTCCGTGGACTTTCATTAATGGACAGTGAGTGAGTAAATGTAGCAATCTGATGTGGAAGTTGAGGGCAAGTTGTTATTATTGCAAGGTTGGGGTTGAAACTGCATAAATCCACTGATATATTATGATGACTCATAGCTCATAATGTAATGGATCCTCACTACAAGTTCAGAGATGGATTGGTAACAGTGCGTGGCATTCACGCTACTTTCACAGCAGGATGTAGGAAGTGTGAGCTGACAGAAGGAAAGTTGGGCTATCAGTCCAAGAAATGAAAACTTTGGATTTTTCTTTACAAAGGGAGAAGATACTGCCCAAGTCACAGTGAAAGAGGAGGTAGTTAGAGTATCAGATGGGTTAAAGAGAAAGTATTTGCTAGGTTGGCTATACTTATAAAGTTGATAAGTCACCAGGACAAGATGAGATGCATCTGAAGATACTGAGGGGAGTCAGGGTGGAAAATGCAGGGGCACTGACTATACTCTTCCCATTCTCCTTAGATGATGCTAAGGATTGGAGAATTGCAAAGTTTATTCTCTGCTCAAAAAAGGATGTAAAGGTAAACTCAATAACCTCAGATCGGTCTGACCAACTTTGGTGGTATATATAGAAATTATAACTTGGGACCAAACTAATAGCCTTGGACAATGATGGGTTAATTAAGGAAAGCCAGCAAGGATTTGTCAAAGGCAAATCATAGTTGAGTTTTTCAAAGAGCAAACAGTGAGGGTTGATAAGGGTAATGCAGTTGATTTGGTGTACATGGACTTCCAAATATGTTTGATAAAGTACCATATAATGGCAGACGGAGTACAATGTTAGCAAGTGTGAGGTTATCCACTTTGGCAGAAATAATAGTAGGAGGGATTACTATTTAAAGGGCGAAAAGCTGCAGCATGCTACGGTGTTGGGGGTCCTTGTGCATGAGTTGCAAAAACCCTGTCTGCAGGTGATCAAGAAGGCAAATGGAATGTTGGCCTTTATAGCGAGGGGGATAGAATAGAAAAGTAGGGAGGTCTTGCTGCAACTGTACAGGGCACTGGTGAGGCTGCAGCTGGAGTACTGTGTGCAGTTTTGGTTGCCGCACTTGCGCAAGGCACTTGGCCTTGGAGGGAGTGCAGAGGAGGTTCACTAGGCTGATACCGGAGATGAGGGGATTGGACTATGAAGAGAGACTAAATATACTGGGTCTGTACTCATTGGAGTTTAGAAGGATGAGGGGGGATCTTATAGAGACGTATAAGATAATGAAAGGGATGGATAAGGTAGAGGTAGAGAGATTCTTCCCGCTTAGAAAGGATAGCAGGACTAGAGGGCACAGCCTCAAGATAAGGGGGGGGCAGTTTAGATTGGAGTTGAGGAGGAATTTCGTCACTCAAAGGGTGGTGAATCTCTGGAATTCTCTGCCTGTTGAAGTGGTGGAGGCTACCTCGCTAAATATATTTAAGACACGGGTAGATAGGTTTTTGATAGACAAGGGAATTAAGGGTTATGGGGAGAGAGCGGGAAAGTGGAACTGAGCCACATCAGATCAGCCATGATCTTATTGAATGGCGGGGCAGGCTCTAAGGGCTAGATGGCCTACTCCTGCTCCTATTTCTTATGTTCTTAATAGGATTGCCAGCAAAGCTCAGGAGTAAAAGGGAGAATGGCAGCAGGATGTTTCCACTAGTAGCAAAAGCTAGAACCAGAGGGCACAACTTCAGGCTAAAGGGACGATCCTTTAAAACAGAGATGAGGAGGAATTTCTTCAGCCAGAGGGTGGTGAATCTGTGGAACTCTTTGGTGCAGAAGGCTGTGGAGGCCGGGTCATTGAGTGTCTTTAGAGATAGATAGGTTCTTAATTAATAAGGGGATCAGGAGCTAGGGAGAAAGGCAGGAGAATGGGGATGAGAAAAATATCAGCCATGATTGAATGGCGGAGCAGACTCAATGGGCCGAGTGGCCTAATTCTGCTCTATGTCTTATGGTCTTAGTGATATGGAACTGGCTGAGTGAGAGGAAACAAAGAGGAGTGACTGGAGAAAGGTCTCTCAGTGTCAAGAAAACTGCTGTACTTGATGTATAAGTGAACCAGAGTTGAGTACAGAGATCACAATTTCTAAGCAATTCAAATTATCCTGAACTTGGTGTGAGCTGTTGAGGAGGATTGTGATAGAGCCCTAGAGGGCAAGGATGTCCCTGTAAAAATGAAGGATAACAACGGCAAGCTTCGGGAACCCTGGATGACAAGAGAGATAGTGAGCTCAGTGAAAAAGAAAATGGAAGCAGGAAATTGAAAACAGATAAGGCTCTTGAGGAATACAAAGATAGCAGGAAAGAGCTTAAACAGGGACTTAGGAGGGCAGAAAGGGGCCATGAGGCAGGATTCAGGAGAATCCCAAGGCTTTTTATGCATATATAAAGAGGGAGAGGGTAACTAAGGATTGTGGAGGGATTTTGTGTGCGGAGCCAGATGGGTGAGCTCCTTAATGAGTACTTTGCATCAGTATTCACACAGGAGACGGATGTGGTGGATAGTGAATATAGAAAGGAGGATGTTGACATTCTAGGACTATTGAGATAAAAAGACAGCAGGTATTGGAAGTTTTGAAAAACATTAAGATGGACAAATCCCCAGGGCCAGATAGGGTCTATCCCAGAATACTGAGAGAGGCAAGGGAAGAAATTGCGGAGGCCTTGGCCAAAATCTTTGTATCCTCTTTATTCACGGGTGAGAAACCAGAGGTTTGGAGACTAGCTAACAGTTTTCCTCTCTTTTAAGAAGGGCAGAAGAGACAATCTGGGAAATTACAGGCCTGTGACCCTTAGATCAGTGGTGGGGAAACTATTGGAGAAGATTCTTCGGGACAGGATATACTCGTCTGTGATAGGCAGATCACTTATTAGCAATAGGCAACATGGTTTTGTGAAGGGGAGGTTGTGTCTTACAAACTTGATTAAGTTCCTTGAGGAAGTGACAAGAAAATTAGGACAGAGCAGTGGATGTTGATTACATGGGCTTCAATAAAGCCTTCGATAAGGTTCCTCATGGCAGGCTGATACAGAAGGTGAAGTCATATGGGATCTGAGGTGAGATGGTAAAATGGATACAAAACTGGCTTGGGCATAGAAAGCAGAGAGTAGAGTGCAAGTGTACTTTTCAAACTGGAGATCTGTGACAGCAGTGTTCCACAAGAATCAGTGCTGGGGCCTCTGTTGTTTGTAATATATATTAATGATTTGGAAGAAAATGTAGGCGGTCTGATATGTAAGTTTGCAGATGATACAAAAATTGGTGGAATAACAGAGAGTGAGGAGGATTGTCAGAGGATACAGCAAGATATAAATCGGTTGGAGATCTGGGCCAAAAGATGACAGATGAAATTTAACCCAGACAAATGTGAGGTGATGTGATTTGGAATGTCTGTTGTGGAAGGAAAGTATACAGTAAATGGTAGAGCCCTGAGAAATATGAGCACACAGAGGCATCTAGGCGTATAGGTCCACAGTTCCCTGAAGGTGACAAATCAGGTGGACAAGGATATTACAGGCTCTCTTAAAAGAGAGGAAAAATGTTACCTATTCTCCAATCCTCTGATACCTGACCCGTGACTGAAGAAAAGTTGACCAAACTTGGATATTTTTCATTGGAGCATCGGAGGATGAAGGGGGAACCTAATAGTTGTTTACAAGATTATGACAGATTTGGATAGAGTGGATAGTCAGAGTCTTTTTCCCAGGGTTGAAGGGTCAATCACACGGGGGCATAGGTTGAAAGTGAGAAGGAGAATGTTTAAAAGAGATATAAGGGGCAGGTTTCTCACCCAGAGGGTGGTGAATGCCTGGAATGTGCTGCCAGAGGAGGTGGTGGAAGCAGATTCTATAACAATGTTCAAGAGGCATCTGGATAGATACATAAACAGGCAGGGAATAGAGGGATATGGACCACAAAGAGGCAAGAAAATATTAGAGAAGCATCTGTGTGGGCACAGACTTGGTGGGCCAAAGGGCCTGTTCCTGAACTGTACTGTCTTGAAATAGTCAGGCTGATGGAATGAGTGGACGAGTGGCAGATAACATTTAAGAACATAAGAACATAAGAAATAGGAGCAGGAGTAGGCCATCTAGCCCTTCGAGCCTGCCCTGCCATTCAATAAGATCATGGCTGATCTGTCGTGGCTCAGTTCCACTTTCCCGCCCTCTCCCCATAACCCTTAATCCCCTCTTTTATCAAGAACCCATCAACCCGCTTCTTAAAAATATTTAGCGAGGCAGCCTCCACCACTTCAACGGGCAGAGAATTCCAGAGATTCACCACCCTTTGAGTGAAGAAGTTCCTCCTCAACTCCGTTCTAAACCGCCTCCCCTTTATCTTGAGGCTATGCCCCCTAGTCCTACTGTCTTTTTTGAGCGGGAAGAGTCTCTCCACCTCTATCCTATCCATCCCATTCATCATCTTATACGTCTCAATGAGATCTCCCCTCATTCTTCTAAACTCTAACGAGTACAAGCCTAGTTTATTCAGCCTCTCCTCATAGCTCAACCCCCTCAACTCCGGTATCAGCCTAGTAAACCTCCTCTGCACTCCCTCCAGGGCCAAAATATCCTTGCGCAGGTGCGGCGTCCAAAACTGCACACAGTACTCCAGCTGCGGCCTCACCAATGCCCTATACAGCTGCAGCAAGACCTCCCTACTTTTATATTCAATCCCCCTCGCTATGAAGGCCAGCATCCCATTCGCCTTCCTGACCACCTGCTGCACCTGCAAGCTGGGTTTTTGCGACTCATGCACAAGGACCCCGAGGTCCCTCTGCACCGTCGCCTGCTGCAGTTTTTCTCCACGTAAGTAATAGTCCTTCCTACCATTCTTCCTACCAAAGTGGACCACCTCACACTTGCCAACATTAAATTCCATTTGCCATTTCCTGGCCCATTCGCCCAGCCTATCTAGATCCTTCTGCAGACTCTCCACACCCTCCGCACAATTTGCCTTTCCCCCAATCTTGGTGTCATCAGCAAATTTCGACACCCTACACTCGGTTCCCTCCTCCAGATCATCTATATAAATGGTAAATAGCTGAGGCCCCAGCACCGACCCCTGGGGCACCCCACTAGTCACCAACCGCCAATCCGAATAGCACCCATTGACCCCCACTCTCTGCCTCCTATTTGACAACCAATCCTCTATCCACACTAACACCCTACCCCCAACTCCATGTCCCCTGACCTTCTGCAATAACCTCTTGTGAGGTACCTTGTCAAACGCCTTCTGAAAATCCAGAAAGACCACATCCACCGGCTCTCCTCTATCCACTGCCCTAGACACATCCTCATAGAACTCCAGTAAATTTGTCAGACACGACTTCCCTTTAATGAAACCGTGTTGCGTCTGCCCTATCAAGCAATTCCCTTCAAGATGCCTCATAATTTCCTCCTTAATGACGGATTCTAACATTTTACCTACCACAGACGTTAAACTAACCGGCCTATAATTCCCCGCCTTTTGCCTGGCACCCTTCTTAAACAACGACGTAACATTAGCCGTTTTCCAATCTTCCGGCACTTCCCCGGAATCCAGCGATGTCTGGAAAATAACCACCAAGGCATCCACTATAACCTCCGCCATTTCTTTCAGAACCCTCGGATGCATTCCATCCGGTCCTGAGGACTTGTCCACAATCAGCCCCTCCAGTCTGTCGAGCACCACCTCTCTAGTAACAGTAATGTCATTAAGACCCTCCAGTCCTACCACCTTTCCATCGCTAACACCCGGCAAATTATTCACATCCTCCTCCGTGAAGACAGAAACAAAAAAGTTATTCAAGACCTTAGCCATATCCCCATCCCCTACCACTAGGTCCCCTTTCTCATCCTCTAAAGGACCAACGTTCACCCTAGCCAGCCTCTTCCTTTTTATATATTTATAAAAACCCTTGCTATCCTTTTTTATATTAAGTGCTAGCCCAGCTTCATAGCTTCTCCTACCCTCCTTTATCAACTTCTTTGTCAATCTTTGTTGACGTTTAAACCTTTCCCAATCCTCTTCTCGCCCACTGTACTAGAGACATGTCAAGTTATGCCATTTGGTAGGAAGAATGAAGAAAGGCAGTGTAAGAGGATGGGTATAATTTCCAAAGGCAGTGCAGAAACAGAGAAAACCTGGGAATACTGTTCATAAATCAAAGAAAGTGGCAAGACAGGCTGAGGAAGCAGTTAATAAAGCATACAGCATCCTAGACTTTACTGATAGAGGCTGGGATTACAAATGCTGAGAGAATACTTGGTCAACTTCAACTGGAGCATTATTTCATGTTCTGGCACCAGACCCTAGAAAAGATGTGAAGGCATTAGAGAGGATGCAGAAAAGATTCACGTGAGTGATTCAAGGGCTGAGGAACTTCAATTAAGTAGATAGGTGGAGAAACTAGAGCTCTACTCCCTGGAGAAGGTTGAGAGAAGATTTGATAAGCTGCTGGGGAAACTTTTGGGGGAACAGGATATACGCACATTTGGAAGAAAGTGGACCAGTTAGTAAAAGGCGGCATTGTTTGGCAAGGGAAAGGTCATGTCCCACCAAGTTGATTGAGTTTTTTGAAGAGGTGACAAAGATAATTGATGAGGGAAGGGCTGTGGATATAGTTTATATGGACTTTAGTAAGGCATTTGACAAGGTCCCACATGGCAGGCTGATACAAAAACTACAATCACATGAGATTCAGAGTGGGCTGGCGAGATAGATACAGAAGTGGCTTGGTTATAGAAGATAGAGAATAGCAGTGGAAGGGTGTTTTTCAGAATGGAGATCTATAGCTAGTGGCATTCCACAGGGATCAGTGGTAGGACTTCTGTTATTTATACTGTATATAAAGGAAAATGTGATGGTCTGATTAGTAAGTTTGTGGATGACACAAAGATTGGTGGACTTGCTGATAGTGCCGGGGATTGTCAGAGGATACAACACAATATAGATTGGATACTTGGGTACAGAAATGGCAGATGGAGTTTAATCTGGACAATGCGAGGTGATGCATTTTGGAGGATCAAATTTAGCTGCGAATTATACAGTAAATAACAGAGCCCTTAGGAACATTAACAAACAGAGGGATCTGGGTGTGCAGGTCCACTGTTCCCTAAAAGTGGCAACACAGGTGGCCAAGGTGATTAAGAAGGCTTATTACATGCCTGCCTTCATTAGCTGTGACATTGAGTACAGGAGTTGGGAAATCATATTGCAGCTATGTAAAACCTTGGTTAGGCTGCATTTGGAGTATTGTGTGCCGTTCTAGTCGCTACCCTACCAGAAGGATGTGGAAGCTTTGGAGAGCATGCAAAGACAGTAGACCAGGATGTTGCCTAATTTTGAGGGTGTTGACTGTGAGGAGAGATTGAATAAACTGGATTGACTGCACAAGTCAGGAGAGTGATGGAATACTCTCCACTTGCCTGGATGGGTGCAGCTCCAACAACACTCAAGAAACTTGACACGATCCAGGATAAAGCAGCCCGCTTGATTGGCACTATGTCTACAAACATTCAATCTCTCTACCACTGACGCTTAGTAGCAGTAGTGTGTACTATCTACAGGGTGTATTGCAGCAATTCACCAAAGATCCTTAGACAGTATCTTGTAAACCCACAGCCACCATCTGCCATGGTGGGATTCAAACCCAGGTCCCCAGAACATTAGTTGAGTTTCTGGATTAATAGTCTAGTGGTAATACCACTTGGTCATCGCTTCCCCAAATATATGGTAGATCCATTTAAAGTCTGACAGCAGCAGGGAAAAAGCTGTTCTTGAGTCAATTGGTATGTGACTGCAGACTTTTGTATCTTTTCCCCGATGGAAGAAGGTGGAAGAGAGAATGTCCAGGGTGCATGGGGTCCTTAATTATGCTGGCTGCTTTTCTGAGACAGCGGGATGTATATATGGAGTCAATGGATGGGAGGCCGGTTTGTGTGATGGACTGGACTTCGTTCACGACCCTTTGTAATGTCTTGTAGTCTCAGTCAGAGCAGGAACCATACCAAGCTGATCTTACCCCTCTATCGCGGCTACATTCATGGCCAGGTGTCCCTGGAGAGGGAGCATGCAGTGTCTGCGGGCACAGTTGACACCTTCCGTACCCGCTGGGCACCGTAGGGGCTGGGGTGCGTTATAGACCCTGACAATCACATTTTGATTTGATGTATCGTAAGTTCCTTTGTACTTTTGTTTTTGTTTGGGCTGTTCCCCTTCCTTTTGGGGAGCTGCCCCTTTTACTTTGTCTTAATTTAATTTGAGTTTATCTATTTGGTTTGACCTTGAAAGAGGACCAAGCTGACATTAATCCAGAAAGGATGCTTTCTATGGTGCATTTGAAACAATTGGGTGGGGGTCATAGTGGAGATTTGGAAAATGCTTAGTCTCCTGAGAAAGTAAAGGCGTTGGTGGGTTTTTTAAATTATAGCATCAGTGTGGAGGGATCAGGACAGATTGTTGGTGATCTGGACACCTCGGAACTTGAAACTCTCAACTATTTGCAATTCATCACCGTTGATGTAGATAGGGGTATGTCCTCCACTACACTTCCTGAAGTTGATGACTATATCCTTCATTTTGTTGAGATTGAGGGAGAGATTATTGTTGCTGCACCAGTTCACCAGATTCTCTATCTCATTCCTGTACTCTGTCTCATCATTGTTTGAGATCCAACACACTACGGTGATGTAAGCAGCAAACCTCAAAATAGAATTGCTGGGGAATTTGGCCACACAGTCATAGATGTGTAAGGAGTATTGTGAAGACACAGCCTTGTGGGGCACCGGTGTTGAGGATGATTGTGGAGGAGGCGAAAAACTGCAGCATGCGACGGTGCAGAGGGACCTCGGGGTCCTTGTGCATGAGTCGCAAAAACCCAGCCTGCAGGTGCAGCAGGTGGTCAGGAAGGCGAATGGGATGCTGGCCTTCATAGCGAGGGGGATTGAATATAAAAGTAGGGAGGTCTTGCTGCAGCTGTATAGGGCACTGGTGAGGCCGCAGCTGGAGTACTGTGTGCAGTTTTGGTCGCCGCACTTACGCAAGGATATTTTGGCCTTGGAGGGAGTGCAGAGGAGGTTTACTAGGCTGATACCGGAGTTGACGGGGTTGAGCTATGAGGAGAAGCTGAATAAACTGGGCTTGTACTCGTTAGAGTTTAGAAGAATGAGGGGAGATCTCATTGTGACATGTAAGATGATGAATGGGATGGATAGGATAGAGGTGGAGAGACTCTTCCCGCTCAGAAAGGACAGTAGGACTAGGGGGCACAACCTCAAGATGGGGGGGGGGGGTGCGGTTTAGAACGGAGTTGAGGAGGAACTTCTTCACTCAAAGGGTGGTGAATCTCTGGAATTCTCTGCCCGTTGAAGTGGTGGAGGCTGCCTCGCTAAATATTTTTAAGACGCGGGTTGATGGGTTTTTGATAAGCGAGGGGATTAAGGGTTATGGGGAGAGGGCGGGAATGTGGAACTGAGACACGACAGATCAGCCATGATCTTATTGAATGGCGGGGCAGGCTCAAAGGGCTAGATGGCCTACTCCTGCTCTTATTTCTTATGTTCTTAGGTGTTGTTGCCTATCCTTACTGATTGTGTTCTGTGGGTTAGGAAGTCTAGGATTCAGTCACACAGGGAGGAGCCAAGTCCGAGGCCACGAAGTTTAGAGATGAGTTTTGTTGGGATAATTATGTTGAAGGCTGAGCTGCAGTCAAGAAATAGGAGTTTGACATAAGTGTCTTTGTTATCCAGTTGTTCCAGAATTGAGTGCAGAGCCAGGGAGGTGGTGTCTGCCGTGGACCTGTTGTGGCGATAGGTGAACTGTAGTGGATCCAGGCAACCTGGGAGACTAGAGTTGATGCGTGTCACGACTAATGTTCATGACTAAATTTCAGTGGTGATTGGCAGACAGGTATTCCTCTTCTTAACAATGTCTTAAACAACTGAACCCTTGCTGATATTCCAAGAGACAGTGATTATTGAGATGGGTAAAATAATCTGTATCTTTCACAATCTCAGGACATCCCACAGAGAACTAAGAAAGAGATTTTGGAAAGTGCAGTCACTGTTATAATGTAGGGAATGTAGCAGCCAATCTGTGCACAGCACGCTCCCACAAACAGCAATATGTGACAAAAACATGTTATTTTATATGGCACATTAACATAAAAATTCAGGGCAGGCGGAATGATATGGTTTCCAATATCATTGTTAACATCAGTTATGAATAAGCAAGGAGCAACCAAGCATCTCAGAACTGAAACCCCAATGTTAAATAGTTTACTGATTTATTTCCAAACAAAAATAAACATTGTAATAATGTAACAAAAAAAAGCAAACACATTAACTTTATCTGGATCTTAAACAATAACAGATAAACACTCTGGAGGTTAAAGATTGTGTAATTGTTTAAAGAGAGTGTCACTGCCCAAACTTCAAAGACACTGTCACAACACAGGGAATGTTGTTTTTAAATGCATGTTTAGCCACAGAAATAATAACAAAAAGTGTGACAATTTCAAAATAAAGCAAAATAATGCAAATGAAATCTGAAACAAAAAGAAAGTGCTGGAAATATTCAATACAAAAGTCATATTTAATTACGTTTTGAAATGTTTCTATTTAGCAGATTGCAAATGCTGGAAATCAGGAACAAAAGCAACAAACTCATCATAACCCTCACCCCACACCAACTGATACCCATCCTATCTCCATGGCCCAGGTTTGATTCCCGGTTTGGGTCTGTGTGGAGTTTGCACGTTCTCCCTGTGTCTGTGTGGGCTTCCTCCAAGTGTGATGGTTTACCCTGACAATCTGAAAGACGTGCTGGTTAGGTGCATTGGCCGTGCTAAATTCTTCCTCGTTGTACCCAAACAAGCGCTGGAGTGTGGCGACGAGAGCATTTTCACAGTAACTTCATTGCAGTGGTAATGTAAGCCCGCTGTGACACTAATAAAACTTAAAAACCCACTGAGACCAATCCCACCCCACTCTCACTCATACCCACTGCACTGACACCCACCCACACTGTTCCTGTGAATGAATGAGCTTCCTCCAGGGGGCGGGGCTCCGGAGCGGTGACGCATGCGCGCTACCGGCGAGTGACGACACTGCCAGCTGTGAGCGGAGCGCGAGAGGCAACGGAAAACCCGGCGCGAGACAGTGCGCGAGCGCGGCACGAACCGGATCAAATCCCGAGTGGAGCTGGAGCGAGTCCGGGAGAAACCGCATCAAAGCCGGAGTGAGCCGTTCCCCCAGTCCCGGGACACATTCACACCACCCGGCAGAGCGGCAGCCTCTCCCTCACCATGGAAACGGAGCACAGGTACTGATCCCCTCCCCCAACAGCAACTCCCCCAACCCCCCCATTCTCCTCCCCCCCAACCCCCCATCCTCCTCCCCCAACCCCCCCCCATCCTCCCCCAACAACTCCCCCAAACCCCCCATCCTCCTCCCCCCCAACCCCCCATCCCCCTCCCCCAACAACTCCCCCAACCCCCTCCCCCAACAACTCCCCCAACCCCCCCATCTTCCTCCCCCCCCAACCCCCCCATCCTCCTCCCCCCCCAACCCCCCATCCCCCTCCCCCCCAACCCCCCATCCCCCTCCCCCTACCCCAACCCCCCCATCCCCCTCCCCACCCCCCCATCCCCCTCCCCCAACCCCCCCATCCCCCTCCCCCAACCCCCCCATCCCCCTCCCCCATCCCCCTCCCCCATCCCCCTCCCCCATCCCCCTCCCCCATCCCCCTCCCCCAACTCCCCCAAACCCCCCCATCCTCCCCCAAACCCAACAACTCCCCCAAACCCCCCCATCCTCCCCCAAACCCCCCCATCCTCCCCCAAACCCCCCATCCTCCCCCAACAACTCCCCCAACCCCCCCATCCTCCCCCAAACCCAACAACTCCCCCAAACCCCCCATCCTCCCCCAAACCCCCCCATCCTCCCCCAAACCCCCCCATCCTCCCCCAAACCCCCCCATCCTCCCCCAAACCCCCCCATCCTCCCCCAACAACTCCCCCAACCCCCCCATCCTCCCCCAAACCCCCCCATCCTCCCCCAACAACTCCCCCAACCCTCCATCCCCTCCCCCAACCCTCCATCCCCTCCCCAACCCTCCATCCCCCTCCCCCAACCCTCCATCCCCCTCCCCCAACCCTCCATCCCCCTCCCCCAACCCTCCATCCCCCTCCCCCAACCCTCCATCCCCCTCCCCCAACCCTCCATCCCCCTCCCCCAACCCTCCATCCCCTCCCCCAACCCTCCATCCCCCTCCCCCAACCCTCCATCCCCCTCCCCCAACCCTCCATCCCCCTCCCCCAACCCTCCATCCCCCTCCCCCAACCCTCCATCCCCCTCCCCAACCCTCCATCCCCCTCCCAACCCTCCATCCCCCCCCCCAACCCTCCATCCCCCTCCCCCAACCCTCCATCCCCTCCCCCATCCTCCCCAACAACTCCCCCATCCTCCCCAACAACTCCCCCAACCCTCCATCCCCTTCCCCCCAAACACCCCATCCCCCTCCCCCCAAACACCCCATCCCCCTCCCCCCAAACACCCCATCCCCCTCCCCCAAACACCCCATCCCCCCCCCCCAAACACCCCATCCCCCTCCCCCCAAACACCCCATCCCCCTCCCCCCAAACACCCCATCCCCCTCCCCCCAAACACCCCATCCCCCTCCCCCCAAACACCCCATCCCCCTCCCCCCAAACACCCCATCCCCCTCCCCCCAAACACCCCATCCCCCTCCCCCCAAACACCCCATCCCCCTCCCCCCAAACACCCCATCCCCCTCCCCCCAAACACCCCATCCCCCTCCCCCCAAACACCCCATCCCCCTCCCCCCAAACACCCCATCCCCCTCCCCCCAAACACCCCATCCCCCTCCCCCCAAACACCCCATCCCCCTCCCCCTCCCCCCAAACCCCCCATCCCCTCCCCCCAAACCCCCCATCCCCATCCCCCTCCCCCCAAACCCCCCATCCCCCTCCCCCCAAACCCCCCATCCCCCTCCCCCCAAACCCCCCATCCCCATCCCCCTCCCCCCAAACCCCCCATCCCCATCCCCCTCCCCCCAAACCCCCCATCCCCTTCCCCCTCCCCCCAAACCCCCCATCCCCTTCCCCAAACCCCCCATCCCCTTCCCCAAACCCCCCATCCCCTTCCCCAAACCCCCCATCCCCTTCCCCAAACCCCCCATCCCCTTCCCCAAACCCCCCATCCTCTTCCCCAAACCCCCCATCCCCTTCCCCAAACCCCCCATCCCCTTCCCCAAACCCCCCATCCCCTTCCCCAAACCCCCCATCCCCTTCCCCAAACCCCCATCCCCTTCCCCAAACCCCCCATCCTCTTCCCCAAACCCCCATCCTCTTCCCCAAACCCCCCATCCTCTTCCCCAAACCCCCCATCCTCTTCCCCAAACCCCCCATCCTCTTCCCCAAACCCCCCATCCTCTTCCCCAAACCCCCCATCCTCTTCCCCAAACCCCCCATCCTCTTCCCCAAACCCCCAAACCCCCCATCCTCTTACCTCTCCCCCCCCCCCCCCCCACAAACCTGAATCCCAACACATATGCACACCTGTTCCTCCCTCAGATCTGAACAGGTGCCAGAGTGTGGTGACTAGGGGATGTCACACTAACTGCATTGCAGTGTTAATGTAAGCTGATCTGTGATACTAATAAATAAACTTTGAAACTGAATCTCCCCATCACCTGCAATAATCACCGCCTCCGTATTCTACTCTCCCCCCATCATCCCCACTGGCCCAGAATCCATTTCCCCACCAGCTCCCCTCTTCCTCATCTGATCTTTAACTCATTGCCTCTATCACCACCCCCGTCTCCCCCTTCATTCACTGTAACCCCATCCCACCCTTCTCCATTCCCCTCCATTTTGGCTCCAGCCTCCCCCACCTGTCTCCTCTTTCTCCCTGTCTCTACCCTTCCTCCTTTCCTCCATCCATCTGATTAGTCTGAGAAGCCGTTGGGGAAATTGGTGGGGGTTCATTCAGCGTTGAGGTTGAAGTGAGGGCAATTTGGGTTATAGAGTGGAGTGGTAAGGTGAGACATGCAATTTGATTTGCAAGGATGTAGCTGTGTCACTGCTTTGCAGGACAGAAACACATACCCTGACTACACACTTAATAAATGAAAGAATTAGTCAGCATTCTCTGAGCTCCCTCCCCTGCCATTCCCATGCTGGAGGAAGAGATTATATTGAGTAAGCATGGAGAGCATTAGTATGCTAATGTGTGGAATTACTTGTCCATTTATTATGTTGAGTTTGGAAGTAAATTTTTAAATCCTTCTGCCTGTGATTATTTTTAAAAGTGCACTTTTATCTGACAGCCTGTATTGAGGTTTGGGGAGGGAGGGAGGGATTGAAGAGATTGTTGTTATTTGGTACTGTAGAAATCAAGGTGCCCAGACCTGCATCACTTTGATCACATCTGCATTGACTCCTCGGTATTGGCTGTATAGATGTTGTTGATGTGATATCTAACAGAGATTGACTTTCTGGCATCCCAGGTAAGGTCCAGACAGGTTAGAGATATGAAAATGTGAAGGCTTTTGAATATGTAAAGTGGATGAGAACAGGAAGTCAGTATTCCTGAGTCAGACAGGAAGTCATTTGTTAGCTCAGCTGTGTCACTGGGAGAAATAGATCCTTGTTATTTGGAAGTGTGGTGCTGGGTAATATATCTTTTTTTCAGAAAACTGATGAGGGGGTCACATGATTTAAGCGCGGGATGGCTGTTTTCTCTTGAGCTCTGGTGCTACTTATCTATTAATCTGTTTTTTCTATCCTGACGCACAATCTCTGTGATGATCCGATCCTGATGTGTATAATCTGTGCTATGTTCCCAGAAGATACTGACAGAATTTTGGCAACGGGGACCTGAGTAAAGTCAAGAAAATCCTCGTTTGATTGAGGTAGTCGGAAAGAGTTGGAGTGGAGTTCGGTTTGCAATGGTGGTTTCGCTGTGAGTGGGCCTATGCTTTGGCAGTGTCATCGACACCGACATGATGGCTGCCAGTTGGGGGGAAAATTGTGGATGATGGTCTCGGTTCCACAGCACCGATTATTGGTGCTTGCATTGATGAACTGCAAGATATCCTAAAGAGCTTGGATGAAGTGGAGAAGAGAATCCTGTCAGTCGAGTGGGTAGTTTCCTTATTGGGGGCTCACCATCAGTCCTTGGAAATCCTGCTGCATGGCCTGACAAACATCCTGGTTGATTCAGGAAGATGGGGTCAGAGAAGATGTATCTGTGTACCCGGTCTCCTGAGAGGAGCTGGGGGCAATTTCCGCATTGAATTTGGGAACTGGCTACCATGCTTTCACAATCTCGAAGTGAAGACTGGGTGTTTCTGGTTTAATGGAGCGCAGTGTATCCAGTCTTTGAAGCCTGGGGTCAGTCAAAGACTCCACTGGTCTTGCGTTGTGTTGTCCTCAGTGTCCGTTGAGAAGGGCTGGAGCTGGCTGAGTATGATGGATCTTCGCCACCTGCTGGGGCCTAGGTTTCTCTTTACCAAGGCTCTGGGACAACAACATGGTGGAGATGCAAAGGCTTTGGTGAAACTTTGGATGGATCCTGGATGTTGCTTGGCCATCCTGACTGGCTTTGGTTATATTTTCCTGCAGTTCATCATTAATCCTGAATTTTGTTCCCTTGAGATTATAATCTTGATTTTGTGATATTGTCTTTTATCCTGACAAGGGTGTATGATATATGAGCACAGAGGCATGTGACGCATGTTATCCTGTTATACTGTGAGAATCAGGATTGTCCGTTTTGCTCTTTGATGGTGATGGTCCACTGGCATGCTCTGATGGTGAAATGCAAGAGGCCTTAGTTTAATGTACATTTGCTTTCAAACTTAGGTTTGAGTGTTTGCAATGCAGAGGTATTTCCTAATATGAGTATCCTTATTCCAGTGTGTCATCAATCCTACTTTTTCTTGAAGGAGTAGGTTAGGGCGGTTGTAACTCTGTTTCTCTGGATCAGGTGGAGGGTATGTCACCTCGCCTGCATGATCTCTTTTGATGACTTATGGCTTTCTCTTGGGGGATTTTCACAGTAACTTCATTGCAGTGTTAATGTAAACTTACTTGAGACACTAATAAACTTTCAAACTCTCCTTAAGACTTGGTTCCCCAGGGGATATAGTACCCTGTTGGCTGCAGGGTCTGAGTGTGTCAAAGTGCTTTGGACCAGTGTTGTTAGAGTCTTTCACGGTTGAAGATTAGGCTGGATGGAGAAGTAGATCACCTTCCTCCAAGTGGTCTTGTATAGGGACTTCCAGACTGCCCTGTCTCTTGAAGCTTGGGCTCCCCTGGGGGGTAGGGGGCCAGTATTCTGTTTATTATGAGGTTACATGTTCTGTCTTGTGACAATGTACACTACTAAACCATGTCTCATGTCTATTGGCTAATCCTGGTTCATTCCCCTCTGTCTCAGGGATTTGCTTTCTTTGTCTGGGAAGGCGATATGTTTATACAGGCTCTGGTTTGTTATATTTAATTCCAGAGGGTTTCCATTTTGTTGGGAGGAGGAGGATTGTATGTCTGCCCAAGTTATCCATCGAGGGATTTGATGATTTTTCTTCTTCTTGTCGGTAGGGTTTCATTGGTGAAAAATGGTTTACGTTCTCTGGCGACAGTGGGGCCTGAATAATGCCTCTGATGTGGCCAGAGAGGAGTGAGGTCTGTTGTGTTGTGAGTCTTGGCGTGGTGTAAGAATCCTTGGCTTACTGATTCTTGTATATGTGCGTGCACACTGCTTGGGCTGATGGCAGTTTACTGATGTTCCACTTTTTCTGGATATCCTTCCATTGCTTGGAGGTCTTGGGATGCTGAGTTAGGTCCCAATTGGTTGTATTTTACTCCGAAGGGATCCTATACATTGTGTCACTCTGTCTTTGTTATCCTGTGGAGGAGGGCATGCACCATGATGCCATGTACCGATGGCTTTAACCTGAGATCCCCCATTCTTGTATCCTTTCATTATCCGTATGAAAGATACCAACTACAATGATAATTTGAAACATTTGCATGAGCATTTGCTGGCCTTTTATGCCTAATCACTAGATTTTGGGAATTTGTTGCATGTTTTGGTCAAATGGAAAACCTTCAGTAAAAACATTAATTTAAAAAAAAGTGGTGATGGAAGGGCTTTTGTTGAAAAGTTGAGTGAATAGTGAACCAATGCAGTCATGTTTCTGTATGGGAGAGAGGTTGTGCAGCTAATGATCCAACCATTTTCTGAAGTCTTACTTTTGAGTTTTCCACGGTGACTTAGTTTTGAACTTCCATTCCCAAGCGTGTCATTGAGGAGTCACACTGAACCCAAACAGACGTCGCACTGTGTTCCCCCTGAGAATAGTCACTAATTAATTTAGGAGACTGCCAGCTGCCTGAGCTGGAGTTCTTGCTAGGCAGATAGAGGATATATGACGCTCCTTGCACGTACCATGGGGAGCAGCACAATTCGGTATACGATGTATTTGTCAGCTGTGGCTCTGGGTGTGCCTCCTCTTGGCTCCACATCAGAAATTGTGGGTCCAAATTTCACTTGTGAGACATGAGCGAAAAAATCTATGTTGACAGGGCAGTACTGAAGAAGTGTTGCACTGTCTTGAGGTTTAGTGTTGTCTTCTTTTGGCCAGGATACTAATCCACAAGTTGATGTCAAAGATTTTTTCTCCCGTGTCCTGATCAATAATTATGCCTAATCTAACAGAATATCTAGTTGCTATTATCATGTTGCTGTTTGTGGGAGCTTGCTATGTGCAAAGTGGCTGCTATGTTTCCTATGTTACAGCAGTGATAATACTTCAAAAAGTTCTTGATTGTAAAGCACTTTGTGATGTAAAGCACTTTGTGATTGTAAAGCACTTTGTGATGGAATTTAATGTTGGCAAGTGTGAGGTGGTCCACTTTGGTAGGAAGAATGGTAGGAAGGACTATTACTTACGTGGCGAAAAACTGCAGCAGGCGACGGTGCAGAGGGACCTCGGGGTCCTTGTGCATGAATCGCAAAAACCCAGCTTGCAGGTGCAGCAGGTGGTCAGGAAGGCGAATGGGATGCTGGCCTTCATAGCGAGGGGGATTGAATATAAAAGTAGGGAGGTCTTGCTGCAGCTGTATAGGGCATTGGTGAGGCCGCAGCTGGAGTACTGTGTGCAGTTTTGGGCGCCGCACCTGCGCAAGGATATTTTGGCCCTGGAGGGAGTGCAGAGGAGGTTTACTAGGCTGATACCGGAGTTGAGGGGATTGAGCTATGAGGAGAGGCTGAATAAACTAGGCTTGTACTCGTTAGAGTTTAGAAGAATGAGGGGAGATCTCATTGAGACGTATAAGATGATGAATGGGATGGATAGGATAGAGGTGGAGAGACTCTTCCCGCTCAAAAAAGACAGTAGGACTAGGGGGCATAGCCTCAAGATAAAGGGGAGGCGGTTTAGAACGGAGTTGAGGAGGAACTTCTTCACTCAAAGGGTGGTGAATCTCTGGAATTCTCTGCCCGTTGAAGTGGTGGAGGCTGCCTCGCTAAATATTTTTAAGAAGCGGGTTGATGGGTTTTTGATAAGAGAAGGGATTAAGGGTTATGGGGAGAGGGCGGGAAAGTGGAACTGAGCCACGACAGATCAGCCATGATCTTATTGAATGGCGGGGCAGGCTCGAAGGGCTAGATGGCCTACTCCTGCTCCTATTTCTTATGTTCTTATGTTCTTATGTTCTGCGATTGTGAAAAATGCTCTTGAAATGCAATGTTTGTTATTGCCACTATCTTACACTAGTTTGACATATAACATTGTTAGTTTTCCAGTAGCTGTTGCTTGTTTTCAGTTGAATCACAACGTGCATCAAGTGTTGGATATATAAACCAGCATTTCCGGGCAACATTTTCCAGTACCTCTTATCCCAGCTTTTGTGCTTTCTTATTCAGTGTGTGACCTGCACATAGCAACTTGTGTTGGCCAGCCATCTTAATGTTCTGTAATATACATGAGATTTGCTGATTGTCAGTTGCCTAAGCCAGCTCCTTGTGTCTTTTACTTGGAAGTTGGGCCCTTTGAGAGGTTCATTCGCTGTCCAATGCCCTTGGTGACAACTGGGCCATGTGGCTTTGCAGTTCATTTTCCACAAATCCAGCTTTCACTTTAGCTCTGAATTTCACATGGACACAGTGATTTTTTTTTAATCTTCACCAATTTTGGAAACAACATGGAAAGAAAGAAGTTCAGAATTTGCGTTTATGTAGCCCCTGATGACAGCTCTTGGGACATCTCCAAATGTTGAACAATGAATTAATTGGTTTTAAATATAGTCATGGTTGTTTTCTAGGCAAAATGCCAGTAAATTGTGAACATTTCAGTGGTGAAAATATAAGTGACTAGGTAATCTGCTTTGGAATAAATATTATAAGGACACTCGTCAAATTCTCCGAATAGTGATGGAAGTCTTTTTGTCCTCCTAAATCAGCAGATGGACTTTTTTCAAGTGCTTTCTTTCCACTATTTGCATAATATGGAAACGCTTATAACTATGATTTCTGTTGTATTTTAGTGAAAGCCTGGTGTCATAAGGGCAACTGGGCAATCACAAGTCCCAAACTAGGATCTGAATGGAGGCACTGTCTCCCCTCCCGGCTGTCTTCATGTAGAATCCTTGGTTATCCAAGAGTTGCTAATTATGTCTGTCCACATGTCTTGAATAGTCTTTCCATGGTGCTCTGTCACTGTAGAGCAAATAACAAAGGTCTTAAGACCTTTTTAAGGGAGCTTAAGAGTTCCCTTAGTCAGTATGGCTGAACTTTGCTGTAAGAGTTATTAAAACATCATCTCTATCTATCTACCTAACCAGCTCCGCAATGCCGGTACATTGTTTCAGATAAAATCATTGTAAAAAAATTACATGAACAATCCACATTTGCAAAATTATTTACAAAATAGAGCACTCTTTGAACATAGGATTATACTGAAGGGAGTATTGATGCAGCATAAATCAAATTTAGATTATAAACAGACATCTCTATTTTGGCAGGTTCTTAGACAGAAATACAGACCATTACAATGGGGGAACAAGGCTATTTCCTCGATGAACATTCATTTGTCATCTTTGTATATTGTTGAAGTAAATCTATAATTCCAAATAGGATTAGCGCTTTGTAAATCTGTGTTGTAACACCCTCGGAGTTAACCCCATCCCAAGTCCAGTGTCCTGAAAACCTGCTGCATTCGAAGCCTGGACAACAATTTGAATAAAACCCTTTTATTCCTTATTTTTTGTATCTTAATTTCGGTCCTATAAGTACATACTAGGCTTAGGATCCCAAATCCAACATACTTCTGATCTTGAGCTTCCTGGATATCAGATCTGGTACGTATATATAATGTACTTTAGTGTGTGTTGCTAAACATCAACCTGTTGTGTTGCATGTAGAATATCCCTTGGTTAAATTGACAGTAAAAAGTCTGACAACACCAGGTTTTAGTCCAACCTATTTATTTGATAATATTCTCACTAGCTTTCGAGGGGACAGCCTCTTCGTCAGGTGAATGGAGAGTTCTGGCCTCAGACAGAGCATATAAAGCACAGACAGTTTAGAGATTACTGATTAAAATGCGAATCCTTACACCTAACCTGCTGTTCAAGACCTGAAGTGGCTGATAATGTGAGTGGTAGGAGCACTGATCACAGTTTAAAGAGATGTGTATTGTCTCCAGACAGTACAGTAAGTGAGGTTTTGCAAACCCAGGCAAGTCACGGGGGTTACAGATAGTGCGACATGAACCCAAGATCCCTGTTGAGACCGTCCTCATGTGTGCGGAACTTGGCTATCAGTCTCTGCTCAGCGACTCTGCGCTGTCGTGTGTCGTGAAGGCCGCCTTGGAGAATGCTTACCCGAAGGTCAGAGGCTGAATGCCCGTGACCACTGAAGTGTTCGCCAACAGGAAGGGAACAGTCTTGCCTGGTGACTGTCGAGCGATGTTCATTCATCCGTTGTCGTAGCGTCTGCATGGTCTCCCCAATGTACCATGCTTCGGGACATCCTTTCTTGCAACGTATCAGGTAGACAATGTTGGCCGAGTTGCAAGAGTATTTACCATGTACCTGGTGGATGGTATTCTCACGCGTGATGATGGTGTCCATGTCGATGATCCGGCATGTCTTGCAGAGGTTGCTGTGACAGGGTTGTGTGGTATTGTGGTCACTGTTCTCCTGAAGGCTGGGTAGTTTGCTGCGAACAATGGTCTGTTTGAGGTTGTGTGGTTGTCTGAAAGCAAGAAGTGGGGGTGTGGGGATGGCCCTGGCGAGATGTTCGTCTTCATCAATGATATGTTGAAGACTCCGGAGAAGATGTCGTAGCTTCTCCGCTCCGGGGAAGTACTGGACGACGAAGGGAACTCTGTCCACTGTGTCCCGTGTTTGTCTTCTGAGGAGATCGGTGCGGTTTTTCGCTGTGGCGCATCGAAACTGCCGATCTATGAGTCGAGCACCATATCCTGTTCTTACGAGGGCATCTTTCAGGGTCTGGAGGTGTCTGTCACGATCCTCCTCATCTGAGCAAATCCTGTGTATACGGAGGGCTTGTCCATAGGGAATGGCTTCTTTAACATGTTTAGGGTGGAAACTGGAGAAGTGGAGCATTGTGAGATTGTCTGTGGGCTTGCGGTACAGTGAGGTGCTGAGGTGACTGTCCTTAATGGAGATGCGTGTGTCCAAGAATGCAACTGATTCTGGGGAATAGTCCATGGTGAGTCTGATGGTGGGGTGGAATTTGTTGATACCATCATATAGTTGTTTCAGTGATTGTTCACCATGAGGCCAGAGGAAGAAAATGTCATCGATGTATCTAGTGTACAGCATCGGTTGAAGATTCTGTGCAGTGAAGAAGTCTTGTTCGAACCTGTGCATGAAGATGTTGGCATATTGAGGCGCAAATTTGGTCCCCATGGCTGTTCCATGTGTCTGGATGAAAAACTGGTTGTTGAAGGTGAAGACATTGTGGTCCAGGATAAAGCGGATGAGTTGTAAAATTGCATCTGGAAACTGGCAGTTGTCAGCATTGAGTACTGATGCAGTCGCAGCAATGCCATCGTCGTGGGGGATGTTGGTGTAGAGCGCTGAGACATCCATTGTGACGAGGAGTGTCCCTGGTTCAACTGCTCCATGTGTGCTGAGTTTCAGTAGGAAGTCCGTAGTGTCGCGACAAAAGCTGGGGGTTAGAACACGCTCGTCAACTCAACAATCTGATCAAGACCTTTGATCCGGACCTTCAGAGCACCCTCCGTGCTCTCATTCCACGTACTCCCCGCATTGGAGATCTCTACTGCCTCCCAAAGATACACAAGGCAAACACACCTGGCCGTCCCATCGTATCGGGCAATGGAACTCTGTGTGAGAACCTCTCCGGCTACGTCGAGGGCATCCTGAAACCCATTGTACAAAGAACCCCCAGCTTTTGTCGCGACACTACGGACTTCCTACTGAAACTCAGCACACATGGAGCAGTTGAACCAGGGACACTCCTCGTCACAATGGATGTCTCAGCGCTCTACACCAACATCCCCCACGACGATGGCATTGCTGCGACTGCATCAGTACTCAATGCTGACAACTGCCAGTTTCCAGATGCAATTTTACAACTCATCCGCTTTATCCTGGACCACAATGTCTTCACCTTCAACAACCAGTTTTTCATCCAGACACATGGAACAGCCATGGGGACCAAATTTGCGCCTCAATATGCCAACATCTTCATGCACAGGTTCGAACAAGACTTCTTCACTGCACAGAATCTTCAACCGATGCTGTACACTAGATACATCGATGACATTTTCTTCCTCTGGCCTCATGGTGAACAATCACTGAAACAACTATATGATGGTATCAACAAATTCCACCCCACCATCAGACTCACCATGGACTATTCCCCAGAATCAGTTGCATTCTTGGACACACGCATCTCCATTAAGGACGGTCACCTCAGCACCTCACTGTACCGCAAGCCCACAGACAATCTCACAATGCTCCACTTCTCCAGCTTCCACCCTAAACATGTTAAAGAAGCCATCCCCTATGGACAAGCCCTCCGTATACACAGGATTTGCTCAGATGAGGAGGATCGTGACAGACACCTCCAGACCCTGAAAGATGCCCTCGTAAGAACAGGATATGGTGCTCGACTCATAGATCGGCAGTTTCGATGCGCCACAGCGAAAAACCGCACCGATCTCCTCAGAAGACAAACACGGGACACAGTGGACAGAGTTCCCTTCGTCGTCCAGTACTTCCCCGGAGCGGAGAAGCTACGACATCTTCTCCGGAGTCTTCAACATATCATTGATGAAGACGAACATCTCGCCAGGGCCATCCCCACACCCCCACTTCTTGCTTTCAGACAACCACACAACCTCAAACAGACCATTGTTCGCAGCAAACTACCCAGCCTTCAGGAGAACAGTGACCACAATACCACACAACCCTGTCACAGCAACCTCTGCAAGACATGCCGGATCATCGACATGGACACCATCATCACGCGTGAGAATACCATCCACCAGGTACATGGTAAATACTCTTGCAACTCGGCCAACATTGTCTACCTGATACGTTGCAAGAAAGGATGTCCCGAAGCATGGTACATTGGGGAGACCATGCAGACGCTACGACAACGGATGAATGAACATCGCTCGACAGTCACCAGGCAAGACTGTTCCCTTCCTGTTGGCGAACACTTCAGTGGTCACGGGCATTCAGCCTCTGACCTTCGGGTAAGCATTCTCCAAGGCGGCCTTCACGACACACGACAGCGCAGAGTCGCTGAGCAGAGACTGATAGCCAAGTTCCGCACACATGAGGACGGTCTCAACAGGGATCTTGGGTTCATGTCGCACTATCTGTAACCCCCGTGACTTGCCTGGGTTTGCAAAACCTCACTTACTGTACTGTCTGGAGACAATACACATCTCTTTAAACTGTGATCAGTGCTCCTACCACTCACATTATCAGCCACTTCAGGTCTTGAACAGCAGGTTAGGTGTAAGGATTCGCATTTTAATCAGTAATCTCTAAACTGTCTGTGCTTTATATGCTCTGTCTGAGGCCAGAACTCTCCATTCACCTGACGAAGAGGCTGTCCCCTCGAAAGCTAGTGAGAATATTATCAAATAAATAGGTTGGACTAAAACCTGGTGTTGTCAGACTTTTTACTGTGTTTACGCCAGTCCAACGCCGGCATACCCACATCATAAATTGACAGTAAGCAGCTGCAGAATTACCACATTTTATTTAGTACAATTTTGGGCACCAGTACTGGTTTCAAGAGTGATACTCCAGGTTCAGATAGTTGTTACCTGAATCCCTAGATTGTTAGATCCTTGAAATTGTTTGCTTGGGAATAATTATTTGAATGTAGACTTTGTGTCTGTTCTTGCATTTGGGAATTGCCTACTCTTTGACTGCAAGGAACACTACCTGAACTGAAAGATGTAAAGCAGCATTACAAACATGATAATTCTACTCCACGAAAAGACTAATGCTAAACTTTTGAATAACAAGTCACAATAAATTGAAAACGTACTCAATTGCATACTCCTTGTTAGGGTATCTGCTTTCTGTGATATGTGCAGCTGCATACTTTAACACTTTTTGGGAGATTTTAAATTTTTAAAGCTAGAGATCCCCATACCTGTTTCAACACTGATGTACCTTGTGAGAAAATTGTTTCATCCTGACTTTCCTTGGGCAAAGTTCAAGAAAGTTTGATAATGCATTAAAATAATCAGCAAACTAATCAGTAGCAATATCTCAAGGAATAGAGATCACAGTATGCCATCTTTTACATTGACTTGAAATAAGTAGCTGTTTTAATAATGATGCTGCTCTTTTCCTCACCGTGGCATTTATTTCACATTTGCAACCATTTAGTAAACTAAAATCATGTGCCATTCATTTCTGAAATAACAGGTTTATGCTTGCCAGCCTATTTTAAAAAAAAATTTAAAGGTTGCCCCCAGCTTACCTTGGCAGTGCCACACAACTGTATTATGCACTGCACTGCTGTGTGAGAATGGCCCGTACTCATGGTATCGAAACAGTATTTTCAATTTCTGTACTGTAGTGTGTATTTGCCAGTAGCAAGCATTCTATACATGACTTTTGAATGTGATGTAGCCTTATCAGAAAATGTCTAGAATGACTAAAACTGAATGAATGTGCAAATAAGAATCTGCATTTTCAAAACACTTAGTCCATTCAATTATTTTTAACAAAAATCCAAACTTATCACATAAGAATTCTGTATCTTCTGATTAAAATTGAATCTTTACCTTGGATGGGAGCATCAATCTTTTCTCTTGTTAGAATCGTAGAATCCCTACGTACAGAAGGAGGCCTTTCGGTCTATTGAGCCTGCACTGACAACATTCACGCCCAGGTCCTACCCCTGTTAGCCCATATGTTTACCTTGCAAATCCTTCTGACACTAAGGGGCAATCAAGCACGACCAATCCACATAACATGCACATCTTTGGACTGTGGGAGGAAACCCGAGCACCTGGAGGAAACCCATGTGGGGTGAATGTGTAAACTTCACACAGAGAGTGACCCAAGGCTGGAATTGAACGCGGGTTCCTGGTGCTGTGAAGCAGCAGTGTGTTAACTATTGTGCCACCATTCTGCCCATTCTTCTCCCCCGTTCTGAAACTAGGGGATTTTCACAGTAACTTCATTACAGTGTTAATATAAGCCTACTTGGGACTCTAATAAACATAAACTTAAAAAGCAGGAGATTGATTAACTCTTTACCAGTATCGTCCTGAAACTAGCTACCTGGGAATGTGAAAAACTGATAATTGTTCAGAGCCCTGAGTCACTCTGTAACATGGGTGGCGTTGGAACGCAGCAACGGCAGGTGAACCGTATTTATGAGCCAATGTCCTTACATTGACTGCACCATATCTTAGCTTTTTAATTACTAAAACAAAATTCAATCCTCTGTTTTGAACTTAAGGAGTTGAAAAACCTGGATTCATGATGTATGAACTGTGGCTTCAGAAGAAAGATGTTCTCTCAATTTAAAGTTTTATTTATTAGTGTCACAAGTCAGCTTATTTGAATGAAGTTACTGTGAAAGTCCCCTAGTCACCACAATCCAGCACCTGTTCGAGTACACTGAGCATGAATTTAGCATGGCCAATGCACCTAACCAGTATATCTTTTGGACTGTGGGAGGAAACCAGAGTACCTGCAGGAAATCCATGCAGACATGGGGAGAATGTGCAGACTCCACACAGACAGTGACCCAAACCAGGAATCAAATCTGGGTCCCTGGCGCTGAGAGGTAGCAGTGCTAACCTCTGTGCCACTGTGCTGATAATGACCAATTTTAAAATTGCCTTTACTGGTACAAGTCCAGGTAGTCTAAGTGTTTTTGTATCTGATTCCTTATTTGTAGCAACAGGCCATTCTAGTTCTCAAGTCTGTTTCACGATTCAATTCGATCATAGCTGATCTATAACTGAACTCCACATTTGATCCGTATCTCTTGATGTCCTTTATTTGATAAAAACTCTATTTATCTCCATCTTGAAAATTACAATTGATTTAAAAATCCATTGCTTTTTGCAGGAAGTGAGTCACAGATCTGGATGAAGATATGTTTCTTGGTTTGACAGCTAAATGGCTTAGGTCTAATTTGAAAGTTGTGCCTACTTGTTCTGGATTCTCCCCCCCAACCAGAGGGAATAGTTTCCCTTTTTGCCCTATTTAATTCGTTTCTCATTTTAAATGCTTTAATTAGATATCCCTCAACCTTTGAAATTTAAATGGGATCCCATGGGAGCCTCTGTTTACTGTTAAAGAGGCATCTACTGATTTAAGGAGCGTTTTGGTATATTTGAGTGTTAAATAGGTGAAATTGTTTATTTTCGATGAGTTTATTTGTTTGGATGTCTTGAATGGGGTTGAACATTGTGTAATACCATGTACTGATATTGAATCACTATTGATAAATTTCCATTGGTATAAAAATAACATTTAGGGTAAGAAGTTTTGAATTAGGAAGCACGTTTTTTCTGATTTGTAAATAGCAGCATTTGATTATTTACTGGAGCTTGTCTTGAGGAATGTTAATAAAAACATATTGGAGAATCTGAAGATGCAATATAAACTTGCTGAGTAAAGTTGGTCTCAGTGACTCTTTCTCTTCCGAATGTTGCTCCTCATCATTCTTCTTTGCTACCCCCACCCCAACCTCTATCCTACATTTGCAAGGCAATTGGTTGGCTGCATCAAAGTTTACTTGATAGCAAAGAACCTCTAAGCTCTGTTCAGGTAAAACTCAGCCACCTTAAATTGCTGAGGATCTAGACTACTTACTTAAGTATCAGTTTTTTTTATGCATCTGCAGCATTGGAACCAGCTCCTGACACAATTGGAAACATTGCCAGGATCTTGCTGATATAAGCTTTTGGCTTACCAGGTGTAATTTGGTAGGGGTAGTATTGGTGTACAGTGTGGGTAGAAATCCTAGCTTGACAAACTCCTGGAAATATTGTCACTCGTAGAAACCCTTGCCTACTACAATAGAGTATCAGGAGTGCTGGGAAGTTTCCCATTGGACTTATCTAAGGAAGGGTGAATGAAGCTTTTCGAGCATAACAGTGAAAAGACACATTGTTATTTCAGGTAGTTAATGAACTGTAGTTAATGAATTTATAATTTTAACCCTTTAGAATAGTGAAGGAACTTTTAAAAATAAACCCTCCCGCCATTATATAACCAAGACAAGATTGACTTTCTGAAATCAGAGATTAATGTATCCAAGTGAGCTGAACTCTAACAAACTTTAATTGTTAAAAGCAAATCTCTACAAGATTACAGTTCACATATTTTGCTACAATATTTATGTTGAGAATAATTATATATTAATATGTTACAATCAATTATTGATAGCAATCACTGCTGATTCTGTCAACTAACTTCTGTAGGGGATTGGTTTCACCTACATTTTTTTAAACAAATCTCTTGCCAAAGTAAAACTGGCCAAACAATATCAGAAAATTAAAATTTAACTCTTGGCTGAGTTAAACATTTATGACAGCTTCAGTGTGAAATGTCTTCAACAGAAAACATAGAAGTTGCATGTTTTTCAGGACTGTGCAGTTTTACTTTTCAGAAGAACGATGTAAACAATCAGTGCCTCTTGTTAAGGATGTTGTCAGATGATCAGATTCTGTTATGCTTAAAATCACATTTGATTGTGATCAAGTAGGTCGAGCTGAATTTCGTCCCAGTGTTGAGATTTAATCTATTTCATGTTTTTGTCTAGGCATCAGAAGAAGGTGGAATAATGCTCAGAATAAATAAAATTTTGACCGTAGATAGCAAGTTTTAGCAACATGCATCTTGTGTCGTGCTGATATTGAGTGCAGCTGTTGGTACCAGCATCTATGACTGTTGCGAGCCGAAACATGTTAGGTGAATTATGAAGGTGGACAGCATAGATAAAATGCAGAATGTTGATATTCACATTTATTGGAAAATGAAATATCCTAACATGCTAGAAATCTTCTCATTATGCAGTTTCTGCTATGTAGGCACATTTATTCCATCTGAAATATACATTGTATTGCACAATTCCCCAAGTGGGAAAGCCAAAGTTTATAGCGAATTCCGATTATAATAAAGCAATTTGTGGCAAGAGGAGGAATCAGAAATCTCAGGACTCACTAACCTGTATCACACTTGGTCATACTTATTAATGGTTGCAGATTGACTCAAGAATTGGCTAAACATAAAAGAAAAGGCAAGGCGCTTGTATAGTATCTCCCACATCCTCAGATACAACATTCTAACAAGTCTGTTTCTGATGATGTTAATGCTGGATAAATGGTGACCAGAGTCTTGAATGCCTGCCCTTCAAACAGTACTACTTGTGAACATAGCACTGAGTAGCATCGCTTCAGATTGCAGTATGAGGCATGTACTCATGGTGGGTTGGCACCTGTTGTTAAATGGAGTGTGAATGCAGAGCCAAATGTGTGGTTTAGGAATTGATTTTCCATTGTATTTTGACAAATGATTGTTTGGTATGGTGATTTCTCCACACAGCTGCTATTGTGGCACTCAGAAAACTAGTCATGCTCAAAAATGGACTCGTGGTAACTACAGTTAAATGTTCACCTACTGCAGAACAGTAACTAAATCTCATCACCACAGCATATATTTATATTAGATTGTCTTACTTTGCAATGAAGTTGCAATCAGGATCCAGAAGGTATATTTTTAATCCAACCATATAGCCCTACACCAATTTCATAGTATTAATCTCCAGTTGTCTGGAGTCTGGTTTGTACGTTAATAAGATCGGTTCTCTCAAATTATTCAGAGTCATAGAGTTTTACAGCACAGAAGGAGAACATTTGGCCCATCATATCCATGCCAGGCCAGACTACAGCCCAGGTGCAGGATTAGAGTAGATGGGTGCTACCTATCTGGCCTGTAGTCTTGTATGCTGCGGCATCTCACGTGCTCATCTAAAACTACTTAAATGTCGTAAGGGTTCCCACCTCTACCACCCTTTCAGGCAGTGAGTTCCGGATTCCCACCACCCTCTGGTTGAAAATGTTTTTCCCCCCCCCCGAGTTATTGACCCCTCTGCTAAGGGGAAGAGTTCCTCCTTATCCATCCCATTTATGTCCCTTATTTTGTATGCACCTCAATCTCCAAGCCTTCTCTATTTGAAGGAAAACAACCGCAGCCTCTCTTGAAACACTCCAGCCCTTGCAACATCCTGGTGAATCTCCTCTGCACCTTCTCTAGTGAATCACTTCCTTCTAGTGTATGATGACCAGAACGGCACACAGTACACCAGCAGTGGTCTAACCAGCATTTTATACAACTCCATCATACATAATCTCTCTGTTCTTACATTCAGTGCCTCGGTTAATAAAAGCAAATATCCCATATGCCATCTTATTAACTGTCCTGTTGTCTTCAGTTTTGTGTGTATTTAGCTGTTAGGATCTGGGGAAAGCTTGCATTTGGGTAAAGTACTGATTTTGAGACCAGTTAGGGAAATTTATTTTTGACTGTTTTGCAATGAACTTTGAATATTCTTTGTAGGATGTGCAAATGACAATTTAAAGTTGTGTATTTTTGAAGTTTGTGGTTGCCAGCCAGAGTTGTAGACGGAATGCTTAATCTACATTTTTAAAAAAATAATTTAATTGGTGTAATTCCAGCTTTACAGAGCTGACAAATGAATGTGGCATGATTTACACCAATATCAAAGGGTGAGGCTTTTTATCATTTCCTCCAGAATATGTTTGACATCATATATAATTTAATTGTAGATATTGTCTGTAAACAAAAAAATGGCTTTGGAAAGTCTTTCCACAGCATACATGTTACCAGGGATGTACTGCAAGTTTTGAAGTGTACCAAAACTCTTTGATTGAAAACATATATTTTTGAGCTAGGAGTACGTTCTCTATGCAGTGCTTCAGCTGCCTTAGCAGAGTTCGAAATGAAGAATTGTCAGCTTTTTGATTTATTCTTTAAGAACCCACACCGTAGCTATGTATTTTTCCTTCCACTGCTTCATAGGTTTGATTGTGTTTTATTTACTCTGTTGGTTCCTTCTGTGAGAGACAATTTTGAAATCCACTTTTTTATATTGGCCAATTTTAAAATTTGTATCCTTGTTTTTAAATCTCTTCCTAGCCTGGCCTTTTCTTAACTCTGTAGGCATGGAACAGATTACAAACATTTGAGATCTCTTCCAATTCTGGCCACTTCAGCCTCCTTGATTTTAATTTCTCTATATTTCTTCCCTAAACCTCTTCACTTGTTCACCTTTCTTTTGGCTCTCAGGACTTTCTACAAAACCTACTTCTTTGGAGTTTTTGATAATCTGCCCTTCTACTGCATTGTGAAGTTTGGTGTCAAGCTTTGCTTTATATGCCCCTGCAAAGTCTGCTGGTACATTATGTTGAAAATGCTGTTTCAGTGGAGGTTGTTGAAAAAATTGAAAATCTGTGTTCTGTATGAGATGTAAGAAACAGGATTAAAAGTAACATTCTGAATAGACTTCCTTGTGAACTTTTACAATAACAAATCATGCATTATGAATTAAACTAAGCAGGTTATGCTAAGGCTTTGTGGCTTGACCTGTTCCTTAAACCCTGATTTTAGACTGCTGTGAAAATTGATTGTGTTATATGACATTAAGTCTGAAATGCCAAGGGGAGGTATGACGTATTCATCTCACCTGTAAATCTCTGTCCAATCATTTTTCTGATTTGCAGGTTAGGAGCTAAAACTAGATCATTGCTATTCTGCAGTAAACCGAATCCTTGCGCTGAAGCAGAGATGAGAGCTGTTGGCACACTGTGTTCAGTGTCTGTGGTGTGAAGAATTTAGAATTGTTTCATTTTAATCAAAAGTCTCACTATTTGCTCAGTACGATTAGTACTTTTTAGTTCCAGGAAATGTAAACTTGTATTTAACATCTTGCCAGCTTTGTTTACCAGGCAGCTGGAGTATAAAAGCCTCACCCCAGCATTTATACACTTGGAGCCAGAAGAGGCCATTCAGTCCTTTGTGTTTGTTCTGCCATTCAGATGGACCTGGCCCTTAACTTCACTTACCAACCTCTGTTCCATATCCCAAAAGACCATTACCTAACAGTATTAACGATCTCGGTTTTGAAATTTTAAATTAATGTAGCCTCATCAGCCTTTAGGGGGAGTGAGTTCAGATTGTAAAACCCATTGAAGTTCTTAGAACTTTCTTTGAAGAGTGAGTTGTAATTCCAAGCCATGGTTTTAAGCCAAAGTGGATAAGCATCGCTGTAAGTGGCATTTAGCTCATTTGACGTTACACATGTAATCTTCCTGTGATCAAAATAGAAATCTTACCCATGGTAATGCTTGGATCTGCTTTAACTTTCGACTTTCTCTACCTTCAGCTCTTGCAAGTCTCTCTCTGTCTAATTGGGTGAAGCGTCAAAAGCTTGATTTCTAATTTGATTTTCTCCTGGAACTAGTGGCAAATGGAAGAGTATCAGGTACAAGTATCAGAGACAGGTCTATCAAAACTCATGGCACTCAGCTATAACTTAGTGGGAGCACTCTTGTTTTTGAGTCAGAAGATCATGCAACCCACTCCTGAGACTTAAAAGTGAAATCTATGCTGATATTTCAGTATAGAACCAAGCAAGCATTCAGCAACGCTATCTTCCAAATGCAGCTATTAAATCAAATCAATCTGCCCCTCTCGTGGGGGACGTAAAAGATCCCATAGCAGAGAAAGAATAGAGAACTGTCCAACACTCCAAGGCAGTGTATGTGTATCTATATATATCCCTCAATCAATGCCGTCATCAAAATTTAGCTTATCTGTTCATTTGTTAGCTCTTAAAAATATATTTAATTTATTATGTAGCTGTGTAGGATGAACTGAGGTCATAAAAAGGAACTACAAATTATACAAATACAATTGACTCTGAATTGTAACATGTACTTTGAAGGAAACTGCAGTTACACACTGTCAAAACATCTAATTCCAATTCCCAATTTGACACTTCTGGCCTATATACCTTTTCCTATCTTTTATAAGGTATGAGCAGTCCTAACAAACCATTTTACAGCTGTAGATCTAGTGATGACACACCCTTGCCCCTGGCTGGTTCAGCACTATTTGACTGATCACTTCCTGGAATTTTCCTGTTTACATATTGCCACCTCTACTACTTGCATATCAGGAGTGCTGTGAGCTCTTTAACATACCTGGGTGTGTGTGACAAATTGACTTGAAATGAATTGCAAATTATTCATTACTTACCCAAGCTGTTTTAAAGCTTCATTGTAGGAAAATTGTTCATCTTTAAAGCCTGTATTTATCCTTTGTTCTTAATTCTGCAAAAATGTAAAGAGGAAACACATGAATGATATACAATCAAAAGGTACATATTTATCAAAACTTCATAACTCTGTATGAATGAGATTAACAAGCTCACTTAGACTTTTCAGGATAGTTTGAACTGTGCTTGGTGTGCCAATTTGACATTAGCAATTTTACATTTGGGTCAGAAAGCTGCAAATTTAATCCTCCTGCTCGGTTCTGATGACTTAATCTAGTTCAGTATTCCAGCTCACTGCTGCATCACTGTAGAAGTCATCCTTTGGATGAAATGTTAACTTATTGTCTGTTGATTGTTATGATTGTTGAGAAGAGTGGCATGGTGATGCAGTGTTTAGCATTGCTATGCCACAACACCGGGGATTTGGGGTCAACTCTGGCCTCAGGTGACTGTCTGTGTGAAGTTTGCACCTTTTCCCAGTATCTGTGTGGGTTTCCTCTGTGTGCCCTTGTTTCTGCCCACACTCTAAAGATGTGTGGGTTAAGGCCCCTTACGGTCAGAAGGGGTTACAGTTTAGGTTCTGGGTGGGATCCCAGTGGCCTCCTTCTGCACTGTGGAGTTTCTATGATTGTTCAGGTGGATGTTAAAGATGCCAAGCAAATAAGTTTTGAATATCATGAGTAATACTTCTCTCTAATCATTTCATATTTTTCTGGGACATTGCTTGCATGGAATGACTGTCATGTTTGTAACAGATGCTGCATTCCAAAAGAGACTCATGGCATTTTGATATTATGATGATGTGCTGCTGTACAATTGCATGTCTTTCTTTACAAGAATATTACTTATTACCATTTGATTTTATAACTTATGGCTTGTTTTCTATTTGCTGGATCCAAACTAATTTTGTGTACCCATTCAAGTTAGCTCTTGCAAAGGATAGAATAAAATGTAAACATTTTTTGTTTGCACCTAAGTAATTCTGAAAACGTGTGAAAAATGAGCTTTGTGTACCAGCTAATGAGTGATGGGATTTTGATTCCGGTTTACGGTTTGCTCACATAACAAGTCACCTATCTTGTGTGATTATTAAGGTGGGATATGCTTGCACTGGAAGCAGATCAGAGAAGGTTTTTGAGATTGATTCCTTGAATGAAGGGATTGCCTTGTGGCAAGTCGATCTTAGTTTCACTGGAGTTTGAAAGAATGATAGGTTATTTTATTGAAACTTACAAGATTCTGAGGGGGTTTGACAGGATTGGTGCTGAGATTATGTTTCCTTTTGTGGAGGGATATAGAACAAGGAGACACAGTTTATAGAAAGGGATCTTCCATTTATAATGGAGATGAGTAAAGAGCAGTACAGCACAGGAACAGGCCCTTCAGCCCACCAAGTCTGTGCCAGATGCCTCTCTCATCTAATATTTTCTTGCCTCTACTTGGTCCACATATCTCTATTTCCAGCCTCTTCATGCATCTACCCAGATGCCTCTTGAACGTTGCTATAAAATCTGCTTCCACCACCTCCTCCGTCAGTGTGTACCTGGCATTCACCACTCTCTGTGTGGAAAAACTTGCCCCTTGCATCTCTTTTAAACTTGCCTCCTCGCGCTCTGAACCTGTGCGCCTGAATAATTGACCTTTCGACCCCTGAAAAAGACTCAGACTATCCAAGCCTGTCATAATCTTGTAAACCTCTATCAGGTCTCCTCCCATCCTCTAACACTCCAGTGAAAACAATTCAAGTTTGTTCAACCTTTCTTCATAGTCCATTATCCTCCAAACCAGGTAACATCCTGGTAAATCTCTTCTGCACCCTTTCCAATGCATCAACATCCTTCCGGTAGTGTGGCGACCAGCATTGTACACAATACTCCAAATGACCTAACAGAAGTCTTATACAGCTGCAACATGATTTTCCAATTTCAATACTCAGTGCCCTGACCAATGAAGGCCAGCATGCCATATGCTTTCTTAACCACCTTATCTACCTGAGTTGCATCACCTCACGTTTGTCCAGGTTGAATTTCATCTGCCATCTTTGAGCCCAGGTTTCCAGCAGATTGATATCCTGCTGTATCCTCTGACGATCCTCCTCACTATCTGCTACTCCCCCAATTTTTGTATCATCTGCAAAATTACGAATCGGACCACTAACATTTTCCCCCAGGCCCCAGCACTGATCCTTGTGGAACACCACTTGTCACAGACCTCCAGTTAGAAAAGTACCCTTCCACTGCTACTCTCTGCTTTCTATGCCCAAGCCAGTTTTGTATCCATTTTACCAGCTCAACTTGGATCCCATATGACTTCACCTTCTGTATCAGCCTGCCATGAGGAACCTTATCGAAGGCTTTACTGAAGTCCATGTAAACAACATCTACTGCCCTGCCCTGGAAAATTTTTCTTGTCACTTCCTCAAAGAACTCAATCAGGTCTGTAAGACACAATCTCCACTTCACAAATCCATGACGCCTATCACTAATAAGCCTATTCTCTTCCAGGTGTGCATACATCCTGTCTCCAATAATTTCCACACCATTGATGTAAGGCTCACAGGCCTGTAATTTCCTGGATTGTCTCTTCTGCCCTTCTTACATAGAGAAATTGTGTTATCTACAATGAGGAGAAGCATTTTCCCCATAGACAGCACTCTTTAAGAGGGCCAAGGATGCTGTGTCATTGCCTAACTCAGCTTTGAATATATTCAGAATTTTGATCTAAAAGGAAGTTGAAAGTCCTGGTGACAGGCAGGAGGGTGGAGTTAAGGCCACAATCAGATCAGCCGCGATCTTATTGATGGTGGAGCAGGTTCGATGGGCTGAATGGCCTACTCACATCTCTTAGGATAATTTGATCATCTTATCGAATTGATATGGTAAGCAGCCAGCAGGTGTTACATACATTCTAGTGACGATTGCAATAGCAACCTTGGAGCATTTTCAGTTTGCTAGCCCTAGTCTCTTCTGCGATCTATAAGAGAATTAAAGTTTCTGCTGAACTACTCCAAAAAAAATGGATTTTATTATAAAGCAGTCAGAAATAACAATATTTTAGATAAATTTGAGCCTTTTGTTTGGTTTCTGTCTAGGAAATAGAAAATTGTGGTAAATCAAATAAATCCAACATCTTTGGTTACAAGAGTGAAGTTCAGTAACTTAATTCTAGTGGAACTCGAGAGCAGCTTTTTTATTTTTGACTACTTTGACAAAAAGAATATGCATCTTTTATGTCGGCATTTGGCCTTTTGGTAGGTGCAGTGAGCATAGTAACATTGGTAACATCTGAAGCGTGTGGAAGGTAACAGCTAGTTGAAGTATACTGTTTCGTGCATGTGTGCCACGGTGCATTGGATGAACAAATATTTCCTCCGAGTAAATATTGGGAGGATTGATGCCATTGCCTTCGGTACCCATCACAAACTCCATTCCTGAGCCTCTGATTCTATCTCATTTTCTAGCAACTATCTGTTCAAAACCATGGTGTCTTATTTGACCTTGAGATGAGCTTTTGATCACACATTCACTATCATTAAGACTGCCCATTTCCAGTCCATAACATTGCTCATCTTGGTCTGAGTACCTCTGATGTCAAAATTCTCAGCTATGCTCTGTTACCTTTAAACTCAACTATTTTAATACACTACTGGCAGCCTCCCATGTTCTACCTTTCAACAACCAAAACTCTGCAATCCTGTCTTTACTCGCACAAAATCGCATTCACTCATCATCCTATATTTGCTAACTTACAGTCCTCCTAAGCATTCTCAATTTTAATTCCTCTATTATCAGTGGCTGTTTGGAACCAAAGCCCCTCTTTCTCATTCCACCTTTCAAGGTGCCCCTTAAAGTCCACCTCTTTGACCAATCTTTTAGCTATCTGCTAAATTTTGCTTTGTAATGCTCTTGTTAAAGGCAATATAGAAATACAAATTACCATCACATTTCATGTGAGTATACAGCGCGGAAAAGGCCAATCTCTCTGTAATGGCTTCACCTAAGACATCTCTCCTATTGCTTCTACTTCATCTCAGCAAGTTGTAGGAATGCATGCTTCTAGTCCTTGGGAGTCTCTTTGTGGCTGAATTTCTTTGAAATTCTGTTTGTAAACCATCTCTCTCAAAACCTGGTGTTGTGAGATTTCTTACTGTACCCATCCCAATTCAATGCTGGCATCTCCACATCAAAAACTACCACAGTGAATACAATTGTATGAATACTCAGATTTGAGATGCATCTTTCATTCTTAATCTGGTAACGTATGTTACTGTGCATCTGGGACAGTATTTACTAATTTTGTCAGCACTGTATTTAATTTATCAGAGTTTGCCCACAGTTTTCTTCAAAGCAGATGGTGTTGTAGTTTGCAAATAGTAATCGTGTCAATTATTGCATAAGGTAGTATAAAGCAATTAATTGTCATTTTTAAATGATGCTTTACAGTTTACAGTTGTTTTTTGGTACATGAATGTTATGTTCTTTTGAACTTTACATCTGCACTTGTTATTTTTCTTGTGCTGTGACGTTTTGTCAATGTACTGCTTTCATCTAACCCTGGATAAATTGCAGCAAAATCATGGTGCCTTGAAATTGTTTTGAATCATTTGGATTAGAAGATTTAAAACATTACCTTTAAAACTTAGGTTAGACAGCCTTGATTTCCATGTCCTTCACTCCACGAAAAGCATTAAATGTGATGGCATGAGGGTTTTGTGAGTTTGTGCATTCAAACAACATGTTCAACAAGCAACATTGATGAATGTTTACCAGCCTCATTCAAACAACACAATTTGTGAATCTTTGTTTGCTGGTATTCAGTTGGTACATTATTGTAACTTCAAACAGTATTAATTTTGTACCATCATTTGATATAAGGAGGGATGATAATGGATCCATGTATTCCTTTGCAGACTGAAAGTGTTGTTGGCTAATGAAGCCCAGCAGCAAGGAGTGATGCAATTCCTTTTATTAATGCTATATGTTAATATATTTGTGCTAATTTGAGAGGAGGTGCTGCTAATATTTTCACTTCCAAAGTGTTAATTTGTGCTGCAAGATGCTCCACCTAGGATTTAAACTGAAATGACAAAATTAATCAATTTGGAGAGCATCTGCAAAGTTTTAAGATATCCCAAGGTATTTCATTGAGGCAAAAGTAAACAACGAGATGACTGAAAATTAAATGTAGGAAAATGCAACAGATGGCAATAGCTTTAAAAATATATATTATAATCAAAATAGAGAATGGGTACAGCATTTTTTCAAACTGTGGAATGCCCTGGGACTTGGCTATATATTAAAGAAAAAACAGTACAGTTTGTATCTAATTAGATGTAATTGAATTCCACATAAGTGTTCATGATTTGAAACCTGTGGATGCTTGCTTTTTCAGACAAATTATTAAAAAACAGAACTGAGAGCTGGAAATAATTCATCATCACACTTGATGGCATTTCTTTCCAAGGTTTTTGATTTCTAAATTTGAATAACAATCCCATAAATACAGGAGAAAGGAAAAACTTGACTTCTGTCCTAATTGTTTGTTTTATGTCTTCAGAACATCAGAAAATTAATCTCAGTGATTAGCTTTGTTCATGGGACCTTGCTGTATGCAATTTCTGCTTCCTGTTCCCATATTAGAACAGGAATAACACTTAAAAAGCACTTCATTGGTTGTGAAAGGTGCTATATAAATACTTTCTATTTTTCTGTAGTCACTAACAGTTAATCTGCACATGGCAAGGCCCCACAAAAAAACAATGGAATAATGCTCTACTCTTCGAGTACTGTATCCATCTGAGCAAGAAGATTGAACCTCTGTGTAACAATTCCAACAATTCAGCATGTTCCCTCTGTACCACTTTAGCCATATACACAAGTCCAGAAGGGCAGCTTGTACCCACTCAATTCTAAATAGCATGTGTGCAACTACTGATCACTGCAGATACTTGGGAATTAAATATGTTTAACTAAAATAACTTCGCTGCAATGTATGAAATGCTTTCCTCTTTTAAAATTTGTGAAGGGGTTAGGTTTGTATCTAATTTAGTTTAGAGAAGAGAGGCAGCTTGATCGAAACTTATGGGATCCTGAGGGATAGTGAAGGAATGGATGTGGAGAAGATGTTTCCTCTTGTGGGGAATCTAGAACTAGGGGTCACTATTTATAAGGGTTCACTCATTTAAGACTGAGATGCAGAGAAATGTTTTCTTTCAAAGTCAGGTCTCTGAAATTCCTTTCCTTAAAAGACAGTGGAAGCAGAGTTGTTGATTATATTTTTAAGGCAGAGTTAGATAGATCCTTAATTAACAATGGGGTGAAAGATTATCAGGGTAGGCAGGAATATGGGATTGAAGTTATAAACAGATGAGCCATGATCTTACTGAATGGCAGTACAAGCTCGAGGGGCTGATTGGCTATATCTGCTCCTAATTCCTATGTTCCTGTTATGGCTCCAGCAGAAACTAACAACTTGGAGATACTGCTGCCTCTGAATCATCCAATCTGTCCATGAATTCAGTTTGTATGCAAGTTGTTGTAGAGCTGTGCGAAGAGATTGGTCTCTAACTTGTGTCTCCTCCCCTCAATGAGGCCATGAGAAATAGGAACAGGAGTAGGCTATTTGGCTCCTCAAGCCTTCTCTGCCATTCCATAGGAACATGGCTGATCTGCTGACATTCCTCCACTTTCCAGCCCTTTCCTGGTAACCCTTGATTCCCTTACTGATCTAAAATCTATCTCAGCCTTAAATGAAGAATTATTTGCAGGATAGCAATGCAACTTGTAGGTTTCTATTCCATGGCACTTCACTTTAAAAACAGAGAGATTTGTGTAACGTTATTGGCAACTGCCAACTGAAGCCAATGTTTCTCAAAAATGTAATTATTTATTTCCCTACGAACAGCTGTCTGTGTAACTGGCTTATCTATTTTCCTAATAGCTACAAGAATAAGTTATCTGCACTACAATGAATTCTTCTATTGTGAAAATGGAACAATGACAATTGTAGAATCATTGTGTTAAACACAAATGCTATATGCTACAATATGATTCTAACTTACTATTACCTAATGTCAGATAGTATTGTGGTTTGGTTTATCATTAAACAAACATTATGTAATGCTGAGAAGCAAAATTGTTAATGAAATGTAAACTGGGAGGCATTCTTCCTGCCTTGTTGTTGGGGCTTAATGGTTACACATTTTGTTTGGACAAAGTATGAATCTATTCTGAAGTAATTATCTTATAAGAACGTAAGAACAAGAAATAGGAGCAGGAGTAGGCCATCTAGCCCTTCGAGCCTGCCCCGCCATTCAATAAGATCATGGCTGATCTGAAGTGGCTCAGTTCCACTTTCCCGCTTTCTCCCCATAACCCTTAATCCCCTTGCCTACCAAAAACCTATCTATCCGTGTCTTAAATATATTTAGCGAGGTAGCCTCCACCACTTCAACGGGCAATCTTGCTTCCGGTAGAAATCATTTCTGCTACGCAACTTTCAGAACATCTGACTCTACCTGTTTCTGCCTTGTGGGCACATTTGGTTACTACTGATGATAGCTAGCTTTCAATTAAAAAATATCTTCTTCAAGAAAAGGTCCCTCCCTGACATCTTGGCTTTCTTAGGCATGTGCCAACATCTACACAGGATTGACTGGTGATTTCAGATAATTCTGATAGAAATAATTCTGAATCTAGAACCCATTAGGTGCTGTCTGCAGCTGGCGGTTTCCAATTTCACTGTAAATCTGTATCATGTATTGACATTTGGAAAACCTGACAGAAACCAAGTTAAATATTGGAAATTCTTTAGAGCCAGTTTAAAAACTGTACAGAACATTGATTAAATCAGTTATAGAATATGCCAGTACTGTTCTGTACATTTAAATGCAGTCATTAATGTTTGGGTGTGACATATCCTGCAAAAAATGCTCACAAAGGTGTTTAACATAATTTGCTGCATGAGCACCTTGGTTTTGCGAAAAATGTCTTGGTCTCTTTTAAGGTCAAACCAAATAAACTCAAGTTAAATCAGGACAAAGTAGAATGGGCAGCTCCCCAAAAAGAGGGAGAACAGCCCGAACAAAATCAAAATACAAGGGAAACTTGAAATCATCAAATTAAAATGTGATTATTAAGGTTGATAATGCACCCCAGCCCTTGTGGTGCCCAACGGGTGCGGAAGGCATCAACCACGGACATAGCATGCTCCCACTCCAGGGACACTTGGTTGTGAATGTAGCCGCGGTAGAGTGGCACAATGTCTTGGGGAATGAAGAAATTGCCTAATGTTGATGTAATAGGTGAATCAAATCACTTTCATGACTTCATCATTATTTGTAATGAATTGGTTTCAAGGGTGGAGTTTATTCAGATTCTTCAAATAGTTAACTATGACAATTTGTTCTAGCGAATGTTCCATCCTATTTGATGTCATAATCACTCCCTGCTGAAACTGTCATGTTTATATAGCTTTTTAAAAAGCTGTCAATGGGGAATGGAAGTTGAGGAAGATGATGACGATGTGTGGGCTAGCTTTTAAAAAGGGCATTTAATGAGGTGACAGTGGTTGTTGGGAATTACTCTTAAGAACCAGAGTCTTCCAAAGTTCTCTCAGTTCACGAACCCTTCCTATAGATTGAAAAATGTTATCTGTCACATTGTTATTTAGGAAAGGTGAGAGAGGAAAACAGGAGAATCTTCTGTTGCCAGAAAATTACAAGAGTCTGTAATTGAGGATTGGGACTGTATATCTTGGAAATTTTCAGCTGGTCAGAGAAAGCATGAATTTGTAAAGTTCAGATCATGCCTGACGAATCTGATTGAAGTGTTTTCTCTGAAGAGATGATAAAAGTAGTAGATACTAGAGAGTCTATGGATTTACTCAGAGACTTCCAGAAGGTGTCTGATCAAGGCACTGACGAGAGACAGTGCAGTTGTAACTTGAATGATGGGATAGAAAGCTATGTATCCAAATTTATCAGTGGCACAAAGAGATAAGCAGTATGGTTGGGAATATAAAATTACAAAGAGGTATTAATAGATCAAGTGAATGGATAAAACTGTGGCAATTGGATTTCAATCTTGACAAATGAGATCGTCCACTTTGAACCAAAACAAAAGAATAGAATAGGGTACTTTTTAATTGATAGAAAGTTAGAAATTGTTGAAGTCCAAAGAGACTTGGGCACCATGTACATCGATCATTAAAATCAGGTACTGAAGATCATCCAAGATACTCTTGAAATTTTGCCCTTTTTATCTGGAAGACTGGAATACAAGGTTTGTGCTGCAGTGATGTAAAGCCCTAGTTAGACAACACCTGGAGTATTATCAGCAATTTTGGAGTGATCACCTTAGTAGAGTTTCTTTACTGACAGCTAAACCTTCTGAAAAAATGCATTTTTTTTTACAATGCTATAAGTATTATCTCCTCTAAAATACTGCAGCTTTTCTTGTATTACAAAGAACAAAGAAGAATACAGCGCAGGAAACAGGCCCTTCGGCCCTCCAAGCCTGCGCCGCTCATGCTTCCAACTAGATTATTCGTTTGTATCCCTCCATTCCCAGTCTGTTCATGTGACTATCCAGATAAGTCTTAAACAATCCCAGCATGTCCGCCTCTACCACCTTGCTTGGCAGTGCATTTCAGGCCCCCACCACCCTCTGTGTAAAAGACATCCCTCTGACATCTGTGTTAAACCTTGCCCTCCTCACCTTGAGCTCATCACCTCCAACCTGGGATAAAGTTTCCTACTGTTCACCCTATCCATGCCCTTCATAATTTTATACACCTCTATTAGGTCGCCTCTCATCCTCCGTCTTTCCAGGGAGAACAACCCCAGTTTACCCCGATCTCTCCTCATAGCTAAGACCCTCCATATCAGGCAACATCCTGGTAAACCTTTTCTCTACTCTCTCCAAAGCCTCCATGTCTTTCTGGTAGTGTGGTGACCAGAGCTAGATGCAGAATTCCAAATGTGGCCAAACCAACATTCTATATAGCTGCAACATCATACGCCAACTTTTATACTCTATGCCCCATCCTATAAAGGCAAGCATGCCATATGCCTTCTTCACCACCTTCTCCACCTGCATTGCCAGCTTCAAGGATCTGTGGACCTGCATACCCAGGTCCCTCTGTGCATCTATACTCTTGGTGGTTCTGCCATTTATTGTATAGCTCCCCCCTACATGAGTTCTACCAAAATGCATCACTTCGCATTTATCTGGATTAAATTCCACTTGCCATTCGTCAGCCCACTGGCCCAATTGATCAAGATTCCGTTGCAATCCTAGATAGCCGCCTTCACTGTCCACTATGCCACCAACCTTGATGTCATCTGCAAACTTACTAACCATGCCTATTAAATTATCATCAAAACCATGAATATAAATGACAAATACCAGTGGACCCAGCACCGATCCCGGAGGCACACCGCCGGTCTCAGGCCTCCAGTTTGGAAAAATAATCCTGTATAACCACCCTCTGTTTTCTGTCATCAAGCCAATTTTGAAAGCACTTGGCTGTGAGATTTAACCTTATACAACAACCTACCATGTGGTACCTTGTCAAAGGCCTTGCTAAAGCCCAGATAGACAACATCAATTGCACTGCCCTCATCTACTTTCTTAGTTACCCCTTCAAAAAACTCAATTAAATTTGTGAGACATGATTTTCCACTCACAAAGCCGTGCTGACTGTCCCTATTCAGTCCTTGCGTCTCTAAATGCCTGTTGATCCTGTCTCTCAGAATACCCTCTAACAACTTACCCACTACAGATGTGACGCTCACCAGCCTGTAGTTCCCAGGTTTTTCCCTGCAGCCCTTCTTAAACAAAGGCACAGCATTTGCCACCCTCCAATCTTCAGGCACCTCACCTGTGACTATCGATAATTCAAATATCTCTGTTAGGGGAGCTGCAGTTTCCTCCCTAGCCTACCACAGTGTCCTGGGATACACTTGATCAGGTCCTGGGGATTTATCTGTCTTGATGCGCTTTAAGACTTCCAGCAGCACCATCTCTGTTATGTGCACACTCCTCCCTATTTATTTCCCGAAGTTCCCTCACGTCCATGCTTTTCTGAACAGTGAATATAGATGAGAAATATTCATTTAAGATCTCACCCATCTCTTGTGGATCCACACATAATGACCTTGTTGATCCTTAAGACATTCTACTCTCTGCCCAGTTACTCTTTTGCCTTTTATGTATTTATAGAAAGTCTTTGGAATCTCCTTTGCCTTATCTGCCAAAACAAACTTGTGTCCCCTTTTTGCCCTTCTGATTTCTACTCTTACACTCTCTATACTTTTCAAGGGATCCACTTGATTCCACCTGCCAATGCATGTCATATCCCTCCTTCTTCTTCTTGACCAGGGCCTCAATATCCTGAGTCATCCACAGTTCCTGACTTCTACCAGCCTTGCCCTTCAATCTAAAAGGAATGTGCTTACCCTGAACTTTGATTAATACACTTTTGAAAGCCTCCCTTTGCCTTCCCATAGACTCCCCCAATTAACTGTTGAAAGTTCTTGCCTGATACCATTCAAATTGGCCTTGCCCCAATTTAGAATTTCAACTTTCGGGCCAGACCTATCATTTTCCATAGCTGTCTTAAAACTAATGGAATTATGTTATTGGTCCCAAAGTGATCCCTCACCTACACTTCTGTCATCTACCCTTATTTCCCAAGAGGAGGTCAACTTTTGTTCCCCCCGCCCCCCTCTATTCGGGCCATCCACATACTGAATGAGAAATTTCTCCTGAATATACTCAACAAATTTCTCTCCATCAAGCCTCTAATACTATAGCTGCCCCAGTCAATGTTGGGAAAGTTAAAATCCCCTATTATTACCACTCTTATTTTTCTTATTGGATCTGTAATCTGCTTGTATATTTGCTCTCAATTTCCCACCGATTTTTGGGGGCCTATTGTACAACCCTATCAAAGTGATTTCCCCCTTATTTCTCAGTTCAACCCATGTAGACTCAGTGGGCGAACCCTTGGATATATCCCCTCTCAGTACTGCCGTGATGTTTTCCCTAATCAAAAATGCAACTTCCCGTCATCTCTTACCTCCAGTTCTATCTTTCCAATAGCATCTGTGCTGTGGAACATTGAGCTGCCAGTCCCTGTCCTTCCCTTAGCCATGTTTCAGTAATTGCTATAATGTTCCAGTCCCGTGTACCCACCCATGCCCTGAGTTCATCTGCCTTGCCGATCAGGCCTCTTGCAGTGAAATAAATGCAGTTCAATCTGGACTTCCCTTGTTCTCTGTCTTGCTTTTGCCTGATCTGTCTGGTACTAGGATTACTGACATTGTCTTTACCATTTAATGTGCTCTGTTTAACTTCTGTGCTATCCTTAACCTTCTCTTCTGTCTCCCTACTGTACAAGATATGTGCACTGAAGGCATTAGCCACAAATTCTAGCAACATTTTTTGAAATTTTAAATATTATTTAAAACATTTATGAACAAAATCTTAAATGCAAGATTACATTTATTATTCATTTAATGATTAAAATTATTCTTACAAAACATTCCCCTGAAATATTTCCTAATTGGTTAGGCTTGCACATAATCATTCCTTTATGCAACTATTCCTTAGATATTTAATATATATAAATTTCCAGTAGCATTGCTCTGAGGCCAGCCCACACTTGCTATGTGAGAGGATTGTGCCAGGGCATTTCTTTCTTTCTCCCCACTCTAAGGAAATTCAAGAAACTTAAAACCCTGCGTTCTGAAAAACAGTAAGTCTCTCAACACCAGGTTGAAGTCCAACAGGTTTATTTGATAGTAAACCCACAAGCTTTTGGGGTTTGCCCCTTTGTCAGGTGAGTGGAGAGTTCTGTGCGGCAAACCCCAAAAGCTTGTGGGTTTACTATCAAACAAACCTGTTGGACTTTAACCTGGTGTTGTGAGACTTCTGACTGTGTTTACCCCAGTCCAATGTCAGCATCTCCACATTCTGAAAAACAGCCACTTTCTGGGTTGGTTGAAACTGCCTCCCTTTGCTTCCTCACAGTTCTCTTCCAACACAGAGCATGCTCCAGGAGATCTGACATGGCCATTGCCATCTCAGCTCCCAATTTCTCTTTGAATATGTTTTTCTCTTTTCCCATTGTCCTCATCTACTTTGGAAATTTACCTTTTCCAGTGTATAAAAATATTTCATGTTTTCCCTATTGCCATACCTCGGGGAAAATAAAATTGAATAACTTTGCCTTATTTGTTTATGACCTTTACCAAGTTGGAGGTAAACCCTTTTTAACTTCTCTTTGAAATTGAAGAGTTGCACATAACACCTTCTTTATCACCTAATGCAAATTTCCACCATGTCTTATTATTTTATAAAAATTCAGCTTGGTCATTTTTTCTTCAAGTGCATACCTTTTACATCTGGACCCCTTTGATAGCCCCATCCTGCAAATACCCAATCACTAGCTTAACTAAATTAATAACAAACATCCCTACTTTCTCAGGAGGCTAAAAAGATTTGGCATGTCCACTACGACTTTCAGCAACTTATACGGATGCAGCATAGCAAGCATCTTCTCCAAATGTATCACAGCTTGGTATGACTCCTGCTCTGACCAAGACCACAAGAAACTACAAGGGGTTGTGAACGTAGCCCAGTAATCTTGTGTTTAAGGTTTTGTTCATAAATGTTTTAATTAATGTTTAAAATCTACAAAAGCTTGTGTGTGTGAAATTAATTTGATCTGATTTATTATTGTCTCATGTATTAGGATACAGTGTAAAGTCTGTCAGGCAAACCCATCCATTGACTCTGTCTACACTTCCCGCTGCCTTGGAAAAGCAGCCAGCATAATCAAGGACCCCATGCACCCCAGACATTTTCTCTTCCACCTTCTGTCAGGAAAATATACAAAAGTCTGAGAACATATACCTAATCGACTCAAGAACAGCTTCTTGCTACCATCAGATTTTGAATGGACTTATTATATATTAAACTGATCGTTCCCTTCACCCTATCTGTAACTGCAACAGTATATTCTGCACCCTCTCCTTTACTTGTCCTCTATGTTCTCTATATATGGTATTTTTTGTCTGTATAGCGTGCAAGAAACACTGTATCCCAATACATGTGATGACAAATCAAATCAGTCTTGCAGGCACGTGCAACACAGCCACAAGCCAGCTTCACAAAATAACACACTAAACCACAAAAATATTAAAAATAATACCCTCTTTATTCACAGTACGCAATACATTTGGACTGTAATTCAGTGACCTTGATTTACCATCTATGTGATTTATTTTATCTTATTTTGTTAAAGGGCAGGATGTAGAGGAAGGCAATAGAGAAGCTGGTATAGCTTGAATTTAAGTAGAAGGCAGGTTGCAGGTATTTTGTGCAGCGGGAATAGAGAATGGCAGATGGTGTGATTTGGAAGTGTTGGCGATGCAGCATGTTGGTAAAGTTGGTGCATAACGAGAGGAACAAGGAGGTAAAGCAGGGGCATGTTATTGTGTTTGGATGAAAGACATTGTGTGACGTTGTGGAAATGGAGCCGCATTGAGAGTCAGGTCAGTTTTCTGTCACATGAGAAGGATTTGATACAGATGCTGATTGCGTAAATTTAACTGCAGTAGTTTTCAGGCATTGGAAAAGCACCCATGATTTAAGAACGTAAGAACATAAGAAATAGGAGCAGGAGTAGGCCATCTAGCCCTTTGAGCCTGCCCCGCCATTCAATAAGATCATGGCTGATCTGTCGTGTCTCAGTTCCACTTTCCCGCCCTCTCCCCATAACCCTTAATCCCCTCGCTTATCAAAAACCCATCAACCCGCGTCTTAAAAATATTTAGCGAGGCAGCCTCCACCACTTCAACGGGCAGAGAATTCCAGAGATTCACCACCCTTTGAGTGAAGAAGTTCCTCCTCAACTCTGTTCTAAACCGCCCCCCCTTTATCTTGAGGCTGTGCCCCCTAGTCCTACTGTCCTTTCTGAGCGGGAAGAGTCTCTCCACCTCTATCCTATCCATCCCATTCATCATCTTATACGTCTCAATGAGATCTCCCCTCATTCTTCTAAACTCTAACGAGTACAAGCCTAGTTTATTCAGCCTCTCCTCATAGCTCAACTCCGGCATCAGCCTAGTAAACCTCCTCTGCACTCCCTCCAAGGCCAAAATATCCTTGCGTAAGTACGGCGCCCAAAACTGCACACTGTACTCCAGCTGCGGCCTCACCAATGCCCTATACAGCTGCAGCAAGACCTCCCTACTTTTATATTCAATCCCCCTCGCTATGAAGGCCAGCATCCCATTCGCCTTCCTGACCACCTGCTGCACCTGCAAGCTGGGTTTCTGGGACTCATGCACAAGGACCCCGAGGTCCCTCTGCACCGTCGCCTGCTGCAGTTTTTCTCCACGTAAGTAATAGTCCTTCCTACCATTATTCCTACCAAAGTGGACCACCTTGCACTTGCCAACATTAAATTCCATTTGCCAGTTCCTGGCCCATTCGCCCAGCCTATCTAGATCCTTCTGTAGACTCTCCACACCCTCCGCACAATTTGCCGTTCCACCAATCTTGGCGTCATCAGCAAATTTCGACACCATACACTCGGTTCCCTCCTCCAGATCATCTGTATAAATGGTAAATAGCTGAGGCCCCAGCACCGACCCCTGGGGCACTCCACTAGTCACCATCCGTCAATCCGAATAGCACCCATTGACCCCCGCTCTCTGCCTCCTATTTGACAACCAATCCTCTATCCACGCTAACACCCTACAACTCCATGTCCCCTGACCTTCTGCAATAACCTCTTGTGAGGTACCTTGTCAAACGCCTTCTGAAAATCAAGAAAGACCACATCCACCGGCTCTCCTCTATCCACCGCCCTAGACACATCCTCATAGAACTCCAGTAAATTTGTCAGACACGACTTCCCTTTAATGAAACTGCTGCGTCTGCTCTATCAAGCAATTCCCCTCAAGATGCCTCGCTATTTCCTCCTTGATGACGGATTCTAACATTTTACCTACAACAGACGTTAAACTAACCGGCCTATAATTCCCTGCCTTTTGCCTGGCACCCTTCTTAAACAACGGTGTAACATTAGCCGTTTTCCAATCTTCCGGCACTTCCCCGGAATCCAGCGACGTCTGGAAAATAACCACCAAGGCATCCACTATCACCTCCGCCATTCCTTTCAGAACCCTCGGATGCATTCCATCCGGTCCTGGGGACTTGTCCACAATCAGTCCCTCCAGTCTGTCGAGCACCGCCTCTCTAGTAACAGTAATGTCATTAAGACCCTCCAGTCCTACCACCTTTCCATCTCTAACACCTGGCAAATTATTCACATCCTCCTCCGTGAAGACAGAAACAAAAAAGTTATTCAAGACCTCAGCCATATCCCCATCCCCTACCACTAAGTCCCCCCTCTCATCCTCTAAGGGACCAACGTTCACCCTAGCCTGCCTCTTCCTTTTTATATATTTATAAAAACTCTTGCTATCCTTTTTTATATTAAGTGCTAGCCCAGCTTCATAGTTTCTCCTACCCTTTATCAACTTCTTTGTCAATCTTTGTTGACATTTAAACCTCTCCCAATCCTCTTCTCGCCCACTACTCGTAGCTACTCTAAACGCCTCCGCTTTTAATTTAACACTTTCCTTCACCTCCTTCGTTATCCACGGCTTATTACCTCTCCTCCTACTGTCCTTTTTAACCATTGGAATAAATTTCTGCTGAGCACCAAGAAAGATCTCCTTAAAGATCCTCCACTGCTCCTCAGCAGACCTACCTTCCAACGCGCTCCCCCAGTCCACATTCGCCAATTCTTCTCTCATCCTACCGTACTCCCCTCTGTTCAAACGAAGGACGCATGTCCGGGAACCCACTTTCTCCTCCTCCATCTGCACCAGAAACTCCACCATACAATGATCACTCTCCCCAAGAGGATCCTTCACTGCAAGGTCCCTAATTCTACCCGCCTCATTACATAACACCAGATCCAAGATAGCTCGCTCTCTCATCGGCTCCAACACACACTGTTCAAGGAAACTATCCTGGCAGCATTCCAAGAACTCCTCCTCGAGCCCACCGCGTCCATCATGGGTCAACCAATCAATTCCCCTCCTGATTATTATTCAATCATCTGAAGTAAGTGCCCATGCCAAATTTGGGTGAGAATCAGTCTCACTTGTTTCCCCCATTGGCGAAAAAAACCAGGTAGAAACTCTCACAACACCAGGTTAAAGCCCAGTAGGTTTATTTGGTAGCACAAGCTTTTGGAGCGTTGCTCCTTCTGCGGGTGAGTGTTGTGTTCACAAACAGGGCACATACACAGAGACTCAATTTACTAGATGATGGTTGGAATGCGAGTCTTTACAAGTAATCAAGTCTTTACAGGTACAGACAATGAGTGGAGAGTACATTAAGCTCAGGTTAAAGAGATGTGAATTGTCTCCAGCCAGGATAGTTTAGTGAGATTTTACAAGCCCAGGCTAGTTATGGGGGTTACAGATAGTGTGACATGAACCCAAGATCCTGTTTGAGGCTGGCTTCATGTGTGCGAAACTTGGCTACCAGTTTTTGCTTGGCGATTCTGCGTTGTCATGTGTCGTGAAGGCTGCCTTATAGAACACTTATTCGAAGATCAGAGGCTGAATGGCTGTAACTGCTGAAGTGTTCTCGGACAGAAAGAAAACACTCTTGCCTGGTGATTGTCGAGCGGTGTTCACTCACCTGTTGTCATAGCGTCTGCATGGTCTCGCTAATGTAGCATGCCTCGGGATATCCTTTCCTACAGCGTATCAGGTAGGCAACGTTGGCCAAGTCGCAAGAGTATGTACCTTGCACCTGGTGGATGGTGTTCTCACGTGAGATGATGGCATCCGTGTCGATGATCCAGCACGTCTTGCAGAGGTTGCTGTGGCAGGATTGCGTGATGTGGCCACTGTTATCCTGAAGGCTGGGTAGTTTGCTGTGGACAGTGGCCTGTGTAAGGTTGTGTGGTTGTTTGAAGGCAAGAAGTGGGGGGTGTGATGGACTTTCATAGGTCTGACATGGAGAATGGCTACTTGGGGTATGTCCTAGTGAACTATGTAACATACTAATTAGTACTATGGAAAAGGAGGGAAAAACAATTAAAGGAAGAAAATGTTGCTAAAATGTCTTTAAAAACAGAGCAGTCAGTAAAGTGGAGTGTGTGTCCCTAAGAAAGAAGAACATTGAACTGCTTAAGATGTAACTGCTGAAATATATGCCATACTCTGTCTTTTGGAGCCTTGCTTACGAAAGATGTTGAATTTGAAGCTCTGCTACCCAATTTGTGACATTATACTGAAAATACCATGTTAAAGCTGTTTCCTTTGTTTTGTGACCAGCAAAGGAAACACACAACAAATGGTTGACTATGACAAGTGAGTAACATTAACGCTATATTTTGATAAGGAATTAGAACCTGGTTTTTGACAGAGCTTCAGTTTTAGTTCCAGTTGGTGGTAGTTAAGTTTTTATGTGAGTATGAGAAGTTTGCATCAAACATATAGACTTGAATATGTTCTATCCTTCCCTTACCTTTTGGGTTACGTGAGACTCGTACATTTTTAATTATGCACAATTTAAGCCAAACAAGTATTTACAGATTATGTTGACAGTGTTAACTAGGTGCTTTGAATCTATTAGTAGGCAATCCAAATTGCAAATATATGCTATGTGGCCTCATATGTCAAAGTGATACAAATGCACTGCCAATCATAAAGCTATAAATTCAAATATCAGTTGCAATAAAGAACAATTTACTGCAGTATTACAATGAATCTTTGAACCCACACATTGGGCCCGCTTTTACCAATTGGAGGCTAAGAGCTGGATCTGATTGTAAAATGGATCCGAACCCGGAATTCTCATTCCAGCGTGCTCATATGCTTTCTGCCGGCTCCGGTCTGATCTGCACTATGGGCAGGGCTTAGCGCTGCTGGAATGATCGGAGCTCTGAACTGCATATGTGCAGTTTGAAAAAAGATCTGAAACAGCGTGCCTGGGTGTGAAAGACAAAAGAGAGAGAGCCGTGATTGGACCCCCCTGGGAGGCAGCCTGCATTTAACACCTCTACTCATTTCATTGCTCACTTCTCTCAAACAATGTCTCTATTAACCTTTCGCCACCTTAATTACTTCATTTATACACACAGCCTTCTTTCCAGAATAACAATGTTCCCCAAATATATTTTTAAAAAATCCATCCTTGCACTTTTCACCAGCTAAGACGCACAGTTTTTCTGTGCATGTTGACTTGAGTACATTTTCAGTTTTCATTATTGTTTACTGAGTTTTCCAACAGGCCATATTTACATGAATTTATAAATTGAATAGTGAAAGTGGTCTGCAAACTGATAGAAGAAAGTAAGGAGCACTGGTAATATGCTGTGTCGAGTTAATTAAGATTGTGTCAATTTATGTCATTACACATATATACTTTTGATTTTTTTATATATTTCAGTTGAGTAAGACATTCAGAAATTGCAAAGTACATATACAATCTGCACTAAAAGATGTATTATGGGTCATTGAGATCTATTCATCCTGAATGAGATGTAACTAATTTATTTAACATTGTGTTATTATCCTAGACCAGACCCCCAAATTTGTTGAGATCTGGTTGGGAACTGATGATGTTTTGCTTGAAGTAGACAAAGTTTGCAATTCAAGACACTTGCTAAGTGAAGAAAGCCACATAGTTTTGCACAAGCTAAAATAAATACTATACAAGTATACAAGATCAGAAAAACAAAACAATTTATAATATCTGTCTCGTGCCTCACACGAACCCTGAATGTTGGAATAAATGTGAATTAACAGATAAACTGTGGTTGAACATACTGCACAGCACATGACAAATGTGACCAGGATAGAGTGCATGGATGTCTCAACAGCCCATCCAGATGTCAGTAAAGGCTGAAAATCAACCAATCTCACTGAAACTCTGTCTCTCTCACGAGGGATTCCAGTCTTCACCTTTGAAAATCTCAATTTGGAATTCTCTCCACAAATCGCTCCAACTTGAACAGCATCAATGATGGCCCACCTCTCAGGGTTTCAATCTCATCTCTTGAGCTTCTGTTTCCCTGGATTCCTGAGCATACACTTGAGCACCAACGTCAGACCTTAGGCCATGCCAAGTAGAATGCTACTGCTTCAAAAGAGTACCTTTATCCCAATGAGCTGCAGCATGGAGTCACTAAGCTTTGACTGCCTTCTCGGATTTTCAGGGGCTTCTCCTGAACCCTCGTCGATTGCCAGACCTCTCCTAAGCCAGCTTCACTGAAAGTTTGCTAATCACATCCCTTTCTCTAATTGGAATCTCTATTTTTACAGAGTTGGGACCTTTTCCTCTCTTCAGTCTGGAACCTTTCCTTTGGGACCTCTGCCTGTCTACTCTCTCTATTCCCTATCTGGTCTCTATTTCTGAACACATGACCTTAGTTCTTGTGCCCTTTTTACTTTATGAACAGGCTAGCTAAGCCCAAAGGGCATAAAAATCCAGAACTGTGGAGCTTGCTTCAGACCTGCGCATGCACAGAAACTTTGTCAGCCTTTGGAGTTCCTGATAGAAGTCTAAAAAATTATGAGGGGCAAAAATAGGCTGGAAAGTCAGAGGCTTTTTCCCAGGGTTGAAGGCTCGACTATAAGAGGGCACATGTTTAAGGTGAGAGGTGGTAAGTTTAGAGGAGACAGCTGGGGAAAATTTTTCACACAGTGGTGGATACACTGTCAGAGGAGGTGGTGGAGGCAGGCGCAATAACAATGTTCAACGTGTTTCTTGATAAACACATGAATGGGATGCTGACAGAGGGATAGAAACTGCTTATTGACGCAGGTTTGGTGAGCTGGAGGGCCTGTTTCTGTACTGTATTGTTCTTTGTTCCTAGCCTCAGCGCTTGCCCTTGAGGTAAGTTGGACTCTGTAAGACGAATTAATGCTGGCACAGTGGAGGACGGAAGAGAAAAAAACAAATGGGACAAAATGTCGTTTTCAGAAAAATAATTAACTTGATGCAAGTACAATGTGAGCGACTTGGATTAGACATATAATTCCTGACTAAGTTGACAATTTAAATAAGAACAATTGTTCAAGGTCTGCTTTGCAACTCAGATTTTAAAAAATGTAATGGCAAACATGTAAAAATCAGAACCTTCCGAGCTTCATTGCCCCAGCTACGTGCTGGGAGGGAATGAAAGGAGAGGAAAGTACTCAAGAATGAAATACCTGGTGCACATTTCCTATCATTGACTTTTAAGCATGCATTGTAAATACATCTTGGTTTTTAAAATATAAACCAACGGAAGCAGTCATTTTAAATACACAAAGTTGCCCAGTAATTGAAAACACCCCAATGACACAGGAACTGGGTAATCTGTAACCACGACTAACCTGACCAATCACTGAGAAAATTGGGATCTGACTTGAGAATTTGAGCTCCACTCCTCGGTGTTTAGTTAACAGCAATTAAAGCTTTGTTCCCTTCAGCTGGTGCCATGGGAAGTCCACTAACATGTGTCCATATGACAAATTAATATGCTGTGCTTTCCTGTCATGTTGTCCCCATCAAACCTTCTGTCACAGTTAAGCTTTTTCCCCTGATTTTGTCCCCTCAATTCCTAATTTGTCATGCCATGGCTGATACTCTCTAAAGGTACAAGAGCAAAGTAAGTGCTTTAAGTGAAATCAGTAAATTATTGACTATTATCCCCCTTGTTGTTGGGTTGATATGTAAAAGGTTTCATTGGGTCAAAATACTTTTGAAATGCCACACATTGGAAATTTGGAAATGTCAACTGGTGTGTTGCAGACTTGATAAACTAACCCCTGAATTTTGTAGACCTCCAGGGCACTGTTGATATTGAACTGTCTTGTCTGTCTTGCTAATGGAACCTAACAAAGTTGGAGCTGGGATTCTTCTCACTTGACTCCAGATAACCTTGCAAGCCAACACCCTAATGGAAATGGAGCTTCATCAAAATAAAGGTCAATCTCCAAAGCATTGAAGCGACCCAGGAGAAAAATGTGGTGTGAAAAATAATTGTATGGAATTCCATAGTTTTGAGATCTTAGGAAAGAATGAAAAAGCTGAAAAAGTATGACAAATCTTGATGTCAGTTCTGGAGGAAGAGTTTGTTGAGAGATTAGAAGGAATAAGGGCTAAGTTTAAAGAGCGCTGGTTTTCATCCCTTGCAAAACTGGAATCAGTGGGTAACTGATTCCACGGGTTGGAGTCATACCCAATACATAGGAAAATGGTTGTGGAGGGTTAGTCATCTCAACTCCAGGACATCTCTGCAGAAGTCCCTTCGGGTAATGTCCCACATCCAACAATCTTCAGCTGCTTCATCAATGACCTTCCTTCTGTCATAACGTCAGTAGTGGGGATATTTGCCTATGCTTGCACAATGTTCAGCACCATTCGTGACTCCTCAAAAATTGAAGCAGATTATTTTCGAGTACAACAGGATCTGAATGATATCCAGGCTTGAGCTAACAGGTGACAAATGCCAGGCAATGACCATCATGAATAAGAGACACTCTAACCTGCTGCTCCTTGACGTTCAATGGTGTTGCCATCACTGAATTCCCCACTGTCAAGATTCTTGGGGTTACCGTTGACCAGAAACTCATCTGGACTCACCACTGGAATTCTCTGCCCGTTGAAGTGGTGGAGGCTGCCTTGCTAAATATTTTTAAGATGCGGGTTGATGGGTTTTTGATGAGAGAGGGGATTAAGGGTTATGGGGAGAGGGCGGGAATGTGGAACTGAGCCACGACAGATCAGCCATGATCTTATTGAATGGCGGGGCAGGCTCGAAGGGCTAGTTGGCCTACTCCTGCTCCTATTTCTTATGTTCTTATGTACATGAATACAGTGGCTACAAGAGCAGGTCAAAGGCTAGGAATAGAATGGCGAGTAACTCCCCAAAGCCTATCCACTATCCACAAGGCACAAGTCAAGAGTGTAATGGCATTATGGCCACTTGCCTGGATGGGTGCAGCTTCAACAATACTCAAGAAGCTTGACACCATCCAGGACAAAGCAGTCCACTTGATTGGCCCCATGTCTACAAACATCCACTCCCTCCACTACCGATGCTCAGTAGCTCCAATATGTACTCTTTACAAGATGCACTGCAGCAATTCACCAAAGGTCCTTAGACAGCACTTTCCAAACCCATGAGCACTCCCATCTAGAAGGATAAGAGCAGCAGATACATGGAAACACCACTACCTGCAAGTCCCCCTCCCAGCCACTCACCATCCTGACTTGGAAATATATCGCCGTTCCTTCGTAGTTGCTGGGTCAAAATCCTGGAATTCCCTCCCTAACGGCATTGTAGGTCAACTCACAGCACATGGACTGCAGCCTTTCAAGAAAGCAGCTCACCACCACCCCCTCAAGGGGCAACTAGGAATGGGCAATAAATGCTGGCCAGCCAGCGACGCCCATGACCCACGAATGACTTTTTAAAAATAGATAAATTGGAAATGTTTGTAAATAAAATGGGAAAAAGAGAATACAGGTTTGAATGGAGATCAGAATTTCAATCTTGGCTTGTCCATGGGTTTGTGGATGTTTGATTTCTTGGAGTTTGCTCGAGGTCTTAGAGATCCGGGATTTTATATCACAAGTGACAGTGAAAGAATGAATGCTGACAAATGATGGTTGGATGACTTTGATATAAAAGGAGAAGCAAAGGCCCTGGAAGAACCCCAAGGTGACAGGAGGATCATTATGATAATCACTAAATACAGCAAAACTGCAAACGTAGATTTGGTAAGAGGCATAGAAATGACCTGCTGTCACCTGGTGTGGATATTATATTACATGATTTATAATAGGTGTTTCAGGGGTACTACAAGGGAGTATCTTGTTTGAACAACGGTGGACATAAATTTCTATGTATTTTGTATGATACTCACCTAATTGTTTTCATAAATGATGAAGTCTTAATGTTTTGAAAGAGTAATTAAAGAGCTATTAGGAAATCTCATTGTGACTCTCATTCAATTTTAAATACAGTTGCAATTGATGTAATTGATTTATTATCCATTTTAAATCATTCACATAAAGGATACCTATCTGGGGCAAACAGAAGTTAGGGGCTTACCTATCGAGCTAAAAAGATATTGATCCAGTATTCTTTGTTCCCAAAGAAATGTGCTGGAATTAGTTGCCATTGGCTTATTAAATATTTTAAATATTTGCATAATGCTCTTTAGCATACTGAGTGAATAATTTACTTGTTTGGGGTAAGATATTTATTTTCTCAGATCATCTAGAAATTCTTCCTCTTTTCCTCCTCAGAACTGAATAGAAAATTGAATATTGTACAATAAAACTCCATAGAGCTTCTGCAACTGAGGAAGAATTTTAAAAAATAGTCAAACATTTGGATCAGAAAATATTCCATTGGAGAGGTTACCAGGTATGTAGAAAACAGTTACATTATGTTGTACGTGCGTGTGCATTAGACAGCAGAAAACCATTAAACTTCAAGGAGGTAGCATATACATGGCAATACAAACTTGCTACAGCATTGCTGCATGGAAACTGTTTACAGCTGGAGGATGTTCCAGAAACTGATTGCATCTCTAAAACTTGACTTCAGGATTATAATGTCTTTTATTCCAAAGATTTTGAGATGTCAGTTCAAGTCCCGCCAAGGCAGATGGTGAAATTTGAATTCAATAAAAAATCGAGAACTAGAAATTGAATGATGACCATGAAACCATTGTCAATTGTTGTTAAAACCCATCTGGTTCACTAATTTCCTTAGGGAAAGAAATCTGCCATCTTTACCTAGTCTGGCCTACATGTGACTCCAGACCCACAGCAATGTGGTTGACTCTTTGGATGATGGGTAAATGACTTTGTGCAAACAAAGACCCGAACATCAAACAGGTTGACGCAGGGGTGGCGTTATTCAACATTAGAGATATGGGAATAGTCAGTCTTAGTGATGGTGTGAATATATGGTCAGAAGCTTGCCTGAGGTCAAATTTGATATTTAAATTTGCTAACAGTGTGGTTCAGCCTAAGACAGTTGTAGGGAGTTTGTGATAGGGACTCTGGTACTGTTTTTAGATGATATTGCTGAAGGGCAGCATGCAGCTGATAAGTAGGAAGGGCTACCAGAGGTAACAATGCAGGCATGGGAAGAAAAGCCTTTGCAGGTGATTCAGTGGTTTTGATTAAATGGATAAAAATGAAATCAAGCAAGTGTAGAACCACCCAGCAAATAGAAGTGGAGAGGTGTTGGAGAATAGTGTGGCCAACCACAGTGAACAATGTCATACAGTACAGTACAGCACAGAGTGTATTCATTGATAAAACTGATTATTTGTCCCTTTATGCTTAAGCTTTCAGATGATTTTCATTCATATTGTGGTGCGACTAAGATTATACATTTTTAAAAAACATCTGCATTTAACAGCTAATTAAAGCTCCCTGGGGCCTGATTTTAAAAAAAATAGGTCAGTGCTTTCAATAGACGAGGAGTGTTGTGCCCAAGTCTCAAAAGTACTTCAAGCAAGGTTTAGTTTTAGCTCATTGAGTTCAAGGGGAATGTTTGTACCAAGTAGATGCCTTTTTGCCAAAACCTTGTTCTGTTATGGTGGCATTGCAATATTTAATTACACTTTAGTGAGGTGTGAAAAGCTGATTGAATTGATTGTAATAACTGGTGTGCATAATGTGCTAGCAGAGCCATTGTAATTGAAGTTAATATTCTATATAACTGCTTCTGCATCAAAATGGGCAGTGCACATGGTGAGGACTGTATTGTTCATTCTGTAATATGCTTGTGAATCATTAATACTTTAATTCATTCTTCTGTGGCCAGGAAATAGGGTAAATATGCACCAAACCTGATGATTCCCAGTGTGTTTGATGCAATTAGTTTTATTAAACTTGAAAGCTTATATTTGATGCAATTTGAATTTTGTACATGAGGTGTTAATCTACTTTGCTGGATTTTGTAAGACTATCTGTACGATCTAAACCATTTATTTTATGAAAGCCTTTAGAGGTGTGGATTAAATTACTTTATAATGACTTTATTATAACTGCTTTTCTTAAGCTATGTTTGATCAAAATCCCCATGTGACCTGATTTTTTTTTTCTCTTCCTTGATATCAGTTAAATAGCTGTTTTCTCAGCAACAATCACCCTTTTATTACAAAAGCTGTGGGTTTTTTTAGAGAAAGATCAGCATTATATTTAGGAGAGGAATTTGTATGTTAATCGATGTTTAATTGCTTTAAATTGTTGACCTTGACTGGCTGTAAAATAACATATTACTTTTGGAGTAGGTAAAGTACCACAGTAGACATTTGCACTCAGAAATCTTCAGTAGGGTTTCTTGTATTTAATTCAGTTGAAACCATCATCTGAAATTATACAAGTTCTGTCCATTGTAGAACAAGCAGAACAGCGGGGACTAGAGTTCAGAGAGTTCTTTGCAGAAAAGGCTATTCTGAAAGGTCACTTCTTTTTATTTTGAGGCATTGCTTCTTTTTGTAGGTCCAGAAAGTTAACAACTGGGTAAAACTTTATTCTGATGTTTTGGGCTATTGAATAGTGCTGTCAGAAGTAGAGCAGTTGGAGTGGGACTGTAATGGACATTCCCATTGTATTGTTATTGATATGTGAAGTGGGGGAGGGAAAATGAGCACCATCTGGACAAAACAGTTGTTTTCTCTCAAAGATCGTTGTTCAGTCAAACATCTTGCTGCTTGTTAATAACTGCGATTTGATCACTCTATTACATAAACTTACCAGGAATTTATGTTAAAATGTTAATCTTTTACAATGTGTGAATTAAACAAAGCTTGGATATTTTCCAGGAAAGTAAAGGTTATGTGAAATTTGCTACTATTTGAAATGTTCTCCCGACCATTAAAAGAAGTCGCCTTTTTAAACTTCACTTTGCATCCATTGATTTGATGTCAGCAGTAGATTTATTAATGGAACATAAATGTACCATTGTTAAAACAATTCTTTACAATATGTTTGCAATTTTGTATGTTTTATCCTTCACATATGGTGGTTATTTCAACTCTTATCTTAGCTCATTTATTTTGTGGTTTGAATCTACTCTTCCTACATGTGCTCGACTTTGGTGATGAGGCCTGGAACTCAAATTCAACTTCCAGTTGCCTGAGAACTCTGTCTCCGGCCTAGGTCTCTTTTTTTCCTCTCTCTCTGCTCAGGAGACTGTACACTAAGGTTTGACCAGACTGTGTCACTGAAATGACCGGGGTCAGACTTCAGTGTTTTTGTGTGCTGCTGGTTCACAAAGTGGATAATTTATCTTGTCAGCTTGCCTAGAGCAACAGATGCTTCCACTGCCTTTGGTGAGAACAAGATTCGAGATTGATCTTAATATCCAAATTAGATATTTTGAAGCAAATTAAAATTTAGAAATGCAATTTAAGTTTAATGACATATTTTATACTGCTCTTCTAATCAGTGAGATCCACCGATGATCCCATAGGTTAAACAATTTGTCTTTTGACCTCTGCTCATGGATACTGGGTGAGTAATTATCACCATGGATGCGATTGAAGCTTTGAATGGCATTTTACACCATGCACTTCTCAATAAGTTTATTTTCAACACAGGAGGAACAGTGCCTCATCTTTTGATTAGGAAAATTACAATCTTATGGCCACAAGGTTGAGTTGAACAACCTAGATCAGAATCACTGCTCCCACTTTTCTTGAACAGCATGTGCCAGTAATGGTACTGCTTTGGCTATTTACATCTCCTCTTTATTGTTCCATTATCACTTGTTTTTTGCCTCATACCATCGTCTCTCTTGTTATTTAATCATTTCTGTGCTTCACCCTATCTCAGATGTTTCTCTTTTTTCTACACTTCGAATCTGTTAAATCTCTAAAACTTCCTGTTCCAGTTAAAGGTCATCGGGCTGAAACATATAACTGTTTCTCCATCCACAGATGCTACCTGAATTGCTGAGTGTTTTTGAGCATGAGTTTATTTATTGATATGAAGTCCCTTGGTGGCATCATCTTTGCAGATATTTACTGTAATTACCTCTCAAATTGCTCCATCTAATTGATGGCTCATTCACTGATTCTTTCTGTTAACTGAGAGCTTTCTCTAGGCTGTCGGTTTTTCCACTGTAATCATTCTTCATTGACCATGTCCACTCTGCAATAAATATTGCCTACACTGTCTGATCTTTTTCCCATTCCACTTTTAGTTCTTCAATTTCATTCACATTGCCTAGTCACAACTATACACATTGTTCATTGCTTTTGATGTAACTTTAATCGTTCAACATACATGACAGCGTGGACAAGTTGAGCCGAAGAGCCTATTTCCATGCTGAAAATCTCTCACTCTATGATACGCTTTAACAGGACAATGCTTGGAAAATGATGGATAATTGCACCTTGTCACTCTGCATTTTTCTCTTTTTTTTTTGTCTTCCACATTTGGATTTATGTGCGCTTCCTGGAATATAGGAGTTGACCAAATCATAAAGTGCCAGAGTTGTCTTTCACCCACTATGTGCTACAGATAGATTTAATAATATTGAACAAAGCTGCATAAGTGAAAATGTTGAGACAGCAGGCAATTACTAATCAAGTGTTATTCAGTAAGGAAGCAGTGCATTCAAATGGGTTTAGACTAGGGGAGTGAAGGTAGCTAAATTTGCAGATGACACCAAGATGGGTAGAGAAGTATGTTGTGAAAAGGACATAAGTAAATTGCAGATGAATATAGATAAATTGAATGACCAAACAGCTGGCAGTGGGAAAATGTGAACTTGTTCACTTTGGCAGGAAGAATAAAAAGGCAGAGTATGTAAACAGAACAGCTGCAGAATTCAGAAGTACAGGGGGATCTGGGTATTGTAGTGCATGAGCCACAAAAAGATAGTATGCAAATAACTGAGAAGTTAATGGAATGCTATCCTTTAAGAGGAATTTATCATAAAAGGGTATTGTGCTTCAGTTACACGAGGCATTAGTGAGATTGCATCTTGAATACAGTGTGTAATTTTGATCTCCTTATTTAAGGAAGGATGTAAATACATTGGGGCAGTTCGGAGGAAGGTTACTACATTTATATCAAGAGTGGGCAGGTTGTCTCATGAAGAAAGTTTAGACGAAGTAGGCTTGTTTCTACTAGAGTTTAAAAGATTGAGGGGGTGACTTGATTGAAGCAATAAGATCCCAAATGGTCTTGACAAGTTGGGTGGAGAAAGGATATTTCTTCTTGTGGGTGAGTTCAGACGAGGGGACACTTTTAAAATTAGGGTAGCCCTTTGAGCAACAGGGCTTGACGAAGGGTCATTTGGACTCGAAACATCAACTCTTTTCTCTCCTTGCTGATGCTGCCAGACCTGCTGAGATTTTCCAGCATTTTCTCTTTTGGTTTCAGCTATGATCTTACTGAATGGTGGAGCAGTCTTGAGAGCGAATGGCCTCTTTCTTCTCCTATTTTGTATGTTCACATGTCCACATAATTACAGCTCGTATTAAAAACTTTAATGCACTTTTGAAATTCTAGTGATTTGATTCATGAAGTTAGCTGCATTATAATTAAAAGCTTGAATGTGCACAACATGTCCCTGTTGAAAACTACTTCCAACCAATTGTTTCTCAAATATAAAATTTCGATGGACAATAATGGATATGCATCTAAGCATCAGCTATTTCAGCTGATGTTAAATTGACCTATTTTCCACTTAGTTGGAATTGGTGTGTCAATTCAGATTTTGTTCATTGCATGATTAATTGACAGATAAATCTGGAAGTACACCATTGAATACGATAGCAGCACTGATTTACAGAAGCATTCAATATGATGCAGAATATGATTGGATGCAGTGCAAGTTGTAAAATGCTCATCATTTAACATGCACTGTTGAAGTGTTTCATTTCACCGCAGAAGCCATAGATTTTCTTTGTGCATGCAGCTGATTTGCTCAGAGAGTTAGAGTTCTGCATGAAGTGATTCAGTTTGATGCAGGAAACTGCAGTTTATTCAGAGGATGTTGTGGTTTTTATCAGGAAACTACAGGTATAGATTTTCACAAATCTATTTTTCTGATACAATTTTCACAAGTCAGTAAATGATTATTTGTTAATCTTGTGTACGGTACCGTAATACCATCGTGTGAATTCCTCCTCATTTGGGTTGAAAGCAGAGATGTTTTCAATCCTGAGTCAGCAGCTCACATTCTGCAATGAGTGGACTATGATTAAAAAAAAACTCTTTCAAAGCAACTTCTGCGTATTGAATGTAATTAGTTATCAGCAGTTACCCAGTCTTCTGTTCACATTCTCGGATGTAGCTTGACATTTTTGGCAATTTTTTGGCAATTTTTTCTCCCACTAGATTCACAGACTGGTAACTGAATTCCAGAAATGTTTTTGGTTCAGTGACAGCTTTTTCTCTGTGGACTGATAATAAAGTAAGAAGTCTCACAACACCAGATTAAAGTCCAACAGGTTTGTTTGGTAGCACAAGCCACAAGCTTTCAGATGTATTGTTTGTGAACAGAACTCCGACTCACCTGATGAAAGGGCAGCACTCCAAAAGCTAGCGGCTTGTGCTGCCAAATAAATCTGTTGGACTTTAATCTGGTGTTTGAGACTTCTTAATACATTTACCCCAGCCCAATCCTGGCATCTCCACATCATGATTATTAATAAAAGCATTAAACTGCAC